>NC_082727.1:20427227-21027227 GCF_030144855.1 Hypanus sabinus | reverse complement strand
GCATTGCTGCTTTATTCTGGTGATGGCCATGCATTGCTGCTATGCACTACATTGGTGCTGGCCGAATCGGCTTCCGCAGGAAATGCCAGCAATAGATAATGAATTAGGAGGAAGTTCTGTGGGTGCCCCAGAGATGCGACCGAGTGCTCTATAAATAAAGGCTCTTCTATGTTTAAACGTAGAGTATAAATTTTCCATTTCACCACAGGAAGGTAAGCTTGGAATAGACCTTCCAAACCCTCAGCTGAAATATGAAAGAAACATCAGGAAGTTCATTCATTCCCGGTACAACCCCAACTGGCACTGCGACAGCAACTCATGCAAAAGGCAGGCCCGTGGCTGACAGAGATAACCATTCCCATTTCTAGTCCGGTATCCTTCCAGACAGTGAGCAAGGCCACCATCATACTGAATGGTGGTGCAGGCTCGAAGGGCCTACTCCTGCACCTATTTTCTATGTTTCTATGTATCATAGTGTTGAGTACAACCTATGCAGCTAAGAAAAGCATCTGGAGAAGGGATAACAGTAGCACCTCCATCAGTTCATACATGCTGCATTATAGAGAGGAGCTCAGGAGGTTCAATGCTCGTCTTCAATCCAGTTAGCTTGTCACATCAAAGATAATGCAGAGAAAGTATGTGGAAAGGTATTTAAATTAAAGGATGCTGGAGAAATTAAAGCAGACTTGCTAGCCTCTTTTGTTTCAGGATTTACAATTTCAATGTACTCAGAGATATTTTTTTCAAAAGAGCTTTGGAATAAAAGACTTCAGACACTGCCAGAAAATCAGACTAAGTCTCAAGCACTGACTGGGTTCCAACTAACTGGTGTGCTCCAATGGAAATAACCAGCACACAATCAGGCTGCCAGCACAGGCTCTGGCACTGACACACAGCTTCTTACACTCAGTCCCCAGCTACATTTTGTGAATCGAACACCAAGGAACCCCGTCTGAAGAAATCTCACCCTGAACTAAAACAATACAGTTTACATGATTCATCGGGTGCTTGCCATACTAAAAGGTAGAATGTTTTAAAATACACTGCTCAACTCAAAATACAAACATCACATTTTGACACTGATTGAAAGCATCTCTAATCCAAAGGCAGCGCTGCATTCTACACTGTTGCGGTCCAAACTAAATGCAGATCTGTGCCATACTTCTGCGATTTCAATGCTGTGCAGTATTTGCATCACAAAAAAACCGCAGCAGTGCTCCAGTGCTGTGAATTTGCACTCCATAACTTCATTGTACATTGCCAAGAGAACACTGTTACATCAGCACAACAGGGGGCTGCTGAAGTGCTCAAAATGACAATCTGTTACGTTGTTCCGAGGGGGAGCAGAGAACAGTACCACACAGTTGGGTGGGACGTGGGAAGAATGTAACCAGACTGAGTGTCCATCGTGCCAATAGCAGAGTTTGTGCATCTCCAGTTAGGGGAACTTGGGTGTATGTGAAAGGCAGCAAATCACTTCATTTAACTCCTTCCATTTTTATTAATATCAGAAACCAATACAGTAAACACATCACTGCAAATATTCAGAAGGTAACCAGAGTAGATGCTTCAAACAGTGCACCCAGAGACTAGGCTTCTCCCAAGGATATTTCTTTAAAACAGAGATGAGGAGGAATTTCTTTAGCCAGAGGATGATGAATCCGTGGAATTCATTGCCACAGATGGCTGTGGAGGTCAAGTCATTGGGTAGATTTAAAGCGGAGGATGATAGGTTTTTGATTAGTCAGGGCGTTAAAGGCTACAGGCAGAAGGCAGGAGAATGGAGTTGAGAAAATAAATCAGCCATGATGAAATAGTGGAGCAGACTGGATGGCTAATTCTGCTCCTATGCCTTATGATCTTATGGAATCACATGCTTACATCCACTGATATATTTTATTACCTTTTCTGCAGCTTTCTGTAGGGAGCAAACTATTTCATTATCACAGGAATGTCATTGCATTCGGCCACATGAGCTGTGACAGTTTTCCCTGACTCCCACATTCATTACAGTGCGGCCTGTTGATAAAAGTTGCAGGACCTGAACTCACTTTTCTCTGTCCAATAAAGCTCTTGTGAACTGTACGGTGAGAATCACTCCCTAATGACTCTGACTCCAAATCAGCCAACAAGTGGAGTATAGAATCAGTACACAACTGGTTCAGGGGGAGCAGTAAAAAATGTAGCAGAGGAAGATGTTTAAAATATCTTGCAAAGACAGCAAACTAGCACATACCCACAGACAGCATCCTGACTTAATGTCACAGGATCAAAGCATCACGCTGCATGGAATCGTACCCTTCAGCCACCATCTGGACCAGCCATTGTGTACTTGTGAACATCATTTTCCTTCGCTCAGTCCATAGTTTTCACTAACATAGCAGGTAAAGCTCAAGTGTTGTGCAAATACGTGCTTCCATCACCCACTCACATTCCAGATGTGTGAAAATAATTCTTCCTCAAATCCCCTAGCTCTTACCTTAAGGGTACGCTGTCTGCTTTTATATACCTTTGCCATAGATTCATACAGCGTAGAAACAGGCCTTTTGGCTCAACTCATCCATGCTGACCACAATGCTCGTCCCAATAGCCCTATATTCCTCTAACTCTTTCCTAACTATATACTGTACAGGCCCAATTGTCTGTCAAATGTTGTTATTTGAAACTTCTGGAATCTCATTTAATAAACCCACAATCCTGTGTATAAAAAAGTTATTCCTCAGATCCCTTTAAATCTTTCCCCTCACCTTAAACCTCTGATTTTAAACTCCTGTCTCCTGTGATAAAGACAATCTTTCCACCCTCCCAGTATCCTGACAATCCCCCCACTCCTCCTCCCCCCTTCCAGGGAACACAAACATAATCGATCCAATCTCTCATCACAACTGAAATGCCTTGATGAATCTCCTCTGCACCCACTCCAGTATACACCTCTCTCCCCTGCTTGTTTCTGGTGCCTGGACCTCCTTTGTCTCAGCCTGGTGGCCATTCCTCAGATGCAGGTCAAACCCTGAATCTTTCCCCCCCACAGGACGTCTCCCACAGCCATGAACAGCATCGCTGCCAGGACATTACTGCCTACATCCATTTCTCTTTCCCAACCACAAAATGTCTCCCACAGATGTGAACTCCGCTCTAAGCAGCATCACTGTCGCAACATTACCGCCTACACCCATTTCTCTTCCCCAACCACAGGGTGGTCTCCCACAGCCAGCCACGAGAGGCATCACCATCACAACATTACTACTTACACCCACTGCTCTTCACCAACACTGAATAGTGTCCCACAGCGGGTACTTCTACGGAATCTTCTCCTCCATGGCTCAGTTTGGTTGACACAGCTGCTTCCCACCATACACAATCCAAACTATGAACTGGGATTTCCACCCTCTTTTGGATGATCAATTTAAGTGAAGAGTTAATTAGCTGCTTTTGGAAACAATAATGTCATCTGATGATTACCAATCCAATGGATCTATTAAAATTAAGATATCTGAGGGGTGATATTTCCAGCTTTGTTCAGCCTTTGTAATTTTATTTAATAAGTTCTAAGCTCTAGGTATATAACTTTTCATAGGAATATCAACAGGAGTTGGTTGACACGGAAATAATTTGCCCTGCCAAATAACTGAAAAAAGATATCAATGTTATCGAAATTTATAAAAGTGAATAAAAATAACACAAGGGTGTCAAAAAAGCAGAGAGTCCCAGCGAAGAACTGACGAGGAATTGCTTAAGTTAGTGCTGCAAATCAGAGAACTTGTGATGCTTTATATGGTGTGTGAAAATCTCATTAACCACGTACACAGCTGACAAACCCAGTAGTTGACACCTATGCTCTTAATATTGCAGTGATTTCATTACATAGTGGAATCAGCCACTGAATTCCCAGTTCTTCAGTAAACACAGTAACCCATGTCTACACTAAGTTTGTGACAACATTCAGGCAGGTACCACCTGCAATAAGAGAACTTCAACGAGAACTCTTGCCCTCCGGGGTCAGTACCATCACAGAAATCCCAGTCTTCGACATCTTTTGGGCAAAATGACCAAAACATCTACTGTCCAGCCACATAACAGATTGACTACAGCACAGGCCAAGGATCCTGAAGGAAGGAATACATCAAAACCTACAGAGCAAGCAGGCTGCTTCACTCTGAATGTTGTTGAGTTTAACGGGTCTTGGAGTCATATAGTACACAGACAGACACATTGGCCTATGACGCCAATGCTAAGCAGCAAGTTCCTCTTCCACCAACCAGAGGGACCACCAAACGTCCCATCTGCAAAATGCACTCTGCTCACCCACTCAGCTATTTCAACAGCATCACCCTAACTCACTCACATGCAAAAAGAAAACTCCAGTAGATAGATTTCAGCTCTAATACCAGGGTGTTTTTGAATTCTGAAAGGGTTATTTTGCAGTAACAGTAATCAGCAATGCAGCTTAAATTAATTAGAGCCAGTCCAGTGCTGCAGTGATACACCAAGACCAATTTCACTTATATCAGTCTTGTTTTTTGTTTAATGGTCAGATCGTCCTTTCTCTGTCACGTACATAACCACAAAAGGAAGCTATTGACATCTTTCAGAGAGTACTTAACCTCCAATTCAGCACTGTTGCCAATATTTCATTTCCTCAATTGTCTCATCCTTTGAGTGAAATCATCTGAATGTTTAGTATAGATGCAGATAATTACCTGCTCTTTGCAACAAAGCAACAGTGGCCATTGTATATTGAAGCACTGGCTCAAGTGAGTTTGTGAGCTATGACAAACTCATCACTGTTGGGATTGTCTACAATGGCCCTGATGTTCCATGTGGAGCCCATGTGGCCTTTAACTTTATTTGTCATGTGCACATCAAAACAAATAATGAAATGCATTGTTTTATTGATTCATTTATTTATTGAGATACAGCGCAGAATAGGTCACTGGCTCCGACTTAATCCTAGACTAATCATGGGACAATTGGCAATGACCTACCACCTGATACGCCTTTGGGCTGTGGGAGGAAGCTGGTGCACCCAGGGGAAACAGTCACTGGGGAGGACGTACAAACTCCTTACATACCATGCCATCGAATCAAATCAGTGAGGATTGTGATGGACAGCCCAAAGGTGTCACCACACTTCCAATGCCAACATAGCATACCCATAATTCACGAACCATAACCCATAGGTCTTTCGAACGTGGGAGGACTCCAGAGCACTCAGAGGAAACCACAGTCATGGGGGGGGGGGGGGGGAGAAGACAGTGACAGAAATTGAACACTTACCTTACAACTGGCACTGTAACAGATTTACACTAATCGCTAAGCTAATTTAATGCAGATGGCTCTTGTATACCAGCTAAAACATGGGTTTCGTACACAAGATCCTGTTCCAAGTGGGACCAAGACAACAGGGAGCAGGACATCAGCACTCACACACTAACAAATATATCTGTTGATGCCACTGGAAGGTGTGTATTTGTGCTCCACAATTAGCATGCACACAGGCATACCGATGGTCAGGTTAACACAGCATTGAATGGCGCAGACAAACAAACAGACTAACCTACACAAGAACAACATACACACAGGTTAACCCCCTCCATCCTCCCATTCCCTCATATCTATTTTTCTTATTCTGAATTTACTGAATGATATTGCATCTGCAGTTCTCTGGGGTAGAGATTTTCAAAGATTCACCACCTTTTGCATGAAGAAATTTGTCCTCAATTCCATCCTCCAGTATTTTGAATCTTCACCCTGGTTTAACTCCCTAGGCAGGGGAAACACCTTCACTGCATTCACCCTGTCAATCCTTTAAGAAGTGTGTAAGTTTCAATGATATATCCTCTAATTCCTCTAAACAACGGACCGATTCCAACTAATCTGACTTGGATGCAGGGCTCCATCTGAAAGATGACCAGCACTATCTATGTGCTACTAATTTTATATTATAGTGAGCTCAACAACTTGTCTTGATGCCAATATTGTGTTTTGAGCTAGTTCAAACAGTTAATGATCTGTTGGAGCTCACCTCCAACTTGCATTCATCATCTGCTTTTCTGAACAGTAACCTCAGGTTTAACATTAACAGTCTTGGCAGCATTTATTGTCACTTGTGGAGGAGTTCCACATACTTTCCTATTTTACTTATGCCCATCACCCCTACTGGGGCATAGGTCACTAACAGCAAGTCACAAGAGTCCTCTGTCCTGGGCCAGTATTTCAAGTTGTTCCCAGGTGTAGCCTTTTGAAATCCTTCCTTTCCCATGGATGAGGTTTTAGGGCTTCTGTTTATATCTTTAGGTTTCAACAAATGTTAGCCCCATGCACAACCTTCCCCCTCTCACAACTGGGTTTGGGACTGTCCACGGCAGAGTTCTCACTCCTGAAAGGCTTGACTCTAATTCAGATATATCGATCATCTATACATTGAAACATACGGTGATATACACACAGTCCTCCAACCCCAAAATAGGACAGGACAGAGAATGAATTTTCAATTTGTGCCCTTCATTCAAGCTCTCCAACCAGATGTAGTTTCTCTCCATCTACCCTACCAGATAATCCCCAAACATTTTAGAAAATGCAATCCAATAATTTCCTACATGTTTAAATTCCAGAAATTGACACTTAGTTGCAGCTACCTCCATTTGTTAGTTAGCACATGAGGTTCCAGTATCATCTATACAGTTTGTGTCATAGTAAAATCTATGCTGAATTCCCTTCAAGTCAACAAATCCTCCACAAGCATGGTGCCCAGACTGCTCACTACACTCTCAGGATAGTTACACATGGGGTTTATGTCGGTGTGGCACGGTTCTATCCCAGTGCTTCAGATTTTATATCCAATGACTGGCATTCCATTCGCTGTCTTTTGTGCATTAGAACACAAATAGCAGAAGCAGGTTACTTGACCCCTGTGCCTGCTCTGCTGTTCAATACAATCACAGATGATAATCTACCTCAATGCCACTTTCCTGTACCGCTCTTATTCTTAACACCTAAAAATTCACCCATTTCCTCTTTCTTCCATGATTGCTTTACAAAATAAAGAGAGGGAGATACAAATTAATTTTATTTCTCACAGGTACATCAAAACACACAGTGAAATGTGTAGCTTGCGTCAAATCAATTCAATGAGGAGCTGGGGGCAGCCCGCAAGTGTTGCCACGCTTCCGATGTCAACAGAGCATGCCCACAACTCATCAACCCCAACTGTATATCACTGCAATGTGGAAGGAAACCAGAGCATTTGGGGAAAACCCACGTGGTCACGGGGAGAACATACAAACTCTTTATGGACAACAGAGTTCATCTTACCAGCTGCAAGACTGCACCTTGACCTACAGCTAATGCTGTAAAGCACCGCACTTCCCTCTGCACTACTATGTCGCACCAGAGTTACAAAACTCTAGATAACAGTGATCTTGCAATCAATTCTGACAACCAACTCCCAAGGAATCTGCCCCACTGCTTGAGCATGCACTTCCAGGAACTGAATCCAGTCAATAGCTACAATAAATACTCCATGGGTGTGATAAACACAAGAAGAAGCAATATTAATGCCATATCTGCACATACTTCTCTCTGCAGCTTCTTATCAAGTCATTGTCACATTCTTTGTTATAAATTCCTGTCAGTAACAAAGACCAACATGAACTTGTCACTTTGTTTCTGCATCTTCTGGCCAACTGTGAGGCAACTGTGCCTTAATTTATAATGTTTCTCAGCTTATTCTCCAAAAACACCTATCCTTAAACCACCTTGCGTTTGGCTGGTTAACTACAAATAACATTAAAATGTGAGCTCTACAACTCCCACTGCAGACCTCCATATCTCTCCACAACAAACCCAGAGGCAACAGCTGGCCCCAACACCAGTAACATATTTGGATAGAAAAGGCCAAGAGGGACACGGGCCAACACAGGCAAATGGCACTAGCTGAGACAGCCATCTTGGTCAGCATGGAGTTGATGGGCCAAAGGGACTGCTTCTGTGACGTATGACCTGATGACATCATTAAAATAATCAACAGAATTTCCCATGATGCTGGGATACAAGGAAGATTTTTAGCCATGATTTGTACCATAAATCCCCCCCACTCCTTCAGCTGCAGAAGACAGATACCATGACCAATGGCAATAAAGCTTAAGAGCAACATACTCCAGTTATTTATAGAGGCTAAAAGTCTGTCACACTTCCAGCTCCTAATACAGCCAATGGCCACTCTAGAGTACACCAGCACAATCCATCAAACCTGAGAAACAAACACTACCCATTTGCTGCAATCAGGTAGTTTGAGTTGAGCAGATTTATTTTAGAGTGGGGTGTGAACATCAGGAGCTGGTGACGCGAGTCAAATGTTAACTCAACATAAAAAAACAACATCAAATATTGCAGCCTACAGTTAATATGGCACCAGTTCCACCGCAACCAGGAGTTTCAGTGGACAGTAGTTAACAAACAATGTGCCACAGATTCAGCATACGCTCAGCCCCACAGAGGAAGGTAAGTCAGTCCTTCTGCTGGTGGGCCTCCTGAGGGATCAGACTCCGTGTGACGTGCCCAGTGCTGGCTGCTTTGCATGATCAGGAACGGCTTGCTTTTCTGGTTGTGTGGGGGGGCTACAGCAATTGAAGATGCCACTGCAGGAGCCACAGGCTATTCTGGTTACACTGGTACCTGATAGGATGGCTGAAGGGTTTTTGAAGTACTGCATCCTCCATTTGCACAGGCTACCCATGCACTCTTGATGCATGGCTTCAAAATTCGACACTATCCCAATACTCCTCCTCCATTTTGGGCAGAAGGAGATAATGTATCAATTCAAGGAAGCTTTCGGCATATCCTGTCTGCCTGGTGATCTCCTCCTGTGACAAACAGTGTGCCTGTTTCAGGAATCTGATGTCAGGCTCACAAGGCAGCCTGCTGAGTACAACTAGGGCCAAAAACTGAGAGGAACAGTGAGCACATTGGCTGAGAGAGGTTGTTAATGTCGGTTGGCTAGTGAGTTTCTGTTCTATCCCAATTACATGCCTTTCTCTCATAATTATTTTGTGTATGATCTCAAGTACCCTTCTTTTTTTAAGAGACTGGATTCTGCTCAGTCACTCAGGTCTTCTACGAACTCCTTTCCCCTTCTTGATGAGCTGAAACTTTTGGTGACTGACCCATCCCCACCTGAAAGAACCAGACTTCCTAGTTTCTTGACAAAGGTGTCAGCTTTTAAACCTTCTCAGTTATAACGCAAAGAACTCCAACTTCTGTGCTCAACTAAAGATCCTAATTCCTGGGATCAATCCAGTAACTCCCTCCCTCACCCTCTCATCCAATGAGGTCACAGCAGCTGAACAGTGAACATGAGGCTTTACCGAATGTGATGTCACCTCTGCCTCAGATCAGAGTTACTGACATAAGGTGTGAAATATGCTATTTTATCAATAGTAAGTGCAATACATTAAAAATTATTATAAATTACAATAAAAATATTCAAAAATATATCAGTAGTCCAAAAAGGGAGCAAAATAGTAAGCTAGTGTTCATGGGTTTATGGTCTTTTCAGAAATCTGATGGCAAAGGGAAGAACATACTCCTAATCATCGAGGCTCCTGTACCTCTTCCCTGATGGTAGCGATAAGAAGAGGGCGTGTCCAGAATGGCGAGGGTCCTTGATACTCAATCACCATCTACAGACCATGAGTTTAGCCGATTTTATAATCCCCTCACATACCTTTTTCCCTGTTCCGTGAATACTTTTTTCCACTCCTTACAGCATGATGCAGTGATTTGCCCTGGCCTGTTAAACACATCACAAACTCGGCCTTCAAATTGTGCTCTGTGGCTCCTACACCTTAAATGCTAACTGATGGACTAAATCACAGGATCAGAGATGGAGGGATATGGGCTGTATAGGAGGGAAGTAGGATTATATGAGCACACACAACATTATGAACTGAAGGACTCATACAGTGCTGCACTATCGGAGATACAGAACAGAAGCATACCCTTCAGCCCATCAAGTTCACACTATCAACCACCCACTTACACTAACCTATGTTAATATTGATTTTTTTTTACTTAAATTCTTGTCAACTTTCTCAGGGTCTCCCTATCATCTGCACAGTGAGATCAATTTACATTGGCTAATTAACCTAAGGGTTCTGACACTGGGGAGCAATGCCAAATCCCTGTTGCCACATTCTCTTCATTCATCCCCAATTCTCAGATGCCTTCTGAAAGTTCGAATAGTTAGCACTGCTAAATCTGCATCAATACACAATATTTCTTGCAGGAACTTTTCAAGAGGTGATCAAGGACTCCTGTTTCAAAACAAAGCACAACAGGCTAATTCTGTTCAACACCTATCTAATGACAGAACATGAAATGACACATATGTCAAAGTCTGTGCTGATCACAATGTGAAATTAAACTAATCCCACCTGCACCTGTTTAAGTGCTTCTTAAATGTTGGTCCTGTATCTTCTTCCACCACCTACTCTAACAGTGCAGTTCTGGAACCCTACCACACTTCGGGTAAAATAAAAAAAATCTCTTTTAAACTTTGTCCCCCTCATTTTAAAACTATGCCTTTTAGTACTTGATACTTCCACCTTATCTATGAACCTCGCAGACAAGTTCAAAGTAAATTTATTGTTACTACTCAAAGGTTCATTTTCTTGTGGGCATTCACAGTAGACACAAAGAAACACAATAGGATCAATGAAAAAACCACACACAAGCAAAGACAAATACTCAATGAGCAAAAGACAAATTGCGTATATACAAAAAAAATTAAATAAAGTTGAGAACATGAATTGTGAAGTCCTTGAAATTGTGTTCGTAAGTTGTGGAATCAGTTCAGTGTTGAAGTGAAGAATGAACTTATCTACATTATTGAGGTGAGTGATTTTATCTCATAACTTTCTGGGCTTTATTAGGGTCCTGTGTTATTACGGCTTTGGCCCACTAACGGTCTGTGGCCTTGGAGGGACTGAGGGGAAGAACTGAAACTGAAATGAGAA
The DNA here is from genome assembly GCF_030144855.1 of Hypanus sabinus. NCBI lineage: Eukaryota > Metazoa > Chordata > Chondrichthyes > Myliobatiformes > Dasyatidae > Hypanus > Hypanus sabinus. The sequence continues at coordinate 21,016,212 of NC_082727.1, read as the reverse complement.
AGCAACTATGAACACAAACCAGTGACCCATGTACTCTCCCACGCCCTCCTTCCTATCCAATCCTTTCAAATTATTTATTTCAGGGACGTATTTGTTTCTAGACACAAGAGATTCTGCCGAGGCTGAAAATCCAGGGGAACACACACAAATACTCAGCATGTCAGGCAGCAACTATGGAGAGGAATAAACAGCTGATGTTCAGGCTGAGACCCTTCCTCAGGCCTTTTTTTCCCCCTTTCTACAATAACAAGACTATTGTCATTTTATTCACTGTGCTGCCAACTACCTATACTATTGAGCAATTTACAAAGTGATAATCATCTTTCCATGTTGAACCAGTTTATAACTTAGACATGAAAAGCTCCATGGGTCAAAGAGTCTAATTCTGCTCCTATGTCTTATGAAAACAAATAATCGAATCTTTATGTTTCAAAACCGTGCTTCCTATTTTGCCCAGCTTCAGATGCTGGCTAAAAGTAACACAATGAACTTTGTTCTCTGTCATAAGAACACTCAGAGTACATGTACTGCTTTTTCAAACCTACTATTGCTGACTACTAATGACCAATGTTTTAAGCGACTGCTCCGTGTAACTCTCCAACTTCATGGGACTTCTCTGGAAAGCAGGGAGGGCTCCCTGACTGGTTATCATAGCCCACTCAACGTTCACCATTAGCACCAACCGGACTCACCTTATAGACTTTGCCAAATGCCCCATCACCAAGCTCGCCAACGATGTCCCAGATCTCCTCGGGATTTACATCTTTCCTCACATGTTCAAACTGTTTCTTCTTCTTCTCCCCGCCGATCTTAAAAATCTTCCGAAAGTTAAAGAAAGACATTTTTGACGTTCCAAGGTTCCGACTATAACACCAGGCCTGGGCTTCACCCGGGAATGCTCAGGAGGCTCGAACTGGTGGCTTTGATATCAAGCTTTATTCCGGATCACTCCCGGTGATCGCTTTACTCCGGATCACTCCTGCAGATCGTTTTACTCCGGATCACTCCTGGTGATCGCAGTGACTCCGGATCATTCTTGGTGATCCCGTTTACTCTGAATCACAGAGGGTGATTGTTTTACTCCGGATCGCTCCGGGTAATCGTTTTACTCCGAATCGCTCCGATTGACCGTTTTACTCCGGATCACTACGCGGTGATCGTTTTGCTCCGGATCGCTCCCTGTGATCCTGGTTACTGCAGATTGTCCCAAAGGTACTCGTGTTGTTCTTGGTGACTCTGTGGAAATTGCAGCCGTAAATACACACTCGGTCTGGGATCGTTCGGAGCCAGGAACCCTACCCCGGGCCCTCCTGCCGGGCGCGGCCGCTGTCCCGCCGCCTTACGGGCGATGGGGTCGTCAGTTCCACAGAGGCGCCGCCATGCCTGGAGACGCTGCCACCCCTTTCGAAGCGCGCGCCTGATGCTCGTTCCCGTCACCCGCGCGATCCCGTGCTCCCTCCCTCTCCTCGATCCCACCTCCGAATGACACTCGCAACAGCCAATTAGCGCCCGCGTCCGCGGAGGACCGTGCCGACTTCCAGGTCAGTGCAATCGAGCGGCGATCATGGCGTTCACCTGCAGATGGTAAGTGACACCCGCGTCCTCGGAGGACCGCTTTTTCCTCCAGTATGGAGCAATCGAGTAGCGAAGATGGCTCATGTTCCATCGGGAGAGTGTTAGGCGGCGGAGGCTTCCGTCTATGTCGCCTACTGACAACCCCAAATCATCCTGGCCCTGGCTCCGCAGGCCGTGGGTAACATTCGCAGTGTCTGTAGTGTAACTGGTCGCATGCCTCGGGGTATAAGGAAGGTCCAGGCCGGGGGAGTGGGAAGTAGAACCTGTTCCTGAAGTGATTCCCGCCGTTCTATACATAGTTAGGAACACGTTACAGAACGGGAGCAGAGAACTTATATTGCGGAAAAGGGGAAATGGCAGAGGATTTTAAAAACGGTTTTGCATGTTTTCGTGAAAGAAGATGCACAGTGTTAATAAATACAACTCAAATATCTTGTGAATAGTTCTGCGGGTTGACGGTGATTCCTGTACGGTTTTGTGAGCTTTGAGATGACTGATGAGGACACGGACTCCCCATCAGTCTGCAGGAGATAGCTGACATCTAGTGGGTAGACATCTTTGCCTTTGATGAAACATTTTCGACGACAGTTCGTCACTGTCCCCCACTCCTCGTTCTTTCCTACAGTTCACCTTCAGCATCGTAGATAGATTGCATTCCACTCTCATTCCTGTTCTCTGCTTACTCAACCTCTGGGGCTTGGAGGAGAATGGGGCCCAGTTTTTGGGGTTGGTCTCACTACAGACTCTATGTCCAGCGTGGACTGGTAAATAAATGGGGTGCATTTGGTGTTGATGGATTTTTCAACTCCATTGGTTTTAATTTTCAACAGCAGGGACACTTGCCTTCGTCCGGTTGCATTCTGGTGATGTGAAGGAGACTGAGGCATTAATGGCTCACTATGACAGTGCAGAAGACCCTGTACCACCCATTCTGTGGGGCCTGGACCCAGTACATGTAGTGTTTGCCAAACTCTATATCCGGGACATCCTTGAACTCAAGAACTCTCGGCATATTCCAGGTAAATCAGTGGTTGACTATTAAATGGTCCGTTTAGGTGGGGGTAATTCAGGTACAGGATGGGTTAGATTAGATGAAAGAGGCTACAGAAGGTTGGACTTGGTTAGCCCCATCCGAGGCACTAGCTTCCCCACCATTGAAAGCAGTGCCTCAAGAAGGTGGCATACATTATTAAGGACACTGGCCATCAGGGACATACTCTCTTTTACCATCGGAAAGGAGGTACAGAAACCTGAGCTCAACTTTTAAGGAACAGCTTCTTCCCCTCTGCCATCAGAATTCTGAATAGTGAATTCTGAAACAGCAATTCACTATTCCTGTTTTGCACAATTATATTTATTTCTGTTTTCATTTTTTTGTCTTGCATTGTACTGCTGCAACCAAACAACAAATTTCACTACATAGACAAAATGCTGGTGGAACGCAGCAGGCCAGGCAGCATCTATAGGAAGAAGTACAGTCAATGTTTCGGGCCGAGACCCTTCGTCAGGTGCCTGGCCTGCTGCGTTCCACAAACACTTCGTGTGTGGTGCTCGAATTTCCAGCATCTGCAGATTTCCTCGTGTTTGAATTTCACTACATATGTCAGTGATAATAAACCTGATTCCATCAAACACCCCATTGAGAAGGGCAGTGTAGGTTACACAAAGTAAACCTCCTCTACATCTTCCATTCAGTGTTCCCAGGTGAAGAGTATGGTTTATACATTCATGTAATATTCTGCAGATACTGGAAATCTGGAGCAACACACACACACACAAAATGCTGGGGGAACTCAGCAGGCCAGACAGCATCTACGGAGAGGAATTGACAAATGGCGTTTCGGGCTGAGACCTTTCATCAGGACTGGAAGGCAAGGGGGAGGAAGTCAGAAAAAGAAGGTGAGGAGAGGGGAGGAGTAAAAGCTGGCTGGTGATAGGTGAAACCAGATTGGTGGGGAGGGGGGGAATGAAGTGAGAAGCTGGAGATGGTAGGTGGAAGAGGTAAAGGGCTGAAGAAGAAGGAATCTAATGGGAGAGGAGAGTAGACCATGGAAGAATGGCATCAGATGGAGATGATGGACAGGTGAGTGGAAGAGATGAGAGGGGAACCAGAATCGGGAATAGAAAAAGACAAAAGGGGAAGAGAGAGTAATTACCCGAAATTAGTGAAATGGACGTTCGTGCTGTGAGCAAGTTCCATTCCTGAAGAAGGGTCTCAGTCCAAAAGGTTGACTTTATTTCCCTCCAGAGATGCTCCCTGATTTGCTGAGTTCCACTAGCACCTTGTGAGTGATTATACGTAGTATCTTTGGTTAAAACGAAACAGTAATGTGGCAAATGATAATCAGACTGGGCATTATGAGGAGAGGACCAGAATTAATATTTCAGTGCTGGAGAGGATTTCCAGCCAATGTACAATTTCTCCTTTGGGTGATGAAGCTACTGCTCAGAAGGACCCTCTGGTGGTGGCCATCGGATAATGCAGAGGTTCAATCTGAACTAGTGTGTTACAGTTACAGGTCAGTTAACCTCTTCAACCTCCTGAAACATCAATTCTCTATTAGAGAGAGAGAGGGGGGTACCACTGCTGCCACAGCGAGAAGGGAGACCAACAGCTCACTGTTTTAATATTACAGTTTGCTCATTGCTTTTATTTCAAGTTCCCCGACTCAAGAATTGGCAGCAAACTGTCTATCATCCTTGAAAGAGAGAGAGAGCTATTACTCGAGTGCAATGACATCTGACAGCCACACCCACTATCTTGGAGTTCCAATCTCCTACAACACTTTAGTTGGCGACACCGGTGGGAATCAAGTTGACCACAAGGATGCGCCCTCAAGGTGCACATCTTCTAGTCCGCTCCTGTAGGTGTTGAAAACGACTGCCTGGCGTGCCCTGGTTTTGGGAACTCAATGCCGTGAAGAACCACAGTTTGAGTGCAGCTGTAGATCACAGACTCCAACAGGACCCAAGCCACCTTAAAAAGGAAAGAAAAGACATTAGAGAGAAGAATTTAAAGTTTCACTGGAAGAAGTCGCCCTCTGGTGCCATCTTTAGTTTCTCCCTGGACTCTTCGATTTTTGTGTTTAATATTCTACATTTTTCACTTGTTTTATTTTTCTGTTTGTGTGATTTGGTGTTTTTTTTGCATGAGTGGGTGGGGGAGTGGAATTTGATGTTATTCTTTGAAAGGGTTCCATGCTTTTCATTGTTTTATGATTGTCTGTGGGGAAGACAAATCTCAGTGTTGTGTACCGCATACCTACTTTGATATTAAATGGTTTTTGAATCTTTATAGACTGTTCAGAAAACTGATGGTGGAGGGGAAGAAGTTGTTCCCAAATCATTGAGTTTGTGTTTTCAGGCTCCTGTATCTCTAACCCAATCATAGTAACAAGAGAGGGCATGTTCCTAATGGTGAGGATCTTTAATGGTGGATGCTGCCTTCTTGATGCCTGTATTGAAACTGTTGTATCCTTTCTGAGGAATATTCTGTGTGAAATGTATCATGATTCATGCGTGTCTGTTTTCCCAGTGGGAGTCTCCCTCCTGACACCATTCGTGGTCTCATCACTGTTTACTGCATTTCTGAGAACCTTAATTGTTGAGACGACCTGTTTGCCGTACTAAATACATACAAGAACTAATAAATATCGGAAGATCACTGGACCTGGTACTGGCCACAGACAAGTTCTACACAAGGCTGGAGGAGCTATGCTATGTCCAGCCTGAAAAACAATCGACCTGAGAAGGCACCAGTGTACTCTCATTAGGCAGTTTAACACCCACTCTAATAGCTACCCCATTAATCCCAGGGCCTCAACTTTTCTGAAGTTTATTTTGTCACACTTGTTAAACATCTTTTGAACTTTTTCTTGCAACCTTAGGTAAAGCACAACTTTCCACAAAGCTAATGATGACTCAGTTATGTACTGTAAATTGCTTTGACATTTAAATGGACTCTGCACTCATGTTCTCATGTTTTGTTTACTTTTTATTATTATTTGCATGATCTGTCTTTTGTACATCTTCAGTGTTATTGTATAATAAGTTCCATTTATTTCTTATTTTCCTATAAATGTCTGAAAGAAAATTAATTTCAAGGTCGAATATGGTGATGTGTATGTACTTTGATAATAAATTTGAATTTGAACTTTGACTTAAATCCTCCTAATCAGACTTTGTATACCCAAAATGCTGATAGATCCTATGCTTCAGAATTCCCTCCAGTAATTTCACTGCCACTGATATCAGGCTGACTGGCCTATAGCTCCCTGGCTTGACCTTGGTATCCTTCTTAAACAATGAATGACATTAGCCACCTTCCAGTCTTGAGGAACTTCATATGTGAACTTCATACATGCACATATATTGAACATGAAACCCATTTGTTAAGCTTTCTTTTTACACATTTATTTATTTTTGATATTCTGAATCTTGTTTATACCAAGTATACCATAGATGGCAGGGGTATGGAGGGCTATGGTCTTGTGTAGATTGATGGGAGTAAGCAGTTTAAATGGTTTGGCACAGACTTGATGGGCCAAAGGGCCTGCTTCTGTGCTTTTCTTTTCTGTGGATGTTCACACCTCACACCTGCCTTCTTCAACTGTTGCTTCCTTTAGTTAAAGACTTCAACTTCAGCCCAGCCTGTACCTGAGTCTTTGCAAGTGTTTGCTCTCACAAAGGAAGTCACAGTTTTTGTTTTCCTTGCACAGGTGTGTTTTTCTATAAGACTCACCCCATCAGCAAGGTGGAAATCCTGGGGACTGTGGTCCAGAGGCAGGAGAAGGAGAAGTGCTGCATTTTTGGAGGTTGGTGATTCCAGTGGCTTCTGTGTTTGTTCCCTGACTCAGCAGCTTGGAGCCTGAGCATCCAGTTGAGGCTGTGGGCTGGGACTGACTATGACACTACCTCATTCAGTGGGAGCTGCTGCTCTGAGCAGGGCATTTTGCTGCTCCGATTCCCACCTTCTTGCATTAACATCATGTACACCATACAGCCCAACTTAAAGACCTCCCCGCTCTCATACATGCACACCAACCCTGGTCTCAGTGCCAGAGTTATCTTCCCCTATGGAAGAGAAGATATATGAATAAGCTGCCAGAGGAAGTGGTAGAGGCAGCTACAAATACAGTGTCTAAGGTATTTGGACAAGTTTATGGATAGGAAAGGTTTTGAGGGATAATGGCCAAACACAGCCATCTTGGGCAGACACTTGGTCAAAAGGGATGAGATGAAAGAGGTGACTGAAAAGACTGTGGAGGCATTAGTAATGACTTCAAGAAACACTAGATTCTGAAATGGTTCCGGAAGACTGGAAAATTGCAAATGTCTCTCCGCTCTTCGAGAGAGGCAGAAGAAAGGAAATTATAGGCCAGTTATCTGACCTCAGTGGTTGGGAAGATGTTGTTGATTGTTAAGAATGTTGTTTTGGGGTGTTTGGAGGCTCATGATAAAATAGGCCATAGTCAATACGGCTTCCGCAAAAGAAAAGCTTGCCTGACAAATCTGCTGGAAATCTTTGAAGAAATAACAAACAGGATAGACAAAGGATATTGTGTATTTGGATTTTCAGAAGGGCTTTGACAAGGTGCCAAACATGAGGCTGCTTAACAAGCTATGAGCCCGTGGTATTACAGGAAAAATTCCAGCATGGATAAAGTAGTGACCGACAGGCAGGAAGCAAGGAGCAAAGGGAGTCTTTTCTGGTGGGCTGCCGGTAGAAGAAATGAAAGGGTGGACTATTTTCTAACTGGAGAGCAAATACAAAAATCTGAAGCACAAAGGGACTTGGGAGTCCTTGTGCAGGATTCCCTGAAGGTTAATTTGCAGGTTGAGTCTGTGGTGAGGAAGGTAAATGCAATGTTAGCATTCATTTTGAGAGGACTAGAATATAAAAGCAAGGATGAAATGATGAGACTATAAAGCACTGATGAGGCCTCACTTGGAGTATTGTGAGCAGTTTTGGGCCCCTTAGCTTAGAAAGGATATGCTGAAACTGGAGAGGGTTCAAAGGAGGTTCACAAAAATAACTCCAGGTTTGAATGACTTGTTATATGAAGAGCGTTTGAAGGCTTTGGGCCTGTATTCATGGGAATTCTAAAGAATGAGGAATGACATCATTGAAACCTGTCAAATGGTGAAAGGCCTTGATGGAGAGGATGTTTCCTATGGTAGGAGAATATGAAATCAAAGGACGCAGCCTCAGAATTGAGGGGTGTACTTTTGGAACTGAAATTAGGAAGAATTTCTTTAGCCAAAGAGTGGTGAATCTGTGGAATTTGTTGTCACAGGCATTTGTGGAGGCCAAGACTTTATGTATATTTAAGGTAGAGGTTGATAAATTCTTGATTGATCAGGGCATGAAGGGATACAGGGAGAAGGCAGGTGACTGGGGCTGAGAAGGAAAATGTATCAGCCATGATGAAATGCCAGAGCAGACTCGATGGGCCAAATGACCTAATTTCACTCCTGTGTCTAGTGGTCTTACGGACTGAAGGGCCTGTTCTCATGCCGTATAACTCTGACTTATCTCTACCCCCTCCTCCTACCACCAGCTCTGGAGACCCCTTGGCCAATGTCCCTTATGCTGCTGCCCCACAGTGATAGTGTCTATAAAAAAGTATTCATTCCCCCCCCCCAGAAATTTTCATGTTTTATTGCATTACAATATTGAATCACGGTGCATTTAATTGGGCTTTTTTGATACTGATCAACAGAAAAAGACACATGTCAAAGTGAAACAGATCTCTACGAAGTGATCCAAACGAATTGCAGATATAAAATACAAAATAATTGATTGCATAAGTATTCACCCCTTTCAAGCCAGTATTTAGTAGATGCATCTTTGGCAGCAATTACAGCCTTGAGTCTGTGTGGCCAGGATGCACATCTGGACACTGCAATTGTTTCCCATTCTTCTTTACAAAACTGCCCAAGTTCTGTCAGATTGTATGGGAATCGTGAGTGAACAGCCCTTTTCAAGTCCAGCCACAAATTCTCAATTGGATTGAAGTCTGAAGTGCGATTTGGCCACTCCAGGACATTATTTTGAAGCCATTTCTGTTTAGCTTTGGCTTGATGCTTGGAGTGATTGTTTTGCTGGAAAACAAATCTTCTCCCAAGTCACAGTTCTTTTGCAGACTGCATCAGGTTTTCCTGCAGGATTTCCCTATATTTTGCTGTATTAATTTTACCCCTCTACCTTTCAGGCCTGCTGCAGTGAAATCCCCACAACATGATACAGCCACCAACATGCTTCATGATATGGATAGTGTATTTTTGATGATGTGTGGTGTTTGGCTTACAGCAAACATACCATTAAGTTTGATGGTCAAAAAGCTCAATTTTGGTTTCAACAGACCATAGAACCTTCTTCCAGCTGACTTCAGAGTCCCCCACGTGTCTTCTTGCAAACTCTAGCCGAGATTTCATGTGAGTTTTTTTCAGTAGTGGCTTTCCCTTTCACCCTCCCATAAAGCTGCACCCTGGCAAAAGTTGTACGTGCATTCTCTCCCATCTCAACCACTGAAGTTGGTAACTCCTCCAGAGTTGTCACAAATCTCTCGTGGCCCGCCTCACTAATCCCCTTCTTGCACAGTCACTCAGTTTTTGAGGATGGCCTGCCCTAGGCAGATTTACACTTCATATAATATTCTTTCCATTCCTTGATGATTGACTTAACTGTACTCCAAGGGATATACATAACTTGGACATTTTCTTTTATCCGTCTCTTGTGCTTTTCAATAACTTTTTTGTGGAAGTGCTTGCAATGTTCTTTTGTCTTCATGGTGTAGTTATTACCAGGATATTGACTCACCAGCAGTTGACTTCCAGTTACAGGTGTATTTTTACTACATTTAATTGAAACATCTTGACTACACACAGGTCTCCAAAAACATACCCCATTTAACTAATTATATGACTTTGAAAACCAATTGACTGCACCAGTGATGATTTGGTGTGTCATATTAAAAGGGGGGGGGGGGTTTGAATACTTATGCAATCAATTATTTTGTATTTTATATTTGCAATTCTTCTTCGGCAATTAGCACCCAGCTTAATGGTGCATTACCGCCACCTTCTGCTCTGGAGTGTGGATCAGACGACAGACTTACGTTCTAAATCCCTTCACCCATTTTTCTCTCTCTCTCTCTCTCTCTCTCTCTCCCTCTCCCTCTCCCTCTCCCTCTCCCTCTCCCTCTCCCTCTCCCTCTCCCTCTCCCTCTCCCTCTCCCTCTCCCTCTCTCTCCCTCTCCCACCCCCCCAATCTACACTTTATCCTTCCTTCTTTGGCCATCCTAGAACCCTATTCCTGCTTATCCATCATATCCTATCAAGAAAACCCTGTATCCCTTAAGAAAGCTAAAAGTACCCTGACCTGTGCTCTCTCACCCATGCCCAGTAACTCTTTTAATGTGAATTCCTGCACCCCCAATTCCCTTAGATTAATTCTCATCATCTCTCTCTGTATCCCATACTTCCAGCAACTCAGAATTACATGTTCTACTGACTCCTCTTCCTGACATTCCTCACACAATCTTGTCTGGTGTTTCCCTATCATTTTCAATGTTTTGTTTAGTGCACAGTGCCCCAGCCTAAACGCAGTCCACACAGTTTCCTCTCTTCTGTATCCACTGCCTACCCTAATAGCTGTAACACTCTTTTGAATTTGATATAAATGCCTCCCTTTCCTCTCCCACCTTTCTTGCCCCATTTGGATGACTTTTCCCCAAATTACACACTTAGCCTCTGCTTTACTGATACTAATGTGCATTTGTAAATTTTGTTTTCTTTTTTTGCAATTCATTTAGATCACTTTGTAGCGATCTGCTTTCACTTTGACATGGAAGACTCTTTTTCTGTTGATCATTGTCAAAAAAGCCAAGTTAAATCCACTGTGATGCAATGTTATAAAACAATAAAGCATGAAAACTTCCAAGTGGGAGGCTGAATACTTTTTATAGGTACTGTAGTTCTGGAGTCTGCATCACGTGTTAATGTAGGTTACAGAATGCCCTGGAATATCCTCAGTAAATTAGAAATATAGAAAAACTACTGCACTATACAGGCCCTTCAGCCCACAATGCTGTGCCAAACATGTACTTACTTTAGAAATTACCTAGGGTTATCCATAGCCCTCTACTTTTCTAAGCATGGGGAAGTTGTGAGGTGGGAATGGTTTGGCCGGGGGTAAGGTTTGAGCTGTAGGTTGGTTCATTGCTGAGACTCAGTAGGGTTCTGGGAATAGATGTACATCTTGTTCTTAAATGGTTGGTCTCAGAGTTTAACAGTATTGTGGGACTGGGCGGCAAAGTGTAGCATATCGATTACAGCACCAGTGATTGGGGTTCAATCCTCCTAATGGTTGTATGGAGTCTGTACATTCTCCCCATGACCACGTAGTTTTCCTCAGGGTGCTCCAGTGTCCTCCCATGTTCCAAAGTTAGTGGGTTACTTAGTCACGTGGATGTAATTAAGTGGCACAGGCTCATGGGCCAGAAGGGCCTGTTACTCTAAATAGATAAAAGTCACCTTTCCTGGTTCTGGTCCACTCACCTGTGTCACTCATGTTACCCACTTCACCCTTACCACCTGTATTATCCTTCTCACATGTTACTTGTGCTTTGCAGTGGATGACGGGACTGGAGTCATAAGTTGTTTGTGGTGGAAGAAGCAAACACCTGTGGAAATCACCAAACCAGGTACAGAGCTTACTTCTATCCTTCCAACACTTAGCATGGGCGGCTGGCATGCAATGCCCACCTTTGTTTGGCCGTATTGATGCTGAGTCTCTGCAGTCCTCTCCATAGTCCAACATTTAGACCCAAAATCAGTGAGTGAGTAACCATGCTGTAGGGTGATGAAGAATTCAGTAAAGATTCAGGAGTGGATTAATAAATGTACAAAGTAAGATGTGGGGGAAGGGATTCTGGGATATGCCCGGGTAACAAACAGGGTCTGTTTTCACCCATGTCCTTTAGCCGATTTTATCTGCAGATTAGAAAATACACAAAAATCGCTCAGTACCTCCACAGTACTGTAATGAATACATCAAAAACTCATCAGACTGACAAGAAAGAAGTTACGAGGAGTAGGTAGAGAGGAGTAGACTGGTGCAGGTACATCAGAATCAGGTTTAATATCACTGGCAAAATTTGTTGTCTTCACGGCAGTAGTAAAATCCAATACATAATAATAGAGAGAAAACTGAATTACAGTAAATATATATATGTATGTAATAGAGATAAAATAAGTATATTATTTTTTAACCATTTTAAAGAGGAGTGAGGTAGTGTTCATGGGTTCAATGTCCATTCAGAAATCGGATGGCAGAGGGGAAGAAGCTGTTTCTGAATTGTTGAGCATGTGGTTTCAGGCTCCTTGACCTCCTTTCTGATGGTAACAGTGAGAAGCAGGTGCTGGAGGTCCTTGATGATGGATGCCGCCTTTTTGAGGCATTGCTCCTTGAAAATGTCTTGGACACTCTGGAGGCTGGTGACTTTAACAATGCTCTCAGAGTAAGTATCTGTAAGATAGATGTCGGTGACCCAGGATGGCCTGGACTCAAATCAAGACTGTACCTTGGCCGACAGGGGACAGTGACTAGGTAATCCGCTTCACTATCCACTGAGGGTCAGGTAGAGACCAAAACAGCAGGCAGAACAAGTGCAGAGGAATTTTTATAAATCTTACTTAGAGATTCAAAGGTTTCAAAGGTACACGTAGAGTCAGAGAAATGTATACAATATACATCCTGAAATACTTTTTCTTTGCAAACATCCGTGAAAAACAGAGGAATGCCCTAAAGAATGAATGAATGACAGTTAAGTATTAGAGCCCCAAAGCTTCCCCCCCCCCACACATAAGCACCAATCATCTTCCCCCACCAGCAAAAAAAATATTGGCACCCACCACCGAGCACACAAGCAAAAGCAAAAAGCATCAGCAAAGACACGACTTGCAATACCCCAAAGGCTACTCGTTCACCCGGTATTCGACATACCACAGGCTCTCCCTCTCTCTAATAAGGGAGAAAGAGGTGTCTCTGTTTCATAGCGAGAGGGGAGACATAACAAAGAACTCACTGATTTATGATGTTGAAAGTCTGTTGGGTTGCTTTTTCCAAGCTCTGTGCCCAAAGAGGTCAGGAGTCTGGACACAGAGCCAACAGCCAGGTCACTGATTTCGATCTTCCATCTCCCACGACACACCGGATTCCTGCAGAGACACTGACCTTCGGTCCACCCATCTCCAGAGCCATGAGATCCCAGAACTCCAAAGGTGAGCTAACTTCTTAGGTCGCATCCTTGGCATACCGAATAATGGCCAGTCATGAAACCCCGAGAGCGGGTCCCATTCCCGCAAAGAACCAAAGTCAGCGTGTAACTCCAGGTCAGGATCTACAAAAGAACCCTGCAAGGGAAAAGAGATATTAAAGATAGAAATAGAGTTGTTTCCAAAGATTCACACAAAGGAATTGCCGTAAGGCACCATTGTCTCCTCCTAAGCACAGTAACAGGCCCTTCCGACCGAATGAGCCCACCCCCCCACCCCCAATTACACCCATGAACACTACCTCACTATCTTGCACTACCTATTTACTTCATATATATTTCTTATTGTAATCTATCATTTTTATTTATGTGTTGCACTGTGCTGCTGCCAAAAACAAGAAGTTTCACGACAGATGTGATGATAATAAACCTGATTCTGGCTCTTCTTGCAGCTTCGTCCTCCAGGGGCTTGGATCTCCTTGACCAGCTGAGCCGCATCACCAGACTGGAACACGGCAATTCCCGCTTGGACCTGGGCGACGTTGTCCAGGTCCGGGGACGCATCAGGGATTACAGAGAGCGACGGGAAATCAGTAGCACCAGTATCAGTGAGTGGCTCAGGCAGGGTGGGGGGAGAGAATGGGAGGGGACAGGGTGGGGGAGAGAATGGGAGGGGGCGGGCTGGGGGAGAGAACGGGACGGGGCAGGATTCTGGCAGAGAACGGGTGAGGGGTAGAGAATGGGCAGGGGCAGGGTGGGGGGAGAGAATGGGAGGAGGCAGGGTCGGGGAGAGAATGGGAGGAGGCAGGGTCGGGGAGAGAGAGAATGGGAGGGGGCAGGGTGAGGGGTAGAGAATGGGAGGGGGCAGGGTGAGGGGTAGAGAACAGGAGGGGGCAGGGTGGGGGTAGAGAGAAATTGCGAGTGGGCAGGGTGAGGGGGAGAGAGAATGGGAGGGGGCAGGGTGTGGGGGGGAGAATGGGAAGGGGCAGGGTGGGGGTGGATCTGCCCTGGGCTGGGGTAACTCCTGCTCTGGTTATGTTCTCTTTGCCTGTAGCCAAGCTGGTGGATCCTCTCTTCACCATACAGATCTCCCACATGCTGGAGCTGCCTCACCTTTACCGCAGCTTCTACGACAAAGCGTGTCAAGTTCCAAAGGACAGCACGGAGGCAAAGTGAGAACAGAGGATAAGTGGGAGGTTGGGGGGGGGGGGGGGCAGCTCAAGCACTGGGATAGGGAAAGCAGTGAGGGGTGTGCGGCAGGAGGAGGAATGTGAGGAGAGAGCGGGAAGGATCCTGGGGGAGGGGGTGGTGGTGAACAGAAACAGAGGGGAGAGGTCAGGGAAGGGACTGTTTATGATCTCAATGCTGTTCCCCTGAGCACCCTGCCCAGTTTTGTCTGTCTGCTTGCTCTCTGTCCAACTCTATAGTGGCACAGAGATGTAGTGTTTAGTGTAACGTTATTATGGCGCCAGCGATTAGGGTTCAGTTCCCACTGCTGTACGTTCTCACCATGACCATGTGAGTTTCCTCCAGGTGCTCCTGTGTCCTCCCACATTCCAAAGACCTAAAGGTTAGAGCTAGTAAGTTGGTGCTGGAAGTCTGGCTCCATTTGCAGGCTGCCCTGTAAAACTCTCACTGATTTGATTGGTTCCGGGACCCTTTGCGGATAGCAAAAAATGCTGATGCTCAAGTCCCTTATTCAACCTGGCTAAATGCAGTGGACCTTAGGACCCAGTGGAACCCCAGACTTTATTTAACCTGTCTCAGTGCGGTGGTCTTTGGGACCTGGCGGAGCTCTGAATCCGCAATGTTTCTGTTCACGAAAATAATCACGATCACGATTGAAAATAAAGTGGAAATAATAAAGCGATCGGAAAGAGGTGAAACGCCATCAGTCATTGTAAAAGTGTTAGGCTACTTCAGTCAATGATCGGAACAATTTTAAAGGATAAAGTGAGAAAAGCCCTGCCCTGATGAAAGTGACAGTTATTACTAAGCAACGCAATGGTTTAATTATTGGGCTTTGGGGTTTTGAACCCGACACGTTCCCAAGCCCGGTGCTGAAACATACGTTCTTAAGTGTTTTATATGCATAGAAAGGTAAAATATATACTATATACTAAGGCAAACGTTTGACTAACTGACACTAAATAATACTGGATGTACCTGCTCCGACTTACTTAGTAAGAGAACTTAAGATTTTTTCCGATCCCTATCCACGATAACCCACACATATCCTCCCGTATATTTTAGATCATCTCTAGATTACTTATAATACCTAATACAGTGTAAATGCTATGTAAAATAGTTGTTATACTACATTGTTTAGGGAATAATGACAAGAAAAAAAGTCTGTACATGTTCGAACAACAAGTGCTGGAAGAGCACTTCCAGGTTCGATTCGCAGATGCGTGACTCGCAGATAAGGAGGGCCAACATATATAACACACACACACACACACACACACACATATATATATATATATATATATATATATATACACACACACATATATAATCTATATATTTAATTCACACACACACACACACACAGACCTATATATATATATAAGTGTGTGTGTGTGTGTGTGTGAATTAAAAAGTTAAATTAAAAAGTAATGCAAAACAGAAATAATACATAAAAATTTAAGGTAATGTTCATGGGTTCAGTGTCCATTTAGGAAACAGACAGCACAGGGGAAGAAACTGTTCCTGAATCACTGAGTGAGTGCCTTCAGGCTTCTGTACCTCTTTCCTTGCTGTAACAATGAGAAAAGGGCGTGTGTTGGGTGATGGGGGTCCTTAATAATAGACACCTTCTTTCTGAGGCACCGCTCCTTGGAAGAATCTTTGGTGCTTTGGACACTAGTACCAAGATGGTGCTGACTAATTTTACAACTTTCTGTAGCTTCTTTCAGTTCTGTGCAGTAGGAAATGCAAATTTAATGCAAATAATACATTTTGTTATATGTTTCAATGTACATGTGAGTAGTAAAGCTAATCTTATCTGCAATCTCTCTCTCCCTGCTCGTATCTCCTCATCCCCAGCGAAGACGGAGAATGCATCCTTTCCCTGCAAAGCAAGATCAAAGAGTTTCTGGCTCAGAGCCAAGTGAAGAACTTCTACCAACGCGAGCTGGAGGCCATCGACTGGTTATCCTGCGTTGCTCAGCGCAGTCAGGAAGTTTCGTGTGGACAAGGCTTGGGTCAAAGCTCGGCTGAGAGCTCAGTGCAGGAGAAAGAGGTGAGGAGATTGGGGGGTGGGGTGGTGCACAAGAGTTTCTGTGATGCTTGTAAACTTGAGGGAGCACCACATACAAAATACTGGAAGAACTCAGTAAGTGAGGCAACATCTATGGAGGGGAATATACAGTTGACGTTTTAGGACAAGACCCTCCACAGGACTGGAAGGGAAGGGGGAGAAGCCAGAAAAGGCTGGTGGGGGGAAGGGAAAGGAGTTTGAGGTGATAAGTGAGACCAGGTGAGAGGATAGGTGGGGGGGTAATGAAGTGAGAAGCTGCTTCCTTTCCAGTCCTGATGAAGGGTCTTGGCCCAAAACATCGACTATTTATTCCCCGCCATACATACTGCCTGACCTGCTAAGTCCCTCCAGCATTTTGTACGTGGTGAGGGCGCTATGCTTTGGGATTGAGAGCAGCTATAAGGAAGGTCTGGCTGGACGGACATTGAATGAGAGGGTTCTCCCTCCTGTCACTGTCTCCTGCCACTGCGCTGTGTGTTCATGTTCTGTTTCCTGTCTTTTTAAGGAGCCTGCGAGCTTGCTATGTGTATCAAGGCAGATTCACACCACTTTTCAAGAGGCCATCTCCGCACTGCAGGAGGAGGGAGTCATTTTCCAGAAGGTGGAGGGCCCTAACGAGTTGTATCTGGTAGGTGTCTCGCCTCAGTCTAGGGCCTATCCCTTTTCTCTCCCCTGAAGTCGTACTCCATTCTGGATTGGAAGAATAGCACAGTTTCCTAGTCATCACTGAATCTAAACCCAGGACTCTGTCCCTGAAACGCAGGTTACCTTCAGCAGAAGGACTCCACAGGTTAAAAGCATTTACCACCTTCTTCCCAAAGGCACTGAGTGCTGGCTTTGTCATGAAAGCCGATAGACTGAGGGAGTAAAACCCCCTGACCTGAAGCAGAGTTCCGGCTCAGGGTCCTGGTTTCATTCAACAAATGTGGACCACTGTCTACACGGAGAGTGTTAGTCCTGGATTCTCCAAATGAGAGCCATGTCTATATTGGGCCAGTGGCTAGTGATTTGAGTCTGTGCCGTACTGACATGCTGATCTGTTTACAAATTCTCCACAGGTCACTGACCAGGAGAAGGAGCTACATGATGTGACACTAGGGATCATTCGCGATGATTCCACAAGACCAAAATGTGAGTGATTTCCTCTGCAGATCTTGCCCTCTTTGGTGAGCCCTTTCAAGGGTCCAGGATGGACACTGAATTTGGTGTCCACAGTTCCTCCCCCACCCCTCGAATTCCTCTGGCAGATTGTTGTTTGCTCCAGATTCCAGTGAATACAGTCTCTGGTGTCACCAGCTTTCAGCTGCTGTGCAATGGAGGATGTAGTTTGTATAAAACCTTTTAAACATTGAGGGCCATCGAGGAAGGGGTTTAGAGTCCAAAGGAACTCAGTTCTGACCCACAAAACAACTTTCCTGCAGTCCAATTCCAGTCAATACTTAAAACATAAAAATCGAAGCAAGGGTAACCATTCATTCCCTCTCATGGGCTAACCTCATATCACTTGCGTACCTAAAACGCAGCCAGTCTCTGGCTTGAGCACACTCCACAGCCCTTGCAGTGGAGATTTCTAAAGATTCACTTCCCTTTGGGTGAAGAATTGCCTTCATCATCTGTGTTCTGAATGCCAGAACTTCATAGAACATTGGGGAGGTAGCGTGAGTTTGGACAAACTTGGATGTTTTCTCTGGAGTGGTGGAGACTGACGGGGGGGGGGGGGGGTGGGGGGGGTCTCACTGAGCAGGGGTTCTCAAACTGGGGTCTACAGACTCCTAGTTTAATGGTATTGGTCCATGGCATAAAAAAAGCTGGGGAACCCCTGTCATAGTGATTTATAAGCTTATCAAAGGCATAGGTAGAGTAGCAGACAATACCCAGGGTTGAAATTTCTAATACCAGAGAGCATGTATTTAAGGTGAGAGTGGTTAATTCCAAAGCAGATGTGAGGGACAAGTTTTTATTACACAAAGCCTGGGATGGTGGTTACAGGCAGATGCACATGAGGAAAATGGAAGGATGTGGAAGCCATAGAAAGGGTGCAGAGGAGATTTACAAGGACGTTGCCTGGATTGGGGAGCATGCCTTACGAGAATAGGTTGAGTGAACTCAGCCTTTTCTCCTTGGAGCGACGGAGGATGAGAGGTGACCTGATAGAGATGTATAAGATGATGAGAGGCATTGATCGTGTGGATAGTCAGAGGCTTTTTCCCAGGGCTGAAATGGTTGCCACAAGAGGACACAGGTTTAAGGTGCTGGGGAGTAGGTACAGAGGTGATGTCAGGGGTGCGTTTTTTATGCGGAGAGTGGTGAGTGTGTGGAATGGGCTGCCGGCAACGGTGGTGGAGGCGGATACGATAGGGTCTTTTAAGAGACTTTTGGATAGGTACATGGGGCTTAGAAAAATAGGCGGCTATAAGTAAGCCTAGTAATTTCTAGGGTAGGGACATGTTCAGCACATCTTTGTGGGCCAAAGGACCCCTATAGTGCTGTAGGTTTTCTATGTTTCTATGAGATGAACATTGTGTAGGCAGAAGAGATTAGTTTAGTTGGCCATTTGATTACTGATTTAATTGGTTCAGCATATTGTGGGTCTGTTCCTGTGCTGTAATTTTAAAGTGATTGGAGGAAAGTATAGGAGGATTTCAGAGGTAGGGTCTTTACACAGAGAGTGATGAGTGTGCAGAACACACAGCTTGGGTGGTGGTAGAGGCAGATACATTAGAGACATTTAATTGACTGAGATAGGCACATGGATGATAGAAAAATGGAGGGCTGTGTGGGAGGGAAGTGTTACATTGAGGTTAGAGTAAGTTAAAGGGTCTTCACAATATTGTGGATCGAAGGGCTTGTACTGTGCTGTAATGTTCTAGGTTCTGGATGCTGGGGCAGATTGGGATCACCTGTACTGGTCTGGGTACAGACGGGGCAGATATGTGACAGTAATGCGGGGCCATCTGTACTTACAGGGCAGATGTGAGGTACTGAAAGGCATTTGGGATGAATCAGACTGAAATTTCAAGGTCATTGGCAATCCTCCTTTGGATATCAACTGCTCGGTGTTCAGCTGAGGTCAGAACGCCCTTGTGTTTAATTCTTCCTCTCTTTGCACTAGACATCGATAAAGGCTGCCCGATCCTCCACATTCTGAGCTGTGTGCAGAACTGCTACAGTGCAGGAGTTGCTGAGGCAACAGTGCAGCGGGTGCTGAACAGTTTGGAGTGTGCCAGCAAGATTGTCAGTACTATGGAGGGGCACTACACCACCTCCCGTGCATGAGACTTCTGTCGCTGTGTGCCGCATTACTGGACCCTGGGAGCGTGAGGTGTGTGTCGATACCCCAGCGTGACCGAGGGTGGGTAGAGGTATGTGAGGGCACGCCTCTCATTCAGGAGTTACATCGACATGGACCACAGAGTGACTTCATTAATTATCATAGGTTCTCAGAAAGTAGAGTGGAGATTTGACTATGAATTTATTCAACTTTATCCAATAAATAATTGCACAATCTTTATTTATCAACGATGTCTCTTAGAAATATTGTACCCCTTCTTCCCTCCATCTCTTACCGTCACCCAGAACTGCTTATCATTTGTCAGTGACTCCAGGTGAGAAAAGTCAATGATCACGTTTGTGCATATTGAGACTGTGTGACCTGTGCAATGGTGGGGAGTGCGGGCGGTCTGTTGTGTTGGACTGGTGACAGCACAGGGACCCACCCCTACTCCCAGGACAGTGAACAGGACCCCACAAGTGAGGGCGCAGTTCGTAGCTTTGCATAGTTTTAAGCATCCTCGGGTATTGGCTGGACGGACACAAGCCATTCAGCTCCACTCGGGCTGACTATCCCTGTGGCAATCCCATGCTCCCCACTGAGGTCCACTGGTCCCGCTGCCTGGTAGAATCCCACATCAAACGCCCTGAGAATGTCACTCGCTCACACGGAGGAGTGACTTGGCCAAAAACTGTGACTCTGGTGACCTGAGTGTCGTGACTGCAGCAGTTTGTGTCAGAGCAGTGCGGTGAGGGATAGAGTTATGGAGCACTATAGCACAAACAGTCCCTTTGGCCCACCTAGTCTGTGGCAGCCTGGTTTTCCGCTAGGCCCGTCCACTTTCACCTGGACCACAGCCCTTCATACCCCTCTCATCCATCTATAGTACTTATCCAGGCTTCTCTTAAATGGTGCAATTTAACCTGCATCTGTCACTTCTGCTGGCAGCTCGGTCCACACTTGCACCATGTTCTGAGTGAAGAAGATCCCCCTCAGCTTCCCCTTAAATATTTTACCTTAACCTATGATCCCTGATCTTATTTAGCCTGAAGGAAAAAGGCAAGTACTCTCTGTCTCTAACCCTCATAATTCAGAGTATCTCTATCAAATCTCCTCTCATTATCAGACATTACAGCGAATAAAGTTATAATCTATTCAATTTTTCCCTGTATGTACAGTGGAAGGTTGGCATGGTGGGCTTGGAAGAGTGGGGGAGGACAGCTAGCAGTGCCCAGGAGAGGATGAACAAGAGTGGGGAATGGGGTTGATTGTGTTTCCCACTGGCTCTCAGGATGTGCAAATCTCTGGGGTGGGTTTGAGACCCACTTGGGGTTAGAAAACGGGGGGGGGTGGTGAGTGAGAGAGACAGACAGTAGCAGGGCTTGTTTAGTTGTAGATGTTTCGTTATTTGTTGTGATCTATGTTGTTCTGCCAAGTATTGTGGGCATACTATGTTGGCACTGGAATGTGTGGCGCCACTTGCAGGCTGTCCCCAGCATACCCTCAGGTTGTGTTGGTTGTCAACACTGATGACGCTTTTCACTGTGAGTTTCCATGTACATGTGATAAATGAATCTGTATTTCTAGATTGTGCTGTAACTGGGCAGTAACTAACATTCAGAACGGCAAAGGGCTGCTTCTATTCCCAATGAGGTCACATGGTCAGTCCAGAATTGTTCATGCTGACAGTTTATTGAAACGTTTATCAGAGAAAGAGCACAGTTTGCAGACTAATAAACCGCTCGGAGGACCGGTAGGCTAGTCTAGAGTTGGAAACATATCTCCAGAGGTTGGAGGGTGCAAGAGCTTCAAGCACAGAGTGTAATTGACATCCGCCCCCCCATCACCCTTAACACAACATGTCCGATGAATTCCCACACTGCATGTCCCATTCCCTCGACCCAGCTTAATAGGACCAGGAGCTGGTTGTTAGTGGGGTCTGATATTCCAGGTTGGAATGCCCACTGTTCAGGGAGGCGAGTTAACAACGGTGGGAAAGCCCAGGCTATGGGTAGCGTCCCTGCATGTACACTGCCCCACCCATTACCAGCGGCTGATTATAAAACCATTCGCCTTTCATCTGATCTGACAGCTAAAGGCTGTGTACAGGTCCCTGAGGACATCCCTGGCTTCCTCTTGTGAACTAACTATGGTGAAATCATGTGTGGAGTTGCTTCGGTCACCCTGCCCCACAGCATCTGTCATATCAGAATGGTGGAAATTTCAACCTGGAGCACAGAACTCCACTTAAGACCAGTTCCCAGACCTGTCCAGGCGGACCAAGGAGATGCGGCATCAGACACATTAGCTCCTATGTCTGCAGGTTATAAAACCTGGCAATGTCCCAGGCCGTGGTGGTAAGTGGAGCTAGTAAGCCTGGGTCTAGGAGGATGAGGCAGGGTCTGCACTCCGGGTGGGTGGGGGGAGTGATTCTGAACAGTCCAAGGGGGCCACAGCTCTATGACTGTGTGACTCCCACCACCCCATCATCCTCTGCCTGACTGGATCCCCACCCTCAGACACCCGTTGACACATTCAGATCTGACTTCAGTGGATCAGATAGGAGTCCCTCCACACAGAGATCTCATCAAGAGCAGGCTGTTTAAAAATTACCTCCAATTTCTTTCTTAAAATGTTTATTCCAAAAACAATTTATAATTTAAACAAGGCAAGCTGAAAAATCATCAGTTGGTACTTGAAAGGAAACGTACGCAGGAATGTCACCAGCAGAGAGAAAGCTTCCAGCAAGCTCAGAGCCCAAGGGGAGGGAGAAAGCAGGGCAGTGACTGAAGGCAAAGACTCAGCTTTACTCCCTCAAAACCCCACCCCAGGAATCCTTCTCCAGGTTACACAAGGAGATAGGTGCAATGTTGGCCATCAGACCTGCCCTGCCGTTATGTTCATAGCTAATCTACGTGGGTCTTGGATGTCAGCTCCCCACTGCCCTTAGACCCTGACCTTTCCCTCTTCTTTAAATACCTCTGTTCCAGTCTCTACAACACACTCCAGAAGACATCAGCCCGTTTGCTCCACCATCTCATGGCTGATTTATTATCCCTCTCAACCCCATTCTACCTTCTCCCCATAACCTTTGACACCCTTACTAATCAAGAACTTATCAACCTCCACTTTAAATGTTCCTAATAATGAAGTACAGAGATTCACTACCTTCTGGCTAAAGAAATTGCTCATCTCTGCTCTAGGTGTTCCAAATTTCCTCGGTACTCAGCTGGAAAATTCCGGAATCCCTGTACTCTTATTAGAATACATTTGTTCCTATGTACCATCGCCTTGTCCTGAAACCATGGCCCCTTGTCGGAGACTCTCATCCATAAAAACCTGTCCATCCCCTTCTTCCTGTGAGTGCCAATGTAAACAGGCAGACTGTCTCAGCCAGAGGCTGTGGGCAATGGTACCAGCCCACTCTGGTGAGACTTTATACTGGCTGGGTGTTGGCTGATTATCCATGTTCTGCACCACTCTACGAGCTCATCACCATCTCATTTCCTAATCATTCTCCTACTGGAAACCTGCTGAGGAGCTGGAATTCCACAGTTACCATCTTCCCCGGATGTGGTGGGCTTTCTCCCTGGCTTCTGACATCACGGTGTGGGGATGGGATGGAGGGAGGTGGGGAAGTGATGTCTTGGCCCTTCTTTGCACTGGGCTTGTGTGGGGAGGGGAAGAGGCTGTCATGCTTCAGCTGGTGCTGTACCACACTGATCCCCAGGTCTTCGGGAGAGATGTTGCCACGTCATCATTGGTCAGTGGCATAGCGATCCCATCAGGAAGTAACAAAGATCAGGCACTGTCGACCAGTTTCCATTGGATAGTCAGAACCCCAGGCTAGGACGGAAGGATAGTAGAACCCCACGGTATTAGAAGAGAAGAAATATGCATGCATTTTTTCTTTGACATTAAACTGCTGTGTTGGAGAGTGGGCCCAAAGCAAACCACTGCCCGAGAACTGTCTCACAGATGGTGAACTACTTGAGGGCAGGTGCTCTCTTGCGGCTCCGCCTGTGTCTGGTGTGATCTACAGAAAGAAAGAAATGATTACTGTACCAGGTCCTGGGTTGTTTTTCATCCACCATATCTCTACTGCTGTAATCTGTACATATGAAAGGCCTTTTATGTCCCGATGTGTTTCACAGGAGCATCAAACAGAACTCACATCAGTAATATCATCAGGGCAGGTGGCTGAAGGGTAGGCCAGGGTTTCACAACCTTTTATATGCCATGGACCGATAGTCAGTGGAACCCAGGTTGGGAACCCCTGGGCTAGGGTCAGGGACACCGGGGAGAAGTTCCGTGGGTGGAAAGTGGGATAGGATCTGGTGGTATTGGGGGAGGAAGAGGAAGGGGAAGTGGGATGAGGAAGAGTGGTAGTGGGACTGGGAGAGAGACTGTAAAGGGAGAGGGGTAGTGGGACCAGGGAGAGATCCTAGAGGTTTGGGACTAGACATCTGAAGGCATGGCTGCATGTGATGAGTGAAGGGAATGATCAAGAGATCCAGATGAGAGTAGGTCTGAGTTTGGAGATTATGGATGTGGGGAGAGATTTAAGAACAAGGATGATGTTAAGAGTAAACTGGGAATGAGGAGCTCTGCTCTTGCAGGGGACCCTAGTGAGGAATGGTGTAACTGAGGCAGTGTTACCAAGAGCAGGGCTGGGTGTCTATTGACAGTGGGTGAAATGAGAGAAATATGGTGAGTGGGGCTGGTCACAGGAAGCCTTAGTAATGTTGGAATTCATGATTCACAGCTCTACCCAGGGTTAAATTTAGCGGTCCGAAGTAGATTGAGACAACGTCCTATGGAGTTTCAAAGAGTAAATGAATAGTGAGATGCTGAAGTGACCACAGTCCAGGCCTGGGCACAGTCTCACTACAAAAGGATCACCCATTTAAATTCTGTGAAGAGGAACTTCACTGAGAGCAGTGGAGTGTGGAACCTACACCCTACGGAGATGTAATTGAACTTGGCCAACTGTGAGTGTGTGGGGTCTGATGGGAGCAAAGCATGAGGCCTAGGCCGGTCACTCCCAGACAGAGGGGCAGTGTGCTAATCCCTGCATACTGAACCAGGTGTCTGTGCTCCCCAGCTTCAGCTCTCCTTTGCCTCCCCTTCTCCAGCTGTTCTCCCTGGTTCTCATCTGACACCCACACAAAGTGAGCATCCCCATGTGTTGCTACAACGTTAAATTGGCAGACGTAAGCTAATCTTTCCCAAGTGACCAGTTCTGGGCTGGCCTCAGCCACAGCAGTGACAGTGCCAAGATCCTGCCCTCCCTTCCCCTATCCTCTCCCACCAAACCGGAGCACTGCTGGGTCCACAATGGGATTGGCAAACCAACTCCAAAGATTGGCAATCTCCCCACCAAAGATGGAAGGTGATTGGTAGAAAAGGGCAACCACCTGATTGGTCAGCAGTGTTAGGGACTCTGGGCTCCCTCTGCTCATGTCCCTGGGGCTTACCAACCTGGTCTCTAACGACACAATCGCCATCTATTATCGTTCTAATAATTTCTTTTCGGTGTTGTGTATTACTGCATAATTCTTGTTGGACTCTGGAGGGTTGTCAGGGGTGAGATGGTCAACAGAACTGGTTTCAGACAATGCATGACAATGTGATCAGACCCACAGACAGATTCAGCAGGCCGAGTAACATCTATGGAGACAAATGGGTGCAAGACAGTAGTTTGTGTTGGGACCCAGCCCTGATGAAAGGTCTCGAGCCAAACCCTCAACCATCCCTTTGCCTTTGCAGAGGCTGACTATCCCAATGAGTTCCTCCAGTGTTGATTTTGTTCTAGATTCCCAGACAGTGCTGTGCTCAGAGCCCCGCTACAGACAGGGATGGCTGCTCTTCCTGCAGCAGTGTTTGGGATAGGGCTGGGTCTTCACCTTTCCTTGAGTCCTCCAGCTGAGTGCCACTCCTGTACGTATCCTCATTCCACACCGTGGCTGATGACTGCACCCCAGGAGCACTGGATCGATGGGATGTCTGGTGTGTGCTTTCAGCAACGCCCTGGGTTCCAGGACCACCAAAACGTCTGGAGGAGCTGGAGGATGTACGGTGTGTTCTGCTGCCTGCAGTCAAATGAGAGCCATTTACAGGATATCAATCACAGAGACTCGGATTCGATCCCAACCTCTGGTCCTGTCTGTGTGGAGTTTGTACGTTCTCCCTCTGACCATGTGGGTTTCTCCCTGGTTGTTCCGATTTTCTCCCATATCCTAACAACTTGGGGGTGGGGGGGGGGGGAGTCATCAGCTGTTATAAAATCCCAACCTTCCCCCCCCCCCCCCGTGTGTAAGGGGTAGGATAGGGGGGATTGATGGGAATGAGGTATAGATGGATGGTTGGTGTGAACTCAATGTGCTGTAAGGTGTGTTCCCACACTAAATGATTCTGTGCTTCCAATTCAACCAAGTTACGGACCGCACAATTAGCGATTAGCTATTACAGCACCAGAAATCTGTGTTCCATTCTGCTACTGTTTGTAAGGATTTGGTATGTTATACCCATCACCACCTGGGTTTCCCTCCTGGTGTTCCAATTTCCTCCCACATCCCAAAAATGTCCAGGTTAGGGTGTGTTAGCCCATGATCTGGGTATACAGAGAAGTAAATGGAATGTTGGCCTTCATTGCTAGAGGGATTGAATTTAAGAACAGGGAGGTTATGCTGCATTTGTACAGGGTGCTGCAGTACTGTGTGCAGTTCTGGTCTCCTTACTTGAAGGATATACTGGCTTTGGAGGTGGTGCAGAGGTGGTTCACCAGGTTGATTCCAGAGATGAGAGGGTTAGACTATGAGGAGAGTTTGAGCTGCCTGGGACCGTACTTGCTGGAATTCAGAAGAATGAGAGTAGATCTTATAGAAACATATAAAATTATGAAAGTTATTTCCACTTGTAGGTGAGACTAGAACTAGGGGGGCATAGCCTCAAGATTTAAGACAGATGAGGAGGAACTGCTTTTCCAAGAGAGTAGTGAATTTGTGGAATTCTCTGCCCTATGAAGCAGTAAAAGGCTACCTCAGGAAATATATTTAAGACCAGGCTGGATGGATTTTTGCATAGTAGGGTTATTAAGGGTTATGGGGAAAAAGCAGGTAGGTGGCGATGAGTCCGTAGCCAGATCAGCCATGATCTTATTGAATGGCGGAGATAGATGGCTGACTCCTGCTCCTATTTCTTGTGTTCTTATGGTTGGGATCAAGCTAGATGGGACATCGTCTGATATTAGACAGTGAGTGGTTTTGTGTTGTAAAGGAAACCATGTAGTGAGTCTCATAGGGTGGGGGAGAGCATTGGTCACACTAGGTGCGGTGTGAGTGGTGTGATTTCGAGGTGAGTGGAGAGTGACGGCAGGATGGTATGTGAGGAGGCTGGGGAACACTGAACTGTGAGAACAGATCCAATGACTGCAGCATGGACACAAACCCTAAACCTGCCTGTATTTGTTGTCTTTGCCAATCCCACTCTCCGCAACTCTGGGATCTCTCCGACACCGACAGCCCACTCCATACCCAGAACCTTTCCCAATCCTGCTCTCTCACCTCTCCGGTATTCCTCAATAGCCTCCTTGTCGTCCTTGAACAGTTGGTCCCAATCGAACTGTTTGCCATTGGATGTTGCCGTGCTGTGGGATGTGTGCACTGCCCAGCCTTTGTCTACAGGAGGACAGTGTTGGAATTGGTAACAGCGATAAACATTTCACTCCCATGCCCACTGCGGAGATTGATCCCTCCCAGGATAAAAAGGTTAACCCTAAAGTCAGCTTTCATTTTGTTGCATCTCCAAATTTTACTGGATAGAATGGGTCATCAAAACTGCCCAACACATCACCAGCACCAGCCGACCTGCCATCAAAGACGTATATAAAGTGCCAAAAACATGCCAGTAACATCATGAAGAATCCCACCCACCCAGCTTTATGGATCGTTTGTCCCACTCCCATCAGGGAGGAGGCTATGTAGCATCCACACCAGGACCACCAGACTCAAAAACAGTTACTTACCCCAAGCAGTAAGACTGATCAGCACTTCCACCCACAAACCCACCCCTCCATGCCCCCAACTACCACTACCTTATCATTTCCTGTCAGAATCACCTTATGTACATACATTCCTGTGCCTAGCATCACTTTTTGTACATATAATCTATGTGTGGATATAAGCCATCTTGTGTATTTATATTTATTCTGTTAGTATTATTACTGTGTTTCATTTTGAGTTTTTTTTTCTGTGCTGCATCAGATCTGGAGTAGCAATTATTTTGTTCTCCTTTACATTTGTGTACTGGAAATGACAATAAGTACGCCTTTAGGGTGACAGATTTTCGGGGCTCTGGAGTCGGGGGACTCAAAGCCAGTGCCGCTGCCAGATGCATCGTGATAGATGGAAGATTGTAAGCAGCAAGCTGGCTGTGTGCCCAGAGACCCGAGTTCTTTGGGCACAGAGCTCGGAAAAAGTGACGCAACAAACTTTTAACACTATAAATCAGCACGTTGTTTTGTTACGTCTCCCCTCTCGCTGTGAAACGGGGACACCTCTTTTTCCCTTACTGGGGGGAGAGAGAGAGAGAGAGCGCCTGTGGTATATCAAATTACCAGCTGAACAAGTAGTATTTGGGGTAGTGCAAGTCTGTATCTTTATTGATGCTTTGCTGCACGCTTGAGAACTCAGGTGTGCAGATGCTTTTTCTACTGGCGGTTGTGGGGGGAGATTGTTGCTTTGCTGCTGCTTATGTGTGTGAGGGGAAGCTGATGGGGGGCTTTGAGGTTCTAACATTTAACTGTCATTCATTCTTTGGGGCACTGCTCTGTTTTCGTAGATGTTTGCGAAGAAAAAGAATTACAGGATGTACAAATCCCATTTCCAGAAAAGTTGGGATATTTTCCAAAATGCAATAAAAACAAAAATCTGTGATATGTTAATTCACGTGAACCTTTATTTAACTGACAAAAGTACAAAGAAAAGATTATCAATAGTTTTACTGACCAACTTAATTGTATTTTGTAAATATACACAAATTTAGAATTTGATGGCTGCAACACACTCAACAAAAGTTGAGACAGGCATGTTTACCATTGTGTTACATTACCTTTCCTTTTAATAATAGTTTTTAATCATTTTGGAATTGAGGATACTAATTGTAGTAGATTTGTAATTGGAAATTTTGTCCATTCTTGCTTGATATAAGACTTCAGCTGCTCAACAGTCCGTGGTCTCCGTTGTCTGATTCTCCTCTTCATGATGCGCCATACATTTTCAATAGGAGATAGATCTGGACTGGCAGTAGGCCAGTCAAGCACACGCACTCTGTGTCTACAAAGCCACGCTGTTGTAGCCCGTGCAGAATGTGGTCTGGCATTGTCCTGAAATAAGCATGGACGTCCCAGGAAGAGACATTGCCCTGATGGCAACATAAGTCTCTCTAAAATCCTTATATACGCCTCAGAGTTAATGGTATCTTCACATACATGCAACTCACCCTTGCCATGGGCACTGATGCACCCCCATACCATCACAGATACTGGCTTTTGCACCTTTCGCTGATAACAATCAGGATGGTCGTTTTCATCTTTGGCACGGAGAACTTGACGCCTGTTTTTTCTGAAAACTAGCTGAAATGTGGACTCATCTGACCACAGCACACGGTTCCACAGTCTTTTGGTCCATCTGAGATGAGCTCGGGCCCAGAGAACTCACCAGCGTTTCTGCATAGAGTTGATGTATGGCTTCCTCCTTGCGTAATACAGTTTCAAGTTGCATTTCTGGATGCAGCGACGGACTGTGTTAAGTGATGATGGTTTTCCGAAGTACTCCCGAGCCCAGGTGGCTATAATTGTCACAGTAGCATGACGGTTTCTTAGGCAGTGCCGCCTGAGGGCTCAAAGATCACGCGCATTCAACAGTGGTTTCCAACCTTTACGCACTGAGATGTCTCTGAATTCTCTGAATCTTTTCACAATATTATGTACTGTAGATGTTGAAAGACCTAAATTCTCTGCAAACTTGCGTTGGGAAACGTTCCTTTTGAACTGACTAACAATTCTCTCACAAATTTTGGCACAAAGGGGTGAGCCACGACCCATCCTTGCCTGCAAAGACTGAGCCTTTGATGGATGCTACTTTTATACCTAGTCATGATACCTCACCTACTACCAATTAGCCTGCTTAATGTGGAGTCTTCCAAACCAGTGTTACTTGAATATTCTGTGCACTTTTCAATCTTATTTTAACTCTGTCCCAACTTTTGTTGAGTGTGTTGCAGCCAGCAAATTCTAAATTAGTGTATATTTACAAAATACAATTAAGTTGGTCAGTAAAACTATTGAAAATCTTTTCTTTGTACTTTTGTCAGTTAAATAAAGGTTCATGTGAATTAACATATTACAGATTTTTGTTTTTATTGCATTTTGGAAAATACCAACTTTTCTGAAAATGGGGTTTGTATATTGTAAACATTTCTGACATTAAATGTACCTATTGAAACCTAATTAATTACTTTTGAGGTGCCGTGTGAAATAAGCCCTTTGAGCTGCACTGCCCAGCAACCCCGATTTAACTCTAAACTAATCATGCGACAATTTACAATCATTAATAAACTATTTGGTACATCTTGGTACTACTGTGGGGAGGAAACTGGAGGACCCAGAGAAAACCCACACATTCCACGGGGAGGACATACTCCTTACAGAGGACACGAGGATTGAACTCCAAACTCTGATGCGCTGAGTTGTAATTGTGTTGTGCTAACCACTGCGCTCCTGTGGTGGCTGATCTTGGATCTAGTGAAATGTTGACTGCATTTCTCGCCAAAGAGGCTGCCTGACTCAATGCCTCCCACGGTTTCTATATTAACTTCAGACTGGCAGCGGTCACCATGTTTGCTTTTGGACAGTTCAGGGATTTTTCAAGCTGAGCAGCAGGCTGGTGTTTGGCTTAGCTCACAGTCTACTCCGCCTGTGACACAGTGATATCGCAATCGACCAAGTATTGCCAGCAAAGACAAGCAATTCTGCCAAGGGCTTCAGAAGGAGCAAGTGGATCTGTAACCAGCCCTCAAACTTGAACCAGAGGTAAATGGTGAGAGGCTGTCATCATGGTGACTGTACCTGGAACACCAACCCAAGCTGACCTTCCGCTAACTCGAGACACCGTCAGGTTGATCAACAGTGCGCATCTTGATGCGCCCATAGTCCACACCGAGACAGCCACTCTGAAGTGAATGACGGACCAGTTTCCTGCCCGGGTCTCGGGGGCTAAATTCAGTGGCTCTGCTTAGACCATGAGGATACATCACAGAGTAAGGGATGTCAGGGTAACACAGTTTGTGATGTTAGATGGTGAACCACTTGAAATAGTGCCATCACAGTTCTGGGACACAAAACCTTGAAGCAGCTCCTCCCATCTGTCAACTTCATGAGGTTTTGTCTGAGACCCTGTACCACGCCTATAATTCCCCTGCAGTGGCCAAGAAATTTACACAACCGCTCTCACCTCTCAGGAATTCCTCATACGCTGTCCTGTTCCCGTTGAACACTTTCTCCCAATCGAACTGTCTGCGATCGGATGCCCCCGAGCCGTGGGATGCATGCACTGCCCAGCCGTTTTCTACAGAAGGACAATGTTGGAATTGGTAACAGCGATAAACATTTCACTCTCACACTGCAGAGATTAATCCTCCTGGGGTACCAGGTTAACAGTAAGTCAGCTTCCATTTTGTTGGACCTCCAACTTTCCCTGGATTGAACGGGTAGTCAAAATTGCCCAGAGCATCACTGACACCAGCCTACCTGAATAAGGGACATATATCGAAAAAGAAGAGGACATACAGCACATTACGGGCCCTTTGGCCTACAATGTTGAGCCGACCATGTAACCTACTCTAGAAACTGCCTAGAATTTCCCTAGCGCATAGCACTCTACTTTTCTAAGCTTCATGAAGAGTCTCCTCAAAGACCCTATTGTATCCGCCTCTACCACTGTCACTGGCAGCGCCTCCCACACACCCACCACTCTCTGTGTGAACTGTACGGACAGGTGCCAGAAAAGGGCCTGCTCATGGACCGTTTGTCCCACTCCCATCAGGGAAGAGGACCACCAGACTCAAAAAGAGCTACTTTCACCAAGCAGTAAGGCAGATTAACATCTCCACTCTCCACGCCCCCCACCACCACTACTTTATCATTTCCTGTCAAAGTCACCATATGTACAAATACCCCTGTGCCTAGCATCACTTCATGGACATACAATCAATCAACGTGTGTATATAAACCATCTTATGTATTTATATTTATTCTGTTAGTATTATTACTGTGTTCTTTATCATGTGACTTTTTCTGTGCTGCATCAGATCTGGAGTAACAACTATTTTGTTCTCCTTTACACTTGTATTCTGGAAATGACAATAAATAATTAATTACTTTTGAGGTGCAGTGTGAAATAAACCCTTTGAGCTGCACTGCCCAGCAACCCCGATTTAACTCTAAACTAATCATGGGACAAATCACCGATAACCCTGGTACGTCTTTGGACTGTGGGGAAGGAAACCAGGGGACCTGGAGAAAACACACATTCCACGGGGAGGACGTACTGACACGCCTTACAGAGGACACAACGATTGAACTCCAAACTCTGATACCCTGAGCTGTGATAGTGTTGTGCTAACTGCTGCTCTCCCATGGTACCAATCTACTGAAATGTTGACTGTATCTCTCTGCCACAGAGAGTACTTAAGCCAACGTCTCCCACAGTTTCTACTTTACTTCAGACTGGCAATGGTCCCCTTGTTTGCTTTTGAACAGGTCAGGGATTTTTCAAGTTGGGCAGAAGACAGGTGTTTGGATTGGCTCACAGTCTCTTTCGCCTGTGACACAGTGATATCGCAATTGACCAAGTATTTCCAGCAAAGACAAGCAATTCTGCCAAGGACTTCAGAAGGAGCAAGTGGATCTGTAACCAGCCCTCAAACTTGAACCAGAGGTAAATGGTGAGAGGCTGTCATCACGGTGACTGTACCTGGAACACCAACCCAAGCTGACCTTCCGCTAACTCGAGACACAATCAGATTTACAAACAATGTGGGGCTCACAACCCCATCTTGACGCACGCATAGTCCACCCAGAGAGGCAGCCACTCTGAGGTGAATCTGGAGAAGATTGACAG
Organism: Hypanus sabinus; assembly: GCF_030144855.1. Lineage (NCBI taxonomy): Eukaryota > Metazoa > Chordata > Chondrichthyes > Myliobatiformes > Dasyatidae > Hypanus > Hypanus sabinus. Next base: position 20,983,644 of record NC_082727.1, on the reverse strand, counting down.
ACCAGTTTCCTGCCCCGGTCTCGGGGGCTGAATTCAGTGGCTCTGCTCAGACCATGAGGATGTCAGGGTAACACAGTTTGTGATGTAAGATAGTGATCCACTTGAAAAAGTGCCATCACAGTTCTGGGACACAAAACCTTGAAGCAGCTCCTCCCATCTGACAACTTCATGAAGTTTTGTCTGTACCTTGTACCACGCCTATAAATCCCCTGCAGTGACCGAGAATTTCACACAACCGCTCTCACCTCTGAGGAATTCCTCATACGCTGTCCTGTTCCCTTTGAACACTTTCTCCCAATCAAACTGTCTGCGATCGGATGCCCCTGAGCCGTGGGATGCCTGCACTATCCAGCCGTAGTCTATAGGAGAACAATGTTGGAATCAGTAACAGTGATAAACATTTCACTCTCACACTGCTGCAGAGGTTGATTCCCCCCATTCCCCCCCCCCCCCGGGGTACAAGGTGAACACTAAGTCAGCTTTCATTTTGTTGTATTTCCAACTTTTCCTGGACTGAATGGGTAGTCAAAACTGCCCAACACATCACTGGCACCAGCCTACCTGAATAAAGGACGTAGATAGAGAAAGGTGCTGGAAAAGGGGCAGTAACAATCTACCCAGCCGGTTCATGAATTGTTTGTTCCACTCCCATCAGGGAAAGGCAATGAAACACCCACACCAGGACCACCAGACCCAAACACAGATACTTTCCACAAGCAGTAAGGCTCATCAACACCTCCAGAGTTCAAAGACATACCTCAACCCACTAATCCATTTCTCCAGACCCCCAAACACCACTACCTTATCATTTCCTGTCAAAGTCACCTAATGTACATACACTCCTGTGTATAGCATCAACTTATGGGCATACAATCAATCAACATGTGTATATAAGCCATCTTACATATTTATATTTATGCTGTTAGTATTATTACTGTGTTCTTTTTCATTTTGAGTTTTTTTTCTGTGCTGCATCAGATCTGGAGTAACAATTATTTTGTTCTCCTTTACACTTGTGTACTGGAAATGATGATAATTAATTAATTACTTTTGAGGTGCAGTGTGAAATAAGCCCTTTGAGCTGCTCTGCCCAGCAGCCCCAATTTAGCCCTAACCCAATCATGGGACAGATTACAATCACCGGTAACCCTGGTACATCTTTGGACTGTGGGGAAGGAAACCAGGGGAAAACCTACACATTCCACGGGGAGGACGTACTGAGACTCCTTACAGAGGGAGGACACAAGGATTGAACTCCAAACTCTGATACCCTGAGTTGTGATAGTGTTGTGCTAACTGCTGCTCTCCCATGGTACCCAATCTTGAATCTGGATCTAGTGAAACGTTGACTGTATCTCTCTGCCACAGAGGCTGCCTGACGCAACATCTCCCAGAGTTTCTATTTTACTTCAGACTGGCAGTGGTCCCCTTGTTTGCTTTTGAATAGGTCAGGGATTTTTCAAGTTGAGCAGAAGGCTGGTGTTTGGATTAGCTCACAGTCTCCTCCGCCTGTGACACAGTGATATCGCAATTGACCAAGTATTTCCAGCAAAGACAAGCAATTCTGCCAAGGGCTTCAGAAAGAGCAAGTGGATCTGTAACCAGCCCTCAAACTTGAACCAGAGGTAAATGGTGAGAGGCTGTCATCACGGTGACTGTACCTGGAACACCAACCCAAGCTGACTTTCCGCTAACTCGAGACACAATCAGAATTACAAACAATGTGGGGCTCACAACCCCATCTTGACGCACGCATAGTCCACCCAGAGAGGCAGCCACTCTGAGGTGAATCTGGAGAAGATTGACAGACCAGTTTCCTGCCCCGGTCTGGGGAGCTGAATTCAGTGGCTCTGCTCAGACCATGAGGATACATCACAGAGTAAGGGATGTCAGGGTAACACAGTTTGTGATGTAAGATAATGATCCACTTGAAAAGGTGCTGTTACGGTTCTCGGATTCCCAACCTTGAAGCAGCTCCTCCCATCTGTTCATGAGGTTCTGTCTGAGACCCTGTACCACGCCTATAAATCCCCTGCAGTGACCGAGAATTTTACACAACAGCTCTCACCTCTCAGGAATTCCTCATACGCTGTCCTGTTCCCGTTGAACACTTTCTCCCAATCAAACTGTCTGCGATCGGATGCCCCTGAGCCGTGGGATGCCTGCACTATCCAGCCGTAGTCTATAGGAGAACAATGTTGGAATCAGTAACAGTGATAAACATTTCACTCTCACACTGCTGCAGAGGTTGATTCCCCCCATTCCCCCCCCCCCCCGGGGTACAAGGTGAACACTTAAGTCAGCTTTCATTTTGTTGTATTTCCAACTTTTCCTGGACTGAATGGGTAGTCAAAACTGCCCAACACATCACTGGCACCAGCCTACCTGAATAAAGGACGTAGATAGAGAAAGGTGCTGGAAAAGGGGCAGTAACAATCTACCCAGCCGGTTCATGAATTGTTTGTTCCACTCCCATCAGGGAAAGGCGATGAAACACCCACACCAGGACCACCAGACCCAAACACAGATACTTTCCACAAGCAGTAAGGCTCATCAACACCTCCAGAGTTCAAAGACGTATCTCAACCCACTAATCCATTTCTCCAGACCCCCAAACACCACTACCTTATCATTTCCTGTCAAAGTCACCTAATGTACATACACTCCTGTGTATAGCATCAACTTATGGGCATACAATCAATCAACATGTGTATATAAGCCATCTTACATATTTATATTTATGCTGTTAGTATTATTACTGTGTTCTTTTTCATTTTGAGTTTTTTTTCTGTGCTGCATCAGATCTGGAGTAACAATTATTTTGTTCTCCTTTACACTTGTGTACTGGAAATGATGATAATTAATTAATTACTTTTGAGGTGCAGTGTGAAATAAGCCCTTTGAGCTGCTCTGCCCAGCAGCCCCAATTTAGCCCTAACCCAATCATGGGACAGATTACAATCACCGGTAACCCTGGTACATCTTTGGACTGTGGGGAAGGAAACCAGGGGAAAACCTACACATTCCACGGGGAGGACGTACTGAGACTCCTTACAGAGGGAGGACACAAGGATTGAACTCCAAACTCTGATACCCTGAGTTGTGATAGTGTTGTGCTAACTGCTGCTCTCCCATGGTACCCAATCTTGAATCTGGATCTAGTGAAACGTTGACTGTATCTCTCTGCCACAGAGGCTGCCTGACGCAACATCTCCCAGAGTTTCTATTTTACTTCAGACTGGCAGTGGTCCCCTTGTTTGCTTTTGAATAGGTCAGGGATTTTTCAAGTTGAGCAGAAGGCTGGTGTTTGGATTAGCTCACAGTCTCCTCCGCCTGTGACACAGTGATATCGCAATTGACCAAGTATTTCCAGCAAAGACAAGCAATTCTGCCAAGGGCTTCAGAAAGAGCAAGTGGATCTGTAACCAGCCCTCAAACTTGAACCAGAGGTAAATGGTGAGAGGCTGTCATCACGGTGACTGTACCTGGAACACCAACCCAAGCTGACTTTCCGCTAACTCGAGACACAATCAGAATTACAAACAATGTGGGGCTCACAACCCCATCTTGACTCACGCATAGTCCACCCAGAGAGGCAGCCACTCTGAGGTGAATCTGGAGAAGATTGACAGACCAGTTTCCTGCCCCGGTCTGGGGGGCTGAATTCAGTGGCTCTGCTCAGACCATGAGGATACATCACAGAGTAAGGGATGTCAGGGTAACACAGTTTGTGATGTAAGATAATGATCCACTTGAAAAGGTGCTGTTACGGTTCTCGGATTCCCAACCTTGAAGCAGCTCCTCCCATCTGTTCATGAGGTTCTGTCTGAGACCCTGTACCACGCCTATAAATCCCCTGCAGTGACCGAGAATTTTACACAACAGCTCTCACCTCTCAGGAATTCCTCATACGCTGTCCTGTTCCCGTTGAACAGTTTCTCCCAATCGAACTGTCTGCGATCGGATGCCCCTGAGCCGTGGGATGCCTGCACTATCCAGCCGTAGTCTATAGGAGAACAATGTTGGAATCAGTAACAGTGATAAACATTTCACTCTCACACTGCTGCAGAGGGTGATTCCCCCCATTCCCCCCCCCCCCCCCGGGGTACAAGGTGAACACTAAGTCAGCTTTCATTTTGTTGTATTTCCAACTTCACCTGGATTGAACGGGTAGTCAAAACTGCCCAACACGTCACTGGCACCAGCCTACCTGAATAAGGGACATGGATACAGAAAGGTGCCGGAAGAGGGCCAGTAACAATCTACCCTGCCTGTTCCTGGATGGTTTGTTCCACTCCCATCAGGGAAAGGTGATGAAATACCCACACCAGGACCACCAGACCCAAACACAGATATTTTCCACAAGCAGTAAGGCTCATCAACACCTCCACCCACTAATTCACCTCTCCACACTCCCAACCATCACTACTTTATCACTTCCTGTCAAGGTCACTTTATGTACATACACTCCTGTGCCTAGCGTCACCTTATGGACATACATCCAATCAACGTATGTATATAAGCCATCTTATGGATTTATATTTATTCTGTTAGTATTATTACTGTGTTCTTTATCATGTGAGTTTTTTTCTGTGCTGCATCAGATCTGGAGTAACAATTATTTTGTTCTCCTTTACACTTGTGTACTGGAAATGACAATAATTAATTACTTTTCAGGTGCCATGTGAAATAAGCCCTTTGAGCTGCTCTGCCCAGCAACCACGATTTGGCCCTAACCTAATCTTGGGACAAATTACAATCACTGATAACCCTGGTATGTCTTTGGACTGTGGGGAGGAAACCGGGGGACCCAGAGAAAACCCACACATTCATAGAACATAGAATAGTACAGCACAGTACAGGCCCTTCGGCCCACAATATTGTGCCAACCCTTAAACCCTGCCTCTCATATAACCCCCCACCTTAAATTCCTCCATATACCTGTCTGGTAGACTCTTAAATTTCACTAATGTATCTGCCTCCACCATTGACTCAGGCGGTGCATTCCACGCACCAACCACTCTCTGAGTAAAAAACTTTCCTCTAATATCCCCCTTGAACTTCCCGCCCCTTACCTTAAAGCCATGTCCTCTTGTATTGAGCGGTGATGCCCTGGGGAAGAGACGCTGGCTGTCCACTCTATTTATTCCTCTTAGTATCTTGTATACCTCTATCATGTCTCCTTTCATCCTCCTCTCCAAAGAGTAAAGCCCTAGCTCCCTTAATCTCTGATCATAATGCATACTCTCTAAACCAGGCAGCATCCTGGTAAATCTCCTCTGTACCTTTTCCAATGCTTCCACATCCTTCCTATAGTGAAGGGGAGGACATACTGAGACTCCTTACAGAGGACACCAGAACTGAACTGCAAACTCCAATTACACAACCGTTCTCACCTCTCAGGAATTCCTCATACGCTGTCTTGTTCCCGTTGAACACTTTCTCCCAATCGAACTGAAGCCAGTTGGCTACCCCAGGTGCACCCGAGCTTCGGGACGAAGTGTGGGATGCGTGACTAGTCCAACTATTATCTACAAGAGGACAACGTGGGAACCAGTTACTGGATAATGTAGTGATTAGCAGAATAAGTACTGGAATAAAGATACACAAAACCAGAGCAAGAATAGGCTCTTGAGGCTGCCCCACCCAAGTAATGTGATCACAGATGACCCACCTTTGTCACTCTCTCCATTCCCCCTCAATGTACAGTACTCTAGTTTCAGAGATCAGTCAGCCTCCACCCTGAATACTTTCAGCAACTCCACGGATCTCCGGCAGAGAATTCCAGTGTTCCACCTCCCTTGACATCTCTGAGGTGGGAGTTCCATCTGGACACTGGGTCTAGCTACCCCTCCAGGGGAATCACCCTTTCAGTATCCATTCTGTCAGTCCTCCTCAGAACTGTGTGCTTATATAATATCACATCTCATTCTTCCAAACACAGTGAGTAAAGACCTAAACTGCCCAGCTTTCCTTCACCAAAAGTTATTTCATGTTTGAGTTTGAAGGGCAATTAATGTTCGAACTCAGCAACTTCATGAACCCTTCATTCCAAACTCTTCATCCCACAATGACACCCCCTCCTGACCCACCTTTCAAGTCTCCCCCTCCCACCACTTGCCCTCATCCCAGCCTCTCCCCACCCTACGACAATTGTCCTACCTCTCAAGTAGTTCTCGAAGTCTGTGCCATTTCCATAAGTTCGCTCTCGCCACAGGTATCCATTACGCCCTGAACCCCCACCAGCGATGACACGGGAATCAATCAGCCCATTGTCTGGAAAAGCAAGAGGCTCGTTTGAGGTCAACGTGCTCTGATTTTGATGGAAATATCAACAGTGTAGCTGGGGCTCAATTCCCAATACTGTCTGTAAAGAGTTTGTGTGTTCTCCCTGCAACTGGGTGGGATTCGTCCCACATTCCAAAGAGGTACTGGTTAGGGTTAGTAACTTATGGGCATGCTATGCTGGAAGCATGGCAACACCTGTGGGATGTCCTCAGAAAATGTCGGTTATCGACACAAATGATGCATTTCACCATGTCTTTGAATGTTCTACGTATATGTAACAAATAAAGTTAATCTTTAATAAACTCGAGTTGCCTCTTCGCCGATGACTTACCTCGCATGTACTGGATAAGTCGTGGGGCCAGTTCAGAGTATACAACACGACCTGGGGGTCCTGGGGGGCCCATGATGTACGGCCTCATCCGGTCACCTGTAGGAGAACATAAAACATAGAATAATACAGCACTGTACAGGCCCTTCGGCCCACAATGTTGTGCTGACCCTTAAACCCTGCCTCCCATATATCCCCTCACCTTAAATTCCTCCATATACCTGTCTAGTAGTCTCTTAAATTTCACTAGTGTATCTGCCTCCAGCACAGACTCAGGCAGTGCATTCCACGCACCAACCACGCTGAGTAAAAAACCTTCCCCTAATATACCCCTTGAACTTCCCACCCCTTACCATAAAGCCATGTCCTTTTGTATTGAGCAGTGGTACCCTGGGGAAGAGGCACTGGCTGTCCACTCTATCTATTCCTCTTAATATCTTGTATACCTCTATCACTTCTCTCATCCTCCTTCTCTCCAAAGAGTAAAGCTCTAGCTCCCTTAATCTCTGATCATAATGCATACTCTCTAAACCAGGCAGCATCTTGGTAAATCTCCTCTGTACCCTTTCCAATGCTTCCACATCCTTCCTATAGTGAGGTGACCAGAACTAGACACAGTACTTCAAGTGTGGCCTAACTAGAGTTTTACAGAGCTGCATCATTACCTCGCAACTCTTAAACTCTGTCCCTCGACTTATGAAAGCTAAAACCCCATAAGCTTTCTTCACTACCCTATGGCAACTTTCAGGGATCTGTGGACATGTACCCCAGATTCCTCTGCTCCTCCATGCTACCAAATATCCTGCCATCTACTTTGTACTCTGCCTTGGCGTTTGTCCTTCCAAAGTGTACCACCTCACACTTCTCTGGGTTGAACTCCATCTGCCACTTCTCAGCCCACTTCTGCATCCTATCAATGTCTCTCTGCAATCTTCAACAATCCTCTACACTATCCACAACACCACCAACCTTTGTGTCGTCTGCAAACTTGCCAACCCATCCTTCTGCCCCCACATCCAGAGAGAGGCTGGATTACCAGCTGTGCACAGAGGGAGTGCGGAGCACAGGGGCACTGGCACTCTCATCGTTAGAATCAGTGAAGAGAATACATTACATTGGACAGGCACACAAGTAACATTAAACAGCATCACCCCTGCACTGTGCAGAGAGCGACGGGTTGTAAGGCTGGAGAAGTCTGTACAATCTCTACAGCACCTTGATGCACTGTTCGGCCCATCTACGTGGTGCACTGCCACAAGAAAGCAGCATCCATTATCAACAGCCCTCAGCACTCAAGCCACACTCTCTTCTCACTACTGCCATTAAGCAGGAGGTATCGGAGCTTTAAATCCCACAGCACCAGGTTCAGGGACAGTTATTACTTCTCAGCCATCAGTGTCCTGAACCTTCTCAGTGTAATTATCTACCTACTTAACCATCTACATAAATTCTATTATATTTCTTTGTTTTCCTGGGGTGCCGCATGAAAATCACACAGTAGTGTAAAGATATATCCGTACTTTGATAATAAATTTACTTTGTCTTTGTTTGATTTTGACATTACCCCTGCGGTAATACTGAACCACACACTGTGGAAGTAGCCCAGAGTGTGCATGACAGTGTCCCAGGCAAGGAGTCATGGGAGTAGACTCGGGATATTGAAATCCTTCTACAACTAGGGCTGACAAACACAAGGCAGCAGAGCTGAGTGTCCAGCAAAGGAAATGAGGCCACGGTCTGAAATGCTCCAGCTGCCGAGAGCCACCCCACCTGCTTGGGGTGACTGTGGTGGGAAGGAACCCCTCCAGAGAGGGAGAGTGGTGGGAATCACTACCCCAGGCAGCAGTGGAAATATGGTCGCCAGCAAGATCAGCACCGAGATGGACAGATCTCTGGACGGCGCAGGGAAGTGGCCCAGGGGTAAAAGGTCAGCCGTGATCTTACTGATGGTGCGGTGGGGGAGAGGGGCCAAATGGACAGAAGTTGCTGGAATTTGGAACAAGGACAAAAGGGTGAAAGAAGTCAGCGTGTTGAACGGCATTTGAGAAGTGGAATGGGTCGATTCATTCACCAGGGTTCTCTCAAGTCATGACAACAACACCTTTGGTGTTCCACTTTATTTCTTCATTACAGGGGTCACTGCCCAGAGCACAAAAATGTGGCCACAAAATGCCACATTTAGTGCTGGTCTTGTAGCCTTGACCCCAGCACATCCCTGGGTTTTGTTGGCTGTTAATCCCATGAAGCATTGTTTCAATGTACAGGATAAATGAACCTGAATCAGCCTCAGAGGGCTCACGAGGAAAACGGGAGCCCAGGGTACAGTAGATCGGATTCTGAACAGTTTTCCAGCTGTCAACCAGGAACGTCCTCGGCCTCAGTCCGACACAGAGTGTCAACCTTTCTCCAGGTGCACCCCCTACTATCACACCAGACCCCAATGGGAACACAAAGCTTCCTTCGCAGGCAGGGGGCTTCAGTTATCAGCACATAAAACTGAACAGTTTATCACAGTACTTACTTGTGAAATAATTAATAATCTCATTCTTGAGTTGCTGCCGGTCCTGGGAATTGAAACCACCCCCTGGGGGTCCAGGAGGCCCGGGAGGTCCCTGGGGGCCTCTGACACTGTAACCTGAATCTGGACACAAACACAGAGGTTAGAAACTGGGGTGAGCCTGGGAACTGGTCCCAGCCAGGGAGAGTTTGACACCAGGGAAGGGTTACCAGGCTCTCTCAGCCCACCAGAGTCCAGGCTGGGTCAAACCCAGGGTTTCACTGTGCCCCCAGACGCACGGTCACCCCAGCACACCACGCAATATAACGCAAGCCACGGAAAGCGTTTTCTGAACATGCAGGAGGTCAAGTTACTCTGAATGTAGGTGACAACATCTTCAACACGGAGGTTCCCTCCACCAAGTCCGGGCGGTCCGGCAGGGCCTGGTAAACCTCGCGGTCCAGGTGGTCCTGGTTGACCAGTGATCCCACGGATTTGAGGACCTAAAGGCAAAGGAACAGGTTATACAGTGATGCTGGAATGTCCCAGGCGTTAATTCCCTCCTCCTCCCTTCCTACACCATCCCTCCACTTCTGGTCAAGACATCCCAGGCTCCCCACCGCACCCCACACATCACCTGGGGAGGCCAATGGTCCCTGGATGTGGATGGTTCACCATCTCTGGGGATGAAGATGCTGAGTTCACGGACTCTGCCAGGGTGTCCAAGACAAGGTGGAGGTGGGGGTCCCAGGGGAGTGTGGGTATCCCTGGAGTTCCCCGTCTCTGCGGTCAGGTGTCCCATCACTGGTATCTCTGCTCCCCCAAAGCTGGAACATCCTGCCAACAGGATGCCGTGACTTGGGGGTGTTCCCAGGGTACAGACACTAGTGTTGGGACGGACATTGGGGTGCCAATACTCACTCTGTAGCAGAGCCAACAGCTCAGCGCTGGACATGGAACCTGGTGTTCCTGGGGCTCCTGGAGGTCCTGGGGGTCCCTGTACCTGGAGGACTGTACCAGAACCTGGCAGAGGAGAGAGGGAGAGGCAGTGAAACCACAAACCCAGCAGCGCTAAGTGATCACAGGGCTGGCATGTGTGCACCATACCCACTGCACAGCCTCCCTTCCCCACTCCTGATCCCGTCTCCCTGAACCCCTCTTCCCAATACCAGCCCAACTCCTCTTCCCTGATCGCTGATTCCACCTTCCCTTCCCCATTCCCAGTTCCCGGCTTCCTGATTCTGGCTCCTGGCTGTGGAAATCGTGCCATTCACACTCGGGGGTCTCCCCCACCCCAAAGGACCATCTACACATCAGGATCCCACCCACAAACCATTCCACAAGCCAGTGATTATACCCCCACCGTCTGCCCCTCAGCTCCCACTCCATGGTGGTCCTCCTGGACAGGGATTCTTGACAAGGGGCAGTAATGGGTCCCCTCTGCTCCTTGTGAGGTCCTTTGTTTCCCAAATTCAGCAGAAGCTTGGCTTCACCATGATCCCAACTCTATCCCTGCCCACCTCCACATTCCCAGCCCTCCCCCGGACTGCTGCCTACCTACCTTCACTCTCCACTGAGGCCTTCAGCCACGTTGTCAATCCTGGGGTTCTAGTCCACACCCTGCCCCTTCTCCACCCTCTACCTCTGGCCTCACCCCTCTCCAAATCCATCCCGTGCTCAATGAGGAGGTGGTGGGTTACCCAGGGTCCCTCAGCCCAGCCTAGGGGTGGTCTGTGTGGATGGATATGCCGCCGCTGACCGTCTGTAGCGGTCACACACTCACTCCTCAGGTAGTCCTGCAGCCGGTGGGCAATGTCTCTGTAATCCAGCCGTGTGTCTCTGACTCTCTCCCGCCCTGTGTAACCTGGGCTCCCGGGCGGACCCTGTGGACCTGGTGGCCCAGGAGGTCCCACCAAATATCTCCGAACGCTTTCATCTGCAGAGAGAACCAGAAATCACTGGGGCGTTCAAAGAGCATTTACGAGAGACAAGGGGCTCTGCTCTGGACAGATGGGGCATCGTAGGGAGTTGCAGACACAGCCCAGCCTGTCACACAAACCACCTCCCTTCCACTGACTCCGTCTATACCTATCACTGCCTCAGTGAAGCAGTCCGCATCCACCTTCTCCCGTCTGGGCAGAAGCTATAGAACTCTGAATTGCACACCATCAGGTTCAAGGACGGCTTCGATCTCTTCAGTCTTGAATAGCTCTCTCGTACACTGCAGATGAACTGTTGACCTCTCATGACCCTTGAACCTTATTAGCTCTGCACTCTCTTTTGCTCTAATATTAGTTTCTGAATTCTCGTTTCCTTTCATTCTTATTGAATGAAAGAAACAAAAGCTTCTCATTGCCCTTGGTCTGTGGGACAATAATGAACCAATACCAACTTCAATAAGACTGTAACCTCCCAGAGGGGCTCATCAGGTAAGGTGATGCTGTGTGAGGGAGACAGACAGGGATGTTATATCGAAGTACTTACTGACGTCTCTGTGGGGAATGTAGGAGAAACTCTGGTCTCGACAGTGGGGAGAATGTGGAGTCCGGTCCCTCAGGAATAACAGCTATGTGCGGGGTGGGAGAGAGGGGGTAGGTCTGGTGATAGGCTAAAAGGAGAGGGGTTAAATCTAGTGACAGGGCAGATGGAGATGGGGTAGATCTGATGATGGGACAGATGGAGAGGGGTTTGAGCATATGGGTTGGAGGCGTTCAGAGACCCTGGCTTGCATTGGTAGGCACGGTAGGGCAGGGTCTGTGAGAGAGGACAGACAGCTGTGGCGTTGTCTAGTCTCTGGGGCAGAGGCTCTCTGTATAACCTAGCCTCATCCACTGTAACCCCACACTCTCAAACACAGCTGGGGTGGGAGGGGGAGCGGGAGGTGGGGAGAAATGGGTGTTCTTTCGGGAGAGGTTTGGATGGACCAACCAGACCAACTGAGCTGATGTGACTGTCGGAGACCAGTGACGTCTCACTGTGGGTCAGAGTACTGAGTGGCCACTCTGCCCATCCAACCTGTCTGGTTAATCACTGGATCATGGCGGTCAGCCTCGGTGGGGGGGTGGGGGGAGAAAGGAAGTCAGGTCATGGATGGACGACCAGTCGCACCCTGATCTACATCTTCCCCTGTCCCCTAGCTCAGCACCCCACTTCACCCCTGATCCTAGACTCCTCCCTTAGCTCACCTCTACGAGACCCCTCCCCTGCCCGATTCCTGGAGGACTCACCCTGCAGCAAGACTGCGAGATCCCTGGTTGAGGACAGAGACCCTGGTGGTCCTTGAGGTCCAGGAGGTCCTGGAGGTCCTGGGCGTCCTGATCCGGCCGACCAACCTGCAACAAGAGGGAGCACAGTGAGACAGGTGGGGAGGGTCCAGAGGAGGAGCCGGAGAGTGAGATGGGAAGGGAATAGTGGGCAGAGGGTTCCAGTCAAGATGTGACCAGAGAACTGGACCTGGAGAGCCCAGGAGTTGAGCTTTCACAGACCAGCCGACACAGAGCCAGCAAGAGGGATGATCTGGCTGGAGGGGCATCGGCTGCCTCTGTTCACTGACCACCACCTCCCACCGCCCCCCCCCCAGCTGGGATAGAGGCACCACAGGATTGGTTGACAGCTCATCCCTTCAACACACACACACACACACACACACACACACACACACACACACACACACACACACACACACACACACACACACACACACACACACACACACACACAATCCAATATCCAAATGTCCACTGCATTCCTCAGCACCGCACATGACACACTCACACCTCCCCCACAACCCCCAGCCAAAGCGGACGTTACTTCTGCTGAAATCCGTGACGTAAGCCTCCAGCTCGACATGACTGACCCAGTCTCCTTGTGGGCCAGAAGGACCCAGGAGTCCTCGCAGGTATTGCTGAACTTCCGTCCCTGTGGATGCGGAGAGGAGATCAGTGAATCCCAGGTCCTGGTATACAGCTTGTCACAGAGAGACCCCCAGCCCCTACCACCACATCACACACCCCCAGGGTCAGATACAGAGTGAAGCTCCCTCTACACTGTCCCATCACACACTGACAGGGCCAGACACAGGGTGAGGCTCCTTCCACACTGTCTCATCACACACAGTGACAGGGCTGGACACAGGGTGAGGCTCCCTCCACACTCTCATCACACACCCCCAGGGTCAGATACAGAGTGAAGCTCCCTCTACACTGTCCCATCACACACTGACAGGGCCAGACACAGGGTGAGGCTCCCTCCACACTGTCCCATCACACACTGACAGGGCCAGACACAGGGTGAGGCTCCCTCCACACTGTCCCATCACACACTGACAGGGCCGGACACAGGGTGAGGCTCCCTCCACACTGTCCCATCACACACTGACAGGGCCGGACACAGGGTGAGGCTCCCTCCACACCGACCCATCACACACTGACAGGGCCAGACACAGGGTGAGGCTCCCTCCACACTGTCTCATCACACACTGACAGGACCGGACACAGGGTGAGGCTCCCTCCACACTGTCCCATCACACACAGTGACAGGGCCGGACACAGGGTGAGGCTCCCTCCACACTGTCCCATCACACACAGTGACAGGGCCAGACACAGGGTGAGGCTCCCTCCACACCGACCCATCACAGACAGTGACAGGGCCAGACACAAGGCGAGGCTTGCTCTGGACAGTGTGTGGAGTGTTTGGTGTCAGGATAAGTTCAGTGCTGACCCTGGGTCTCTGTTCTGACTGTTGCTCCTTTCTGCCTTGTGGCTGACGGGGCTCAGACCATGGAGTACATTTCCAGCCGCTTCAGACTTACTTTGCAGGTAGGTGATCAGGTCAGCGCTGGAGAGTCTCCCTGGGGGTCCAGGGGGTCCTGGAGGCCCTCGATGTCCCACACCGAGACCCGAATCTGGAATAGAGAGAAACACCTGCAAATGTGGACCCACAGGACACACGGATCTTGACCTTGCTGACCCCTGACCCTCAGACCTCTGGACCCTGACCCCACTACAACCCTTGAAGATGACCATCAGTTCCACCCAAACCCCAGGATCCTGACCCCTGACCCGTGGTCCCTGACATCTGGCCACAACCAGACCTTAATCCCCAATGCTGACTGCAGATCTCCCCAGACCCCAGCAGCACCAGGCGTCCAGCTCAGCACCACAAGACCTGACTGCACGGGCTACCATATTCGGGGATCAGGCCCAAAATTAGGGACCATGAGAGCTGAGATTGGGGTCAGGGCTTGGTTCAGGGTGAGGCGTCGGGAGCATTTACTTACCCCGAATGTAGCCGATGAGGTGGCTGGCAATCTCCGAGTACTGGTGTTGCCCCACTGTACCCTGCTCACCCTTTGGCCCCTGTGGCCCTGGTGGTCCAGGTGGGCCAGACAAGGAATTCCAGACACCGTCAGCTGAAATGGGAATCAGAACAGTGAGAATTCCTGGGAAACCTGCTTCCCCCAACTGCCCAACCTTCCCCCAGCACGCGGACAGTCCTGTGACTCAGGGTAATGTACCCACCCATCAACAACCCCCAACACACACACCCAACATAATATCTCAGGAACACAACTTCCCCAACACAGCACCCCACCATGGACACAGAGCTCCCGGTCATTGTACCCTCTCTGTGCTCCTGCCACACCAGGTAATGTACCCAGTCTCCAACATCAACATCCCACCCCAGGCACAGAGCTCCTGTCACAGGGTAGCATGCCCACCTGCTAACAACACCACCCAAACACAACTCCCTACTCCAGACACAGAGCCCCTGGCAACGTACCCAACCGGACCTGCCCAACTTTCCTGCACCCAGCAACCCCACCACCACTGCCACTGGGCCATTCCGCAGGCCGATGAGATGCAGCTCTCGGTGTACAGACACCGGGGTACCGGAGGACCCATAAGTTAGGCCATTCGGTCTGTCGTGCATGTTCTGGGTTGTTGGAAGTTCTCTCACCTCCAGCCACTTGGGAAACATCCCACTCCCGACGTCTGTGCTGAATGTGTTTTCCAGAACACAGAGACTAATTCCACTCCCAAGCTCCTCCCTCCCCACGCCAAGAAGCAGAAGCAGCGGATCTCGCTCGCTAGGCGACGTCTGAAACGGTGAACAAGGCGACGCGGCCAGTTGTGACCTCTTCCCCGAGCCACGGCTCGCTCTGTGGTACTTACATTGGAGTGTCTCCATCACCAGCTGCCTGACTTGGCCAACAGAGCCGGAGACTCCCGGTGGACCTGGAGGTGGGGAACAGGCAGTCAGAGGACATCAACCCACAGACCCCAGCCTCTGTCACCTGACAGGCAAACACATCACACTGCGTGGACCCATCCAAAACCGGCAGAACGTACAGAGGCGTGCATCCAAAACTTCCAATCCGCCCCGCTGTCACACACAGTCATCGACAGGCTGGGGCACCTGTACAGGATTTGGGATCATGAAGTGGGCAGCAACGTTCCTTCTCAGGTGTAACATGCATAGATCCTTTGCTACCCATGCACAAAGGAATTTAAACTGCGCACAAAAGGTTGTCACCCTCCACCTCGTTGTCATGTTAAGTATATTACACGATCGTGCACAATCACGTTTCCTTTCCTGTTTCTAATGTGGATGGTGTTGACAACATGGAGTTTTGCCTGCAGGTTAGAACTGGTTTATTTATACTGTTTTTTTTATTGAAGACATAATTCAGTGCGCGCTCGTTGTCCCTTGGCAAAGAAAGATTGCACAGCACAAGATTTTTGCTAAAACTGGTCATTACAAATTAGAGGGAACATCGTAGGGCAGAGAGTAAGGTTGTAGATCAGTTATGGTGCTTTCGAACAGCAATGGTTTGAGAGGGGGTATATTTTCCTCCTGACCCTGTCCATCAAGGAAATCCCATGGACTGAAGGGCATTCTATGAGAGGAGCCGCCGTAGAGGAACATAAGGGCTCGAACCGGAGGGAGATGTTTAATGGAGCCCCGAGAATAGGCTCTACAACTCTGCTCTAGACGGCCTGTGTACTGGTACAGGTAATAGCTGTATGCACCTTATCTGGGGTGTGTAGGAGGACCATCACTGATCCCCTCACACCGTGACCACAGACCCAGTCTGTTCCTTACTATCTTCCTCAGGGGGAGGACTCACCTGGGGGACCTGGAGGTCCTGGGGGTCCCTGGATACCTCCGTTGCCAGTAACTGTGGGGTAGAGACACAAGCCTGGTCAGTTCCTGCACCCCCATCCCTCTCTTCGGCAAGTCCCTCCACCGCCACCCCACCCACAGATACACGGAGGAACGTCATTCATGCAGCAGACCAGGGGAAATACTCATTCCCAGTTGTCCGACAGCGACAGATAACCACACTGGGATGTGGGATCTTGCCATGCAGAGGCCGGCTGCACAGTTTCTCGTTGACATCCGAGGTGAGGTGTGTGGGGAGGTGGGATAAGGCTTAACGGTGCGCTGAGGTTGAGAGACGTGGTTGTGTACGTTGTAGATCCTTGCAGGTCCTTGTGGGCACAGCAGAGGCAGGCTACCCCGGAACCGCACATCCCAGCTCGGCCTCAGTCCAGGTCACCTCACCGCAGGAGAGGTGACAGTGCCGAGGGAATTTACAAGAACATTGCCCAGACTGGATGCCAGGGTTATTGTGGGATGGAGGAGGGCGAGGAAGGTCTTGCGGAGTTGTGTAGATTCACGAGGGGTGACAGCTGTGAACGGGAAGGCCTGTTTCCTCAAAGGGGCTACAGAATAGGGAGGCGAGACAACAATCGTCGATAGTTGGAGCAGAGGTGGAGAGAGGTTTCTCCTCAGAGGGTGTGGGTCTGGACAGAGAGGGTGAGACAGGCAATGTCGCCAGTGGGGAGATGTATGCAGTGTAGGGATAAGCTTCAAAGGATTCCTGTACTTACTGTCATTTAGTGAAGCGAATCATTACTTGCAGAGAGTAATGCAAAGGTTAACGATGTGGTGTAAGGGTTAACAATGGGTGTGAATGTTAACAATGAGGTGTGAGTGTTAACCACAGGTGTAAGGTGTGAAATGACAGGGTGTGAATGCTGATGATGGGTGTAAGGGTTAACGACAGGGTGCTGAACAGGACTGTAACGATGGGGTGTAAGAACTAATGTTGGCTGTGGTGTCGGGTCAGCGTTGGGGCCAGTGGAACTGTGGGACGGTGCTGACCCCTGGCTGCCCAGTGGGAGACCTGGCAACTGATCACCCCAGTCCCCACGCTGCAGGGTCAGGAGGGCAGGAAGGGTGAGGTAGGTTGCAGGGAAGGGGGCAGAATGAAGATTCCTACCGACTGGAGATCGCCCGGGAATTCCGGGAGCACCTGGGATTCCAATGTCCCCTCGTTCTCCTGATAACAGAGAGATACAGAAAATGAGCAAGGGCTATGGACAGGTGAGAGGGGTATGAAGGGAGTCTCCTTCTCCAGCCTTCCACCTTGCCCTCACCCTCCCCTCTCCTCCTCTACCCTCCCTTCCCTCTCCTCCTCTACCCTCCCTTCCCTCTCCTCTCCTTACCCTCCCTCCCCTCACCCTCACTATCATTGTCCCCTTCCCCCTCCCACCTGCCCTCCACTCCCCCACTCCTCCTTTATCCTCCCTCTCCTCCTCTCACCCTTCCTTTACTCTCCCTCCCCTCTCTTACCCCTCCTTTACCCTCCCCCACATCACTCCTTTACCCTTCCCTCCCCTCTCATTCACCCTCACCCATCCCCTTTCCTCATCCTCACCTCACCTTTCACTACCTCTGCTTCCTCACCCTCCCACCTCCCCTTCCATTTTCTCACCCTCCTCCAGCCCTCGACACCACCCTACCCCTTTGCTCTGACCCAGTCCCGGGGGCACTGACCTTTGTCTCCCTTGTATCCTCGTGGTCCAGGTGGTCCTGGGGGCCCTGGAGGCCCTTGGGTGAGCCTCTCTCCATCTAGGGGCAAGAGAAGGAGTGAGAGAGAGGGAATCACTGTCCGAGGTGAGGGGGTGTTTGTCCAAGGAGTCACTCTCTGAGGGGGATTACTATCCAAAGCGGAGTCTGAGGTGGGGGTGTCATTGACCAAGAGGGCCTTACTGACTGTGGAGGCACTGTCAGAGGGGATCGCTGTCCAGATTCAGTGCCGAGCTCAGCATTCGCTCTGCAGCCATCACTCTCCCAGCTGGGAAATGTTGGGCACCTGACTTCTAACCCGGGATCAAGGGTCAAGGGTAAAGGTCTCACTATGGGCTGTCCACTCTGGGGGTGCCTCCTGACCGTGTCGGAGCGGGGTGCACGTCCAGGTCAGAGGACAGGTCTGGGAAAGAAATTCTTCGTCCAGTTGTGGAATTGAGGGAGGCGGAAAGGAGGGGCAGGAGGAAGAGGGGAAATGGGAGGGGGATGGGGAGTAGCAGGAGGAAGGAGTGGATAGTGGAAAGGGGAGGGGAGAGGATATGTTGCAGAGAGCCGCGCATCTGGAGCGGGGGGCGGGGGGCGGAGGTGGGGGGGGAAGACACTTACCCGGTGCAGGAATGCCTGGCTGCCCTGGATGACCCCGCTCACCTGACAAAACAGAACAGAATCAGTGTCCGGGTCAGTGATCCCCACCCAGGATCAAACCCTTCCCCCCTCCCCGACACTCTCCCACCCCCATTCCCTCCCCCAACCCGGGGATAATCAATACGCCAGCCCACTTCAGAGGAAGGAAGATCTCATCACCAGAGCCCAGGGAACGACCCTTCACCCCGACCTTGGGAACTCCCCCTGACCCCATCCCCAGGAATGCCCCCTGACCCTGCCCATTGTTTCCCACCACCGCTCTTACCTTTATATCCCTGGAGTCCTGCAAAGGAATTAGTTGGAACATTTATATTAATGCTCTGATACATTGCTGGACATTTGACCCTGCCCCACATGCAGTATCCAGTGCCCCCTGCCCAGTGACCAGTTGTGGGCTTTAGCCCACCGTCCAGTGCTGTGGTCAGTGTAGTGCCCACAGGCCAGGTCAGTGGTCAGGGCACGCTGACCCCGGCTCTGGAGCCCTGGTTTCTGTTACTTCAGCAATGCTGGAGGGCATTTCTGGAATTAAACTCTGGAAATGGAGACTTTCACCCCCATGGAGTGGTCCGACAGTCAGCCCAGCGAGATGAGGCAAGCCACAGCTCAAGCAGGCTCTGACCCAGTGCAGAGTGTCAGCGGAGAGAGGGAGGGGTAGGGACAGAGCTGGGAGTTTGAGGGAACATCCCAAGGGTGGGTGGAAGTGCTGAAAGTGGTTGGTGTGTACCTTGGTGTCCTTGTGGTCCAGGGGGCCCAGGGGGTCCAGCGGGTCCGGGGCGTCCTGGAGGGCCGGCCACTGAGGTTCCTGCAATAGACCATGTCATCAGAAAGGATTACGCACTCTTACTCCCTCCCAAACCATAACCCAATCATGGGACCACCACCCACATCGAGGGCAGCCCCCAACACATCCCCAGGACACGCCACCTGAGACAGAACCACTCCAGGCCTAGGCATGGATTCACACTGTGGGAGGGGTAATACCAAGGGAGGGACATACTGTGGGGGGCAATACTGGGGTACCCACTGTGGGAGGGGCATACTGTGGGGGGTAATACTGAGGGGGGTACCCACTTTGGGAGGGGCAATACCGAGGGAGGGATGGTGGTCTGTGAATAGGGTGGAGATTGGAGTGTAGTGCCGGGGAGATGAGTGCGAGGTTAAATTGGTGTTTGAAATGGATGTGGAGCTTGGTAGGGGAGCCGCAGGGAGATAGAGGCTTTGGCTGAGAGGGAGGGGAAGGTGCACTGCATCATGAGCAAGGGTGTGGGTGGGGTCCAGCCTTTAATCAGTCACTTACCTTTCGGGCCTGCAGGTCCCTCAGCACCCGGGGGTCCAATGATACTCTCACCTGTGGGGGAAAGATGGGCAGGATGATATCAGTCTGGGCCTGCTGGCACTGAATTATCCAAGAGAAGGTGAATAGGGTAGGGAAGAGGGGGAAGGGTAGAGTGGGAGAGAGGAGGGAAGCGTAGGGGAGAGTGGTGGAGGGAGAGATGGACGTGGGGAGAGGGGTAGGGATGAAAGATAAGAGATCAGAGAGCAAGAGGAAGCGGGTGGTGAGGAGGTGAGAGAGAGATGAGGGAGAGATGGAGCAAGGTGGGGGGAGACGGGGGAGATAGAGAGAAAGAGAAAGATAGAGAGAGAGAGAGAGAGATAGAGGGTGAGGAAGAGTGAGAGAAAGAGGGGTGGAGTAAGATGTTAGAATTCAGAAGTGACAACAGAGGGTCAAACCCAGTTCCAAGTGAGTAAGACAAAGTTTGTCAGGATCTGACACAGTCTAAAGACCCCTCACACCATTTATGGCTGCCGCAGTGATAGCCCAGTGGGGTCCGAGTTCAGCATACATAGAGTGGGAGAGGTCGTAACCTCTTAGGTTCTGGTCACACCTTCCACCCCACCCTCATTGGGCGCCCGGTGTGGAGGGTGTTGCATCCGTCAGGAGGACCCCTTCATTGGCCTGCCAAACAGGAGCCCCTGGAGGCAGAGCACGTGGTGTCCACCTGCTTTTTGGAGACCTTCTGGGGCCAGTAGGTCTGCAGGGACAGGAGTATGCACTGGACATGGATGGCTGTTTTATAGTTTGAGAATGAAGCGAACTTTGCTGAGTTTAAGAGACCGGGGCTAAGTTGCTGAGTAAACTCCCACTGCAGCTGAACTCCAGGGCCAGCAGACATATGGTGGTCTTGCCAGTCACTCAGACTGTACTATACACAGAAACCCCTCCTTCCCTGGGCCCCTTGGGGAAGGCAAGAACTAGCCCCCCCAAACACGTTGGATACTCACCTGCTCGTCCTGGGGGTCCGGGAGGTCCTGGGGGTCCGGGAGGTCCTGATATGGCAAGTGTCTTCTCTGAACCAGACAGAGAGAGAGGTGACATCAGCACACAGCCGACACTGGACACCAAACCCCCCCAGACAAACATACAAGATGGCCACAGAGTGGATAGCCAGAGACACTTTCCCTGGCAGCAATGGCCGATAGGAGGAAGCATAAATTTAAGGTGCTTGAAGGAAAGTAGAGGGAGGATGACAGAGATAGTTTCTTTTTTTTTTACACAGGAGAGGTGGGTGCTTGGGACACCCTGATGTGGTGGCAGATACATTAGGGACAAAAAATGGAGGGCTATGTAGAGGGAAGGGTTAGGTTGATTTTGGAGTGGGTTAAAAGGTCGACAGAGCATCGTGGGCTGAAGGCCTGCACTGTTCTATGAACCCCAGTTCCTGATGGAAACTCCACAGACACCAAACCCACACTGTCCAGAGGGAAAATCCACTGACATTGAGTCCCAGTCACTCGGTAGGGACGGATTCCATGGGAGGGTTGCAGCCTCACCATTCTCTGGGTGACTCCACGCTCCCCACACTCTCTCCTTGCCCCTTGCCCTCATTCAGCCATCCCCATTCGAACCGCCCTCCTGACACCCCCACTACCACAGCCCGGCTGCGAAAGGAGGATAGCAACCCCATACCCATAAAAACACAGAGCTGGGAAGAATTAACAGTGAGGGAGAAGTGCAAGATGCGTGGGATCAGTTTTGGTTGTATGTTAATTTAAACTTAAATTAGAAGTTTTTTTTCTGTTTCTTAGTTTTGAATGTTTTCCTGTCCTGTACTGTATCTGCTCTATGATATGCTGTGCTGCTTTGTCAAATAAGAATAAATAATAAAACTTTGAATTACAAAAAAAAAACCGCAGAGCTGCAGAAATGGCAATAGAAGCTCACCCCTGGGAGACTGGCTACACTTGGGGAAAGTTTGAAAGGCTTTGAACGGAGGACCCGGGCAAGCTGCTGTTGGGGTGATGAGCTTAAGCAAGTAAATCCACGTCACACCTTTCCCGATCCAGACCGGAATGTTGAAATTCCAGCCACTGCCATGGACCTGGACCAGTTAGTCTCTTGGAACGGTGGGGGTGTGAGAGTGTGGATGTAGCAGGGGGGTGAGTGTATGGATGGGGATGAAGTGGGGTGAAGGTGTGGCTGTTGATCACTGAAGGCCCATCGTTGGGGTTAGTGTGCCCACAGAGGTGGGCAGAGAAGGTACAGCTGGCTGTAAGATTTGTCCTGTCTATGTTACAACAGGCTCTTGATGGGCCGAATGCCTCTGATTTTTCCTATATTGCAGACTCTCAATAGGCTGAATGATCTCGACTTTTTCCTGTAACATCAGGCTCTCAGTGGAGGCTGAGCAACACACACAAAATGCTGGACAAATTCAGCAGGTCAGGCAGCATCCATGAAAATGAATAAAGTCAATTTTTTGGGCTGGGACTCTTCACCGGGTCCTGATGAAGGCTCTCGGCCCCAAATGTCGACTGTCTGTTCCTTTTCATAGATGCAGCCTGACCTGACGATTTCCTCCAGCATTTTGTGTGCATTGCTCAGGATTTCCAGCATCTGCAGAATCTTGCATCTCAATGGGGCTGAATGGCCTTGTACTGTCGATGTACAACAGGCTTCTGATGGGCTGAATGACCTCCCCACATCCAGAACCCAGCCCTCTCACCTCCAGAAGTGATGATCTTTCCTGGAGTTCCGGGCTCACCTGCAAACAACAGATCGGTGAGACCATGGATGAAATCACTCCAACCCCAGTCCCAGCAGATCCTACCCCCCCCACCACCCTACAACCCAACAGGTTCTCCCCCACTCCATCAATCCCCTCCACCCCCACACCCGATACCAGCAGACCACTCCCCAGCCTAACATACCCCACCCCTGGAACTATCTCCACAAACAGACCGTCACCCTAGGGCCGGGCGGACAAAGGGACACATCTGAGGGAGGGAGTGCTGAGGGAGGATGGGAGAGAGTGAGGGAGGTAGGACAGGTAGAGGGTAGTGACATTGAGGGGAAAAGGATGATGGTGGGAGGATGGAGGGAGAGAGACAGGTGAGGGAAGGGGGAAGGAGGGAGGAAGGAGTGACTTTGAGGGAGGGAGGGAGTTTGGGGTTTGGGTGAGTGACATTGGTTGAGGTGTGGAGGGAGGGGCGAGTGACACTGAGACAGGGGAGCAAGCACAGGCCCGGACTCTCAGTGTGTCGCAGTTCATCACTGCCGTTTCCACGGACCCCGGACCCCATCTCAGAACAGAAAAGTCATTGATGACGACGACGATGGCCCCAATCACCGATTAAGTACCGATTAATACATCACTATTGTGGGATCTGGCTGAGCACTAATGGCCTGTGGCCCCTAAAGCTGCTTCCTCACAGCCCCAGAGATATGGGCTTAATCCTGACCTCCAGCATTGTCTGCATGGAGTTAGTACATTCTCCCCCTCGTGCTTCAGTTTCCTCCCACATTCCAGAGGTGGGTTAATTGGCTGCTGTGAATTGCCCGCAGGGTGTGCGTGAGGGGAAGAATCTGGGGGGGGGGGTAATGGGGATGTACAGAGAGTGGAATGGCATCAATATACATGGATGGCTGATGGTCTCATGATCTCAGTGGGCCGAAGGGCCTGTGCCCTGGAGGGCTCATTCCTCCCTCCCACATGGGGTCTCTTTCACCCCACTCCCCCCAGCACAGTCCATACTCACCAGGGGCTCCGGGGTCTCCTGGCATTCCCGGTAACCCTCGAGGTCCTTGTTCACCTGAGGACGAGGGCAGCAGTTAGTGGGAAGTGTTCATTATGGAGTGACCCACAGTCAGGAGCAGGAGGGTCCTTCACCGAAATGGTCTGGGTTCCCATTTCCTTCCTGTTCCCCAGACACCTCCGCTCCCCACACACCAGATCTCTCCATATCTGCCCTTGAAAATAATCCACAAATGTCTCCCCAACAGAGAATTCCCAAGTTCCACTCCCCTCACCACTGCCTTACCTCGGTCAGCACTCATTCGGAAACCCTAGCCATGGGTTTAGGTTCTCAGCATCAGTCCCACTTGTGCAAACCGATATCCCAGGAGATCTCCTTCCACACTTCTAACCTCACCCTTCATGAGGGCAGTGGGCCCCTGGGAGACAATGTGGGATGGGTGGGGGAGAGGGGACACAAAGTTGAGAGGGTGGAGGGAGGGGGACACAATGTGGGGAGGGGGCGGTGGGAGACATGGTCGAGAGAGTACGAGGAAGTGGAATTCACTGTGGAGTGGGTGGGGGAAGAGGGGACACAAAGTTGAGAGGGTGGAGGGAGGGGGACACAATGTGGGGAGGGGGCGGTGGGAGACATGGTCGAGAGAGTACGAGGAAGTGGAACACACTGTGGAGTGGGTGGGCAAAGTGGGCACAGTCTGGACAGAATGGGTGTCTGTGGTACACACTATGGAGAACGTGGGAACCCCTGGGACACACTGCGGAGAGTATGTGTGGAGGTAGGACACACTGTAGAGAGGGTAGAGATCTGGGTATGGATGAGCTCTGGGATCAGTTTGGTATCCAGGACTCTGGGCCAAGTGCTTGGAGATGGGTTAGTATGGTCTGTGTGGGCTGAAGGGCCTGTTATCATGCTGTGTGAGATTTAATTTCCCATCATCAAGTAATATTGATATCCTCCATTCTTTTACTGCTCTTCCCACTCTCCCCATTCTTCCCCCATCCCCTTGGATCTGCCCCCCTCTAGCTATCTGTACCCCTACATCCCTCTTGTTCTCACAATCCCCCAATCCTCCCTCACCCTGCCCCCACACCCTCCCTTGCCTTCACACCACCCCCACACCCTCTGCCCTCAGTCCTGAGCCCTCGTACCTCGGGGACCACGGATTCCATCTGCACCAGTTGTACCTGAGTGAGGGAGGAGAGTGTTTGAGCTGGGTACAGACAAAGGTGACCCTCACACCGACCCCCTCTTCACCCATCACCTCTCACCCCAACTCTATTCCCATTTCCCACTCCAACTCCCCCTACTCATTCCATCCCTCCCCCCACTCATTCCACCCCTCTCCCCCAACTCCACACCCACTTCCCACTCCAACTCCACCCACTCCCCTACCCAACTGGCTTTGATCCCCCTGTACGCAGACATTTGGGTCTCTCAGCCCATTCCAGGGGTTCAGGCAGCCCGGCTCCTGAACCACGAATAACGAGGGGAGAGGGTCATCATTTGCTCTCCCTCCCTCTAATGACCACCAATGTCAGAGCACTCCCAGGAGGGGGTTTGACAATGCCCCTCCCACCAAGACCACCGAGGTCTGGGATCCCTGGGAGGTGATGTGAGGGTAGGGTGGGAGGTTGACAAAGTAACTCACCCTTCTGGCCAGGCTCTCCTGTGGCCCCAGGCGGTCCCCGAGGACCACTTTCACCTGTAACAGAAGGACGGTTAGTGTGGAGCAGCCCTGAGTTGGGCGTATTCTGGAGTCAGGTGATAGAGCAAAATATTAGCTTCAGCAACCAATCTTTCCAGCTGAACATGGATAATAGTTTCATGTGGATGCCAGGTAATTGAAAAGCAGACAATGCTGATTAACATTCATTCTGGGTGTCTGGAGTGTGGGTGCGGAGAATGAGGTGTGAAAGTTACATGTAGTTCAAGGGAAGCACTGTGTAACTATAGAATTGTCCTTTGATCTTTAGCATATGAAATGTCACCTAATATTGGGCCAAGTAGGCCTCTTCCTCCAAGAATGCCTCAATATGATACCTGCTGCTCGTTTTTGTTCAATTAAACTACTTTCAGTGTCTCTCCGGTGACTTTGTTCATGTTGCAATACCCTGGTCGGCCCTGCCCTCCTACAGAACAGGATCCAGACCCTGGGGTGGGCCTGATCATCTCTTCCTTCCACTCTCCCTCCAGCAGGTAAACATCCTTCTCTCATACGGAGGGAAGTTGAGGTGCCAGTGATGGCTCTTCATACTGTCCATCACCAGCAGCTACGGAAACACGGCCCGGCTGCTGATTGGACGATTCAGTTTAGTCAATCAAGCAACATGGGCCCCGTTTACATTCTGATTGGCAGAGAGAGTGTTGCATTAGATCCCAAACCGCCAATGACAGAAGCCAATGGATTTTGCAGAATAAATTGACCGGGATGGTGGTCCTGTTCAAAGTGATGTGATAGAGGTGTGTACACAACGTAATAAGAGGCATGGGGGTGGGGGACGAGAGCACAGCAGAGATTTGTTTCCCAGGGTGGAAATGGCTAATATGAGAGGGCACAATTTTAAGGGGACTGGTGGAAAATATAGGAGGATGGCAGAGGTTGTTTTTTTTTTACTCAGAGTAGTGGGTGCATGGAACATACTGCCAGAGATGGTGGTAGAGGCAGATACATTAGGGAGATTTAAGAGACTCTTACGTACATGGACAATAGGAAATTGGAGCGCTACATGGGAGAAAATGATTAGATTGATCTTGAAGTAGGTTAAAAGGTCGCATAACATTGTGGGCCGAAAGGCCTGTATTGCACTGTACTCAGAGTCACATCATCACTGGTCAAATCTTCTCCTCCCCTTTCAGCTTTCTGTAGGGACTATGTCTCCGGGATTTAAGCTCCATGCCTTCAGGGTCAGGCAGTGGAAAGGGAGTACAGAGAGGGATATTTAGCAAGTCAGGCATCATCTGTAAGGAAAGAGGCAGAGTTAACTCATCAGGTTCTTTCTCCACAGATGCTGACTGACCTGCTGAGTTTTCCAACATCTTAGATTGGTACTGTTTTGCACAGAAGGGGAGGGTTGTACAACGCAAAAGATCCTGGTGGGTGCTGGGATCCACAAATATGGTGGAACATGTCAGCTGGCCAAGGATGGAACACTACCTCCGCTTCATGTGCAGGGTGCTGAGGGGCTGTGCTGGGGTCCCAGGAAAGGGAGGGGGCCTCAGCTCCAGGATTAGGTGGGAGGAGAGAGAAATTCTAGAGGGCAGGAGATTTGATGCAAGTGGACGAGATCATGGTGGGTTTAGAATTGGGGAGAGACCCAAGCTGTTCCCAGTGGCTAGTAGTCAAGAACCAGAACAGCAAGGGCAGGGCCATGGGGGAGAATGGGGGAGAGAGGGTAAACTTGCACAGAGGCTGCTGCTGGTCTGGAACTCAATGACTTCAGGGTGCAGTTGCAATTAATTTGGAGGGGCCATGGAAACAGAGCAAAAGAGAGGAGCAACAGGATGTCTACTACAGGATAGCATAGACCCGCAGGCTGAACGGCCTCGTGTACTGGATGTGACGTGACAAAGTTGGGTGCTATTAACTCTCAGTGCGGCCATTAGCTACTGATAGTTCTCCAGGGTTCAGCATGTTCCCAAAGACAGAAGCCAGAATGCGTCCAGGAGAGGACACCCCCACCCATATCTTCAGCCTCAAAGCTACCCGAGCTACTGCTGGCTGCAGCATGAAATGGACCGTGCTTCAAAAAGGACCAGAGACTCACCCTGTGCCCCGCGAGGTCCTCGTTCTCCTGTGTCACCTGAAACAAGGAGGAAGAGATGAAGCCAGCAACAACCTACGGAGATTCACCCGTACTCAGCACCGAGGCCTTGCAGGAACTGATGAGGTGGAAAGTTTACCTTTGGATCCAGGAGAGCCACTTGGTCCTCTGTCACCTGGAAGAGAAGGAAAGAGACATCGTGATTACAGAACTTCGTCAATAGAGAGGTTGTCCTCCGAGAGAGCCCACCCTTTCCTCACTTTCCTTCCCGTTTTAAGGTTCACTTGTGAGCTCCCAGTCACAGTGACTTGCTTTGGCAACATTCTCCTCTGCTTTGCTGGGCCTCCACTCCATAAGACCTTAAGACATACGAGTAGAATTAGGCCTTTGGACCCAACGAGTTCACTCTGCCATTCCATCATGGCTGATTTATTATCCCTCTCAACACAATTCTTCTGCCTGCTTCCCATAACATCCTTCCCAATCAAGAACCTATCAACATCCGCTTTAAATACACCCAACGACATGGCCTCCACAGCTGTGCTCGGCAATAAATTCCACACATCTTCTGGCTAGAGAAATTCTTCCAAATCTGTTTTCAAGTGACTCCCTTGTATTCTGAGGCTGTGCCTTTGGTTCTAGACTATAGCAAACATCCTCTCCATTCTACATCCTCCTTGACACAACTGGGGTTGGTTCCTCCTTGTTCTCTCCGTGAAAACAGCTCTCCTTCACCTCTGCTGTGAGGTCATTCACCCTGGGGTCCCTAACCTGCTGATGAAGTCCTCCACTGCTGGGACTGTTCCAGGAAGCCCCCTCCACACTCCAAGTCCTGGACACCCATTCCAGTTGTGGGGCCCAAAACTGGGGCAGCCCTGTTGCTTGGACTCAATCAGAAGCACACGAAGGTTTTCTGATTTGAGCACCGATGGCGTTATTTTGTGATGTCGCTTACTAGTAGTGATTGATATGTTCATGGCCTAAGGTAGAAGGAGTCAATTTTAGAAAACCTAGTGCACTTATTTTTCAACATAATCCCCTCCTACATTTACACACTTAGTCCAACAGTTGTGGAGCATACGGATCTTGGACCTCCAGAAAGTGTCCACAGCAGGGGTGATTGATAAGTTTGTGAACTAAGGTAGAAGGAGGTGAGTTATACAGCTCTCATTACATGCACATGCAGGTCAACTCTTTGAGTGATTGTGCAGAAAGTCTGACATTAATAACTCATCTCCTTCTACCTTAGGCCACAAACTTATCAATCACCCCTGCTGTGGACACTTTCTGGAGGTCCAAGATCCGTATGCTCCACAACCGCTGGACTAAGTGTGTAAATGTAGGAGGGGACTATGTTGAAAAATAAATGTGCTAGGTTTTCTAAAATTGACTCCTTCTACCTTAGGCCACAAACTTATCTATCACCCCTCGTATGTTTCTCATTCATAAAACTGAAGAGAAAGGAGCAAGAGTAGGCCATTCTGCATCTTGAACCTGCTCTGTCCATCATCAAGATCTATCCTAACACTCTCCCATACCTTTTGATTGCATCAATATCCAGAAATCTACCCAAAGTCTCCTTTCTGGATGAACTCCATGACTGAGCCTGCACTGTGCTCCAGAAAGAGAATTCTGCACATTTGCCACCTCGGACTGAACATAACCAACCCCTAACTTTGAGACTCTCTGAGCCCTGGCTCTTGAGGAGGGAGCCGAGTGTGACTTGATGGAGGTTTCTACCACAACGGAAGGGTTTGGTGGGATAGAGACAGAGAGACTGTTTTCTCCTGTGGGGAAGAGGGTAACCAGAGTGAGCAAGAAGTCCAACAGGGGAAGCAGCAGGAACATCTTCACAGTGCGGCGGGATCTCATTCCCTCGGTGAAATGAGACAGGGAATGACTCGAATAGAGGATGACCACTAACACCATCTGGATGGGCAGAATGGCCATTTCTGCACCTAATCTGAGCAATCCCTGAGCCAGGCTGACTCCTGGTTGGACAACCCCGAGTGCTTACCTTTAGGACCTGGAGCTCCAGAATCACCCTTGAAGCCGGATGATCCGGGAGGACCTGGAGAAAGACAACAAGTTGATTATTCACCTTTGCCGGTGTGGCATGGGGTCCCACACATGGGACCTCAGGGACTGATGCAATTAAGGCGGCAGCACAAGAGGAGTTTGAGGAGATTTGGTACATCACCAAAGACTCTTAACACATTTCTACAACTGCACTCTGGAGAGTATCCTGACAGGTTGCATCACCATCTGGTTTGGAGACTGGAAGAAGCTGCAGAGGACTGTAAACTCAGCCAGCTCCATCACGGGCACTCGCCCCCCCCCAGCATCGAGGACACCTTCAAAAGGTGATGCCTCAAAAAGGTGGCGTCCGTCAGCAAAGACCCTCACCACCCAAGGCATGCCTTCTCCTCTTTCCAAGTATCAAAGAGAAGGTACAGGAGCCTGTAGACACACACTCAATGTTTTAAGAACAGATTCTTCCCCTCCACCATCAGATTTTTGAACTGTCCATGAACATAACAGCACTTGCTCTCTTTCCGCAGTATTTATTTATTTATTTTATATATATATCATTCTTAATTTAATTTATAGTAATTTAATTTAATTCACAGTAATGCTGCAAAACAACAAATTTCACGGTGTATGTCAGTGATGATAAACCTGATTCTTATTGTGATACCAAAAGGCAGGCTTGGACAGTGCTTTTACAGTAGACGCCGGTGCAGGATTGTAACTTACCTTGATGGCCAGGAGCTCCATGTTGTCCCATTGCACCTGCAGGAAGAGAGAAGGAATGAAGTGATGGGTCACAAAGTTTGGGGACACACCCAGACTGGCAGCTAATCTGGGTGCTTTCCATCTTCTGGCGGGACTAGACCGCAATGAGTGACATATCATTCCGGGGGAATTATGACAAATTATGCAGTTACATATTCATTATCTCCAACTCTTCCATATGCTGGTAGACTCTCCCCTCCCTCATCAGCCTGTAGCCCTTCCAAAACTCTCCCCTCCCCATCAGTCAACAGCCCCTTCCACACTCTCCCCTCCCCATGTCAACAGCCCCTCCCACACTCTCCCCTCCCCATCAGACCCTCCCACACTCTCCCCTCCCCATCAGTCAACAGCCCCTCCTACCCTCTCCCCTCCCCATCAGCCCCTCCTACACTCTCCCCTCCCCATCAGTCAACAGCCCCTCCTACACTCTCCCCTCCCCATCAGTCAACAGCCCCTCCCATTCTCCCCTCCTCATCAGTCAACGGCCCCTCCTACCCTCTCCCCTCCCCATGTCAACAGCCCATCCTACATTCTCCCCTCCATATCAGTCAACAGCCCCTCCTACCCTCTCCCCTCCCCATCAGACCCACCCACTCTCCCCTCCCCATCAGTCAACAGCCCCTCCTACCCTCTCCCCTCCACATCAGTCAACAGCCCCTCCCACTCTCCCCTCCCCATCAGCCCCTCCTACACTCTCCCCTCCCCATCAGTCAACAGCCCCTCCTACACTCTCCCCTCCCCATCAGTCAACAGCCCCTCCCACTCTCCCCTCCCCATCAACCCCTCCTACACTCTCCCCTCCCCATCAGTCAACAGCCCCTCCTACACTCTCCCCTCCCCATCAGTCAACAGCCCCTCCCACTCTCCCCTCCCCAACATTCAACAGCCCATCCCACACTCTCCCCTCCCCATCAGTCAACAGCCCCTCCCACACTCTCCCCTCCCCATGTCAACAGCCCCTCCTACACTCTCCCCTCCCCATCAGCCCCTCCCACACTCTCCCCTCCCCATCAGTCAACATCGCCTCCCACACTCTCCCCTCCCCATCAGTCAACAGCCCCTCCTACCCTCTCCCCTCCCCATCAGTCAACAGCCCCTCCCACACTCCCCCTCCCTGATCAGCCAACAGCCCCTCCCACACTCCCCCTCCCTGATCAGCCTGGTCCCAATTTGCATCGAAGTGCGCTCAGCCTCTGTGTTCCAACTACCCCATGTGGAGTGAGTTCCACATTTTCTCCACTTGAGGGCAGAGGTGCCTCCCGAAATCCCAGTGGAATTTATGAAGATACTATGTTAAGCAGGACAATGTTTTATGCGAAGTTTCGGGGGAAACACAGGAGCAAGGAAATGGCTGGTGGAGTATGATGAAGAGTCATGGTAGGTCACTGCATTGTTGGTGAGAGACTGAAATGTGTTGTTCCGTGGGCCCTGGGAATTCTTGCACACCAGTCACTACCGTCTACGCCAAAACCCAACCCCAATCACCTCACCCCATCCTCTGCCCACCATTGAACCTCAACCTCCTCACCCCAGCCCTCCATTCCATCAGACAACCTGCCACACCACCCTCTAACCCATTACATAAGCCCTTCACCCAACTCCACCCTCTAACCCCAACACAACCCTCACTCAATCCTCAACTCTTCACCCCTCCCTCTGCCACATCACCCAAGTCCCACACCCATTCCCATCCATCTCCCGATGCAGATGCACCACTAGCCACTGCTCAGAGATTCTCCACGAGTGTATCTTCACTGGGCATCTTATGCGCCGTGTAGACCTGGTCTCACCTTAAACACATTCCCTACCTCTCCCTCCATCCCTCATTCTCTCTGCAAAACTCAATGGATCTCCCTTTTGCTGTTCTGACGAGGGGACTTTGACCTCAAACATCGACCCTACTTCTTTCCCCATGGGCTCTGCCTGACCTGCTGAGCGTTTCCAGCATTTTCAGTTTATATTTTCAAGATCACCTGTTTCTTGCACAGAGTGAGGCCATTCACCCCATCATCACTCTGGCCTCAGCCACCACAAGCCCCCTGCTCACCCTACCTTTCATTCCTGGGTATCCTGTTGGACCTACGTCCCCTGTGAAGGGAAGAGAAGAAACTTTTAAAGTCTGATTCAACACCACACAACAGCCAGAGCCCAACATACGAGTCTGTTGAGAGGAATAGGTCCAGCATCTGGGCAACGAAGCAAAGCAGACAGAACGGTGAGCAACAGGAAATACTCCTCACCTCTCTCTCCCTTCTCGCCCTTCATAGTGATCCCAGAATCACCCGGAGGACCTCTCGCTCCCTTCTCTCCATGCTCTCCTGAAATTACACAAGAAACTGTGATAAAAACTAGAAAACATCCTGATGAAATACATTCTTCTCTCCACAGATGCTGCCCATCCAGTCTTCCCATTTTTAATTTAGATCTCAACATCTTCACATTTGCACTGTTCAAATAATTCCCTGATCATTCATTGGTCAGTAACATCTCTGTCCCTCCTTTGGTTAATTACTCTTATCCCTCCATTGGTCAGTAACATTGCTGTCTCTCCACTGGCCAATTACTCTTACCCCTCCATTGGTCAGTAACATTGCTGTCTCTCCATTGGCCAATTACTCTTAACCCTCTATTGGTCAGTATTCCTGCTGTATTTCCATTAGTCAGTAACAGCTCCCTCACTCCATTGGTCACCTACTGCTGTCACTCCATTGGTCGGTTATTACCATTCCTCCATTGG
The DNA here is from genome assembly GCF_030144855.1 of Hypanus sabinus. Lineage (NCBI taxonomy): Eukaryota > Metazoa > Chordata > Chondrichthyes > Myliobatiformes > Dasyatidae > Hypanus > Hypanus sabinus. The sequence continues at coordinate 20,950,681 of NC_082727.1, read as the reverse complement.
TCATTTGTTCCTATTCCTCTGTGTATTAGTATTGCTGTCGTCCCTCGATTGGTCAGCTATTCCTATTCACCCTCCCCTATTGGCAGCTATTTCTGTTTCTCCCTTCCCCCCCCCCCATTGGTCACCTACTTCTGTCCGTCCATTGGTCAGTTTCAGTTTCCCCCTGCCCATGCATTGGTCAGCCACACCCACATCCCTCCACTGGTCAGTTCCTCCTGTCCCTCCAATGGTCAAAAACAGCCCTACCTGCACTTCCTTTTTGTCCTTTCTGCCCATCCTGTCCAGAAATCCCACGCAGACCTGCGAAGAGACATTGAAGGGATTCAGAGTCCAGAAGATGGGGATGTTTTACACATCTCCCTCAGAGCAGCTGTGAATGTCATCTCCATTGCCCGGTACCCAGTAAGGGCAGGGGACATTCACAACCAAGGGGAGGGAGGCTGGACATAAGAAGAAGGGTTGGGGATGCAGAGAGGAGGGAGGGTGGATGTCCTTTTCCTCCTCCACTATTGAGGAGGACTCATTTCCATGTCAGGTCTGTAGGCAAAGAGTGCAATCAGGGCCTACAGACTCAGCCTCAGATGGGGTAGGTAGTGAAGGTGACCTCATGAAGGGTCTTGTTTCCCCTCCATAGATTGGTCTTCCCATTCTCCCGTCATAGAGACAAGGACTTCGGTGTGTCCCAAATGTTCCATCAGTCATGTGGACAACATGGTGGGTCACAGCACCAGCTGGCTGAGATCGACGATGCAGGGGCTCAAGGCCTGAGAGGGGCAGACATTGGTTCCCCGTCTGTAGATCTGGAGGATGTGTGTTGATAGCTCTCCTATACCCTGGCACTGTCTGTAGTCAGAGCAGAGCATACACAGCAGGCCAGGGATCCCACCCTGCGCTTGTTTTAGGGACTGATGTCCTGGGTGTTTTTCAGATGGCAGTTGACAATGTGCCAAACATGAGGCTACTTAATAAGATAAGATCCCATGGATTTAACAGGGAAGATACTGGCATGGATAGAAGATTGGCTGACTGGCATGAGGCAAAATGTGGGAATAAAGGGGACCTTTTCTGCTCGTCTGCTGGTGACTACTGGTGTTCCTCAGGGGATAGTGTTGGAACTGATTCTTTTCACAGTATATGACAATGATTTGGATGATGGAATTGACGGCTTCATGGCTAACTTTGCGGACAATATAGAGAGAAGTGGAGGAAGCAGGGAGTCTGCAGAATTGACTTAGAGAGATTGGGAAAATGGACAAAGCAGTGGCAAATAGAATATAGTGTGTGGTCATGCAGTTTGTTTGAAGGAATAAAGGCATAGAGCATTTTCTAAACAGGAAGAAAATTCAGAAATCAGAGGTGCAAAACGATTTGCGAGTCCTCGTGCGCAATCCCCTGCAGGTTAATCAGCGGAAAGGAAAGCAAATGCAATGTCAGCAATCATTCTGAGAGGACTGGAATATAAAAGTGAGGTTGTGACGCTGAGGCTTTATAAAGCATCGGTCAGTTTCGAGCCACTTATGTACTGACATCAGAGAAGGCCCAGAGGAGCCTCACAAGAACGATTCCAGGAATGAAAGGGTTATGCATTAGGAGACTCTGGGTCTGTACTCACTCAAGTTTAGAAGAATAAAGGGGAACGTCATTGAAACATATCCAATATTGAAAGGAATAGATAGAGGGGATGTGGAGAGGATGTTTTCTTATAGTGGGGGAGTCTAGGATAGGAGGGCACAGCCTCAGAATAGAGGGATGTCCATTAAGAACAGAGATGAGGAGGAATTTCTTCACTCAGAGGGTAGTGAGTCTGGGATTTATTGTCACGGACGGCTGTGGAGGTCAAGTCATCCAGTCTATTTAGAGTGGAGGTTGATAGGAGCTTGATTAATCAGGGCATCAAAGGTTACGGGGAGAAGGCAGGAGGATGGAGTTGAGAGGGATAGTAATTCAGCCAAGAGCAGACTCAATAGACCGAATGGCCTAATTCTGCTTCTATGTCTTATAGTCTTTGAACACCGAGCTGGGGCAGTGGAGGCAGTGCGGGTGCACTGGTGTGAGCCACGTTTCCTTGTCACTGACCCCAGCGGTCAGGAGCAGCCGTGAGGCATGTGAGAGCACGTCTCCGTCTTCTGTTAGCCTGCTGGGAGATGCATCCTCTCATGCTTCAGGGAGAGTTAATGAAGACCTGGGTCAGGCCTCAAGGGCTGTTGCCAGCCTTGGGTAGATAGATTTCCAGCTTGGGGTTTAGTTCTTATTTGTTTGTGTCTTTATGTTTTTACTTATTTAGAGAATAAGCCCCTCTGGCCCTGTGAGCCACACCACTAGCAACCCTAGCCTAATCACAGGGCAATTTACAATGCCCAACCGGCCTCCTAGTGGGCACGTCTCTGGACTGAGGGAGGAAGCCTTCACATGCCACAGGGTGAACATACCAACTCCTTACAGAGGACACCGGGATTGCGACTGCAAACTCCGACTGTAATAGTGCCCTGCTAACGGCTACGCCCCGTGGTGCCCTGGAGGGGTGATGATGGGGAGCACAGTGTCCAATCCTTCCCGAGGGGAGGTGCAATAAACGCTGGGAGGATGATGGAGAGAGTTCATGAATCCACAGTGAGGTCCAGTCCGCACTTGGGATTGGTTCTGTGGAGAGTGCGTTGGTGACCTGGGAAGGGGCAGGGGAATTGTGATATTTGAAAGATTGGGTGGGTGCCGTTGGAAAGGTGAGGCTGGATGTGTGGACAGAGGTCTCTGTAGTTAAGCGACTGCACACTCTCCCTCTCTCTTTCTCTGGATGGTGGGGAGAGTTTGCTGACGATTCTCGGGTTAGGAATCTCGGAATTAAAAAGTGACGTGGCAGACTGTAATACTGTTAGAGACCGTCAGTCTCTCCTTTCGCTGTCAAACAGGAGACATCTCTCAGTCCCTTGTTAGTGAGAGACAACCTGTGGCATGTCAAACTGTTGGGTGAACAATAGTTTTTGTTGCTGCAGATCACGGTCTCTCTTTGGGGCTTTGCTGGTGTTTGGTGGGTGGTGGGTACTGACAGTTTTTGCTGAAATAGGTGGGGGAAGATTGATGCTTTGCTGCTGCCTCCACAGGGGACAAGGGAGAGAGGGCTTTGGGATTCTAGTGTTTTTCCATTGTTCATTCTGCTGGGGTTCTTCTGTTTCTGTGGATGTCTGTGAAGACTAAGTGTGCCAGGTTGTATACGTTCTCTGATAATAAACAAAACCACTTCAGAGATGGTGATGAAGGGGGCGATGGATTGGACAGACGGGCTTGGCAGAGGAAGCACTGGAGGAAAGTTGGCCTTGGAGTCTGTAGGAGGACATATAGAGATGGGTTGGAGGGGGGGGAGATGAGGGGAGGTTGGAGGTGGAGAGGAGTTGATCCCAGAACAGATCACCATCTCCATCTTATCCTTCTTTACCATGCGCTCTCACCAGAGGCGGCTCAACTGGAGGGGCGCTTTATAAAACCGAGGTACAGCTCTTTTTACAAAATTACATAAGTTTATTTACACAAGAATACAAATATCAAGTATTTAGAAGACAGTGAACACATTCAATTTAAAATGTGATTATTGCAGTCTATAAAACAGTCAATTTCCTGGGCGGCCCACCGTTCCCAGAAATCTCACAATGTACCCAGTGTGACCGCATGTTCCCCTTCCAAAGACAACCGGGCACAAACATATCCCCAGAAGAGGGGCAAGCAATCAGCCCTGGCAGAGCCGTCAGCTGCCCGCCACCTGGACCCCTGAATGGCCATCTTGGACAGGCCCAGGCAAAAGCCTGCCAGTACATCCTCTAAGCGACCCGCTCCTTCCGTAATGGGTCCCCATTAGAGAGGCCGAAGTGTAACCGAAACCCGAGACCCGAGGAGCAACCCCTTCAGGTAGTCAAACAAACCCGAGTTACAGTCTCGCCGTTTAACCATACCTTGTGTTCCGGGGATTCCGGCATCACCTGTCAACCAAACAAGCAGAGTTATAGAGCAGACCAACACAGAGTGAAGTGGCTACAAAGTCATACAGAACGGGGGAGGGGGGGAGGAGACAGAAGGGTGAATATCAAGCAGAAAATGAGACACAGAAGGAGGGAGGGAGGGAGCGGTAGAGATGAAGGAGACAGTTGCGAGATGGGTGGGCTGAGGAGAAAAAGTGGATGCCACTAAGTAAAGAACAGACTGTTTCCTGACTCACCTTTAAGCCCTGGTTCCCCTGTGAAATGATGAACAGACAGAGAGAGGAGTTAGACACATTCACTGCGAAGTGGCATTGGTATAAATTCTCATTAAAAATGTTCACAGAGATGAGGTGGTGTCCTGGAATGCCCGGGGAAATGGAAGGAGCCCTCTCTGGGTTAGGTTGAGTGAAGGGGCTGTGGGGGTAGGAAGAGCTATGGGGCTTATGGGAGGGAGAGGAGTGTGGGGAGGGAGAGCTGGATGAGGGATGGTAGGATTTGGAGATTAGTCAGCAACAGCCTGCTTGGACGATGTGAAGCCAACCCTGTCTCACGCATCCCCTACAGACTCCTCCCTCTTCTTCCCCTGCTCTCCCCAATATTCCAGCATCTCCCTCACCAATCCCAGCTAATCAGAAAAAGGACCTGTCACCCAACAGACGGCACACAGCTCACATAGTGCCCACGCCCCAGCTCACCCAGTGATTGCCTGGGCACTTACACCGGACAGGGTACATCGCTGAAATGGGAGGACTCTTCTTCTTTTCCCTCTTCCCAATTCCCCCCCTCCCCCACCTTCCCCCTCTCTCTCTCTGCTTTCCTGCCCTCTACCCCCTCTCCCTTTCCCTCACCCTCTCTCCCATACTCTTCATCTGCCACTGTTCTCTCCCCTCCACTTTTCTCTCCCTCTGCCATTAACACAGCTTCCAACCCCTCCTACCCTATTCCCAGGGAGGGGCGGTGATCAGGACTCCCTATCGCCCTGCGGAGGGGGAGCTTGGGGACTAGAATGGAACCCCAGACTGTCAAGGCAATGCAAGCTATGGTTCAGCGGCCGGCAGACCCACCTCGGTGGCCTCGTATCGAATCTGAAATTAGAGGAACAGAGAGTCAGCTCCGCATGTACCTGATGACTATACCCCCACCCTCCCACCTCAGGGCACCTCTCTGCCCCAGCCATCCTGTCGGGCAGCAGGGTGATTGAGAACGAGACTGACGGCAGTACCAGGGGCCCGGCCACAGCAAGTCCCCAGGCCTGGCTCGCTCGTTGAGAAGGCCAGAGAGTGGGGAGCAGATGGAGACTGTGGTGGTTCTGTACAGAGCCATTACCCCTCCCCATCCTCCCTCCACACCCCCACCACCTCATATTACAGCACAGAAAAAGGCCACTCAGCCCATCAGCTTCAGGAGAGCCTATTCCTTATTTGCCACTACCCTATAACCTCCCATCATCTCCAGATTCTACCCCTCACTTACATACTGGGGGTAATACCCAGTGGCTGATTAATGCCCACTGACCCTGTTGGGATGTGGGAGGAAATGAGAGGACCCCAGGGAATCCGACGTGGTCACATAGAGAACATACAAACTCCTGCACTGACAGCCCCGGAGCTCAGTCTCTGGGACTGTGAGGCAGTAGCTGGACCTGCTGCACTCTTCCCTCACTCCTTCCCCTCCCTCATTCCCTCCTCACCCCTCCCTTTGTTTTCCCTCCACACACCCACCTCACTCTTACTTCACCTCTCATTCCCTCCCTCACTCCCTCCTCCCTTCTACTCTCCCCTCTCACTCCCTCCATCCCTCATCCCTCCCTCTCTCACCCATCTCATTCCCCCTCACTCCCTCCCTCTCCATGACATTCCTCCCCTCCTCTCTCACCCTGCTACTCTCTCACACCACGTCCCCCTATGATCTTCCCCTGCCTCCCTCCTCCTCACTTTCCTCACCACCACCCCCCTCTCCCTCCCCACTGCCCACCTTCCCTGATCTTCCATCCCAGTGAGAGCTCTGGGTCTCTGTCTGTTGCAATGTTGTTGGGTCTCACCTTGATATTCCGGCGACTGTAGCTTGGCCGAGACCCTCTCCCAGATTAGTGTCTGGATGTCCTCGGGCCGGAGCTCACTGGACAGTTTCAGGGTGGTCGGCGATTCCAGGTGACTGACCCGTTCCTTCAGCTTCCTCATCTCCTCCGCTGGAACCAGAGGGTCAGAGGTCACACTCTGTCCACAGGGACCGGACACAGAGCTCTGGGGGTGGCGTGGGGTCACCCACTAAGTTCAGAGGTTGTTCCTGAGCTGAGGGTGCACTCCCGCCCAACCCCCTCCATCCTTTGCCCCAGCTGCTGACCTGGCTGGGGTAAGGATATCCCGAACCCCCCTCCTCCAATCCTAACCAGAATCTATCCCAAACCTCCACTCCTACTGCTTCATCCTATCCACTCTCCTCCCTCCCTCTCCCCAGTGTCCCTCCACCCCACTCCCCCACCCCCATTCTCCACCCACACCTTCTCCCTCTACTGCCCTCACAACCCTCCCTTACTCCCCTACCTCCTTCCCCACCCTGTCCCTCACTCTCTCCCCACTCCCCTCCCCTCTCCCTAACTCCCCTCCCCTCACTCCCTCTCCCCAACTCCCCTCCAACTCCCCTCCCCCCGCTCCCTCTCCCCAACTCCCCTCCCCTCTAACTCCCCTCCCCTCGCTCCCTCTCCCCAACTCCCCTCCCCTCACTCCCTCTCCCCCTTGCTTTCTCCCCTCTCCCATTCCCCTTCCCCACTCCCCTCCCTCCTCGATCACTCCCCACATCCCAACCCCTTTCTCTCCTTCAATCTTCTTCCTCCCTCTCCCCAGTCCCTCCACCCCATTCTCCACCCACACCTTCTCCCTCTACTGCCCTCACAACCCTCCCTTACTCCCCTACCTCCTTCCCCACCCCGTCCCTCACTCTCTCCCCACTCCCCTCCCCTCTCCCTAACTCCCCTCCCCTCGCTCCCTCTCCCCAACTCCCCTCCCCTCAAACTCCCCTCCCCTCGCTCCCTCTCCCCAACTCCCCTCCCCTCTCCCTAACTCCGCTCCCCTCGCTCCCTCTCCCCAACTCCCCTCCCCTTTCCCTAACTCCGCTCCCCTCGCTCCCTCTCCCCAACTCCCCTCCCCTCTAACTCCCCTCCCCTCGCTCCCTCTCCCCAGTGTCCCTCCACCCCACTCCCCCACCCCCATTCTCCACCCACACCTTCTCCTACTGCCCTCACAACCCTCCCTTACTCCCCTACCTCCTTCCCCACCCTGTCCCTCACTCTCTCCCCACTCCCCTCCCCTTGCTCCCTCTCCCCAACTCCCCTCCCCTCTCCCTAACTCCCCTCCCCTCGCTCCCTCTCCCCAACCCTCCAACTCCCCTCCCCTCGCTCCCTCTCCCCAACTCCCCTCCCCTCTCCCTAACTCCCCTCCCCTCGCTCCCTCTCCCCAACTCCCCTCCCCTCAAACTCCCCTCCCCTCGCTCCCTCTCCCCAACTCCCCTCCCCTCTCCCTAACTCCGCTCCCCTCGCTCCCTCTCCCCAACTCCCCTCCCCTTTCCCTAACTCCGCTCCCCTCGCTCCCTCTCCCCAACTCCCCTCCCCTCTAACTCCCCTCCCCTCGCTCCCTCTCCCCAGTGTCCCTCCACCCCACTCCCCCACCCCCATTCTCCACCCACACCTTCTCCCTCTACTGCCCTCACAACCCTCCCTTACTCCCCTACCTCCTTCCCCACCCTGTCCCTCACTCTCTCCCCACTCCCCTCCCCTTGCTCCCTCTCCCCAACTCCCCTCCCCTCTCCCTAACTCCCCTCCCCTCGCTCCCTCTCCCCAACCCTCCAACTCCCCTCCCCTCGCTCCCTCTCCCCAACTCCCCTCCCCTCTAACTCCCCTCACCTCGCTCCCTCTCCCCAACTCCCCTCCCCTCGCTCCCTCTCCCTAACTTCCCTCCCTTCGCTCCCTCTCCCCAACTCCCCTCCCCTCACTCCCTCTCCCCCTTGCTTTCTCCCCTCTGCCATTCCCCTCCCTCCTCGATCACTCCCCACATCCCAACCCCTTTCCCTCCTTCAATCTTCTTCCTCCCTCCCCCACTCTCCCCATCACTCACCCAGAGCGATGAGGCCAAAGAGCAGCCCCAGCAGGAACAACCAGGCCAGCAGGAGTCCCAGCAGCCACTTCCACCACGAACAGCAGCGACAGCAGGAACACCAGGCGGGGAGAGCGTCCATCTCCTCGTCCGAGCGGATCTCTGTTGTGGGAGGGGTATCTGTGAGAGGACTGCAGACCGGGGGAGAACGTGGAGGGAAGAGGGCTTGTAGGAGCAGAGAGGGAGAGCGGTGAGGATAAATGTCAGACAGGTGAGGGAGAGGAATAGGAGGGTGTGGGAGGGAGAGGAGCAAAGGAGTGTGAGGCGGAGGAGGTTGCAGATGGGAGAGGAGGTTATAAAGGGTAAGGGACTCAAGGATCTGGGATGGTGGGGAGTTTTCCAAAGGGTGGTGCTGAGACAGGGAAATGCAAGGGGGGGGCAGGGACTTGGCTGATCTGACAGCAGGGGCACGAAGAGCGAAACAACCTTCTGTTGGGATGCGGTTGTCTTCCATTCCATGGATTACTGATTCCCACCTATCCAGTCACCGGGGCCCACTGGCATGGACTGCGCTGGCTCTAGCCACTTACCCGCATACGTTGCTTTGTCCTTCGTCTCCAAACCTCCTGAGGAACAAACAGAAAACACCATTCACCAGGGAAGCAATGGAACAGCACCAGAGTAGACTGGGGGAGGTGGACCCAGAAAGGGTCAGAGAGAAGGAAGGGGTAATGGGGGAGGGAGAGAGAGAGAGAGAGAGACAGATGGAGGAACAAAGAAAGACAGAGAGAAAGAAGGAGGAAGAGAGAGAGAGAGAGAGAAAGGGAGAGAGAGAGACACACACACACACGGGGGGGGGGGGGGGGAAAGGGGGGGGAGAAAGAGAGACACACTTGCCAGAGGATATTTCAGTGCTTACAAGATCTTAGGACAGGTACATGCACAGGGAAGGTTGAGGGGGATGTGGGACAAACTAGCTCAGATGGTTAGTATGGATGAGATGGGCTGAAAGGCCTGTTCTGTGCCGTGTAACTCTGCAAATCTAATGTCAGCCAGATCAAGAGACTGACTGTCAGAGCGAGATGGAGAGAAGGAGAGAATAATAGAAAGATTCATGGAGAGACAGAAAGACAGATAGCAGAGCAGTTGGGGAGGAAGGGACATCTGAAAGAGAGATGGAGAAAGAAAGAGGCAGAGGGGACATTAAGAGTTTAGAGTTGGAAAGAGAGGGAGGAAGCAAGAGAGAGAGTGGAGTGAGAGAGGGGAAGGTCGAGAAAGGCGGGCAAGAGAGAGTATGAGGGGCAAGGGAGAGAGGGTGAGAAAGAGAATAGAGGGACAGAGGAAAGACTGAGGGAGAATGAGATCACTGCAGTGATGGGACAGTGGCTGAAAGTCTGCCACCATTTACCACTTTACTTTGAGCATGTTAGGTGTTAATGAAGGAAACTGTCCTGATCTAAACCTGGTATGTTGTTCCCACAGATCTAGGATGGAGGGCGATGCCTCCGTCCTGTTCCATTCTTACCATGTGACTGGGCTTTGTTGGTTGATATGCCGGTCAACACCACTGGCTCCTTCTTCAAGGCTTCTTCTACGGAGGAGGCTGCAAGATACAGAAACAATTTACCCCCAGAGTTTGGGTAGAAGGTCTCGGGATTAGACTTGTCCATATCTACACAATCTTTCTAAAGCTGGGTTGGAACACACAGGGACAGGGGGAGGAGCAGGCCAGTTGGTACCTCCAGCCTGTTCCAGCATATAATGAGATTGTGGCTGGTCAAACCGTGGCCTCACTACCAGTGTCCCACTGCCCCTGTGAGTATGGTAGACATCCCTAGTTCAAGTGTCTACCTACCTCGGTTTCCAGTATATTCAGATGGTGTGGAGTGCATGGAGAGTGGGAGATGGTGGGACCCTCCCATCCACTTTCCCCATCCCATCCAACCTGGACCCACGACATCTCCTCATTAGTCAACAAGGCACAGAAGCGTCTACACTTTCTGAGGAGATTGAGGCACGCAAGGCTCATTGCCCCCATTCGAACAACTTTGTACAGTGTTTTGAGACTGTCCTGTCTAGCTGAAACTGCAAGGCAACCAACTTCACATCTCTACAGAGGACAGTAAAAACTACTGAGAAGATTACTGGGGTCCCCTCACCCCATTTGTGACCTGTACCAGGAATGGTGCAGATGAAGGGCCCGAAGCATTGTTGAGGATCCCCACTACCCATCCCACAATCTCTTTGACCCACTACCGTCAGGAAGGAGGAACAGGAGAATCAGGACTGGGACTGCCAGACAGGGTGACAGCTTCTTCCCTCGGGCTGTGAGACCAATGAATGTCCTGCCACCACTGAAGTCTTGTCACTAGGGTGTCGACCTGTTGACTGTTTACTCCTGGTGCGCACTACATACATTTAGAATTATACTTTATTAACTCATTTGCGGTAATGTTTTCTTTTTTGTGCTGTGTGGGTGCACCATGGTCCAGAGGGGTGTTGTTTTGTTTGGTTCTATTTACACACAGAGTCAGATGACAAGGAACTTGAACTTGCCCTTGGCAGTGGAAGGGTGTGAGAGTGATGAGGAGACCAGATTGGAGGTGATCCTACCGCACGGTGTGGCAGTTGGAGGGTCCGTGCCCTCCTCCACTCCTCGGACCGGTGGACAAACCGTCCGGCCCTCTCCTCCCTGCAACAGGGGTTCCTGAGGACCAGAGTCAGACGAACCAGCCCGTGACCCTCCCCCCCCCACCACCCGGTGCCAAGCGTTTTTCTTGTAACAGCGGCACGACACCGAGGCGAGAGCGTGACAGGAACGTGAGGCTGTCATGGCTGTGACGTACCAGCCCCCACCCACTCTCAGCCCACGGGACAGAGTGGGGCGTGGGTTTGGGATTGGCTGGGATTGAGTGGGCTATCCCAAGGAGGGATGATACCACGGGGAGATGTGAATTCAGAGGAGGGATGGAGTGGGTGACCCCAGGAAGGGATGGGTGACACTGAAGAGAGTTAGGTGACCGCAGGGGTGGGTTGGAAATGCCCAGAGTATGGTAGGAGACACTGGGGAGTGCTGATGGCAGGAGTGGGTCCCAGACAGAACGTGGAGGTGGGTGTTACCGGTGAGAGCACTCTGCGAGGCGGTGAAGAGTTTGCCGCTGTCCTTGGTCATGATGAGAAGCTCCTTCTCCTTCAGTGGCTGCGCGTTCTCCTTCTCCAACAGCACAAACTTGTAGTCCTTCTGCAGCAGGTTATCTGAGCTCAGTGGACTCACTGTGGGGAGGGGCAGGCAGTGACATACCTATCACCCACTGGTACCCTCACCCTCACCCGGACAGACACCCTCACCCCCGACACCCACTGGTACCCTCACCCTCACCCGGACAGACACCCTCACCCCCGACACCCACTGGTACCCTCACCCTCACCCGGACAGACACCCTCACACCCGACACCCACTGGTACCCTCACCCCTGACACCCACTGGTACCCTCACCCTCACCCGGACAGACACCCTCACCCCCGACACCGACTGGTACACTCACCCCTGACACCCACTGGTACCCTCACCCTCACCCGGACAGACACCCACTGGTACCCTCACCCTCACCCGGACAGACACTCACACCCCCGACACCCACTGGTACGCTCACCCCCAACACCCGGACAGACACCCGCACCCCCGACACTCACACCCCCGACACCCACTGGTACGCTCACCCCCAACACCCGGACAGACACCCTCACCCCCGACACCCACTGGTACCCTCACCCCCAACACCCGGACAGACACCCACTGGTACCCTCACCCTCACCCGGACAGACACCCGCACCCCCGACACTCACACCCCCGACACCCACTGGTACGCTCACCCCCAACACCCGGACAGACACCCTCACCCCTGACACCCACTGGTACCCTCACCCTCACCCGGACAGACACCCTCACTCCCGACACCGACTGAGACACACCCACTGGCACACTCACCCCCGACACCGACAGAGACACCCTCACCCGGACAGACACCCTCACACCCGACACCCACTGGTACCCTCACCCCTGACACCCACTGGTACCCTCACCCCTGACACCCACTGGTACCCTCACCCCCGACACCCACTGGTACGCTCACCCCTAACACCCGGACAGACACCCTCACCCGGACAGACACCCACTGGTACCCTCACCCTCACCCGGACAAACACCCTCACCCCCGACACCCACTGGTACGCTCACCCCTGACACCCACTGGTACCCTCACCCTCACCCGGACAGACACCCGCACCCCCGACACCCACTGGTACCCTCACCCTCACCCGGACAAACACCCTCACCCCCGACACCCACTGGTACCCTCACCCTCACCCGGACAGACACCCTCACACCCGACACCCACTGGTACCCTCACCCCTGACACCCACTGGTACCCTCACCCTCACCCGGACAAACACCCTCACCCCCGACACCCACTGGTACCCTCACCCTCACCCGGACAGACACCCGCACCCCCGACACTCACACCCCCGACACCCACTGGTACGCTCACCCCCAACACCCGGACAGACACCCTCACCCCCGACACCCACTGGTACGCTCACCCCCAACACCCGGACAGACACCCTCACCCGGACAGACACCCACTGGTACCCTCACCCTCACCCGGACAAACACCCTCACCCCCGACACCCACTGGTACCCTCACCCTCACCCGGACAAACACCCTCACCCCCGACACCCACTGGTACCCTCACCCTCACCCGGACAAACACCCTCACCCCCGACACCCACTGGTACCCTCACCCTCACCCGGACAGACACCCGCACCCCCGACACTCACACCCCCGACACCCACTGGTACGCTCACCCCCAACACCCGGACAGACACCCTCACCCCCGACACCCACTGGTACGCTCACCCCCAACACCCGGACAGACACCCTCACCCGGACAGACACCCACTGGTACCCTCACCCTCACCCGGACAAACACCCTCACCCCCGACACCCACTGGTACCCTCACCCCTGACACCCACTGGTACCCTCACCCTCACCCGGACAAACACCCTCACCCCCGACACCCACTGGTACCCTCACCCCTGACACCCACTGGTACCCTCACCCTCACCCGGACAGACACCCTCACCCCCGACACCCACTGGTACCCTCACCCTCACCCGGACAAACACCCTCACCCCCGACACCCACTGGTACCCTCACCCTCACCCGGACAGACACCCTCACCCCCGACACCCACTGGTACCCTCACCCTCACCCGGACAAACACCCTCACCCCCGACACCCACTGGTACCCTCACCCTCACCCGGACAAACACCCTCACCCCCGACACCCACTGGTACCCTCACCCTCACCCGGACAGACACCCTCACCCCCGACACCCACTGGTACCCTCACCCCTGACATCCACTGGTACCCTCACCCTCACCCGGACAGACACCCTCACCCCCGACACCCACTGGTACGCTCACCCCCAACACCCGGACAGACACCCTCACCCGGACAGACACCCACTGGTACCCTCACCCTCACCCGGACAAACACCCTCACCCCCAACACCCACTGGTACGCTCACCCCCAACACCCGGACAGACACCCTCACCCGGACAGACACCCACTGGTACCCTCACCCTCACCCGGACAAACACCCTCACCCCTGACATCCACTGGTACCCTCACCCCTGACACCCACTGGTACCCTCACCCTCACCCGGACAAACACCCTCACCCCTGACATCCACTGGTACCCTCACCCCTGACATCCACTGGTACCCTCACCCTCACCCGGACAGACACCCGCACCCCCGACACTCACACCCCCGACACCCACTGGTACCCTCACCCTCACCCGGACAGACACCCTCACTCCCGACACCGACTGAGACACACCCACTGGCACACTCACCCCCGACACCGACAGAGACACCCTCACCCGGACAGACACCCTCACCCCCGACACCGACTGAGACACACCCACTGGTACACTCACCCCCGACACCGACAGAGACACCCTCACCCGGACAGACACCCTCACCCCCGACACCGACTGAGACACACTCACTGGTACGCTCACCCCCAACACCCGGACAGACACCCTCACCCGGACAGACACCTTCACCCCCGACACCGACAGAGACACCTTCACTCCCGACACCGACAGAGACACCCTCACCCGGACAGACACCCTCACCCCCGACATCGACTGAGACACACCCACTGGTACACTCACCCCCGACACCGACAGAGACACCCTCACCCCCGATACCGACTGAGACACACCCACTGGTACACTCACCCGACACCGACAGAGACACACTCACTGGTACACACTCACCCCTGACACCCACTGGTACACTCACCCCTGACACCGACTGAGACACCCTCACCCCCGACACCGACAGAGACACCCTCACCCGGACAGACACACACTCACACCCGACACCCACGGAGACACTCTCACCCGGACAGACACCCTCACACCCGACACCCACAGAGACACACTCACACCCGACACCCACTGAGACACTCTCACCCGGACAGACACACACTCACACCAGACACCCACTGAAACACTCTCACCCGGACAGACACACACTCACACCCAACACCCACTGAGACACACTCATCCGAACAGACACACACTCACACCCAGACCGACTGACACCCTCCCACTACCGACTGACAAACCTTCACCTGTACTGACACAAACCCGGAGGGAGAGGAGAGTCTTGTGCGAGGAGGCACAGTCAGTAATGTCACACTCACACCAGACCACCACACTCACACTGATGCACTCTCATTGACACCTACACACTGGGATCACCACACTCACACAGACACATGTGCTTGGTACGGTTCTGGCTGGAGATGTTCGAGGAAGGAGTGGAGTTGGGGGTTGGTGGTGAGGAAGAGTGGAGTGGGTGGAAGGAGACGGGAGGAGGAAGGAACATGGAGAGTGCTGTGGTAGGAGTGGGGTAGTGGGTTGGGGTCTGGGGACTGTCACTAACCTGTTGAGATGTTGTGGCTGGTGGAGACGGCACTCGAATTGGACACCTGGTTCTTCAGCACCCCGAGAACTGCAGAAACGAGGGTTGTGATGGTGTCAACAGGTAGAGTTAATACAGTTACAGCAAGGAAACAGCCTCCTGCAGATCACTCAAATGTACCGACTCTCCCTGGGGTAACTGTCCCCAGGGTACAGACCCCGAAGTACTGACTCTCCCACAACAATCAGACCCCATTCAGTCTCCATTAGGCCAATTGGCCCGTCGATTCTGCTCCGACTATCCATCATGGCTGATTATTATCCCTCTCAACCCATTCTCCAGCCTTCTCCCCTTAATCTTGATGTCCTGACTAATCAAGAACCAATTAAACTCTGCTTTAAATAATACCTAATTGCTCAGCCTCCACAGCAGTCTGTGGCAATGGATCCCACAGATTCACTGCTCTCTGGCTAAAGAAATTCCTTCTCATCTCTGTTCTAAGTGGATGTCCCTCTATTCTGAGGCAATGCCCTCTGGTCTTAGACTCCCCCACTACAGGAAACATCCTCTCCTCGTCCAATCTGTCTAGGCTTTTCAATATTGAATAGGTTTCAGTGAGATCCCCCCTTCATCCTTCTAAACTCCAGCGTACAGGCCCAGATCCATCAAAATCTCCTAATACATTAACCCTTTCTTTCTCAGAATAATTCCCAACAGCCTCCTCTAATACCAGCCTCTAATACCTCCTCTAATACCCTCTCCAATACCAGCACATCTTTTCTTAGATAAAGGGCCCAAAACTGCTCACAATACCCTCACCAATACCTTAAAAAGCCTCAGCTTAACATCCTTGCTTTTATATTTAATCCTTTCGAAATGAATGCTAACATTGCATTTTCCTTCCTTAGCACTTAACCTGCAGGAAATCCTGCACAAAGAATTCCATCTCCTTTTGCACCTCTGTTTAGAAAATAGTCTAAGCCTTTGTTCCTTCTAGCAAAGTGCATGATCGTACACTTCCCCCACACCATATTCCATTTGTCTTTTTTTGCCTATTCTCCCAGTCTGTCCAAGTCCTTCTGTTGTTATGAATGTGAAGCAACTCTGAGGGGCCGAAGGGTACAAAGTCACCCCGTCCTTTTTGAGAATCGCAAGATCTCAAGATATTAATCGCAAGATCGCAAGATATTAATTCGGGTCTGAGACCCAGGAAATGAGAGAGAGAGACGTCCAGAATACACAAGGTTTGGAATGTGTCCTGACCTCAGCAAAACGGAACCACTGATAACAGCTATTGTCTCTTGGAGACGGAATTGTGTATTGAGTACTGTACTATTCATTGAAGCCCTCAGGGGGTGACCAGAGTGGTCTGGTTGAGGGATTGTATCATCCCAACCTGATTGATATCTGAGACCCCGTGAGTAAGGATAAAAGAGGGTCTGGGGAACAACCCCTTTAGACACACCAGGAGAAACGTTGGAAATCCAGTGACAGCGTTTTATAGCTAACGCCAGTGGGGGCTCGTGTGCGTCCTCCCTTGCCAGGGTAGCGGGCTCATCACGGAAGAACGGCTTAGCTAAAGGAGAGGCCACGACAACGAGACTCCGACGGATCGAAACCATAAAAGGAAAGTCGGCAAGTTTTTCTCCAAATCTCTCTCTCTCTCCAATCATTGCAACCCAGCGGTCCCCAATGGCTGCAGCCTGCATGAACTGAGTGAACTTTATGTTTCCATCGGACAATACATTATCCCCTAGACAATGATAGAGCTTATTTCTTATTATTATACCCACACTTTTAGATTTACTATTGACGACGTATATTATCTGTATATTTGCATTGATATTATTTTTGTGTATTTTTACTAATAAAAATTTACTGTTAAAAATAGTATCATCAGACTTCAACGGACGTCTCTATCTTTGCTGGTAAGTGACCCGGTTACGGGGTTCGTAACAACGTGGGGCCTCATCTCGAGATTCGATACTAAATTGGAGGGCCAGTGAATTGGGCTTTTAAGTCCAAATGTGGGTCTAGTTGCGCGGGTAACCAGACAGGAAACCAGCAAAGATGGACTAAAATGAATTCATAGAAAACCCAACTCTGGAGGCGCTAGAGGCTGCCACAAAGTCGGACTTGATAAATATTGCCAAAGGACTAAACCTCACAGAGGTGAGGTTGTCAATGAAAAAGCGGGAGGTGTGGAGGGCCATAACTCAGTATTATATTGTGAAGAATGTGTTTTCGGCTGAGGTATTGGAAAATATCCCTGAAAAGGTACCAGCTAGTGGGACGGCTCAGTTAGAGTTGGAGAAATTAAGGTTGGAACATGAAATTAAGTTAAAGCAGCTGGAAGCAGCCGAAAAGGAAAAAGAGCTGAGAAGCAGAGGGAGCATGAAATTAAGTTAAAACAGCTGGAAGCAGCTGAAAAGGAGAGGGAGTATGAGGAGGAGAAACAGAGGCAACATGAGATGGACATGGAGAAGTTAAGGCAAGAGCGAAGAACTCAAGGGCCAGACCGAGAGGAGAGATTTAATATTAGTAGGGAGTTTAGGTTAGTACCTCCATTTGAGGAGACGGATGTTGATAGTTATTTCTTGCATTTTGAAAAGGTGACAATGAGTCAGAAGTGGCCCAGAGATCAGTGGGTGGTGTTGTTAAAGTGTGTTAAAAGGGAAGGCACAACGGGCATATGCAGCATTGTCTATTGAGGAGGAGGAGTCTGAGAATTATGAGAAAGTAAAGGAGGCCAATCTTCAGACCTATGAATTGGTACCTGAGGCCTATAGACAAAAGTTCAGAAATTTAAAGAAAGGGGGGAATCAGACGTATGCAGAGTTTGCCTATGAGAAGGGTGTGCTCTTGAATCGTTGGTGTGCAGCAGAAATGGTGGAACATAATTTTTGGCGTCTCAGGGAGTTAATTCTGATTGACGAATTTAAAGGTTGTGTTTCGGATGATATCCAGATGTATTTGAACGAGAGGCCGAATAAGTCCATATCTGAATTTGCTAGGTTCGCAGATGAATATGACCTAACCCACAAGACAAAGTTTTCCTTGAATAAGAGTTACCAGAAAGACCTTGGGAACGGTAGAGAAAGCCCGCTGGCTGAGGCAGAGATCCAGCCGGGAGCTAGTGGTAAAAATATGGAAGAGGAAAGGCAAGATGGCAGGAGGGGTCCTGGCTTGACCTGTTTTAATTGTGGAAAAGTGGGTCATATTGCATCTAAGTGCCTTGCTCCAAAAAAGGAGACTGGAAAATGGAAAGCAGCAGTCCCTGCAGGATGTATTGTGTTGATCAGCAAATTGACGAGAAAGCCCCAGGTAGACAGAATACGAGAGGGACCTGAGACATTTATTGCAGAAGGAACTGTGTCTGTGAAAGAGGGAGACACACCAGTTCCAGTGCAGATCTGGAGAGACACTGGAGCTGAGCTGTCATTGATTCGCAGTACGGTACTAGATTTTGGTCCCGAGACTGGAGAGGTAGCTTTGAGAGGCATAGGAAAAGGGACAGAAGCTGTGCCTTTGCATAGGATCATTATAACTTGTGAGCTGGTATCTGGATCAGTTGAAATAGGGGTGCAATCAGAATTTCCAAGAACTGACGTAGACATCCTTCTGGGTAATGATTTAGCTGGTGGTGACGTTTGGTCGGCCATGGAGCTGATGAGCCAGCCTGTAAGTATTGAGGACCTGCCCCTAGATTCCAAGATCTATCCCACATGCGCGACCACTCGCAGCATGTCGAGAAAGGCAGCTGAGAAAGAGGCCAGTATTGATTTGGCTGAGACGTTTTTACCGACCCTTTATCAAGAGAGGTTAGAGGGTGGTAAAATGGAGAATAGGGAGGTGAAAGAGATTAAGGGAGAGGAGGTAGTCCTGCCCTTAGCCAGGAGGAAATTTATAGAGGCACGGAGTAAAAATGAGAAACAGATAAGGCTGTTAGAAGGTCCAGGGTTGGACATGGATGATCTGTCTGGTTTGACAGAACTGTTTGAAGAAGTTGAAAATTTTCAATGTGTTCCCGATAATGAAATGAAGGCAGTCCCAGATAAAAAGGATGCCATTACCTTGAAGAAGTCTGCTGGGTTGGCAGATCAGGTTGTTTCAACCCGCAGGGTTGAGTTTACCCCGGAAGGGAGTTGCCCAGAGAGTAACTGGGAGGATCAGGGGAACTTAGAATTTGAAAAGGGTACGGGTATTGAAAGCCTGGAAGAGGCAGATGTCCCATTTGAGTGTGTTCAAGATGTGGATGCACGTGGTACTGAACCTAGTAACGGAAATCAGGAAAAGTCTGAGGTATTTGATTCAGTTGAAAAGGAATGCAGTCCTTGTGGGTCAGATGGACTTGGGTCAGTGAAGAAAGGGTTAACCTTGGTAATAGTGGGAAGTGAGAATTCCCAGTTGTTGGTGTTCGACGGTGTGTTAAAAGTTAGTGAGGAGATGAAAGGTGGTGAGGTGAATACTATTATTGAAGGAAAAGGGAAAAGTGTAGTTCCTAAATTGAATGAAGAAAATTTAAAATCTGGATTGATGTCAGAAGCAGTAACCAGGCTGAAGGGACAATGGCTTGGTAACGCGGTGCCAAAAAATACAGTTTGATTTGAAATGTAAAGGTGCCCCATGCGCTATTGTTATTCAAGAGTGTGCTGTGAAGAGGCAGAATTTGAAATGCTGTTTGGACAAAGAGGGATCGCTTGCAGATTTTAAACTGAAAGCCAATAGAATGAAGGGTCCTGAAGATAAAACCAAAGACTTGCCTAAAAATAAAGAATTGTGTGGAAATTCAGCCAATGGGCTACGTTTGGAAAACATTGTTGATAAAATAGCTCCTATGAAAGGAGCATGCAAAAGCCTAGTCCACACTGGTATACAAGTTAACCACATGGGAGTTAACTGGAAAGGGGGCGAGGGTTGACGGGATGCCACTTTAAATAACAGGATCCGGTTTTAAGGGATTTTGACAAAGCACATAACTAATAAAGACAACCCCCTTGGAAGATTGACTGTTAAGTTTGAAAGTAAAATAAAGATTAGTATTTGCATGAACTTTTGTAGTATACACGTAAGCTAAGATCACACCCTTTAGTTTTTGTTTGCTGAAGAAAAGGAATACAAATAGGTGGTTATTAAATTGAAGTCTTATGCTACAAGAATTTATTAAGGTACAAGATATTAAAGGAAGACAATGTAATTGCTAACTGTTTAGATGCTGAATTAAATGTACAACTGTATTACTCTGTAGTGAAAAAAACTCTTGTATTGTGTTAGATTCTGAAATCCTATAAGACTGTATTAATTAATTTTTACCTGTGGCAAAAATCTTAGAAGGAAGGGGGTGTTATGAATGTGAAGCAACTCTGAGGAGCTGAAGGGTACAAAGTCACCCCCTCCTTTTTGAGAATCGCAAGATCGCTATTAATCTGGGTCTGAGACCCAGGAAATGAGAGAGAGACATCCAGAATACACAAGGTTTGGAATGTGTCCTGGCCTCAGCGAAATGGAACCACTGATAACGGCCATTGTCTCTTGGAGACAGAATTGTGTATTGAGTACTGTACTATTCATTAAAACCCCTCAGGGAACAATCAGAGTGGGCTGGTTGAGGGATTGCATCATCCCAACCTGACTGACATCTGAGACCCTGTGAGTGAGGATAAAAGAGGGGTCTGGGGAACAACCCCTTTAGACACACCAGGAGAAACATTGGAAATCCAGTGACAGCGTTTTATAGCAAAAGCCAGTGGGGGCTCGTGTGCGTCCTCCCTTGCCAGGGTAGCGGGCTCATCACGGAAGAACGGCTTAGCTAAAGGAGAGGCCACAAGTGAACGGCCATGACAACGACACTCCTGACGGATCGAAATCATAAAAGGAAAGTCGGCAAGTTTTTCTCCAAATCTCTCTCTCTCTCTCCAACCATTGCAACACAGCGGTCCCCAATGGCTGCAGCCTGCATGAACTGAGTGAACTTTATGTTTCCATCGAACAATACATTATCCCCTAGACAACGATAGAGCTTATTTCTTATTGATTATTATTATACTTGCACTTTTAGATTTAGTATTGACGACGTACATTATCTGTATATTTGCATTGATATTATTTTTGTGTATTTTTACTAAGTACTGTTAAAAATAGTATCATCAGACTTCAACAGACGTCTCCAACTTTGCTGGTAAGTGACCCAGTTACGGGGTTCATAACACTGTGCACCACCTGCTTCCACAACACTACTTGCCCTTCCACCTAACTTCATAACATCCACAACCTTGGCCACAAAGCCACCAATTCCATCACCCAAAATCATTGACATATAATGTGAAAGGAAGCAGTCACAACACCGACCCCTGCAAACATCTCTAATCACTGGCAGCCAGACAGAAAAGGCTCCCTTAGTTCCCACTCTTTGCCTCCTGTCAGTCAGCCAGTCTTCTATCCACACCTTTCCTGTAATACCATGGGCTCTCAGCTAGTTAAGCAGACTCATTTATCAAAGGCCTTCTGAAAATCCATGTAAACATCATCCACTGCCTCTCTTGCATCCATCCTGCCTGTTATTTCCTGAAAGATTTCCAAAAGATTTGAGATTCCTCGGGATCTGTTTCCCAAAGGTATTGACTCTCACTGGCGTACAGTCCCTGATGGCCCGACTCTCCTGGGGTAACAGTCTCTGAAGGTACTGAATGCCCCTAGGGTACAGTCCTTGAGTGTATTCACTCTCCCCTGAGTACAGTAGTCAAAGGTATGACTGGCCTTGGGATCTGCTTCTCAAAGGCAGTGACTCTCCTAGGGTACGGCTACTGCTGAAATCAGCATTTGGTTACCGGGTGATAGGAAGTGAGGTTTTCCACTACTCACCTTGGGGTTGAGTGCCGAGGGTCTGTGCAGAATCACTGACTGTACTGGTGTTGGATACCAAATTGTTCTGAACTCCCTGGACTGTTGGAGCGTGAAAGGAGTAGAAAACAGATTCAGTCCAAGCAACAATGGTTCTCTCCCCACTGCCCATTCCCGACCGTGACTAAAGGCCATCCATTGGCTGCAGCCTGACCTCTGGCCTCACGACCTTGGGGACTGCAGCACGCAGAGGGCAGCTGATGGGGGGGGCACACTGCAATTCAAGTGTGGGAGGCTGCACCACAATAAGTTCTGCCAGAGACCGGTGGGGTATGGTGAGGGGATGCAGACGGCACAGGAATTGTTGGAGTTGTGATGTTGTTGAAGTAGGATATAGATCAGCTGTGACGTCGGTGGAGAAATGGAGCAGATGACGTTTAACGTGAGAAAGGGCAAGGAGTAGCAATTTGGAAGGTCATATCTAAAGGGAATATTTACAGTGAACAGAGAGATCCTTGATTCTGTAGGGTACAATCCACCTGGATCAGGGATTTATCCACTCATTGGTATGTACCCTTTCCTATTTTAATTAACTATCCTTTACCAATTAACCCTTAGTTTATCTCTCCACATATAAATCCTTGAACTATCCTGACTAAATTACTCCATCTCCCCAAACTCAAAAGGTCATACTGGCATAACCTGTGGAGCCTCCCCCTTCCATTATATATCAAAATAAATTCTTCACAATAAAGAAATATTTACAAGAATTATCAATCCCTTTTCATTCTTACATTCATAAACAAGGTGTTAAATAGTGTTCATTCCATTCTTCCCAATTGAACTATTGCCACTCATGTCCCCCCCCCCAACCTACTCCCAAGGTGGTACAATACTATAATAATTGAGGGGCTTCCTCACCAAACCTGGTCTCTCCCTGCTCAGTAGCAGAAGAACCCCACACTGTCATCCTCCACCACTCCCCCTGGCCCAGTGCCCTTGCTGTGGCTGCACCAAGCTTCAGTGTGCCCCTCAGCACTGTGTGTGCGTGCGTGTGTGTGTGTGTGTGTGTGTGTGTGTGTGTGTGTGTGCGCGCCCCCCCCCCCCCCGGGGCAGCTGACCCCTTAAATACTGTAATACTTCAAGAACTGGTGAATGTGCACTGCCCCTCAGACAGTCTGGAGCAGGATCTGGCCCGAGCTGTCTAACTGCGTCTGGGGTAGCTGCGGGACGGCCGTGTCTGGCAAACTACAGACTCACCAGCTGAGGTCGTCAGCCCCACACTCGATGTCGCCAAGCCGGTCGCTTTGTTGTTCTGAAGTCCGTGAGCTGATGAGTGAGCAGAAGAGATGAGAATCAGTGAGACTGGCCAAACGCAGCCAGTTCAGCAGAGCCTGACAGACAGAGCCCACCCCCTCCCAGGGCCAGGGTGTTGAGGGAAATCTCGGCGCAATTGGAGCACAGAGGGTGTGGAGAGCAGTCTCCATTCCAGGCCACTACCCAAAGAAAACCTTTTCAACACTCAGCACCAATAAATATTTCAACATAATAGACTGTGTAAAACACCTTCAGCAGGTTATACGGTCACATTTAAAACCAGGATTTCTTTGCCCGCCCTGATCACCTGTTGCACCCGCACTCCAGCAATCTGTATACCGTGTGCGAGGGACCCAGTCCCTCTTTACCAAAGCGATCTGTGTCTCTCAGACATTTGTCCTCCACAGTAGAGAGGCTCACAGCCCTCTCTCACACACACTCTGTCACAGCTTTACCCATTCACTTCACCTATCCATATCCCTTTGCAGAGTTCCTGTATCCTCCTCAAAGCTTGTTTTCCTACCTCCCTTTGTATCAGCAACCCCTAATTCCTTTGTCTGCCATTGTTACTGAAGAATGAAGAAACATAGAATAATAAGTTATGACAGCCTCTTAGACACTGATCGCCAGTCTGGAAGTGACCCATTAACCCTAATCTGCTAGAGACACCAGAAGCTGGAATCTAGAGCAACATACAACCTGCTGGAGGAACTCAGTGGGTCAAGTCCTTATGAAGAATTTCAACATGAAAGGGAGAGGGCAGAAGACTGGGCTGAATGGCTTAATTCTGCTCCTTTGTCTTATGGTCTAATGAAATGTTAACATTTTAAGATTAGGTTTGTCACATGTACACTGAAGCAGAATGCATCGATTGCGTCAGAAACCACCGCAGTCCGAGGATGAGCTGGGGGCAGCCCACAAGTGTGGCCACACTTCCAGTGCCAACGTAGCATGCCCGCAACTTATTTAATCCAACCCTTACGTCTTTGGGATGTGGAAGGGAACTGGAGCACCCAGAGGAGACTCACATGGCCGCAGGGAGAACGTACAAATGTCCTTACAGACAGGAATTATACCCAGAGTTTACAGCTGACTCCGCTGAGCATTACACTGGCCACTTCACTCCAGAAATACTGCTCGACCTGCTGACTGCTGGTTGAAT
This sequence comes from Hypanus sabinus, assembly GCF_030144855.1. Lineage (NCBI taxonomy): Eukaryota > Metazoa > Chordata > Chondrichthyes > Myliobatiformes > Dasyatidae > Hypanus > Hypanus sabinus. The sequence goes on along the minus strand of NC_082727.1, from coordinate 20,926,303 downwards.
CCTGATTGTATGTTCTCTGCCGATCAGCCAGTCCTCTGTCGGTGCCGATGTGTCTTATCGTCTCATGGAACGCGGAAGAACTCAAGATTAGTTTTACTTGTCTGATGTGCATTGAAACGGTTTGCATTGACAGCCAACACAGGCAGAGGATGTGCTGTAAGCTGCCCGCCAGTGTCACCATGTAGCATGCCCACCACTTATTAGTGCTGACCCTAATCATACACCTTTGGACTGTGGGAGGAAGTCCAGGAGGTCACGGAGAGGACGTACAGACAGCGATGGAACACAATCCTTATCAGTGGCTCTGGAAAGTACAGTGCTGACCACCATGTTACAACGCCGTCAGAGCTGGGACCCACGCTCTGGCTGACATATGTACCCACCTAAGACAGAGGAGGATCCTGATGTGGTTAACACCTGCGTGCCAGTGGTGGATAGATTGTTTCGGTACTCTGTCAGCCCAACTTTGGAACCCAGCGGAGGCACCGTCGATGTCCAGGTGAAGTTGGGCAGAACCGTGTCCAGGAGTGCGGTATCGTATCGTCCAGACACTGTGGAAAAGCAAAGAGGGAGGTGTTCCTTGATTTGCAGTGGGCACGGAAAACGGGCGGCAGCAGGGCAGCGAGGGGGAAGGAATCAGCGGGAGGCAGCCATTTACACTTTCAAACTCGACCCAAGCAACCACTCCCGTAAGACCTTGTCTAATCTGATCCCCCACTACCACGTGCTCATCACCCCCATCCCCGTGCAAAAATCAATCAATCTCAATGTGAATTGATCCCGTGACTCCACAGCTGGGGCCGAGATACCCAAAAACGGGAAGACGTTTTTCCTCACCTCCATCTGAAATGGGCAAATACCTGGTTGAGATTATCTGATGCCACATGTCGGTGAAGCAACTGCAAGTCCATTTCTGTGCAAACCGGTACCCGCACGATTAACTCAACTTTGGCTCTAGCTCCTCCAGAACCTTGTAGATACAGCTCCAGAGCCCATTCAGCCCGTCCACCTGCAGCCCCTTTTCTTTTTGATGGCAAAGGTATTTCTAGCATCACGTTATTTGACACCCAGTGCCCTGGCCCTTTGAAAACCTGCCCACTCTCTCTCTAAACCCGCTGGAGCCTTGTCCGCACCTTGCCTCCTTCACTGAGAGGACACGCCAGGCCAAAAGTCCAAACAATAATCCCCATCCCCACTCTCACAACCACCCTGAGAAGGGGAGAAAGTGGGGGCAAGGAAAGAGAGAGAGGGAAAAGGGAAGGAGGGGAAAGAGAGAAGAGGACAGAGAGAAGGGGGAAAAAGAGGGAAAGAGAGGAGGATGAGGATGTGTTAGTCACTGCTTTGTATATATTGTATAGCACCGACATTTGTAATAAAGGAATTTTGTAAAAAAATAAGTGGTTAACCGGATACCCCGTCACCCAACGCTGGTGACTGACGGGTGTTTGCCAGACACGGTGGTTGATATACGAAACCTCGTGATTGACAGACGCTCTCTTACCTGACTGGGAGCCGGCGCTCACTATCTTCGTCTCTACCACCGCCTTTTTGGGATAGGGCAGGGTGTTGGGGGCTGACCGCGGAGGGCTGGTGCTGGCTGATCGACTCCCCTTCAGCAACCTCTTCACGTCTTCCAGCTCCGTCCCTGGGCACAGGGTAAAAGGAGAGGTCACAAACCGTGGCACCTTTGTGTGTGACTCCAAACAGCCAGAATCCAGGGACCCCACCACCCTACCCCACCCCGTGTAACGACATAGATCGGGAACCCAAAGACACTGCTGAGGGCAACACCAGAGGTCTAGAACTCTGGGACGCTGCTGAGATCTGGAACCATGGACGCTATTGAGGCCAACGCGAGAGATCTAAAACCCAGAGACACTCATCAAGGCGTCCAATCTCTTCGTTTTCCCGCCTCTTCCTCGATCCCGTCCTTCAACTTTTCTCCCTCCTTTTCCTCATCATTTCCTCTCTCCCCACATACTCAGCCCTCGTCCTCACTTCCCCATTTCCTCTTTTTTTCGCCCCCATCACCCCTCCCTTTTCACGCTCCGCCTCTCTCCCTTCTCCCCATTATTTCCGATTTCTATCAAACGTCTGTGAGAGTCGACACAACGCAGCACTAAGCAGTCACCCCACCCACCGCACCCCCTCCCCGGCAGCCCGCCGAAGCCCCCTCCTGGGCCGGAGTTCAGGAGGTGTGAGGCCCCCCTCCCTATCGATCTGGGGTCACCTGAAGCCGCAGGAACTTACAGCGTCCGTTGGGTGATGCGCTCTGCAGCCGGGCTCGGATCGCGCTCTCTGAAACGCAGAGGGTCTCTTTAGACAGCGGCTCGCAACAGGAGCTCTCCCCTGCCCCACCAAGCGCCTCGGAAAATTCCCGCACACCCCGCAGCCCGCGGAAAGCCTCGCCACCCCCCGCAACACTCACTGTCCCACATCAACACGCGACACTTACATGGAACACACTCACTGCCAGACCCACCACCACGGGTAGTTGTGGCCGGTTACCGACGGTCGGTCAGGGTAAGGGGTGAGGACAGGGTTGACGGTCAAAGGATCGCGGACGGTAAACTAGGGCAAGGGACACCGGGGGAGGCAACAGCTGGGTCCCACGGACGGGCGTGGGGGGGGGGGGCGGTCCGGGGCCAAATCACTGGCGGAGCAGGCAGAGTCGCAAAGGAGAGGAAACGGGTCAACAGCTCATCCAGGATCAGTAACTGACCCTCCTAAGGAGGCACACTACCTCATAACCCTCCCTCACTACCGCTCCTCCTTCATTACCACCCCTTTGCTACCATCCCTCCCTCTGTCAGTGCCGCCCCCTGAGACCAGCAAACCAGTGTTACACCGCGCTGGTGTAACCCTGCGGACGGTCGGAGCGGGGTCTTGCAGTGCCGTTGGACCCGGGAACGGGACAGGGAGCTCGGCACCGCGGACTTGCCGCTGGGTCACGCACTCCCGGGGTCATTCACTCTGGTCTCTCAAGCATGCATTACTGTACCTCGACTCTGACTCCTGCCCCTGGTACCTGCCAAAATAAAATCAGCGACGATATGTTAGTATTCGCCGTACGGCGGGTCATCTCTCCTCCCACACCGTTCCGGGATCAGGCACAGGGTGAATCTCCCTCTACACCGTCCCATCACACACTCCCCGGGTCAGACACAGGGTGAATCTCCCTCTACACCGTCCCGGGATCAGACACAGGGTGAATCTCCCTCTACACCGTCCCATCACACACTCCCCGGGTCAGACACAGGGTGAATCTCCCTCTACACCGTCCCGGGATCAGGCACAGGGTGAATCTCCCTCCACACCGTCCCGGGATCAGGCACAGGGTGAATCTCTCTCCACACCGTCCCGGGATCAGGCACAGGGTGAATCTCCCTCTACACCGTCCCATCACACACTCCCCGGGTCAGACACAGGGTGAATCTCCCTCTACACCGTCCCATCACACACTCCCCGGGTCAGACACAGGGTGAATCTCTCTCCACACCGTCCCGGGATCAGGCACAGGGTGAATCTCCCTCTACACCGTCCCATCACACACTCCCCGGGTCAGACACAGGGTGAATCTCCCTCTACACCGTCCCGGGATCAGACACAGGGTGAATCTCCCTCTACACCGTCCCGGGATCAGGCACAGGGTGAATCTCCCTCCACACCGTTCCGGGATCAGGCACAGGGTGAATCTCTCTCCACACCGTTCCGGGATCAGGCACAGGGTGAATCTCCCTCTACACCGTCCCATCACACACTCCCCGGGTCAGACACAGGGTGAATCTCTCTCCACACCGTTCCGGGATCAGGCACAGGGTGAATCTCCCTCTACACCGTCCCATCACACACTCCCCGGGTCAGACACAGGGTGAATCTCTCTCCACACCGTTCCGGGATCAGGCACAGGGTGAATCTCCCTCCACACCGTTCCGGGATCAGGCACAGGGTGAATCTCTCTCCACACCGTTCCGGGATCAGGCACAGGGTGAATCTCCCTCTACACCGTCCCATCACACACTCCCCGGGTCAGACACAGGGTGAATCTCTCTCCACACCGTTCCGGGATCAGGCACAGGGTGAATCTCTCTCCACACCGTTCCGGGATCAGGCACAGGGTGAATCTCCCTCTACACCGTCCCGGGATCAAACACAATGTGATTCTCTCTGCACACCGTCCTGGGATCAGGCACAGGGTGAATCTCCCTCCACACCGTTCCGGGATCAGGCACAGGGTGAATCTCTCTCCACACCGTTCCGGGATCAGGCACAGGGTGAATCTCCCTCCACACCGTTCCGGGATCAGGCACAGGGTGAATCTCCCTCCACACCGTTCCGGGATCAGGCACAGGGTGAATCTCCCTCTACACCGTCCCATCACACACTCCCCGGGTCAGACACAGGGTGAATCTCCCTCTACACCGTCCCGGGATCAGGCACAGGGTGAATCTCCCTCTACACCGTCCCATCACACACTCCCGGAGTCATTCACAGAGTGAATCTCCCTCCATACCGTCTCATCACACACTCCCCGGGTCAGACACAGAGTGAAACTCCGAGGGTCCCTCCACCCTAGCCTATCACACACTTCCAGGGTCGGACACAGAGTGATTCTCCCTTCGCACCGTCCCATCACACACTCCTGGGGTCAGACACAGAGTGAAGCTTCCTCCACACTCTCTCAGGTAGTGACAGTACTGCGTTATACACAAAATAAAGCTCCGGATGATTGTAAAGGTGTGTTGTGAAATGGCTCCCCCAATGGGGGTATCTAGAACCAGTGATAGGCTAGGGTGAGGCTAGTTTCAGACGAAGAGAAAGGAGGGGCAGGGGGAGATTTCTTCTCAGCATGTGGTAAACTTTTACCATAGCTCCCCCCCCCCAGGGGTGTTGTGGTGAAGTAACTATGTGGCGAGTGTCTGTGGGAGGGGGGAGTGGAGAGGTTTGGGGAACAGACAGATCGGGCCCCTGATCCGTGCTGTGATTGTGGGCTGAAGGGCCTGTACTGTGCTATACTATTCTATGTTCTATGGTCGGAAGCAGGCTCCAGGGTAGATGGACAATCTGGTCCCTGTCCTAACATCCTGGGGACCTTAGTTCAGTTCTTCCTGCCTTTGGCGGTGGGTGGCATGGGATTCCTGGCCATTTGGTCTGTGTGAATAATATTGAAGTTTTAATATCCTTACTGAAGTCTTTCCTGGTGAGTTCAGGGGATGAATTCCCACTGGAACTTCCTGCAAAAAAAAAATTCATTCAGTAAAACCTTCAGAACCTCGGGGATACCCCCAGAACAATCTAATCCTCTCTCCCTCTCTCTCACACACCCTCCCTCTCATACTTTCCCAGCCCTGTCCGATGCTCTTTCTCCCACACATACGCTTCTCCCTCAACACATTCATGTACTCTCCCAGTGCTTTCCCAGAGTTCTCTCTCTCCCCCCCCCCCCCCACACACACCCTCATGCTTCTTCTTCGGTTGTCCATCGAAATCCGATGATGACATCCACTCCTTTAACGGTGAGATCTTTGACCATACAGTCCTATCCTGGACCCACAAGCTCTATTGCAGGTGGGACACGTATATGTGGTAGTGGTGGCAACCATGGCTGCATTTCTCCTGGCTCTCTTCTGCTGTCTTCCGGTTATTCTTTCCATCTCCAGAATATGAAACCCGTCCCTACACAGCTGTTCCCAAGTGTTACGGTCAGCAGCAACATCCTCCAGGTCCTCGGGTCTGATCTTGCACTTCCTTAAAGCATTCTTCATCTGACCCTTATAGCGCTTCTTCGGCCCTCCAGCTGAGCGTTGACCATGATGTAGCTGGCCGTGTAACACTCTGCGGGGTAGCCGACATGGGGGCATCCTTATCACGTGTCCCAGCCACTGTAACAGACGCTGGGTGATCATGGCCTCAATACTTCTGCAGTTGGTCTTTACAAGTATTTCAGTGTGAGGCACCCCCTCACGCCAGGAATTCCCAGGATGCGCTGAAGGCAGCTTATGTGGGAGCGCTCCAAGGATTTGATATGACGGCTGTAGGTTACCCAAGCTTCACAGCCATAAAGGAGGGTGGTGACACAGACCACTTGGTATACAGTGACCTTTGTGGAGGGACGAAGGCTCCTGTTCTGAAAGACTGTATGCCGAAGTCTCCCAAAGGCAGCTGATGCCTGTTTAATGTGGCTCTGGATGTCGTTGTCAATGCCGCCATCCTCAGAGAGAATGCTCCCCAGACATTTGAAAGATGGCACTACTGACAGCTTTTCATCACCAACTGTGACGGCAGGTAGGGTGGGTGGGACACTGGCACTCCACTGGCAAACCTCTTCTGTCTTGGTGGTATTGACAGTCAGCCCCATCCTGCTGTACACTCTCACCGCCTCAGCAAGGACAGTCTGAAGATCTTCCGGAGTATGGGAAGAGTATGTGTGAGAGTATCCACTCACAGGGTGTGTGTGAAGCGTCTAGTGCCTGTAGTGCAGTAGTGTAGTAGTGCCGTAGTGCCATAGTGCTTGTAATGTATTTGTGCGGTAGTGCTTGTAGTGCTTGTAGTGCCGTAGTGCAGTAGTGCAGTAGTGCTTGTAGTGTAGTAGTGCCGTAGTGTAGTAGTGCCATAGTGCTTGTAGTGTAGTAGTGCCGTAGTGCAGTAGTGCTGTAGTGCTTGTAGTGCCGTAGTGCAGTAGTGCAGTAGTGTCGTAGTGCTTGTAGTGTAGTAGTGCCGTAGTGTAGTAGTGCCATAGTGCTTGTAGTGTAGTAGTGCAGTAGTGCCGTAGTGCCATAGTGCTTGTAATGTAGTAGTGCGGTAGTGCTTGTAGTGCAGTAGTGTCGTAGTGCTTGTAATGTAGTAGTGCCGTAGTGCTTGTAGTGTAGTAGTGCAGTAGTGCTGTAGTGCTTGTAGTGTAGTAGTGCAGTAGTCCCGTAGTGCTTGTAGTGCCATAGTGCCGTAGTGCAGTAGTGCCGTAGTGCAGTAGTGCCATAGTGCTTGTAGTGTAGTTATTGCAGTAGTGCAGTAGTGTAGTAGTGTAGTAGTGCAGTAGTGTAGTAGTGCCGTAGTGCTTGTAGTGCCGTAGTGCTTGTAGTTAGTGCATTCTGCGTGCCACACAGTGCTCTCTGCTTGCTACTCCTTGCTTACAGCTATTGCCGCTGGCTGCCCTTCTCAACAGAGGGTGAAAAGAGGAGCCGAGTGTGTAAGCCTCCTCCTGCCAGTCTAGAGCCTCTCCACCACCGAGACTCCTGTAGTGCCTCCTCGGGGCCTCAGGCGTAAACTGGGTCCCAGGCTGAACTACAGGGGATCTCGAGCAGCAGTGGACCCCAGAGACGCAGCGTGCAGGCCCACCACTGTGTAGACCCTCATGCGCACACTCACACTCCCCCTCATGCTCACTCTCATTCACACACTCTCTCCTCCCTCCGGTCCCTGACATACCATCATATCCTGCATTCCGGGAGAAGGCAGTTTTACGCTCCAGTGTGGTGTCTGGTGAGACTGAGTAGGAGGAGCTGGGGAACCGTGTGCGGGAATATCCCCCGGAGGAGCTTCGTCCGGCTGTTGGGAACAAACCGAGGTATTGGATACGAGTGGAAGGCATTTTTCCGCTCCTGCTGCCCATTCGGCCAATTGATGCCCAACACTTTGATGGACAGACAGGCCAAAACCCCTCTCTCGTTCGCTGTCCCCGTCTCACTAACCTCTTCTCTTCCTCCCTCACTCATTCACTCATCCTCTGCTGTTCCCAGTTTCTCTCCTCACTCTGATTCCCATCTCTTTCTCACACTCTCCCAGTACACTTGACCCATTCCCCCAAACCACTCTCCTCTCACCCTTACTCAACTCCACTCTCCCTCAAATCACTCCCAATCCCTCTCATTTCCTCCCTCACTATCCCCTTCACTCCCTTCTCCCTCTCACTCTCCCCTCACACACATAACCATCACTCCCTATCCCTAACACTCCTGTCTCATTTCTACCCTCACTATCCCCTTTACTTCCTCTTCTCACTCAATCCTTCCACCCTCACTCCCTCCCCTCACTCTTTCCTCACACTCCCCTCTCACCCCACCTTCCCAGCACTACCTATCCCTCACAAACCCCTCTCATTTCCACCCTCACTATCCACTCCCTCCCTCCCCTCACTCTTCCCTCATCTACATTGCCATCATTCCCTGTCCGTAACACTCTTGTCTTCACTCCCATCCATCAATCCCTCACCCTCACTCTCCTCAATTCCCATCAATCCCTATCACTCCATCCTTCTCCTCTTCACCCTTCCCCCTCTCTTTCTCCACTCATTCACTGTCCCCTCTTCCTGCCCCTCACCTTCTCGAACTCCCTCAGGGTTTATTGATCCTATGTGCATAGAAGCATTCAGTGAAATGTTCTGTTTGCATTAACAACCAACACGATCAAGGATGTGCTGGGGGCAGCCCGCAAGAGTCACCATACACTCCTGTGCCAATATAGCATACCTGCAACATAACAACAACAGCAAAACAAATCCCATTCCTCCTACCAAACCATGCCCAGATACAGCCCTCCAACACCAGGACTGGCTATCTGTGGCCTCCAGCCTCAAGCAGACTCGGACTTGCAGGCATTGGAGTGTCGACTGCCCTAGTTAACTCGTAGAGATTTGAGAACTCGGGGGCTGTGACGTTCAGACTTCATAGAACATGGAACTGTACAGCATAGAAACAGAACTTCCGGCCTGCAGTGTTGTACCAAACCAATTAAATTAGTAAGCAAATGGCCAACTAATCTCTCCTGCTGACACAATGTCCAGTTTCCTCACAATTACATGCCTACCTGAACATCTCTAAAAAGTCTTTAAAGTTTCTGCCTCTTCCACCATCGCAGGCATCCACAACCCTCCTCTGTTCACCTTGCATTGACCACAGGGCTCACTGATCACTGAACAGTAAACACCAGGTCCTCTCCCTTTCCCTGTCTCCCTCCCTCTCTCTCTCTCTCCCTCTCCTCCTTCCTTTCACTTTCTCGCTCAGTCTTCCCCCACCTCCCCAGCCCCCACAATGCACTTACTTCCTATGAGGAAGCTATTGGACGATCCGATGACATCTGCGCCCGTTCTCCGGGACAAGGAACTGGAGCTGTACGTGGCTCCTGTGGGAATTACAAAGAGAATGGTTTTAATCCGTATTCGGGACGTGGCCACCCTTCGGGAGCTCAGCATCATGGTGGACACTACCTGCCCAGCAAATTGCCCGTTCCAGGAGCTCCCTTCTGCAAAGTACTATCAGAGTATTGAAACAAAACTTTGCACCATCTTAAAAGCTTATTTCCCCAAACGGTTAATCTGATCAAACATTCTGGTTACCCCCACCCCCTCTATCTATTACCCCCATCACTGCACTATACTGTAAACACTTTAAAATACTGTTGATAATGCTGTTTGCATCGTTATCTATGCACATTTTATTCCATTCTTGCTTTAACCTCTAACTTTGTTATGTTTTTATTTATATACAATTCTTTATAGTTGTTGGATGTTGTTCATCATTGCATGTTGCACCAACACACCACAGCAAATTTCTAATCCATGTGAATGTATGTAGCGGATAAAGTTGACCCATCTCCATTCAGCAGTGAGCTGCCAGCTGGAACAATGGCTGGGGCACCTCCAGCTTTCCTGGGAGGGCCAGCATTTGGTCTTGGTGAGGAGGAAAGATTGGCGAGTCCTCATGAAGGGTCTCGGCCTTGAATGTCGATTGTTCATCCCCCTCCATAGATGCTGCTTGACCTGCTGAGTTCCTCGGGCACTTTCCTCTGAATTTCCAGCACCTGCAGAATCTCTGGTGCTTAGGACCAGTGACAGATGTCCTTGTCAGGGCAGCAGTTTGGGAAAGATGTGAAGTTCTCAGTGAGGATACAGAGGAGTTGGGGGACTTGGGTTGCATGGATAGGCTGGAGAAGCTGGAGGTGTTCTTGGAATGGAGGAGGTCGCTTGGGGATCTGAGAGAAGGATTAAGATTCTGTACTGGATGGGAATTCAACAGGAACTGGCGAAAAAATAGTTGTCAGGAGAACAGAGGCAGAATAGCAGAATGGAGCTCTCCGCGGTCAGGAAGGGCCTCTTGGCCAACGTAGTAATTCTGTGAATCAATTGTTTGCCCGTCTCACTGGATTCAGGCATGGGCTGCTTCCTTTGGAACAGAACACCGTGCAATTGGTGAACATCCCTGCTCCTGGAAGCCAGGTCATGACCACCACTACTGATCCCAGCTCTCTACTCCAGATGAGTCTAATTCCCGGAAATGATATTCCCCCAGCGCTGAGTGTGGAGCTCCCCCCCCAACACAACTCTCCTGCCACATTCAGAATCCCAAGTAATTCTGGGGTCTGCTGACCACTTACTTGGAGGTAGAGAAGTCACTTTAGTGGTCACCTGCTCAGTAATAACTGCAAAAGAAGAGGGAAGAGCCATTAACATCACGTTGTGTTTACGTAACACCAGAATTGTCCCACAGAGGGTCACAGAGGCATTCACTATCCACCGTTTTTTACCAAGCCCAGGCAACTGAAGGCAGGGCTGACAGAGAAGCCAGAGCTGGAGGAAATGGAAGCTCTACAGGGCTGTGGGTTGAGAGAGACGGGAGCCGAGCTCGGTCAGTGGGTCCTGGGGAGGGGGACCACCGAAGTGTACAGTTAACAACGGTTAGAGGTCTAGATTGTCCAGGTGAACACTGTTGTTGGCTTGTCACGTTGGCAGAGTTAGTACCTGACAGGGACCATGATCTGAGAAATGCAGTGACCAGAGACTGCACGTGCTGGAAGCTGGAACAACAAATAATCTACCGGACAAACTCAGTGGGTCAATCTGTGGGGGAGGGAACTGTTGACATTTCAGGCTGAAAGCTTGCATGAGGATGAGAGCGGAGAGGGGAGATGGGTGGTGTAGAGAAGAGGGGAGTGTGAGAAAGGTCTGGTGGATTGAAGAGGGGCATTAAAGGGAAGCAGGGGTGGAGATGGCCAGTGTAGAGTGGGGAAGGGGAGTGTGAGAAAGGTCTGGTGGGTTGAAGAGGGGCATTAAGTGCCTGTAGGGAAAGGGAGCAGGGGTGGAGATGGCTGGTGTAGAGTGGGGAAGGGGAGTGTGAGAAAGGTCTGGTGGGTTGAAGAGGGGCATTAAAGGGAAGCAGGGGTGGAGATGGCCAGTGTAGAGTGGGGAAGGGTAGTGTGAGAAAGGTCTGGTGGATTGAAGAGGGGGTTTAGGGTCTGGTGGGGGGGTGTGGAGATGGCCAGTGTAGACTGGGGAAGGGAAGTGTGAGAAAGGTCTGGTGGATTGAAGAGGGGGTTTAGGGTCTGGTGGGGGGGTGTGGAGATGGCCAGTGTAGACTGGGGAAGGGAAGTGTGAGAAAGGTCTGGTGGATTGAAGAGGGGGTTTAGGGTCTGGTGGAGGGGTGTGGAGAAGGAAGCTAGAGGCAGGATTAAATGACGGATGGAGACAGACAGAGAGGGGTAGGTAAAAGAGAAACATAATCAGATGGAGCAGCTGATGGAGGGGTGGATGAAGATGAGAGACAGCTGCTGGAGTGTGATGAGCAGAGACATCAGGGTGAAATACTCCGGTCTGAGAAATAACCAGGTACCACCTAACAAACATGACAACCAGGTTACTCAACAAAAACACCAGTCCTGAAGCAGCTCCTAGGCTGGTCATCCATGTCCCTCCAGGGGATAGAATTCAAGACATACTGACTGAAGAAACTTCTCCTCAATTCAGTCTTGAAGTGGACCACCCCAGTTCCCAGATCAGCCCCCTGCTCCATGGGAGTACATCCCCCTGAAGAACTGCAAGAGCATTGTGAATTCAATGTGATTCTCAACTCTTGCCATCTCCAGGGATCATTCCTTGGACATCCTCTCCATTGATTCCTCTCAGCACACCTTTCCCCTCACTGACTCACCTTCCTGGCCAGCATCACTCACCATTGTCCAAGAAGCCCCCTCGATCTGCCTTCCTGCTCCTGGTGTGCTCGCTTTCAAAGATTCCTGTGGACAGATAGAGGAAGGGTGGAGTTAAACAGATAAAACAGCCTGGTGTCCATTCCCTGTGTCCAGATCCCATGTCTCCACCTGCAACCAATCTCTGTGCCCTCTGAGCCAGCCACAACGAGTGCTGTGGTTTACGACCACACCCAGGGCCGTTACGTGACATAGCTCAATACTCCTTTAGTTTGCTCCCTCCCACAAGGTTCCCTCCACACCGCCAGGAACACACTGGACAACCTACCAGAGTCTAAGTGGTCACCGTGGGTCAGTTTGTGGTAACTTCCAATAACCTCCATCTCATTATCAGCTGCGGAGAGAGGGAGAGAGAGAAGTCCATTATACACAGAGATATTACCATGTCACCCAGAGCTGGGAGACGCACTGAGGGTGTTACTGAGGACACTAGTGATCGGAAGTGATGGAGGGGGTAAGGCTAAAGGGAGGGTCCAGGTTTTAACTGAGGGGCATGGAGAGGGTGAACAGCAGGGAAAGGGTTATCCCGTCTATCAACCAGAGACAGGCAGGAGACAAGCAAGTGTTTCCTTCCTCAGAGAGCTGGGGTCTGAGACTCGCTGCCTGATTGAGCGGGACGGGTCCAGGACATAACTCTGAGAGTGGCCAAGTCCATCAGGGTTCACTTTTAGCTGCAATTATGAGGGTAATATCTCAATACCCTGTCCCATTGATGGACAGTTAAACATATGAGGGGTGATTGATAAGTTTGTGGCCTAAGGTAGAAGGAGTCAGTTTTAGAAAACCTGGCACATTCATTTTTCAACATAGTCCCCTCCTACATTTACACACTTAGTCCAGCGGTTGTGGAGCATACGGATCTTGGACCTCCAGAAAGTGTCCACAGCAGGGGTGATTGATAAATTTGTGGCCTAAGGTAGGCAGGAGATGAGTTATACGCTCTCGTTACATGCACGTGCAGGTCAACTCAGTGATTATGCAGAAAGTTTGAAGTTAATAACTCATCGGGGTGATTGATAAGTTCGTGGCCGCGGGTAGAAGGAGATGAGTTATTAACTTCAAACTTTCTGCATAATCACTCAAAGAGTTGAACTGCATTTGCATGTAACGAGAGCTGTATAACTCATGTCCTTCTACCTCAGGCCATGAACTTATCAACCACTCTGCTGTGGACACTCTCTGGAGGTCCAAGATCCGTATGCTCCACGACCGCTGGACTAAGTGTGTAAATGTAGGAGGGGACTATGTTGAAAAATAAATGTGCCAGGTTTTCTAAAATGGCTCCTTCTAGCTTAGGCCATGAACTTCTCAATCACCCCTCGTGTATGCACTCAGAACTCTCGGGAGTTCCCCACTTCTCTCACAGCACAGTGTTCCCTCAGTAACGCCACTCCTACTGTGCAGCACTCCCTCAGTACTTCCCTTCAAACAGTTCAGTGCCTTCTCAGTACCATCTCCCTTCCCCAACTGTGTGACAGCCCTCAGTATTATGGTGGATTGACCTCGTCCGCCACTGGGTTTGATCCTATGGTTATTCAACTTCGAGGGGAATGAGGCCAATGTGAGTTCTCAGCTGATGTGTGGAACTCACCAATTAGGTGCCTGGGGGAACATGTGGAGGGCTGGACTCCTCACAGACCCATCACCGGAATCAAACAAGACCCCCTCCTGGGAATTTTTCAGGGTGCTGGATCCCAGTGCTCACTGCCTGCAGCCGATATTCCCAGTGGGATCACCAGTTGATCCCAGCAGGACGTCAAGACCCTGGGCACGTTGATTGTCCTGAAGAGGTTTAACCCTGGTCCCTGACTGCTATCCTACTACTGTGATTGCTTGGAAAGCTTCAGTCTAAGCTTTTTACACAAAGTCTTGTAATCTGAGCCCCTCCCAGATTTTGTAAACAGATCAGAGAGTTAGAAAGCTCCTGGGCTCGACCTCCATCAGAACAATTTGGTGGTTAAACCAAGGTTCAATCGACTCACATTGCAGACAGATGAATCAGCCTTGGCACAGGCTCTGGGGAGTTAACTCTGACTGAAGTGGGGAGGGGATGTTTCAGCAGGACCTGTCAGCACCTGAGAGGGAGTGAGGGAAGGGCTGGGTGAGTGAGCAGGGAAGAGGGAGGGAGCTGATGAGAGGGATGGGGTGAAGGAGGGAGGTGTTGGGGGAGGAGTAAGGAGAGTGGGGGTGTTTATGGATTAGAGAAGGGATTGTGGTGGGGTGGGGTGAATCTCAGATTGAAACCTATCAGATACTGAAAGGGCTGGATGGTTGAACATAGAGAAGATGTTTCCATCAGTGGTGAGAGTCCAGGATTCAAAAGCAGAGACTCAGAATAAAGAGAACTGAGGTGAAGGGGAGATACTTTAGTCAGCAGATGGTGAATCTATGAAATGTTACCATCATTGAGTGTTACAGGAAGGTGGGAGAATGGGATTGAAATGAAATCAGCCACAATTATATGGTGGAGCAGATTCCGTGGCAGACTGGCCTAATTTGATCCTTTATCTTATGGTCTTACAGAATGGGGAGTTGAGTGAACGTAGTGGAGAGCGAGAGTGAAAGACAGAGGGAGAGGTACGGAGACATTTATATCTGGTTCTCTGTCTCCTGTGCATAACTCTCAGTCTCTTTATCTTCACTCCTACACACATTCTCTCACTTTCTCTCCACTCTTACTCTCTTCCCAGTAACATTCTCTCCAGTCTTTTGCACTCTCCCGCACTGGGTTTTCTCTCCCACTCTCAGTTCCTCTCTCCCCTCTCACTTTCTCTTTACTCCCTCGCGTTCTTTCCTCACACACTTCCTCTCCACTCTGTTCTGTTCTAGAGTTCGTCTTACTCCTGTTATGCAGAGTTCTGGAATAGAGCATCCAGAATCCATGCCTCAGCAAGAGTGTATAGCATGGGAGGAATGCAGCAAAGGGTCACTAGAAAGAATCCATGAGACATAGGAGCAGAATTAGGCCATTTGGCCCATCTATTCTGCTCCTCCATTCCATAATGACAGATTTATTATCCCTCTCAAACCCATTCTCCTGCCTTCTCCTCTAACCTTTGAAACCCTTACTAATCAAGAACCTGTTAACATCCACTTTAAATATACCCAATGAGTTGGCCTCTACAGCAGTTCATGGCAATGAATTCTGCAGTTTCACCACCCTCAGCTAAAGAAATTCTTTGTTCTAAAGAGATGTCCCTCTATTTTGAGGCTGTGTTCTCTGGTCCTAGACTCTCTCATGAATGGAAACATCCTTTCCCCACTCACTCTCTCTATGCCTTTCAATATTCAATAGGCTTCAATGAGATTACCCACCTCCCCCATTCTTCAAAATTCCAGTGAGACCTAGCCCAGAGCCATCAAACGCTCCTCAAACACACTCATTCCCGGAATCATTCTCGTGAATTTCCTCTGGACCTTCTCCAATGTCAGCACATCTTTTCTTAGAAAAGGGGTCCAAAACAATTCAAGTGTGGTTTTACTAATACCCCAGAATTGGAAGTTTTCTCAGCAGTAGGAGCAGGCCATTCAGCCCTTCTTGCCTATTCCACATATGGTTGATCTTCGGTACTAACCCCTCACCATCTAAGAATGCAGAGATCCTTGTTTTGAATAGAGTCGGCGGTTCACCACTCTCTGATTGAGGAATTTCTTCTCAGATTGAAAGGTTAACAACATTATGAGCCAAAGGGCCAGTACTGCGCTTTACTGTTCCATGTCCTATCTCCATTCTGAATGGTCAGTCATTTTGAGATGACAGACCCCCGGCCAGGAATGGTATCAACTGCACATTCCCTTTAACACGCTCTCCTCTCCCCTTAAGCCTGTGTCCTCTGGTTTTCAATACCCCTATCACAGGGACTGAGGCACTGGAGACTGACAGGGTGATTGGCAAGAGGCTGTCTCCCTGGGCTGGGTTTCAAGAGGCACAGGCTCCACACAAGGAGTAAAGATTCAGAAGCTGGTTTTTCAGCCCGATCGGTCTGTGCTGGCACTTATGCTCTACCTCGGTGTTTCCTCGCCTGGACGCCTCTGCCCCTCCGCGCTCTTGCTGCTCCTGGGGAGTGGAGTTTCTCTTCAATCCCCTGTTCAGCACCTTACAAACCTCCGTCACCATTCAGCCATTGCCCTTGTGCACACCCTTTCCTGAACACCAGCACCCTGATGTTCCTGGTCAATCATCTCTGTACCCTCTCTAGAGCTGGCCAGACCTCTACACAGGGTGGTCTTCCCAGTGTGGTCCAGCCAAGGTGCATAGGGGTCCAGTTTCTCCACTTCTCTATCCCAGTGCCTACAGCCTTGCTAACCTATTTTGAGTTTGTTCTGGTTGCCCCATTACAGGAAGGATATGGAGGCTTTGAAGAAGTTTGTTAGGGTGCTGCCTGGATTAGAGGGTAGGAGCTAAGAGGAGAAGGTGGACAAACTGAGGGCAATCTCTGTGGAGCGCCAATGGCTGATAAAAGTATGTAGAATTATGAGAGGCATAGTTAGGGTAATCTCAGTCCGAATCTGTCACCCAGAGCAGAGATATCAAATACCAGAGGACATGCATTAAAGGTGAGAGCGGGTAAGTTTAAGGGAGATGTGTGGAGCAAAGTTTTTTGAGAGTACAGTAGTGGGTGCCTGGAGCAGGTTGCCATGGACGTGGTGGAGGTAGATACGTATGGCAGAGGCTGTTAGGGACATGCAAGTGCAGGAAATGGAGGGTGTATAGGTCATGTGGAGGAAGACGAGATTTAGTTTAGCATTGTGTCTGGTGGAGACACGGTTGGCTGAAGGGACTGTTCCATGCTCCTGATTCCTTACTTTTCCACAAAGTTGTACTGTCTGTGTGCAGACTCATTACCTCCATTTACCACTTACCCACCCCCCCCCAACTCAGGGCTGATGAGGGTTTGGTGTAATCTCATTAGACTTCAGGGTCTGTCGGTGTCATCCCACAGTGTGAGCGAATCCCTCACCCACCCTACCCCCTGTCCAGAAACTTCGAAACTGGTCTGGAGAAGTTTCTTGGGGAGGGTAGTATGTGAAGACTTAGAAGAATCTCAAAAACCCATGAATAGTGGTGATAGGATGGAGTTAGGTGAGGGCACAGGTTTAGGGTGAGGGTTGGGGGGTATTTAAGTTGATCTCAGAGGTAATCTTCACACACTAGGAGTGATGGGTGTGTGGAAGGGGATGTTGGAGGAAGTGGTTGAGGCAGGTATAATGAGACATGGTCAGCTCAATCCTTTCCCATCACACTCCCCCATCACAACCCCCCCCCCCCCCAAACTTCCCAACACAGACCATGATCTACAAAAGACACTGCCAGTGGAGGAACTCAACAGGTCAGGCAGCATCCATGGAAACGCGTGGGCAGTACGATCGGAAACGTCGGCTCCCTCCACGGATGCTGCCTGACCCGCTGAGTTCCCTCTGCAGACCGTGCGTTGCTCCGGGTTCCAGCGTCCGCTGTCAGGTTCCCGTCTCTCAGGTTCCATGGGAAGGTTACACCCTGCCGCGCGTTCCCTGGCGAATAAACACTCCGATTGGCAACATGCCTGGTGGGGCGAGTGGGGTACGTGATGGAGTGTGTGGAATGGGGTGGGGTAGAATCGGTTGGGAAGAGGCTGCTTGAGGTGGGCAGGGTGGAATGGATGGAACGAGATGACCAGGGTTGAACAGACTGGGTGGGTATTTGGGAGAGGGTGGGACCCTCGGGTGGATGGATTGGAAGACGGTGGGGACCTGGGTGGGAGAACGGTCCTTCTCCCGACCCCGCCGTAGCTCCTACCTGGCCTCGCCTTTCCGCCTCGATTCGGGTGTGCTGTAGATTGCCGCTCGCTTCCTTACTGGAGCTGGGAGAAAGTGTGCAAAGTGTACACCACTGTGTCGGAATGTTTCTCCTTCTCTCTCTCTCTCCCTCTGCCTCACCGCAGTCTCACTCCCAGTCTTGGAAGGGAGGCTCCTTTGTGGAGGCGAAGTGCCGACTCGAAGGGAGTGTCACAGACCGCACCCACACCTACAAAGTTCGCCTCGGGGCCAGGATTTCACCCTCTCCATTTCCAGCGCCCTGGAACCGCTCCATAACGGACCGCGGCCGCCCGGCTGCCAGGATCTAGCAAACAGATTACCCCTGCTTGCTGCATGTGTCCCTTAACAGCTGGCCCGACTACGGCGCTCCCTCAATACTGCCCCTCCGCCCGAGGCGCTCCCTCAGCTATTTTCCACGACAGTGGCTCTCCTTCGGTTTCATAGAACGTTACAGCTCGGAAACAGGCAATTCGGCTCATCTAGTCCGTGCCGAAATATTACTCTGTCTAGCCCATTGACCTGCATCCAGACCACATCCCTCCAGGCCCCTTCACCCGTGTACCTATCCAAATCTCTCTTAAACCTTGAAATCAAAGCCGCATCCATCATTTCCTCTGGCAGCTCGTTCCACACACTCACCACCCTCTGAGTGAAGAAATATCCCCTCACGTTCCCCTTAAACATTTCACCTTTCACCCTTAACCCATGATCTTTAGCTCTTGTCTCACCCAACCTCAGCTTGCTATACCCCTCATAATTTTGAATACCTCTATCAAATCTCCCTTCACTCTCTTGCGGTCCCGGGCATAAAGTTCTAACATAGCTGCTCCCTATATCCGAAGTATTCAAGTCCAGGAAACATCCTTGTAGAATTTCTCTGCATTCCTTCAATCTTATTGACACCTTTCCTGTAGATAGGTGACCAGGACTGCACATGATACTCAAAATTAAGTCTCGCCAACACTTTGGGCATTTTCAATATAACATCCCAACTCTTGTACCAGATATTCTGGTCAAAAGCTATATTTACGACCCTATCCACCTGTGATGCCAGTTTCAAGGAATTATGGACCTGTATTCCCAGATTCCTCTGTTCTACTGAACTCCTTGCCCCACCACTCATCATATAAGTCATACACTGGTTTGTTCTCTCAAAGTACAACACCTTGTACTTGTCTGTATTAAAATCTACCTGTCACTTTCAGCTCTTTTCCCCAGCTGGTCTTAATCCTGTTGCAAGCTTTGATAACCTTCCCCGCTGTCCACTAACACTATGCCCCTAATCTTAGTGTCACCCACACTGGATGGTCTTTTGGCACAGTGTTTCTTTATTACTATCCCTCCGACAGTGTGTTTCTCCTTCAATGTTGACCACAGTAGTGCTCGCTCAGTACCAAACTACCAACAGAGCAGTTCTCCTTCACTGCTGTCCCTCCAACAAGGTAGCACTCTCTCAGCCTGAGCGATCTCATCAGTGGCGGATGTGTTGTGCTCACTGAGTGGATCTGCAGAATTGGGTCGTGTTCTAGGGAACCCACCTACAAAGATCTGAAGCTGACTCCCCTCCCTGAGCTGGACCACTCATGCCCATCTCACTTTGTCCTTACCACCCACCCTACTCACCCCTTCCCTCCTGCCCACAGGCAACTGTTTTCACTCTTTTGGCTGAACTCTGGGATCTCCCTCTGGCTGACAGCTCCCTCAAGGAAGAGAGGTGGGAATGAGCGGAAACAGGTACGGATGGTGAGGAAGGTACGTGGGTTCATCTAGTTGACAGAGACTCCCACAAACAACTCTGATCCACTGAACACATGCTGTCTCTCCACTGACCCCATTGGGTTTTGCTCCCATTGAGGAAAGTCCTTGGGCTCCAGTTCCCAGTGACCCTCAACTTCTGACCCAGGCTGGTCAATCTATCTACTGTATATCCACATTATTCCCAAAACTGACCACAGGCTTCAGTATGTCCACACTGGCTACAGACCCCAAATATATCCACACTGGCCACGGACTCCAAAATATCTACACTGACCATGAAGCCTAGTATGTACGCACTGGCCATGGACCCAGTATGTCCACTCTGGCCACGGACCCCAGTATGTCCACACTGGCCGTGAACCCCAAATATATCACACTGGCCATTGAGTCCAGTATATCCACATTGGCCATGGACTCCAAAATATCTACACTGGCCATGAAGTCTAGTATGTACGCACTGGCCATGGACCTCAGTATGTCCACTCTGGCCATGGAGTCCAGTATGTCCATGCCTACAAGCTGGGATTCCACTACACTTTTCACTCCGTCGTCTGTAAGTCAGGAATGTGATGGAACACTCCACCAACCCTCCAGCTTGACATTGCCCAGGACAAAACAGCTATTTGTTAGCCCACACACACCTTCTACACCACAACACCCCACCACTGGTTCACGATGTATTTCATCTGAAAATGTATGTCAGTAATTCACCTACACTACTCAATAGATTCTCCTAAGATGCACCACAAGAAGGACAAGTCTACAGGCAACAACCAGCCACAGGTTCCACTCCCCGATACAGTGCACTCTGACTTGGAAACACATAATCTCTGTACCTCCCTCTGCAAATGGATTCTCGACTTCCTAACAGGAAGATCACAACCTGTGTGGATTGAAAATAACATTGCCATCTCACTGACCATCAATACTGGCACAACAGGGATGTGTGCTCAGCCCACTGCTCTACTCTGTCTACACCCACAATTGTGTGGCGAGGCACAGCTCAAATGCCATCTGTAATCTTGCTAATGATACAACCATTGTTGGCAGAATTTT
This sequence comes from Hypanus sabinus, assembly GCF_030144855.1. Classification (NCBI taxonomy): domain Eukaryota; kingdom Metazoa; phylum Chordata; class Chondrichthyes; order Myliobatiformes; family Dasyatidae; genus Hypanus; species Hypanus sabinus. The sequence continues at coordinate 20,905,717 of NC_082727.1, read as the reverse complement.
AGATGGTGATGAAAGGGCACACAGGAGTGAGATATACCAATTAGTTGAGTGGTGTCACAGCAACAACCTTGCATTCAATGTCAGCAAGACCAAAGAGCTGATTGTGAACTTCAGGAAGGGTAAGATGAGGGAACACAAACCAATCCTCATCAAGGGATCAGAAGTGAAGAGAGTGAGCAATTTCAAGTTCCTGGGTATTAATATCTCTGAGGATCTAACCTGGACGCAACATGAGCTATAAAGAAGGCAGGACAGCAGCTATATTTCATTCAGAGTTGAGGAGAATTGGTTTGTCAATTAAAACACTCAAAAACTTCTACAAAAGTATTGTGGACAGCATTTTGACTGGCTGCATCACCGCCTATCATGGGTGCTGCTACTGCACAAGATCGAAGTACGACATTAATCAGCTCCATTATGGGTTCTGGCCTCCATAGTATCCAAGACATCTCTAAGGAGTGGTGCCTTAGGAAGGCTGTGTCCATGATTAAGGACACCCACCGACCAGGACATGCCCTCTTTTCATTGTTATCATTGGGAAGGACGTACAGAAGGCTGAAGGCACACCCTCAACTATTCAGCAACAGCTTATTCCCCTCCGCCATCTGATTCCTAAATAGACATTGAACCCATGAACACTACCTCACCACTTTGTTTTACTACTTATTTTAACTTAACTATTTAATAGACAGATATATGCTTGCTGTAATTCAACTTCTTTATATCTATTTATCAAGTATTTCATTGTACTGCTACTGTGAAGTTAACAAATTTCAGGACATATGCCAGTGATATTAAACCTGATTCTGATTATTCCCTCATTGTCATTTTGCCACAGACTGTGGAGTTCCCTCCCCATCAGTTTAGTGAGATTAACAGACATACTGATTGCAACAGCTTCTGTGTGGACACTGTAATACCATCAAGGACTGGTTGCTGCTTCCTTAACAACAAACCATGGGTCACCAGTGATCTAAAGGCTCTTCGCAACCACATAGAGAGCCTTTAGCTCAGGAGACAGGGAGGAATTGAAACATGTTCAGAAGGACCTAAAGGAGAAGGTCAAGGTGGCTAAAGAGGAATACAGGAGAGAGCTGGAGAACAAGCTTGGGCAGAGTAGCACACGGGAGGTGTGGAGAGGCATGAAGAACATCACTGGCTTCAATCAGCCTAACTGAAGAGCCTTGGAATGCAGCCATGAATGGGTTAATGAGTTAAACCAGTTCTTCAATAGGTTTGACAACTGGCCCTCCTGTTCACACACCCCTCAGCATAACAGTCAGCTGCTGAGGCACCTAATTATTCCTCAGCACCAATGCCCCCCTCCTTCCTCTCCCCCTCCAGTTCAACACATAGATGAAAACAGGCTACCACTGTCTGCATCCTCTTCTTGCCCTGCACCTACTATCCACACCTCTACATACCAACTGCTATTGACCTAATCTTCACCTCCCCCGGCCACCACCTTTCACCAACTCCCCAGTCATCATGGACTCACCCTCACTACTGAGCAGGTGAGAAAGGCTCTGGGGAAACTCAGACATGGTGAAGCATTGGGACCAGACGATGTGAACCCCAGTGTCCTGAAGGAATGTTCTGAGCAGCTGTGTGGAGTTCTCCAGCGCATTTTCAATCTGAGTCTCAGCCCGGAAAGGGTCCCGACCACGTGGGAAACATCACGTGTGGTCCCAGTACCCCAAGAAGGACCATTCAAAAGCCTTGAATGATTACTGTCCATTGGCCCTAACCTCACACATCATGAAGGTCCTGGCTCATCTCCAAACCCTGGACAGAAGAGCCCTCGATCCCCTGCAGTTTGCCGACCAGGAGCACACAGAGCCTACTTCCACTTGGATAAACAGTGCAGCACTATGAGGATTGAGTTTTCTGATTTCTCAGGTACCTACAATACCATAGAGCCCTCATTGCTGGAAGAAAAGCTCCGTTCACTTCCATTGTAACCTGGATAATGGACTACCAGACTGGCAGACCACAGTTTGTGTAGCTTCAGAGCTGTATGTTATGGCTATCAGCAGCACTGGAGCCCCATGGGGTATTGTATTGGCTCCCTTCCTGTTTACCCTGTATACCTTGGGCTTCAGTTACAACAATGAGTCACACCATTTGCAGTAGTCTCTGATAACTCAGCAATAGTTGACTGTATAAAGGGAGGACAGGTTGTCTTGGTGGAGGACTTTGTGAATCATCTGCAGCTCAGTGTTAGTATAACTAAGGAGATGGTGATGGACTTTAGGAAGACTAAGCCTACACTGCTCCCTGTTACTGTTGATGGTGAGTTTGTGGATGTGGTGACAAATACCTGGGGGTGTACCTGGATGACAGACTTGAGTGGAGCACCAACACAGAGGCTGTGTACAAGAAGGGCCGGAGTTGCTTCTACTTCCCAAGGAGACTGAGGTCCTTTGGAGTATGCAGGCCTCTCCCTCACATGTTTCACCACTCTGTTGTTGCCAGTACAATCTTCTATGCCATGGTGTGCTGGGGCAATGGCATCAACACAGGTGAAGCCAAACAGGCTGAATAAATGGATTAGAAAGGCTGGCTCTGTTACAGGAGTCAAATAGACAAGCTGGGGACTGTGGTAGAACAAAGGACCCTATGGAAAACCCTGGCAATTCTGGACAATGTTTCTCACCCTCTGCATGCCACCTTGGCTGACCAGAGGAGCACTTTCAATAATAGACTAAGACAACTGCTCTGCTTCTAACAGTGCAATATGAGGTCATTCTTACCCTCGGCCATTAGGCTCCATAATGAGTCAACCTATAGCTGGGGAAGTGATGACCTCCCCTCCTGTTAGACTGTTTGTGGTAACTTACTTTTCATTCTTTCTACTTCCCTTCTAATATTTATATCTGTGCACTTGTAATGCTACTGTGACACTGTAATTTCTTCTGGGATCAACATCTTTCTATCTGTTTAAGTGCACCTCCACTCTCCTACTGCAGAAGTTGAAGAAGGTGTCTCACCAGCATTTTCCTGAGGGGCAGGTAGGGATGGGCAATAGATACGGGCTTTGCTGGCATCGCCCCCATTTGTGAGGGAGGGAGAAAGGCCATGGGAAGCTTTGTTAAGGATGGAAGATGCAGGATCAGGAGGAGGACCTGTTCCTGAACATGGCTGATCTTGGCCTCAGCACCACTTTACCTCAACGGCCTTGTCACTTCACTGTCTGCCTTGAATGAATCCCTCGCCTGTGCTCACTGGGGTCACCTCTTCCATCTTCCTGATAATCATCAGATAGAATGGAAGCTGCAGCATTGGGTTTGACAAGAGAGCATGCAGAGGGCTCAGCCCATCCTCTGAATAACAATTCTGGGTGTAATCTCAGCCTGCTATTGACAGAGACCATGGAGCCTGGCTGAATTCAGACAAGAGCAAGCAAAACCAAACACATATTTCCAGCCAGAGTCTGCTAGGGAGAGCTAACAGAGTGTCGGATTAATCCATGACAAAGGGGAACTAGTGCTGAGAAATGTCATTCAGCAATGCCCCACAAGCACACATGTTGTTACATCTTCACCACAGCAAATGGTCCAAGGTTTGGCATGGTCCGTCAGTGGAGTTGCTGGGTTAGGAAAGGCAGGGTCCTGCTCGTGGTGTTTAAGAGCAGGAGTGATGGGTGGAGAGGTTGTGAGAGGGATTCCCAGAGGTCAGACGCAGCAGCAAAGGGCAGGGCCAGTGGGTGATGTTCTGTTACTTGTTCACTTTTCAGGACTTGGGCATCACCGACAAGACTAGAATCTGTTAGTCAGAATCAGACATTCATACAACTGAGAAACAGGGCCTTCAGCCCAACTCCTCCATGTCAACCAAGGTGCCCACCCAAGCTAATCTCGTCTGTCAGAGTTTGGTCCACATCCCTCTGTCCGTTCCAATCCCGTACCTGTCCAGGTGTCTGTTAAATGCTGTTAATGTACCTGTCTCAACCACTTCCTTTGGCAGCTCTTTCCACATACCCACCACTCTCCGTCTGAAGAAATTCAGGTCTCATTTAAATCTCTCCTACCCCCCCCCCCCATTGTCTTAAACCTGTGCCCTTAACTCAAAGATTCAAAGTACATTTATTACCAAATTATCTATGCAGTATACTCTGAGATTTGTCTTCCCCACAGCCACAAAAAAAACCATTCAAATAAAAACATCAAACCCCAAACCTCTCTCACACAAAAAAAACAGATCACACAAATGCAACAAAAAAAGAAAAAAGAATGAAAAACACAGAATATAAAACACAAAACCAAAAGTCCAGGCATGTTCAGTTCATTAACTGCAGGCTGCCCTGATCAAAACCTCCCAAGAGAGCAACAGGAAAAGGGAGAGACCAGAAACCAGAGCCACGTCATAACGTGAACTGCAAAGTTCAATCCACAAACTGTGTCGATTAAACCCTGCTTAAGACCCAGAGTCCGGCACCATCTCTGATAGCTTCGAGGGGTAAAGAGACCATTGAATGCAGGGACCTTCCTCCGGCAGCATTGAGCAAGAGGCTCACCCTCTTGATGGCACCACCCTCTCACCTCCTGCACTTGCCTTGATGATTTAAACCCTCCCCAGCAAGGAATGATGGCGGGCTCACACTCTGTCTCCAGGCTTCTTGGCCTTGAGGCCACACACTTCACTTGAAGCCTCCTGGAACCCTCTTGGAGACAGCAGAGCACCAGATCACTCAATCGGCCCAAGAGCACACTGCCGAAACGTAGATCACCGGCTCCAACAGTAGCAGAACCACATTTGAAAGGAAAAGACTTAAGAGTAGAGAAAGGAGTAGTTTTGCGAACTGCCTGGAGGATGTCACTCTGCTCGTGTTGTTTGCTGGTGTCAGATTCCCTTTCCCTTGGAAAAATACTCAGAGCATTCAACATGCCTAAGCCCCACATGATTTTATACAACTACATAGGGTCAGCTCTCAGCCATCCACACTTCAGGGAATAAAGACCTAACCTACCCTATATCAGGCCCTCAAGTCCCAGGAATGTTCTCATAAGTCCTTGCACTCTTTCCTGCCCAAAACTGAACACAATACTCCAGGTGTGGCCTCATCAAAATCTTGTACAACTGCTCTAACATCCCAAATCCTGTACTAAATTGACCATTCTGGTTGTCTTTTCAACTGATGGCAGGTCGGGCCTTTTGGAGTCAAGCACGTTGGGGTTGTGGAGTCATGTGCATTCTGGCCCAGGTTATACCTGCAGATTTCCTCTCCTGAAGGACTATATGGAACCAGATAGAATCTTAACCACCATCCTGGGGGATTTTTGGCTATCATTGTAAATTTTATTTTGAAATACAGCACGTAACTGTGCCTGCGAACTGTGCCTGCCAGCAGCCCACTGATTTAAGCCTACTTTAATCACAAGACAAAGGAGCAGAAGTAGGTCATTCGGCCCATCAAGTCTGCTCCGCCACTCCACCATGAGTTAAACTATTCTCCCATCTAGTTCCAATTTCTGGCTTTTTCCCAATATTCCTTGATACCCTGATTAATGAGAGACCTATCAATCTCCTCCTTAAACATCCTCAACGATCAGGCCTCCACAGCTGTATGTGGCAATAAATTCCATAAATTCATGACCCTCTGGCTAAAAAATTTTTTCCTCATCTCTGTTTTAAATGGGTAGCCTCTAATTCTAAGACTGTGGCCTCTTGTCCTGGACTCATCCACCAAGTGAAACAGCCTTTCCACATCTACTCTGTCCAACCCTTTCAACATTCAAAATGTTTCTGAGATACCCTCTCATTCTTCTATACTCTAATGAATTACAGTCCAAGAGCCCACAAACGCTCCTCATATGTTAGCCCCTGCATTCCAGGAATCATCCTCGTAAATCTTCTCTGAACTCTCTCCAACATCAGTACATCCCTTCTAAGATAGGGGGGCCCAAAACTGCACACAGTATTTCAAATGGGGTCTCACCAGTGCCCCATAGAGCCTCATCAATACCTCCTTACTTTTATACACTATTCCTCTTGAAATGAATGCCAACATAGCATTCGCTTTCCTTACTGCCGATCCAACCTGGTGGTTAACCTTTAGAGTATCCTGTACGAGGACCCCCAAGTCCCTTTGCACTTCCGATTTTTGAATTTTCTCCCCATCTAAATAATAATCTGCCCGATTATTTCTTCTTCCAAAATGCACAACTGTACATTTCTCAACATTGTATCTCATCTGCTACTTCTTTGCCCACTCTCCTAAACTGACCAAGTCTCTCTGCAACCTTTCCGTTTCTTCAACACTTCCTGCTCCTCCACCTATCTTAGTGTCATCCACAAACTTAGCCACAAAACTATTTAATCCATAATCTAAGTCATTGATATACAGTGTAAAAAGAAGCGGCGCCAACACCGACCCCTGCGGAACACCACTAGTAACCGGCAACCAACGGGAATAAGATCCCTTTATTCCCGCCCTTTGCTTTTTGCCTAACAGCCAATGCTCTACCCATTCCAATATCTTTCCTGTAATTCCATGGGCCCTCATCTTATTAAGCAGCCTCTTATGCGGCACCTTATTGAAGGCCTTTTGAAAATCCAAATACGCAACATCCACAGTCTCCCTTGTCAATTTTATTTGAGATTACCTTAAAAAATTCCAATAAGTTGGTGAGGCAGGATCTTCCCTTTATGAAACCATGCCGGCTTGGGCCTATCTTGTCATGCACCTCGAGGTATTTCATAACCTTGTCCTTGAGGATCGACTCCAAGAACTTTCCAACTACCAATGTCAGACTAATAGGTCTGTAATTTTCTTTTTGCTGCCTCCCTCCTTTCTTAAACAACAGAACTACATTTGCGACCTTCCAGTCCTCCAGAACCATGCCAGAGTCTATCGATTCCTGGAAGATAATTTCCAATGCCTCCACAATCTCCAAAGCCACCTCCTTAAGAACCCATGGGTACTCCTCATCCGGTCTGGGAGACTTATCTATCCTTAGTCCATCTAGCTTTGATTAGGGAGCTTAAGGTAAAGGTACCTTAAGAAAGCAGTGATCAAAATATGATAGAATTCATCCTGCTGTTTCAGAGGGAGAACATAAAGTCATATGTATCAGTATTACAGTGGAGTAAAGTGAACTACAGAGGTATGAGAGAGAAGCTGTCCAAAGTTAATTGGAATGGGATACTAGCAGGGATGATGCCAAAAATGTGATGGCTCTAGTTTCTGGGGAAAAATTGGCAGATGCAGAGATACACCCCAAAGAGGAAGAAGTGTTCCAAAAGGAGGATGAGGCAACTGTGGCTTACAAGGGAAGTTAAAGGTAGCATAAAAGGAAAAGAGAAGGCATATAATATAGCAAAAGAAATTGTGGCAAGTCAGAGGATTGAGAAGCTTTTAAAAGCCAACAGAAGGTAACTAAAAAGCATTAAGGAGAGAAAAGATGAAATATGAAGATAAGCTAGCAACTAATATAAAAAAGGATACCAAAAGTATTTTTCAGATAGATGAAGAGAGCTAAGTGAGACTGCATATTGGACCACTGGAAAATTACACTGGAGAGGTAGTAATGCGGGACAAAGAAATGGCAGATGAATTTAATAAGTATTTTGTGTTTGTTGTGGAAAGACCAGTAGTATGCCAGAAATTCAATAGCATCAAGATGCAGAAGTGACTATAATTGCTATTGCTAAGGAGGAGGTGCTTGAGAACCTGAAAGGTCTGAAGGTAGATAAGTCGTCTGGATCAGAAGACCTTTGACAAGGTGCCGCACATGAGGCTGCTTAACAAGCCACGAGTCCATGGTATTACAGGAAAGATTCTGGCATGGATAAAGCAGAGGTTGATTGGCAGGAGGCAAAAAGTGGGAATAAAGGGAGCCTTTTCTGACTGGTTGCCAGTGACTAGTGGTGTTCCACAGGGGTCTGTGTTGGGACTGATTATTTTTATGTTAAATGTCAATGATTTGGATGATAGAATTGATGGCTTTGTTGCAAAGTTTGCAGATGACATGAAGATAGGTGGACAGGAAGATAGTTTTGAGGAAGTAGAGAGGCTACAGAAGGACTTAGACAGATCAGGAGAATGGGAAAAGAAGTGGCAGATGGAATACAGTGTCAGGAAGTGTATGGCCATGCACTTTGGCAGAAAAATGAAAGGGTTAACTATTTTCTGAATGTAGAGAAAATACAAGAAGCTGAGACACAAAGGGACTTGGGAGTCCATGTGTAGGATTCCCTAAAGGTTAAACTGCGGGTTGAATCTGTGGTGAGTAATGTTAGCATTCATTTCAAGAGTACTAGAGTATAAAAGCAAGGATGTAATTTTGAGACTTTATAAAGCACTGGTGAGGTCTCACTTGGAGTATTGTGAGCAGAATTGGGCCCCTTATCTTAGAAAGGATGTGCTGAAACTGGAGAGGGTTCAAAGAAGGTTCACAAAAATGTTTCCAGGATCTGAAGAGCCTGGGCCTGTATTCACTGGAATTCAGAAGAATGAGGGGTGAACACAATGAACCCTATCGAATGATGAAAGGCCTTGACAGAGTGGATGTAGAGAAGATGATTCCTATGGTGGGAAAGTCTAAGACCAGAGGACACAGCCTCAGATTAGAGGGGCGTCCTTTTAGAATGGAGATGAGAAGGATTTTCTTTAGTCAGAGAGTGGTGAATCTGTGGAATTCTTTGCCACAGGCAGCTGTGGAGGGCAAGTCTTTATGTATGTTTAAGGCAGAGATCGATAGATTCTTGATTGGTCAGGGCATGAAGAGATATGGGGAAAAGGAAGGAAATTGGGGCTGAGAGCAAAATTGGATCAGCCATGGTGAAATGGCAGAGCAGACTTGATGAGCCAAATGACCTTATTCTGCTCCTATATCTAATGGTCTTATGGAATACAGTACACCACCTGAACCCTGTGGCGAGCTGTAGAGTGCTGGGCTCCAAGGTTTCTAGAACAACTGTTTTTGTTAATTGTTGTCTTCACTAGAGTCATTAACCCCTTGTGCTTTCTGTTTAATCTTGGCAAGTTTATCTTGACTGGCATGGGTTTTCAGCGTACTAGGATTATTTAAAGCGGACTCCTGATTAGCGCTTATCGCGGGGTCCTTGTTTTGAGCATGATTTGTTTTGTGGTGTCGCTTGGCTGAGCCATCGGTGTCTATTAGAATTCCTATGTATAAGCTCTTGTTCCCTTCTCGACATAGGAGTCTAACATTCCTCCACATCTCGTGCAGGTTGCCAGCACACAGCCCGACAACCAGGGTTCTTTAACAGATAGCTAAAGAGATTGGGGAGGCACAGTACTGTACTTGTTAATGTGGAGTGGAAAGCGAGTTTTACATCTGGCAAGAGGAAACTACTTTGGAAATGGCGAGGGTGGAGTGTGACGAGCGGTGTGTGGGACAGGCGGCAGAAAAGGAGAGTCGGGTGGGGGAGGCACAGGTGCAGGCACACCCAGCCCTGAGACACCAGGCAAAGTCATTTGATTCAAAACAATTACTTTATAGTTGCAACTGTGTAATACAAAGGAATAAATAAATAATAATAATTTTAAAAAAGCAATAAATATCAAGAGATATAATATAAGAAATATAATGAGATGAACAATTCTTGAAAGTGAGTCCGTAGGCTGTGGGAAAGGCTCAGTGCTGGGGTGAGTGAAGTTATCCCCATTGGTTCAAGAGCCAGATGATTGAGAGGTAATAACTGTTCCTAAACATGGTGATGTGGGTCCTGTGGTTCCTGTATCTTTTTCCTGAAGGCAGCAGTGGGAAGAGAGCATGAGATGGGTGGTGATGGATGCTGCTTTCCTGCGACAACACTCTGTGTAGATGTGCTCAATGGTGGGGAGTGCTTTACTCATTATGGACTGGGTCACATCCACTACTTTTTGTATGATTTTCCGTTCAAGTGCTTTAGAGTTTCCATACCAGGCTGCAATGCAGCCAGGCAATATGCTTTTCACCACACATCTATAGAAGTTTGTCACAAACTTCTAAGGAAATAGAGACTCTTCTGTGATTTCTTCATGATTGCACTTGCGTGTTGGGCCAGGACAAGTCCTCTGAAACGATGATACTGAGGAATTTAAAGTTGCTTACTCTCTTCACATCCGATCCCCCAATGAGGACTGGCTTATGGACCTCCAGTTTCCTCCTCCTGAAGTAAATAACAGCTCCTTGCTCTTGCTGACATCGAGTTAGAGGTTTTTGTTGTGGCACCACTCAGCTGGATTTTCAATCTCCCTCCTATAGGCTGATTTGTCACCACATTTGATTTTGCCAGTGGCAGTGGTATCATCAGCAAACTTAAATATGGCATTGGAGCTGTACTTAGCCTCACAGTCATAAGTGTAAAGTGAGTAGAGCAAAAAACACAGCCCTGTGGTGCACCTATGCTGGTGGAATTGTGAAAGAGATGTTATTGCCAATCCGAACTGACTGGGATCTATAAGTGGGGAAATTGAGGTTTCAATTGCACAAGGAGGTACTGTGGACAAGGTCTTGAAGCTTATTAATAAGCTTTGAGGGGATGATGGTATTGAATGCCGAGTTGCAGTTAATAAAAAGCAAACTGATGTGTGCATTGTTGCTGCCCAGATGTTGCATGAAGAGCCAATTAAATGGCATTTGCTGTGGGCCTTTTGTGCCGGTAGGCAAACTGGAGCAGATCCAAGTTGATTCTCAGGCAGAAGTTAATATGTTTCATCACCAACCTCTCCAAACACTTCATCACTGTGGATGTAAGTGCTACTGGACAATAGTCATTGAGACATTCTTCTTAGGCACCGACATAATTGAAGTATGCTTGAAGCAGGTGGGTTCCTCGGACTGACAAAGCTAAAGGTTAAAGATACCTGTGAACACTCCAGCCAGTTGATCAGCACAGGTCTTTAGTACTTGGCCAAATACCCCATTTGGGCTGGATGATTTCTGTGGGTTCACCCTCCTGAATGACACTCTCCTGTCAGCCTCAGAGACTAAAATCACAGGGTCTTTGGGGCTGTGGGAATTTGTGATGGTTTCTCCATGTTTTGATGGTCAAAGTGAGCATTGAAGGTATTGAGCTCAGCGGGAAGTGAAGCCCTGAAGTCACCTATGTCCCTTGATTTCACTTTGTAAGCAATGATAGCATTCAAGATGTGCCACAGCTGTCAAGCATCCTTGATTGATTCGTTTGTGAGATGGCTTTCCAGAGATCATACCTAGACTGCTTGTAACCCTCTTGGTTGCTAGACTTGAATGTCTCTGATCCGGCCCTCAGCAGATTGCAGAAAAGACCATAAGATATAGGAGCAGAATTAGGCCATTTTGCCCATCAAGGCTGTTCCCTCTCGGCACCAGTTTCCTGCTTTTTCCCTGTACCATTTATGCCCTGACTAATCAAGAATCTATCAACCTCTGCCTTAAATATACCCAATGACTTGGCTTCTACAGCTGCCTGAGGCAATAAATTCCACAGTCTCACCATTCTTTGGCTAAAGAAATTCTTATTCATATCCATTCTAAATGTATGTCCATCTATTCTGAAGTGGTGCCCCAGTCCTAGACTCTCCACCATAGGAAACATCCTCTCCACATGCACTCTATCGAGGCTTTTCAACATTTCATAGATTTCAATGAGATTCCACCCCTCATTCTTCTGAATTCCAGTGAGTAAAGGCCCAGAGGCAACAATCATATGGTAACCCTTTCATTCCCATAATCATTCTCGAGAACCTTCTTTGAACTCTCTCCAATGTCAGCACATCTTTTCTTAGATAAGGGGTCTAAAACTGCTTACAATACACCAAGTGAAGCCTCACCAGTCTCTTATAAAATCTCACCATTTCATCCTTGCTTTTATACTCTAGTGCTCTTGAAATGAATGTTAACACTGCCTTTGTCTTCCTCACCACTGATTCAACCTGTAAATTAACCTTTAGGACCCAAGTCACTGTGCACATTGAACTTTTGAATTTTCTCTCTGTTTAGAAAATAGTCTGTGCTTTTAGTTCTTCTATCAAACTGTATGACCATACACTTCCTGACACAGTATTCCCTCTGTCACTTCTTTGCCTATTCTCCCAACTGCCTAAGTCCTTCTGCAGACTACCTGTTTCCTCAACACTACCTACCCCTCCACCTACCTTGATATCATCCACAAACTTGGCTACAAAGCCATCAATTCTATCATCCAAATTTTTGAAATATAACGTATAAAGAATTGGTTCCCATACAGATCCCTATGGAACACCACTAGTTACTGGCAACCAACCAGAAAAGGCTCCCCTTATTCCCACTCTTTGCCATTCAGCCAGTCCTCTATCCATGCTAGCATCTTTCCTGTAATACCATGGGCTCTTAACTTGTTCAGCAGCCTCATGTTTGGCACCTTGTCAAAGTCCTTCTGAAAATCCAAGTATACAACATCCACAGATTCTCCTTTGTCTATCCTTCTTGTTATTTCTTCAAAGAATTCCAATAGATTTGTCAGTCAAGATTTTCCCTTAAGTAAACCGTGCTTATTTTGGCTTATTTAATCATGTGCCTCCAATTACCCCAAAGCCACATGCATAACAATATACTCCAACATCTTCTCAGTTACCGAGATCAGACGAACTGGCTTATAATTTTCTTTCTTCTACCTCTCTCCCTTCATGAAGAGTAGAGAGACATTTGCAATTATCTAGTCCTCTGGAAACCTGTCAGAATCTGTGATTCTTGAAGGATCATTACTAATGCTTCCATACCTTCTTTATCTAAATCATTCAGAGCCATGGCTGTTGACCATCTGGTCCAGGTGATTTATCAACCTTCAGAATTTTAAGTTTCCTAAGCTCCTTTTCCCTAGTAATGGCAACTTCACTTTCTCTTCCCCCTGACACTCTCGAACTTCTGGCATTCTGCAGGTGTCTTCCACAGTGAATACTGATGCAAAATACTTATTTAGTTTATCTGCTATTTCCTTGTCTCCCATTACTACCCCCTCCAGCACAATTTTCCAAGAGTCTGTTATCTACTCTTACCTCTCTTTTACTCTTTATATATCTGAAGAAACTTTTGGTATCCTCTTTAGTACTATTGGCTAGCTTAGCTTCATATTCCATCTTCTCCACTTTTATGCCTTTTTAAATTGCCTTCTGTTGGTTTTTAAATTTCCCAAATTGTCTAATTTCCCAACAATTTTTGCTATATTATATACTCTTTCTTTGGATTTTACGTTGGTTTTGACTTCCCTTGTCAGCCAAAGTTGATTCATCTTGCCTTTAGAATACTTTTCTGGGGAAAATGAAAAAAAAAAAGATAGCAGAAAATACAATTCATAGAATTAGGAATCCAAGAACAAAAATGTTAAAAAAAATAAGCTAAGTGAAATTCAAGAAGCTTTTGAAGTGTTTTAGAAAACTCTGTATTCCAAAGTTCCAGGGGGAAGCATAACCCAAATTGACACCTTCCTGAATTCTCTAGAGTTACCCACTTTATCTGAAAAACAAAATAGAACGATGACTACTGACATAACTGAAGCTGAACTAAAAGCTGCAATTAGCAGGCTTAAATTAAGCAAATCACCAGGATCAGATGGGTACACGGCAGAGTGGTACAAAGAATTTAAAAATGAGTTAATTCCTGTCTTACTCCCCACACTGAACTGGGCTCTAAAAAAGGCATATATGCCACCCAGGTGAAAGGAAGCGATAACCTCAGCTATACCGAAAGAAGGCAAGGATAAATTGAAATGTTGGTCATTTAGACCAATATCCGTTCTTAATGTAGATTATAGATTATTTACCTACATTATGGCCAAATGATTAAAAGAGTTTCTACCCAGACTGATACATAACAATCAGACAGGTTTTATACAACAACACCAAATACAAGACAATATACGAAGAACACTTCACATTATGGATCCATTATGGATTATGGATTATACAAAAAAAAATTGAAGCAATACTGATAAGTGTGGACACTGAAAAGGCATTTGATTTGGTTAATTGGAATTTTCTTTACAGAGTTTTACATAGATTTAGTTTCCATGACACAATTATTAAAACTATACAGGCACTATATGACAACCCTACTGCTAAGATTAAAATCAATGGATATTTTTCAAATAGCCTTACCCTAGAAAGGGGCACGAGACAGGGTTATGCATGGTCACCGCTACTCTTCGCATTATATCTGGAACCATTAGCTCAATACATCAGACAAAATGAAGATATCAGCGGAATTACTATTAAAGGGACTGAGCATAAATTGGCTTGTTACGTGGATGACATTTTGATCTAATTAGGGCAATCAACATACTCTTTGCCTAAATTGATGCGATCCTTTGAACAATATGGTCAATTATCAGGATACAAGATCAACATAGATAAAACCAAATAACTTTCATATAACTATAGCCCACCAAGAGAAATTGAAAGTAGATATCTCTGGGTATGGCAAACAAAGTCTTTCAAATATTTGGGCATCATTATGCCAAAAGATTTGGCAAAATTATCAGAATGTAATTATCAGCCTGTATTTAAAAAAATTAGGAAGATATAACAAGATGAAACCTAATTCCTTTTTTCAGTCTCAGTTCAAGGATTGAATCTATTAAAATGAATATACTACCCAGACTGTTATATCTCTTTCAGACCCTACCAATAGAGACTAATCAAAATCAATTCAATGAATGGAACAAAATGTTATCAAGATATATTTGGCAAGGCAAAAGGCCTAGAGTTCATCTCAAAACCTGGCAATTAGCTAAGGAAAAGGGGGGATGGGGCCTCTTAGAGATGATTATTTTGCAGCACAGTTGAGAGCTGTGATATGTTGGTGTAACCCATCATATGACGCTCAATGGAAAACCATTGAGGAGGGGATACTTCCCATCCCCATACAAGCAATTTTGGCTGATAAAAACCTACAAAGGTACATAAATACTATTAATCACCCATGGGTGAAATGGACTCTTAAAATATGGAAAACTATTATAAAATAATATAAACTAGAGGGAGATATTGCAATTCTTAAATGGTGTGCATAATTTGGATTTTACACCAAATAAACTGGATGCTAGATTTAAGGACTGGACAGCTAAAGGAATAACTGTTCTTTGCAATATAATGAAAGAAGGAACACTGTTCAGTTTTGAAATACTTAAAGAGAAACACGTTAGAAAAACAAGACTTTTATCGGTATTTACTGATGCGACAATATGTTAACAGGATGGTTAAAAATGTAACCAAGGCAAGTACATATTTGATAGAGCTCTTTAGAAAAGCATTTAATTCAGATAACGGTAGTAGAATCATTTCAAGCGTGTATAAGGGTTTGTCAAATCTTAAAACACATTTGACTTCATACATTAAAACAAAATGGGAAAAGGAAGGAGGTATAATTATATCTGAGGAAGAATGGACAATACTATGGAGGTATCAATGGAAATGTACCAGTTCACAGAAATGGAAGGAGTTTGGATGGAAAAACTTGATAAGATATTTTATTACACTCTCTCAGAAATCCCATTATGATAGAAACCTCCCTGTTTGCTGGAGAAATTGTGGAAATCAAAATGCAAACCATTATCATATTTTCTAGGAATGCCCCATTATCAAAGACTATTGGAGTGGGATACACAATGCCCTACAAGACATCTTTAAAAATGAAATACCCTTAGAAAGTAAGACCATCTATTTTGGGTGTATACCTCAAGAATGGCTGAAAAGAGATAAATATTTAATGAATGTACTGTTGGTGGCTGGTAAAAAGACTCTTACTAGGAAATGGTTATCACAGGAGAGCCCAACCTTAAATGCATGGATGGAAATTACAATGGGCATTTACAAAATGGAGAAGATAACAGCATCTGTTAATCATAAGTTGGAACAATTTGATTCATATTGGGAAAAATGGTTTAACTACATAACACCTCATAGGCCTGATTTTATTCTCACAAATCAATGAATATGTTATAAAAAAAGATCACTCCCTACTTGTACATAGTTTTCTCCTTTCGCTTGTTCTTTCTTTCCTCTTTTCTATAAGTGTATACCTCAGATAAATATTAAGTGGAGATTTGTGGCATATATGACTATATGATATATACACACACACACACACACAATATCTGAAATACATCTCATGGAAATGTTGGTCTGATGATGAACTTCAATAAAAAATAAATTACAAAAAAAAAGAATACTTCTCTGGGATGTATCTATCCTGTGACTTTTGAATTGCTCCCAGAAATTCCAACCATTGCTGCTCTGCCTTCATCCCTGCTAATGTCTTCTTTCAAACAACTTTGGCCAGCTCATCTCTCAGGCCTCTGTAATTCCCTTACTCCACTGTTATATTGATACATCTGACTTTAGCTTCTCCCTCTCAAATTGAAATGAATTCTATCATATTGAGATCATTGCTTCCTAACGGTTCCTTTACCTTAAGCTCTCTAATCAATTCCAGTTCATTTCAGAACACCCAATCCAGAATAGTTGATCCCCTTAGCAGGCTCAACCATGAGCTGCTCTAAAAAGCCATCTGGTAGGCATCTACAAATTACTCCTCTAGGGATCCAACACCAACCTGATTTTCCCAATCTACCTGCATAGTGAAATCCCATATTACTATCATAACATTGCCCTTTTGACGTACCTTTTTTATCTGCCACTTTTTGCAAGCCTGTATATAACTCCCATCAGGGTTCTTTTATCCTTGCAGCTACTTAGCTCTACCCACCAGGATTCTACATCTTCTATCCTATAAACCAAATCCCAAGAATATAGTTTATTTTTACTAACAGAGCCACCCTAGCCTCTCTACCTATCTGTCTGTACTTTTGACATAACGTGTATACTTGGATGTTAGGCACCTAGTCATAATTTTCTTTCAGTCACGATTCAGTGATGTCCACAACAACAATACATGCTAATCTGTAACTGTGCTATAAGTTCATCTACCGTATTCCATATACTGTGTTCATTCAAATATAACACTTTCAGTCCTATATTCATCATCCTTTTCGATTTTGTCCCATTTACATTGCAACTCATTCTGCTGACTGCAATTCTGCTCTATCATCAGCCTTTCCTCGCTAGCAATCTCACTACACACTTAGTTACCGTTAGTAAACCAATTGCTCCATCCAGTTCCTATTCCCCTGCCAAATTAGCTTAATTTCTTCTGAACAGCTCTTGCAGACCTGCCCACAAAGATGTTGGATCCCCCTCGGGTTCAGATGTAACCATCTCTTTTACTCAGGTTGGACCTTCCCCAGTGATCCAGAAATCTGAGCCCCTGACCCCTGTACTGGTTCCTTAGTCATGAATTTATCTGCTAAATGCTCCTGGACGTACCTTCACTGGCACGTGGCAGAGGCAACAATTCAGAGATTACAGCTTTCCACCTCGCTCCCCAGAATCTCTCATGGTTCATCCAGGGTTTCTGAATGAATTTGTCAGGATACATTGTCTCGTTTTCTGAAGTCCGTGACAACCCTGGTGTGTTCATTCAGATCCACAGATGAATCTTTGAACACTGCCCAGCCTACCAACTCAAAGCAATCCTGTAGCCACTCCTCTGCCTTCTAATCTCTGGAGCCTCTACCTAAATGCACGTAGGAGAAGGACAGCCAGGTGATCTGATTTCCTGAAATGCGGTCTGGGCATTCCTCATCTTAGTATAGCAGTGGATTAGTGTGTTGGGAGGTAGGTTGTGAGATAAAGAGTCCGTCTTATCATACTAGGGAAGTATTTACTGTAATAGTCTTAAAACAGTTGGGTAGACACTGTCCTTGAACCTGGTGATCTGTGCTTTCTGGCTTTTGTAACCTCTGCCTGATTGGAGAGAGAACGTCCGGGGTGAGTGGGGTGTTTGATGATGCAACTGCTTTACTGAGGCAGCAGGAAGTATAGACAGAGTCCATGGAGGGGAGGCTGGTTCCTGTGATGTGCTGTGTCCACAGGCTGGATTCCCTGGACTCGGCCTTGAACCCACAGTGCTGTGACTGAGGTTGTGCGCAGTGGGACTGACTCAGGATTCTGACCAGAGGATATAATTACCCGTCCCCTCTTCACTTAACACTTCACTTCAATCATTCTTTTACAAAATCCAAAACAACCAGAGTAAATCTGCGTAACCTTTTAATCTTTGCTGCAGGTTCCACTACAGGATCAATATCTCCTTCAGGGTGAGGTGTGGGAAACTGGATGCTGCCCCCTTCCCACACCGAGGTGAGTCCAGGTTTCTCTGAAACCCGAGACGCTCACCCCAATGAACTATCAATCAGAAAACACTCACAAGTCCCTAAATTCTACCTCTCACATGTCTGTCTGCACCCCGAGTCCACTGACTGTGCAACACTGCCCCTCCAACACAGCAGCACCCTGTTAGAATCAGAATCAGATTTATTATCACTGACGTGTGTTGCGAAGTTTGTTTTATGACAGCAGTACAGAGCAATACCTAAAGTATTTTATAATTTACAAAAGGAATACTGTATATTAGAAATAAAGAAGTAAATATTGCAATTAGAGAGCGAAATAGTGAGGTGGTGTTCATGGGTCATGGATTATTCAAAAATCTGATGGCAGAGGGGAAGAAACTGTTCCTATATCATTGAATGTGTCTTCAGGCTCCTGTACCTCCTCCCTGATGGAAGTAATGAGACAATGGCATGTTCTGGGTAGTGATGGTCCTTAACGATGGATTCTGATTTCTTGAGGCATCACCTTTTGAAGATGTCCTCGGGGAACATAGAACATAGAAATTTACAGCATATTACAGGCCCTTCAGCCCACAATGTTGTGCTGACCACGTAACCTACTCTAGAGTCTGCCTAGAATTTCCCTAGCGCATTGCCCTCTATAGCTCCATGTACCTATCTAAGAGGCCCTTAAAAGACCCTGTTGTACCCGCAGTGGTGAGGATAGTGCCCATGAAGGAGCTGACTGAGTTTACAACCCTCTGCAGGTTTCTTCTGATCCTCCACACCAGATGATATAGCAACCAGTACATCTGTAGAGATCAGCCAGAGTCTTTGGTGACATAGCTGATCTCCTCCTAATGAAATATAGCCTCTGGCGTGTCTTTTTCGTCTTTACACTAATATGTTGGGCGTAGGATAGATCTTCAGAGATGTTGACACCCAGGAACTTGAAACTGCTCCCCCTTACCACTGCTGATCCCTTGATGAGAGCAGTTATGCATGCTCCTGACACATCTTCCCTGAAGTCCCCAAATCAACTATTGGTCTTAATGGCATTGAGTGCGAGGTTGTTGTTGCAACACTATTCAACCAGCCAACTTATCTTGTGCCTCCTCATCACCAGCTGAAATTTTACCCACAACAGTAGCATCATCATTGAATTTATAGATGGCACTTGAGCTGTGCCTAACTGCACACTCACAAGCATAAACGTGCAACCTTGAGGTGCGCCAGCGGAGATTGTTAGCATGGAGATGTTATTTTGGATCCACACTGTTCTTGTCAGTACTGCCCCTCCACTAATGAAACACCTGTCTGGTACAATTGTGCTTTTGGTCGGTGTACTGTTGTCAGACTCTTAAGGTTGTACAGCAGAGTAATAGGCCATTGGGCCCACCAAATCCATACTGAGCCTTTTGCCATTTGTACTAATCCCATTTGCCCACAAAAAGCCAATTTCTTTCTCCACTGACCACCATCGCCCCATGTGTTTTGAGCTTGTGTGCACCACGGCTGGAAACGTCAGAGTGAAGTTTCCAGAATTAATCAGGCTTTCCCAATTTTCTCTAGAAGTGCATTATTGTCACATCTGTAGTTGTCAGGGCTGCTCCGCACAGTTTGGGCTTAGATCCTGGCTCTGGGCTCCGGGTGTGTCTCACCGCTTTCTATCAGGTGAATCACCATCCTGATTCACCGCCCCACAAGCTGCTCAGTAGACAGGGGTAAACATGTCAGGAGAGAACACTCATCTTCCGCAGCTGCTCCCTCAGTTGTTACCACACACATAAACAATGTGGACAAAAATGTAGATGAGCTGATCAGTAGTTTTGCAGATGACACAACGTTGGTGGAGTGGAGTTGTAGATAGCGAGGAAAGTCATCGGTTAGATGCAGAGCAGTTGGGTGAACGGACAAATGGCAGCTGGCATTTAATCTGGACAAGTGCGAGGTGTTGCACTTTGGGAGGTCAAAAATGCAGAAGCCACGGTATACGGTAAATGGCAGGACCCTTAGGAGAATTGATGTACAGAGGGGCCTTGGAGAGGAAATCCATAGCTTCCTGAGAGTGGTAACAAGCCAAGGAGAAATAGTGCATTGTGGGGTAGCAGTGACATGACTTAGCTTGCGGCTTGTGGCCTGGACATGATTCAGTTGCATGAGTTTAGAACCAACCATCTCATCTGCTAGAGAATTTACTGGGTGGTATGGTAGCATAGCAGTTAGAATAATGATATTACAGAGCCAGCGACCCAGGTTCAATTCTGCTACTCTCTGTGAGGGGGTTGTACGTCTCTCTGTGACTGAGCAGGTTTCCTCTTGGTGCTCTGGTTTCCTCCCACTTTCCAAAACTGTATGGGTTAGTAGGTTAATTGGCCACAGTGGTGTAATTGGGCAGTGTGGGCTCATTGGGCTGGAAGGGCCTGTTACTGTGCTGCCTGTCCAAGTAAATAAAAATTAAAGTAGTAAACAGGGTGGAAATGCAGGTGTACAGCATTGCTGTCTTCGTTAGTCAGGCCACTGAGAACTGGAATTGGTTTATTATTGTCACAGCCACCAAGGGACAATGAAAAGCTTGTCTTGGCACACTGATCATCCTGATCAAATCGTCACACTGTGCATTGAGGTAGCACAATGCAAAATACTATGTGACAGCTACAGTGGAAGTGCAAAGAGGGGAGAGGATAATATTCAAGATCTTAACAAGGTAGATTGTGAGCTCAAGAGTCCATCTAATTGTATTAGGGAACCATTAAGTAGTCTTATAACAATTGGATAGCATCATGGTGTGCACTTACAGATGGCTGAACCCAGGCACGGGGCATCGACAAACTCCCATGTTGAGATAGAAACAAGAGTTTATTCATTGGAACTTCAATGGCTTGACCGAGTGACACTGCAAGATGAATCAACCTCAAAACACACAACATACAAGGACCCCACCATAAGAGCTAACTGAGAGTCCGCTTTAAAAATCACAGAAGGTGGAAAACCCGTGCCAGTCACAATTAACTTGACACAATTAAACAGAAAGCACAAGGGCTTGATGACTCCAGTAAAGACAATGATTAGTAAATGCAGATGCTTGAGAAGCCTAGAAGTCCATTGCTCTATGGATCGCTGCAAAGGCCCGCAGTGTCGATGACAGGGTAGAAGCTGTTTTTGGGCTTGGTGGTGCATGCTTTCAGGCTTTTGTATCTTCTGTCTGCTAGGAGAAGGGAGAAGAGAGACTCTCCAGGATGATTATACTGGCTGCTTTGTTGAGGCAGCGAGTGGACAGAGTCCCTGGAGGGAAGGCTGGCTTTACGATGAGCTGAACTGTGTATAGAAGTTGAGAAATCGTGTTACAATTGGTTAGGTCAGATTGGGAGTATCGTGTGTGGTTCTGGTCACCACACTATAGGAAGGATGTGGAGGCTTTGGAGAGAGTGCTGAGAAGGCTCACCAGGCTGTTGCCTAGAATATATTACCCACAAGGAGACTTTGGACAAACTTGGACTGTTTTCTCTGGACCGCTGGATGCTGAGGGGCGATCAGACAAATATATAAAATTATGAAAGGCATTGTTAGAGTAGTGAATCAGCGAAGTGATGTATTTGTGGAATTCATTGCCAAAGGTGGCTGTGGAGACCGTCTTTGGGTATGTTTAAAGCAGAGGTTAATAGATTTCTGATTAGTCAGAGTGTCAAAGGTTATGGGGAGCAGGGAGGAGAATGAGGTTGAAAGGGATAATAAATTAGTCATGATTGATTAGCGGAGCAGATTCAATGGGCTGAACAGTTTAATTTTGCCCCCATGCCTTATGATTTTATGGTAGAATTCCAAGGGTAGACATGTTGAGGTGATGTGGAAGTGGGGGGTGACATTGTTTGGGTGAGATGTAGCCCGGGGGCTCCACTTGCTCCCTTGGGAAGAGGGAGACAGATCACTATAGATGAGGGATCTGCAAAAGATATACAAGTGCCAAGAAGCACCTTCCATTATGGTCACAACCAAATGGAGACCCACCTGGTAAATTTAAACCATTGCAACAAGCCGCCTCCTCCAGGATTACAGATCAGTGAGTGATAGTGTTGGGAACCTGGTCACTAAGTCGAGGTGATGCCAATCCCTTGATCAGCTGGGACATCTGCAGTGGGTTGGCCTGAGAGGAGTAACTCTGACTGAATGCAGACAGTCTCAGCCCACATATATCCTGGAGAGGAGCACTACCTCTAGCAGACTCCAGTCAGCCCACCAAGACTGTCCTTTCCTTCTGTAAGTACACACTCTCTCTCTCTCTCTCTCTCTCTCTCTCGCTGACATCTCTCTCAGTTCCTTGTTCAGGAAGCTCCTCGGACGGAATTTGCTTTCTGCACCCTGCCTGGCCTCACAATTCATGTCTCAACAATTCTTTGTCCAAATCTAATTCTCCAAGCCTCTCCCTTCCTCTGTCTGAACATAACAACTCGATGCTACCTAGCTGCTGACTCATCCGGTTATTGATGTTTTTAAATCTATTTATCTTCTGAAAGTCTCAAATTTTAAATTTCTCTGTTCTAATAAAAAGCTCCCAGATCCTGTAGTCAACAAAAGACCTGATTTCCGGCAAAACCCTGTAAACTTTTCCCCTCCCTATAGTGTGGATCTGGAAGCCAAACATGACATTTTAATGATTTTTACAGGTTTGGTATTACTTTATCTCAGTGACCAGGTACAGCTATCAGGAACGTTTATGCTTTATTCAGAACCCTCCTGTATATTTAAAGATTTTACTTCTGGCTTTGGGCTCATGGCTCTGGTAGTAAGGAAGACAAATGCAATGGTAGAATTCATTTCAAGAAGACAAGAATATACAAAAAAAGATGTAACATTGAAGCTTTATAGGGTATTGGTCAGAGTGTATTTGGAGTATTTTGAACTGTTTTGAGCTCCATATCTAAGAAAAGATGTGCTGGCATTGGAGAGGGTCCAGAGGAGGTTCATGAGAATGATTCTGGGAATGAACGGGTTAACATATGAGAAGCACTTGATAGCTTTGGGCCTGTACTTGTTAGAGTTTACAAGAATGAAGAGGGAGCTCATTGACTCAGATCAAATGGTGAAAGGCAGAGATCAAGTGGACATGGGGAAAATGTGTTCTACTGTCAGGGAGTCTAGGGCCTCAGAAGAGAAGGATGTAGTCAATGTTCCTTCTAATTTTTGGCAGTCGGTGTGCACAAAAATTTTTTTCCTGTGACAAACATATGTGCACACTGAATGCACACATGACACAGTTTATGTAGGTTTTCAAAATATTTGACATAAAACTGCACAGAATAACAACAAAATAACATACATATTTAATTCACTCAGTTATTTTTTCTCTCTCTTGTCTTTGGCATTTACCCATTCTTTGTAAACTCTATCTAGACTAATAGAACTTCCATCCAATTGATAGCTTTTGATTCTCATTAACATATCCAAATGACATTCACCTAAATGGTTTCTCAACTTGTTTTTGAGTCACACACACACAAAATGATGGTGGAAAGCAGCAGGCCAGGCAGCATCTATAGGGAGAAGCACTGTTGACGTTTTGGGCCGAGACCCTTCGTCAGGACTAACTGAAAAGAAAGATAGTAAGAGATTTGCAAGTAGGAGGGGGAGGGGGAAATGCGAAATGATAGGAGAAGACCGGAGGAAGTGGGGTGAAGCTGAGAGCCAGAAATGTGATTGGCGAAAGGGATACAGAGCTGGAGAAGGGCAAGGATCATGGGACGGGAGGACTAGGGAGAAAGAAAGGGGGAGGGGAGCACCAGAGGGAGATGGAGAATGGGCAGAGTGATGGGCAGAGAGAGAGAAAAAAAAGAGGAGGGGGAAGAAACTAAATATATCAGGGATGGTGTAAGAAGGGGAGGAGGGGCATTAACAGAAGTTAGAGATGTCAATGTTCATGCCATCAGGTTGGAGGCTACTCAGCCGGTATATAAGGTGTTGATCCTCTAACCTGAGTGTGGCTTCATCTTGATAGTAGAGGAGGCCATGGATAGACATATCATAATGGGAATGGGACGTGGAATTAAAATGTGTGGCCACTGGGAGATCCTGCTTTCTCTGGCAGATAGAGCGTAGGTGTTCAGCGAAACAGTCTCCCAGTCTGCGTCGGGTCTCACCAATATATAAAAGGCCACACTGGGAGCAACAGACGCAGTATACCTCACCAGCCGACTCACAGGTGAAGTGTCGCCTCACCCTGAAGGACTGTCTGGGAGGAAGTGTAAGGGCAGGTGTAGCACTTGTTCTGTTTACAAGGATAAGTGCCAGGAGGGAGATGGGTGGGAAGGGATGGGGGGGACGACTGGACAAGGGAGTCGAGTAGGGAGCGATCCCTGCGGAAAGCAGAAAGGGGGGGGAGGGAAAGATGAGCTTGGTAGTGGGATCCCATTGGAAGTGGAGGTCCCTTGTCTCAGCTTCACCCCACCCCATCTGGTCTTCTCCTATCATTTCGCATTTCCCCCCACTACTTTCAAATCTCTTACTATCTTCCTTTTCAGTTAGTCCTGACGAAGGGTCTCAGCCCGAAACGTCAACAGTGCTTCTTCCTATAGATACTGCCTGGCCTGCTGCGTTCCACCAGCATTTTGTGTGTGTTGCTTGAATTTCCAGCATCTGTAGATTTCTACAGTGTTTGTTTTTGAGTTGATTCATTAGGCTAACACCTTGCTCACAGTCTGCACTAGACACAAGAATGGTTCCCCCAATGTCCATCAAATGTGCAAGGTCGCAAAACTGTTCATTTTGAAGTACAAATGCCTCCATTTGAGCAAAGTTTGAAATCAGTTTGGATTTAATTTTTTCTTGCACGGAAAATTTGAAATCATTAAATGAACTATTACAGTATCTTCAACTAGAAAATCATGATATTTTAGACATAAGGCATTAACTTATTATCGCCAAATGTGAAGTTTACGATATGAACACTGTCTGCCAAAGATGGCTGCCGCCATAATGCAGCTGTACAAACCGGAACAGGAAAAGTGAGGTGACGTAAATTAGTGAAAAACCGACTAACTAGTTAACAGAAACATTTAGCTAAAAGATTATTTTCAATAAGTATAATTATTAACTACTAAATTATTTTAGGTAACTAACCTTTTGCGCGCACATTAATTTCCTTTGTGCGCTGGTTAAAAAATGTATGTGCATGCACTCACACACACACACACAGCTTAGCGGGAACATAGGATGTAGTGTAGAACAGAGGTGAGGAGGAATTGCTTTAGTCAGAGGGGGTGATTCTGTGGAATTCATTGCCTCAGAGGGCTGTGGAGACCAAGTCACTGAGTATATTTAAAG
The DNA here is from genome assembly GCF_030144855.1 of Hypanus sabinus. NCBI lineage: Eukaryota > Metazoa > Chordata > Chondrichthyes > Myliobatiformes > Dasyatidae > Hypanus > Hypanus sabinus. The sequence goes on along the minus strand of NC_082727.1, from coordinate 20,880,262 downwards.
TGGAGATTCATAGGTTCTTGCTTAGTTAGTATGTCAAAGGTTATAGAGAGAAGGCAGTAGAATAGGGTTAAAGAGGGAAAATAAATCTGGCATGATGGAATGGTGAAGAAGACTTGATAGGCCAAATGGCCTAATTCTCCTCCCATGTTTTAATGCTCTAAAGTTTTACAGTGTGACTCTACACTATCACTGTGCAGAATGACATTGCATGGCCTGTCGGATCTGTGGTCAAACCTGCCTCTTGTCTGCGAACCTCTCCACAGGACTTAGAGAACTTTTCAACAGGAGATCCACAGGGTGCTGGTGTGACTATAGGAGAACCAAGTTCAGGTCTACCATCATGGGCATACACACCCGGGTATAAGAGCCTTGAGAATTAGTTACTTGCAGTAGCAGCACGCTACATCACAAACGTGACATACATCAGTTAACATTATGGAGTTGACGTGGATAAGCTTTTTCCATTGAGAGTAGGGGAGATTCAAACAAGAGGACATGAGTTGAGAGTTAGGGGGCAAAAGTTTAAGGATAACACGAGGGTGAATTTCTTTACTCAGAGAGTGGTAGCTGTGTGGAACGAACTTCCAGTAGAAGTGGTAGAGGCAGGTTCGGTATTGTCATTTAAAGTAAAATTGGATAGGTATATGGTCAGGAAAGGAATGGAGGGTTATGGGCTGAGTGCAGGTCAGTAGGACTACGTGAGAGTAAGCGTTCGGCACGGACTAGAAGGGCCGAGACAGCCTGTGTCCGTGCTGTAATTGTTACATGGTTATATGATTAACATAAAGTTAAATTAACCAAAATTACACATAACTTACACAACAAAAGTAAATGATACTAGTGTACATTGAGAAAAAGGAAAAGAAATGTAATCCTGAGGCAGATTTGCAGTTTTCTGGTTGGTCCAAGAACCTGGTGGCATGACATTTGGTTTCCAGCTCCTGCCTGTGGGGAGGGGAGGGGACTCGGGGAATGAGAGGGTGATGGAGGAGTTAAAAGGGTGTTGCCAGAAATCAGATCTTTTATTGACTATAGAATCTGGAGCCCTTTAATAGAACAAAGAAGTTTAAAATTAAATCTGAGAGAGGCTTTCAGAAGAAATAATAGGTTAAAAAAAACACCTGTAAGAAGAAGCTGTTGTTGTTGGTCTTCAGGCTCCTGTCTGATGGCAGCATTGAGAAGAGGGTATGACCCGGGTGGTGGGGGACCCTGATGACAGATGTCACTTGCAATTCCGGACTCCTTCAATGAATGGTATTTGTATTGCAGGCAATGCAGAGAAGAGGCACCCGTTCTAATTCCCGGTGCGACTGGTTGGGCCAGTGCTCCCTGCAGATCAGGAGGATGAGGGGCGATCTTGTTGACATTCAGACAGGACTGACAGGGAAACTATGGAAATTGTTTCAAAGTGTTACAGAGCTGTGGATGGCGTGGTAGCATAGCCATTAGCATGGGGCGACATGAGAGCGGAGTGGTTAGCACAGCGCTTTACAGTACAAGCGATCCGAGGTTCAATTCCTACTGTTGTCTGCAAGGAGTTTGTATGTTCTCCCCGTGACCTCCTGGGTTTCCTCCAGGTGTTCTGGTTTCCTCCCACATTCCAAAGATGTATGGGATAGAGTTAGTAAGTTGTGGGCATGCTATGTTGGCGCTGGAAGCATGGCGACGTTTGTAGTCTGGCCCCAGCACATCTTTGGACTGTGTTAATCGTTGACGCAATTGATGCATTTCGCTGCTTGTCTGACGCATTGGTGCACATGTGACAAATAAAACTAATCTCTAATAGAAGTAGGTAATCTCAGCACACAGAAACAGGCCTTTCAGCCCACCCCATGCATGTTGACCCCTTTATGCCCATTCACACTATTTGCCTACAAGCCACCACATTGGTGGCTGGACCCAGTAACCCCATTTGACTGTATCCTTCTGTGCCTTGCTTACTTGTAGTCCAAATACTTCTTAAACATTCCCTAGCAGCATTGTCCAGATAACTCTATGTAAAAATGTACACCTCAGATCCCCTCCCACCTTAGACCCCCTGGCTTCTTGCTTTTGACAGGAAGAAGATTCTGTCTGTTGAGGGGTAACCAGAACAAGGAGCCACTGTTTCAGGTTAACAGGTCAGCCATTTAATAAGGAGATGAGGAGGAATTTCTTACAGGGTTGCAAACTTCTGAAATTCTCTCCATGGTAGGCTGAGGAAGGAGAGATGAGAGATTCAAAGGTGCTTTGGTCTACAGTCTGTGGAAGTGGAGCTAAAGGCAAGACCTGCTCTCACTGAAGGAGGAGCAGGCTCTCAGGATCCTGCCTGTTCTTGTATTCAACACCTGGCGAGGTAAAGGAAATGTTTAAGCTGCATATTTCTGCCTCAACCTATCAAACAGTGTTTGTGTTGCGGGAGGGGGGCGGGGAGGGTGGAGGAGAGGCTTTCATTATCTGAGGACTATGCATTGCTACTGGCATGCCTCTGGATACACAATGAATCAGGTCTTCCCGCAGCGCTAGGTGAAACAATAGCTGCTTTCTCTCTCATCTACGTGAGAATGTCAGCAGACTGGTAACTACAGACAGGTAACACACACTGTTCTGACAAAGGAAATGTACCAGGTCGCAGAGCAATAGTTCAAGTTTATCGCCATGGGCACACACACCCAGGGACGGTAAGTGGCATGAAAACTAGCTTTCAGCAGCAACAGCACAGTACGTCGCCAATATAAATTTACATTAACGTAAATTAACTTAATGACAACATAAAATAAAGAGAACAACATTAGTGCTGTTGGGAGAGAGAAAAAAGAAATGTAACCCGAGAAAATAACAATGTCCTAGAAGTCTGAAACCCTTATACCAGCAAATTTCTTGAGAAAGAGCGACAAGTTACGCGGTCACTTAGACGAGGGGATCAGAGTAAAGAATGCAAGGAATTCTTCCGCCAGTCAGTGAGGATGAGAGTAACAGGTGATGGAGAAGGGCAAGGTTGTGACAGGGCAAGGTTGTGACAGAGAAAGGTGTAACATGCGAAGGGGAAGCATTTCTATAGCAGCCATGAATATCCAGGGCACTGCCAGGGATGAAGCAGTTTGAAGTATTGCATAAATCTAAGAGTGGTAATGGTGGGAGGCTGGGAACCCACAGGCAAACAGCACAGGGTAAAACAAGATTCATCAGGGCTTTCAAAGGGCATGGAGATTGCTGGCATTATGGTTAGTGAGAAAAGTTGCCTAAGCTTACAGTAGGACATTGGCCAGGTGATAGATTGATCCCAACGTGCAAGGTATGTATTTTGGCAAGTCAAAAAGGTGTAGGACATGTTCAGTCGCTAAGGAATGTTAGTGACACAGGAACATTGGGGTTCAAGCCCAGCATTCCTCTGAAACTGGCACACAGGTGGATAGGGATGTGAAGAAGGCATGCGGCATGCTTGCCTTCATAAGTCAAGGTATAGAATATAAAATTTGGAAAGTTATGTTGCAACTTTACAAACATATTGCTTAGATTGCACTGTGTGCAATTTTGGTTGCTGACTTTAAGAAGGATATGATTATCCTGGGGAGACTAACATCCCCAGAATGTTGTCTAGAGAAGAGGACATTAGTAATGAGAAGAGAATGAATAATCTGGGTTTGCTTTTCCAGAGCGAAGAAGGCTGAAGACTGACCTGATAGACTATGAGAGGCATAGATAGGGTGCACAGAATTTTTTTTTTCTCACGGTAGTATGAAAAAGTGAGAGGAAAGAGGCTTAAAGGGGATTTGAGGGATATTTTTTGGTTTAGATCTAGAACTTGTTGGTAGAGGAGCAGGTGGGATCGGATACACTCAGTGACCACTTTATTAGGTACACCTGTACACCTGCTCATTAATGTAACTCTCTAATCAGCCAATCATGTGGTCACAACTCAATGTATAAAAGCATGCAAACATGGTCAAGAGCTTCAGTTGCTGTTCAGACAAATATTGGAATGGGGAAAAGATGTGATCTAAGTGACTTTGACCATGGAATGATTTTTGGTGCCAGATGGGGTGGTTTGAGTATCTCAGAAACTGCTGGCCTTCTCGATTTTCACACACACCATCTCCAGAGTTTACAGAGAATAGTGCAAAAAACAAAAAAAAAATCCAGTGAGCAGCAGTTCTGTGGGTGAAGCTGCCTTGTTAATGAGAGAGGTCAGAGGAGAATGGCCAGACAGGATCAAGCTGACAGGAAGGTGACAGTAACTCAGATAACCACGCGTTTCAACAGTGGAGTGCAGAAGAGCATCTCTAAATGCATAACACTTCAAACCTTGAAGTGGATGGGCTACAGCAGCAGACCACAAACTCAGTGACCACTTTATTAGTTACAGGAGGTACCTAATAAAGTGGCCACTGGCTGCACAGTCATTATGTTTATTTCAACATAGAGCAGGGAACAGACCCTTCTGGCCCAATGAGCTGCACTGCCCAACAAAACACTGACAATGCCACCCTAATCACAGGACAATTTACAGTGACTAATTAACCTACTAATCGGTACATCCTGGGACTGTGGGAGTAAACCAGAGCACCTAGAGGAAACCCACATGCTCACAGGAATGTACAAACTTCTTAGGAGGATGCTGGAATTGAACTCCAAACTTCAGAATGGTCAAAGTCTAAAAGCATCATGCTAACATGTGCAGGAAAGCACAGAGTCGACTGTACTTCCTCAGAAGGCTGGCGTCATTCAATGTTTGTAGTGAGATGCTGAAGATGTTCTATCGGTCAGTTGTGAAGAGCGCCCTCTTCTTTGTGGTGGCGTGCTGGGGAGGCAGCATTAAGAAGAGGGACGCCTCACGTCTTAATAAGCTGGTAAGGAAGGCGGGCTCTGTTGTGGGCACAGAACTGGAGAGTATGACATCGGTGGCAGAGCGGAGGGCGCTGAGTAGGCTACGGTCAATCATGGAAAACCCTGAACATCCTCTGCACAGCACCATCCAGAGACAGAGAAGCAGCTTCAGCGGCAGGTTGCTGTCAATGCAATGCTCCTCAGACAGGATGAAGAGATCATTATTCCCCAACGCCATTTGGCTCTACAATTCAACCACCAGGGGCAAGACATGTTAAGTGCCGGGGTTAGGACTGAGCTTAAGTTACCACTCAATGCACTTTAGTAAACTATTTAAGAACTTTTTAAAAGCTATTTATTAAAGCTTTTTGGGAGGGTGATTTTAGATGCATATATTTATACTGAGTTAAATACTGTATGTAATTAGTTTTGCTACAATAAGTGTATGGGACACTGGAAAAATGTTGAATTTCCCCTTGGGGATGAATAAAGTATCTATCTAACTGCTTTGCTACTGTGGCACCCTAATGTTTGGAAGACGTTTAGACAGATACTTCAATAGGATACAATCCCCATGTGAGCAAAGGAAGTTAGTGCAGATGGGCAGGAAGGCTGGTGTAAATGTGTTATGATGAAGTCTCTGCTTCAGTGCTGCACCAGCCTATGACCATTTTAATTAAGGAACATTGAAATGTGGTCAATTTTAGGGATCTGGAATAATCAAAAGCTGTCTCATTGATTGTTTTGAAGTTTTTGAGATGGGGAAGGGAGTTGGGGGGGGTTCGGATTTAAGTATTGGGATGGGGGATGTAGAGGAGTAAGAGGTCAGGCTGGAGTTCAGGCCACCACTCCACGTTCGAGGTCCAGTGACATAGATTGATCATGAGGGACATCTGTAGTCCAGGCCTCCGCTCCGCTTTCAAAGGCCAGCGACATGGATGAAGGATATCCACGAGTGTTGGTGAGTCCCGAGATCAGTGAGCAGGAGGCACGAGGGCAGTGAGTTGGCAAGCTGGCTGCTTGGGCCAGGAGTTCGGTGTCCCGTCATCGGATAGTCTGGGGGTCGGTACCGAAAATGAAGCAAGCAGCTGAAAGCAGGAAACTGCCCTGTGGAACTTCTGCTCAAGGGGATTGTGTAAGGGATTGGTTTAGGTAGGGCAGTGACCAGCAGGGAGTGTGGGAGGAGGTTACTATCTGGATGATTATCAGTGACTGAAAGAGTCCCACAGGCAGAGGAGCTGGGACCTCGGCTATTGACCTGTGTTCTTGAGCTGTGTGAAGAATTCACGGTTGCTGATTCAGAGATGGGTGGGTTAACAGGCTGAATGAGCACACAAAGAGCTTTGCCCAGGGACATGAAATAGATTGTGTGAGCTGTAGCAAGGGCCCTTGAGCAAAATTAGAGAACAGGCAAAGACGCAAGTTGGGACATTCACTCAAAACATTCATGGTAAAGCCAGCTGACGGCAGGTAAGTGCAAGTCTGAGTGGATGGGAGAGGAATGAAACAACCGCGCCCTCCTGAACAAAGCCCGTGACCAATGAAGGGTGGGGGTGCCCTCACAGACAGCATCAGCAGATGGATAGAACAACAGTAGCATTCCACAATCCCACCCCAGGCCCGAGAAGGAAGCTGAGCAAGGGCAGTGGTGGGTAGCAATGGATATCACAGTGTGCATGCCAGGAGCGATCTGGTCTGGTAGATTATTAAAAATAAACCATATATACATTTCCCTTTTGGGCACATAAATCTAACCTGGAATGTACATAAAAATTCAGAGCAGGAGTATTTACTTGGAACATTTAACTAGTCAATCGCTCTGTAAGAACCATCTGTCTTGGCTGTAATCTGCCTATTCGACATATCAGTAAATAGCTTTTGATCTGTTTCCAAAGGTCTTACATCTATCCTTCAAAGAAGGAGAACAGTCCTGTACACAGTACTCTGGCAGAGCCCTGTATTCCTGAACCATCACCTCCATCTCTTGTTTTCATTCCTTTCCACAGATGCTGCCTGACCTGCTGCGTTCCCCCAGTATTTTCTGTGTGTTGCTTTGGATCCATTTCCCTGCACAATAAATAATAACAGGAACAGAATCAGGTTTATCGTCACTGACTTATGTCATGAAAGTTGTTGTTTTGCGGCAGCAGTACAGTGCAAGGCATAAAATATACTGTCAGTTACAACAAAAAGACTAATAGTGCAAATGATCAAATGGGTCATTCAGAAATCAAATGTCAGAGGGGAAGAAGCTGTTCCTTAAGCACCGAGTGTGGGACCTTAGGCCCCTATACCTTCTTCCCGATGGTGGCAATGAGGAGAAGCTATGTCCTGAGTGCCGAGGATGATGGATGATGGATGACGCCTGTCTGAGGTGCCACTGTTTGAAAATGTCCTTGGAGGTGCAAAGGCTAGTTCCCATGAAGGAGCTGGCTGAGCCTTTGAATGAAGCACTAGAATCCCAGATTGCTGAGTATCCCTGAGCTCATCTGTCTCATATCATTTACATAAAATGCTCCTCTCCTTTCTCTGGAGAACTTAACACATTATCCAGATCTGAATTATTTTGTAATTTACAGTAATTTATAGTCCTTACACTGTAGTGTTACTGCAATTTCACATCACATGTGAATGATAAATCTGATTCTGATCTATATCCCCATCTTATGTCCTCTTCAGAATCTTTCCTATCATTACGTCATCAGCAATTGCTACAGATTGCTGCAGGTGCAGTTTTACAGGTGAAACTGGCTTCAAACTCAGGCCCCACCTGCACATCCAGGTGGGGTGTCTCCGGGTCATTATTTCACAAAGACTCACAAGGACTACCCCTCACCCAGCATCTAAAATCAGATCATCTGGACAGTTCATGGAAATTTGCAGTGCTTTTGATATTAGAACATAGAACATTACAGGCCCTTTGTTGTGCTGGCCATTTAACCTACTGTAAGATCAATCTAACCCTTTGCTCTCTAATAGCCCTTCATTTTTCTATCATCCATGTGCCTAGCTACGAGTTTCGTAAGTGCCCTTAATGTATCTGCCTCTATCACTAGCTCTGGTGGGCATTCCATGCACCCACCACTGTCTGTGTGAAAAAAAACCCTATAATTTCCACCATTCATTCAGCCATTTCCACCCTGGGAAAACTTTCTGGCTGTCCACTCTATCAGTTCGTCTTCTCATCTTGAACACCTCTATCAAGGTACCTCTCTTCCTCCACTCCAAAGAGAAAAATCCCTAAGCCTGCTCACCTATCATCATAAGATCTGCTCTCTAAGGAGCATTCTGATAAATTTACTCTAAAACTTCCACATACTACCTCTAATGAGGCAATCAGAACTGAACATGATATTCCTATTGTGGTCTAAGCAGATGTTTATAGAGCTATAATGTTACCTCGCAGCTCTTGAACTCAATCCACTGCCCCCCTCCACCCCCTGACTAATGAAGGGCAATATTACATACATCTTTTTAACAAAGCTATCAACTTGCGTGACAACTTTGAGGGATCTATGGACATGTGCCCCAAAATCCCTCTGTTCCTCCACACTGCGAAGAATCCTGGCACGAGCCCTGTTTTCTACCTTCAAATTCGACCTTCCAAAATGAATCACTTCTCATCTTCCTGGGTTGATATTGTAATACGTGACTTCACTTCAGATATATTTCTTGGTTAACAGCTCTTTTTAGATGCCCTGGGGATACATAAATTTATTAGGGTGTAGTGCCTAGAAATTCTCACAGTTCTTAGTATGTAACTTGGCACTGGCACAGATCGAGGACTTAAGGACTAGTTGACTGACAGAAAGACGGGAATATCAGAATCAGATCTACTTATTGCTGCAGCAGTCCCTGATTTATCCTAGCCTAATCATGGGCCAATTTACAATAACCAATTAGTCTACCAAGCAGTACGTCTTTGGACTGTGGGAGGAAACCGGCACACCCAAAGGAAACCCACACGGCGGCGGGGAGAACGTACAAACTCCTTACAGGCAGTGGTGGGATTTGAACCTGGGTCACTGGTACCATAAAGCATTGTGCTAACCACTACACTGTCATGCCACCCACTGGCATATGACATGAGATTTGTGGTTTTGTGGCAGCAGTTCAGTGTAGTGCGTGAAATTGCTGCAAGGTACAGAAAATAAATAAATCGTGCCTAAGACAGATAATGGTGGCGCGTGGCCAAGTGGTTAAGGCATTGGACTAATGATCTGAAGGTCGTGAGTTCAAGCCCCAGCTTGTTGTGTCCTTGAGCAAGGCACTTAACCAGTCCACCCAGCTGAAAATGGGTACTGGCAAAAAGCTGGGGGTTAACCTCCAGCGTCCTATCTGGGGGAATGTCTCGGACTCTCAGCCGCTTCACGCCATGGAAACCAGCATAAGCACCGGCCCTATGAGCCTATAAGGCTTGGGACAGACTTTAACTTAACTAAGACAGGTAATGAGGTAATGAGGTTGGTGCCACAGAGATCAATACTGGGGAATGAGCTGTTAATATACCAATGATAGGTAAAGGGACCAAGTATAACATATCCCATCTTGTTTTGGCACAAACTTTTGTTGTGTCTTCCCTTGCACATTGGCTGTTTGTCAGTCTTCGTGTGCAGTTTTTCATTGATTTCTTTGTTCTACTGTCGATGCCTGCAAGAAAATGAATCTCAAGGTAGTATATAGTGACAAGTACAGTATGTGTTTTGAATTTACTTTGAACTTTGAAACTTTGGTGTCAATATTGGAATAGGTTTATTACTGTCACATGTACTGAGATACAGAGAAAAGCTGGTCTTGCGTCCTATTCATACAGATCAGATCATTACACAGTGCGTTGAGGTAGAACAACAGAATGCAGAATGAAATGTGACAGCTACAGAGAAGGTGCAGTGCAGGTAACCAGTAAGGTGCAAGGTCATAACACAGTAGATTGTGAATAAGAGAGTCCACCTTATGTCATCTCAGGTTCAGATTTAGATTTATTTATCACATGTGCATCAAAACATACAGTGAAATGTGTCACTTGCGTTATCAACAGATGCACCCAAGGCTGTGCTGGGGGCAGCCCGCAAGTGTTGCCACACACTCCATTGCCACCATGCTATGTGCACAACACTCAGCAGGGCAAAACCACATGCCAAACCACAAGGGAACCTCCGAGCAGGAAGCTTTGCTGGTGCTGCATGGGAGTGGTCTAAGCTGGAGCTGCAGGGGGATGGGAAACAGAGTGCCAGAACAGATAGTGGAGTGGTTGTGGAGAAAGATGTTGTTAAGCCTATATACAAAGTCAGGAATCAAAAGGTCAAATATGGTGGGACCAATGTTCTGAGCTGCATATATTGCAAGGAGTATTGTAGGGCATGGTCCAGCATATGGAATTATGATATCGTAATCATTAATGAGACTTATTCACAGGAGGGGCAAAACCAGCAGCTCAATGTTCCAGTGTATTTTTAATGTGATAGGGCAGGGGGATGTAAAGGGGAAAGGTGGCATTACTAGTCGGGGAAAATGTCACAGCAGTGCTCGATCAGGGCAGAATGGAAAGCTTGTCCAGTTAGGTTTAATGAGGAATAGGATTATATTATAGACCACCCAACAGTCTGTGGGATTTGGAGGGGCAAATCTGTAGAGATCACAGACTGTTGCAAGAAACATAAAATTATGATAGTAGGTGATTTTAATTTTCCACATTTTGACTGGGACTCCCATACTGTAAAAGGAGCAGATGGAATATAGAGTTTGCCAAATGTGTTCAGGAAAGTTTCCTTAATCAGTACATAGATATCCCAACTAAAGAGTATTAGTTTTGAGGTAATTATGGAAGAGGACAGATCTGTCCTCAGGTTGAGATTCTGAGTAGGAGAAATGCCAATGTTGATGGTATCAGAAATGATCTGGCAAGTGTGGACTGGGCCAGGCCATTTTCTGGCAAAGGGTACTTGGTAAGTGGCAGGCCTTGAAATAGGAAAATTCGAGAGTAAAAAGCTTGTACGTGCCTGTCAGAATAAAAGGCAAGGTTAACAGATTTAGGGAACCTTAGTTTTCAAGAGAATTTGAGACCTTAGTTAAGAAAAAGGAGGTTCATATCAGGTGTAGGCAGGCAAGAACAATTGAGGTACTTGAGGAGTGAAAGAAATGCAAGAGAACACTTAAGAAGGAAATCAGGAGGGTTAAAAGAAGAAGCGAGGTTGCTCTAACAGATAAGATGAAGGAGAATCTTAAGGGCTTCTATAGATATATTAAGAGCAAAAGGTTAGCAAGGGATAAAATTAGTCCTCTGGAAGATCTAAGAGGTAATCTATGCGTGGAGCTGAAAGAAATGACATACTTACTTACTGTCCGTTACGGTGCTGGTGTTTAGGGTAGCAATGAAGGTTCTTCATCTCTGGTGGTGTTCAGGGCTTCCTTCACCATGGCAGTAGATTTTTCTCAGTTTTCACTACTGTCAGTCATGCAAGTCCCGGGTGGAGACTCAGGAATACCATCGTGCTCAGATGTAGAAGGATTTTTCATTGCTATTTCCGTAACAATTTTGTCTTACCAGTCAGAGATGTTAGCCCTGAGCTGAACCCCTGCACCTGGAGGACCAGTGGACCATTCTGAGTTTGGCCCATATCCTTGGGCTCCTACCAAGAACCAAAGCCTTAAGCCCTGACTCTAGCCAACATAGCTGTCTGGGCACTGAAGCCTCCAAACCATGACAATGCTGTGGTCCTCTTGGAGGGTAGGAGATGAGAGAGATCTTAAATGGAATTTTTGCAAATGTATTTACTCAGGAGATGGACACGGAATCTGTTGAAGTGAGGCAATGCAGCATCAAGGTTGTGGATCCTTACAGATAACAAGATATTTGCTGTCTTGAGGCCAATAAGGTAGATAAATCCTCAGGTCCTGATAATCTGTTCCCTTGGACCCTGGAGAGGGTAGAGCGGAAATTGGAGGGCCATAGCAAAGAAATTTAAAATGTCCTTAGGTACTGTTGAGGGGCTGGAGGATTGGAGGATAGCTAATGTTGTTCTGTTATTTAAGAAAGGCTCAAAAAATAAACCAGGAAATTGTGGGCCAGTGACCCTATAAAAGACAGGATATAAAGTATTTGGATAGACAGGGACTGATTAGGGCTAGTCAACATGGTTTTCTGTGCAATAAGCCATGTCTAACCAATCTTTTTGAGGAAGTTACCAGGAAGGTTAATGAAGGCAAGATAGTGGATATTGTCTATATGGACTTTAGCAAGGCATTTGACAAGGTCCCGCATGGGAGGTTGGTCAAACAGGTTCAGTTGTTTGACATTCAAGATGAGGGAGTAAATTGGTTGGCATTGCAGAACAGTGGTTGTAGATGGTTGCTTCTCAGACTGGGAGCCTGAGCCTAGTGGTATCACAGGATTGGGGCTAGGTCCATTGTTGTTTGTCATATATATCAATGATCTGGATGATAATGTGGTCAACTAGATCAGCAAATTTGCCGATGACACCAAGATAGGGGGTGTTGTGGACTTACGAGGAAGACTATCAAAGCTTGCAGTGGGATCTGGACCAGCTGGAAAAATGGGCTGAAAAATGGCAGATGGATTTTAAAGCAGACAATATGAGGAGGACCAACCAGGGTAGGTTATACACAGTGAACAGTATGGCACTGAGGAGTGCAGTTGAACAGAGGGATCTGAGCTTACAGATCTGTAATTCCTTGAAAGTGGAGTCACAGGTACATAGGGTCATAAAGAAAGCTTTTAGTGTACTTGCCTTCATAAATCAATGCATGGAGTACAGGAATTGGGATGTTATTTTGCAATTGTCTAAGATGCTGGAGAAGCCTAATTTGGAGTATTGTGTCTAGTTTTGGTCACCTACCTACAGGAAAGATATAAATAAGATTGAAAGAGTGCTGAGAAAATTTATAAGGATGTTGCTGGGACCTGAGTGACAGGGAAAGGTTGAAGAGATTAGGACTTTTTTCCCTAGAACATAGAAGATTAAGGGAAGATTTGATAAAGGTATACTAAATTATGAAGCGTATATCCAAGCAGGCTTTCCACTGAGAAAGAGAGACTACAACTAGAGGTCATGGGTTAAGGTTGAAAGACTAAATGTTTAAAAGGAATCTGAGGGGGAACGTCTTCACAGAGGGTGGTGCGAACATGGAATGAGCTACCAGTGCAAGTGGGATTGATTTCAACAGTTAAGAGAAAGTTGGACAGGTACATGGATGGGAGGTTATGGTCTGGGAGTAGGTTAATGGGACTGGGCAGATTAATGGCTCAGCATGCACTAGATTTGCCCAAGGGCCTGTTTCTTTGTGCTGTAGAGTTCTATGACTAGAACAAAACTACAACAGTGAAACAAGCCCTGTTGCTCCCTCCCACCTTCTCATCCACTCATGCACAGACCTCTAACCGCAGTATAAGCTGTTTTATTCAGCCTCCAGCTTCCAGTGGACTCATGGATTCACAGACACTGGGTCCCGTCTTCACCAGTGGACTCAGAGGGCTCTGGCCATTGTGCCTCAACTTCTGATCAACCTTCAGACTTCAATCCAGACTTTATAGTCTGAATTATATTTAGGATACAGACAGACTTCAGGGAGTAGTCAGGCTAAGTGAATAGGCATAGAATTGGCAGATTGAAGATAATATGGAAAAAATGTGAAGTTATCCAATACGGTGGGAAAGGTAGGAAAGGTAAATTCTAATTGAAAGGTGTTGGTATTCAGAGAGATCAGAACATCCTTGTACAGGAGTCACTGAAGGTTAACATGCAGGCACAAGTGAATAGGGAGACAAATGCTATGTTAGCTTTTGTTGTAGGAGGATTGGAGTGTGGACCAATGGCATCTTACCCCATTCAACACAGCTCAGGGAAGAGTATGTGTGGTAAGATGAAATCTTTACCGCACAATGTAGCTCAGTATGACCTTTACACACTATTGTCTGCCTGCATTGAACTTTTCTTTGTAACCGCACCACTTTCTGTTCTCTGTTATTGTTTTCCCTTATTCTACCTCATTACACTGATGAAATGATCTGTATGGATGGCATGCAAAACAAAGTTTTTCACTATTCCTCAATTTACCAATATAAAGAGAAAGAGAGAGAGAAGATGAGGAGAAAGAGGTAAACAATTAACAGAATGGGTAGGAGGGAGAGGGAGAGGAAGAAACGTAGAGACAGACAGTGACCAGAGATGATGGTGGAGGGGAAGGGTGGTGGGAGAGAATGAGAGAAGCAGAGTGTAATAGAGAGACAGACAGACAGAGGGAGAAAGTGAAAGAAATGGAGACAGAGAGCGAGAGATGCAGGACACGAGGAGCTTGTGTCTGTGTCACTGTGAGGGTAAATGGAGAGAAGGTGAGGTTGTCAGGGGCAAGACCAGTTCCAGTGAACAGAGAGCTCTGCTTGGCTCAAACCCACTTCTTGCTTCGTGGATAAATCGGAGTAATTTGCAGCAAGTGGCAACAGGCTAAGACACACACACAAACATGCTCATAGCTCCTCGGGCACAGCATTGAGCTTAAAGAGCAAGTGTAAGCAATCCTCATTGCCTTCAGCAATACCGCAGTGTCAGCTCCCCAGGTTCTGCATATTGTGCCCAATTCAAGGTGAGGTTGCTGGCAACAGCTCTACCTTGGCAGAGCAAAGCTCACTTATACGGCACTTCTTCACTGAACCTTGGTAGCGGAAAGTTCAACATCACACACAGGAGCAGCAGGTCACCATTCAGGTCAGCAAAGGAGGCCATTCAACCCATCAATCCTACACTGCCAAAACAGGGAGAAGCATTGTGAACAGAGTGTGTACTGGTCTTTGGTCTCAGCTCATTAGAAAGGACTCTGTACCGGTCTGAGGTCCAACTGTCCCCAGAATCCTTTGGGCAAGATCCACTAGTGTTTAAGTCTTCCAACCTAAAGACTGCACTGCACTGAATATGATGGAAAATTAAACTAAATTCCTTCTGCCTGTGCATGGTCTATGTCCATAAGATAAAGATTAGCTTTATTTCTCATATGAACATTGAAATATCAAAACATACAGTGAACATAGAGCAGTACAGCACAGGAACAGGCTATTCATCCCAGAATGTTGTGCTGAGCCAGCTAAAAAATTAATCAAGAAATCCCCAAACACTAATCCATCCTACCTACACAATGTCCATATCCCTCCCATTCAATTGCCTATCTAAACGTCTCTTCAATATATTTGCTTCTAGCACCCTTACCAGGGAGTACAACCCAGGTATTCACCACTCTCTGAGTAAAAAACGTACCCCTCACAGCCCCTTTGAACCTGCCCCTTCTCACCTTCAATGCATGCCCTCTGGTATTAGTCATTTCAACCTTGGGAAACAGATACTCTAACTGTGCCTCTCATAATCTTGTAAACCTCCATCAGCTCTCCCCTCAGCCTCTGCTGCTTCAGAGAAAACAACCCAAGTTTATCCAGACAGCTAAATTATTATTGTGTATATTATTATTCTGTACTTTATTATTGGTTAAGTCTGCAAACTGCTAAGTTTGCTTTTAAATGTTGCTGCTGTAACAAAAGAATTTCCCACTCAGGATCAATACTTATTATTATTATGATAGCACATGCTCTCTGGACCAGGCAACATCCTGGTAAACGTCTTCAGCATCCTCTCCAAAACCTCAACATCCTTCCTATCATGGGGTGACCAGAAATATATGCAGTACTCCAGATGTGGCCTAACCAGGGTTTTATAAAGTTGCAACCTAACCTTTAGACTTTTTGAACTCAATGCCTCAACTAATAAAAGCAATCATAAGCCTTCTGAACCCCCCCATTTGATCTGTGAAAAACTTGTCCCTCACATCTCCTTTGGATTTTCTCCTGTTCACCACAGAAGAAGCCACTGAGACCATAAGCTGTAAGGATTCCTTGAGAGCGAGCCTGTAGGTTGTACAATCAGTTCAGAGTTGTGGTCACTGCTCCACTTGCTTCATACTTATGACGGCGAGGCTAAGTATGCTTTCAATACCGTATTTAAGGTTGCTGATGACAGCGCTGTTGTTGGCTGAATCAAAGGTGGTGGTGATTCAGTATATAGGAGGGAGATTGTAAACCTGGTTGAAAGGTGCCACAACAGCAACCTGTCACTCAACTTCAGTAAAACTAAAGATCTGATTATTGACTACTGGAGAAGAAACTTAAAGTCCATGAGCCAGTCCTCTTCAGGGGATCAAAGGTGGAGCGGGTCAGTAATTTTAAATTACTTGGCGTTATCATATCAGAATTTCTGTCCTGGGACCACCACGTAAGTGTCATTATACAGAAGGCATGGCAACACCTCCTTCTTAAAGTTTTGCCTAGTTCTGCCATGTCATTTAAAATTTTGACAAACCATTTATAGATGCATATTGGACAGTATCCTGTCAGGCTGCATCATTGTCTGGTTTGGAAACAGTAAAGCCCCAAAGTGGAAAACCTACAAAAAGTGATGGACACAGCCCAGTCCATTGCAGGAAAAGCCCTCCCCACTGTTGAACACATCTATAGGGAGTGCTGTCACAAGAAAGCAGCATCGATCATCAAGGACCTCCAACATGCAGGCCATCTTCTCTCCTCAATGCTGTTATCAAGGAGGAGGTACAGGAGTCTCAGTTTCCACACCACCAAGTTCAGTAACAATTATTACCTCTCAAATCATCAAGCTTCTGAACCAGAGTGCATAACTTACCTCAACTCTGAAATGATTCCATAATGTGTAGGCTCACTATCAAGGACTCTACAACTCATATTGTCAGTATTATTAATTTATTTAGTTATTATCTGCTTTTGTTTTGTTTTGCAGATTGTCTTCTGCATTTTGGTTGCTTGCCAGTCTTTGCTTGTATCACCTGCATGTCGTGAAATTTGTTAATTTAGCAGCAGCAGTTCAACGCAATTCTTGATAAACACAAAAAAGATAAATAAATGAATTGAAGTATATATATATTTATATTAAAATAGTTAAATTAAAAATAGTGCAAAAACAGAAATTTTAAAAAAGTGAGTTTCAATATCCATTAAGAAATCAAATGGCAGAAGAGAAGAAGCTGTTTCTGAATTGCGGAGTGTGTGCCTTCAGGTTTCTGTACCTCCTTCCTGATGGTAGCTATGGGAAGAGGGCATATCCTAGGTGGTGGGGGTCCTTAATAATGAACAGCACCTTTTGGAGGTACTGCTCCTTGAAGATGTCTTGGATACTACGGAAGCTAGCACCCATAATGGAGCTGACTAATTTTACAACTTTTCTGTAGCTTCTTTTGATCCCCTCCCCACCCCCGATACCTGACGGGGTGATGTAGCCAGTCAGAATGCTATCCACGGTACATATGTAGATGTTTTAGATGACAAACCAAATCTCCTCAAATTCTTAATGAAATATAGCCGCTGTCTTGCCTTCTCTATAGTTAAGTTGGGATCAGGTTAGATTCTCAGATATTAACACAGAGGAACTTGAAATTGTTCACGCTCTCTACCACTGATCCCTCTATGAGGATTGGTTCGTGCACCCTTGTCTTATCAATCAGCTCTTTGGTCTTACTGACGTTGACAGCAAGATCGTTGCTGCGACACCACTCAACTAGCTTTTGTATGCCCTCTTGTCTCCATCTGAAATTCTGTCAACAATGGTTATATTATCAACAAATTTATAGATGGCATTTGAGTTATGTCTAGCCATACAATCATGGTACAGAGAGTGTGGAGCAGCAGGCTAAGCACACATTCCTGAAGCGCACCGTTGTTGATGCCAGCGACTTGGAGATGTAATTACCAATTTGCACAGATTGAGGTCTTCTAGTTAGGAAGCTGTGGATCCAATGCAGAGGGAGGTACAGAGGCCTAGGTTTTGTAGCTTTTTGATCAGGACTGTAGGTTCAGAGTGTTAAGCACTGAGCTATAGTCAATGAACGACACTCGTGTTTGTATTGCCCAGGTGATCTAAGGCCACATGAAGAGCCATTGAGATTGCGTCTGCTGCAGACCTGTTGTGTTGATTGGCAAATTGCAGTGCATGCAGTTTCTCTCTGAGACAGGCTTTGATTATAGCCATGGTCAACCTCTCAAAAGTATTTCATCACCGTAGATGTGAGTGCTACTAGATAATAGTCGTTAAGGCAGCTCACACTACTCTTCCTGGGCACTGGTATAATTGTTGCCGTTTTGAAACAGGTGGGAACTTCAGATCATAGTAGTGTGTGGCTTTTCATTTATTCCATTTTATTTCTTTGTTTTATTGTGAATACCTGCGGGGAAAAAAAATCTCAGGCTAGTCTTTGATAGTAAGCTTACTTTGAAGTTTGAACTGTGCCCGAACCTGGTAGTGTGTAGTTCTCGTCGTGCTGCTACCATCAGACAAGAGAGCCACAGCTGTTGTATTCAGCCAATATCGTCGGCGAGCAGAGGACGATGAATCGTGAATCGCTGAGGGAGCTCTGTCCCGCAGGCCGGCGGTACTGAGGTGTCCCGCACTCCCGCAGCTGTAAAACTGGGCACGAACACCCTCTTCGCACTCCCTGTTCCGCTTCGTACGCCATAGTGTCCTACGAGCAGTAGTGAACTGCAGACCTCTCGTGTCGTTAGTTAACGACTGATCCGTGTGAAGTCCGAAGCCAGCCGCCGGCACTGTGGAACCGACGCGCCCATGAGAAATCAAGACTACAAATCCCAGAGAGCTCAGCGAGGGACCGGCGCAGGCGCAGTCGCTGAGCGGGAAACGGTGGGTTCGAGTGCAGGAGTTATGGTAACGGGTGTCCGCTTCCCCCTCGCGGCGGCTCCTCAGGGTGGGGGTCCGGTCCTGGCCGTTCGCCCATTCCACTCCCTTCCCTCACGGCGACCACCGGCCCCATCCCCGGAGCTCCCAGATACCACTTGGGGCTCCTGCTGAAGCTCTGCTCCTCAGAGGACTCCGGCCCCGTCACCCCGGGGTTCTCGCAGTGCTCTCCAGGCTCTGTCCGCCTTCCCCTCCGGTCTTGAGACTCTTTGAAATCGGTACGGTTAGGCTTTGAGACCGTCCTCGGAGTTCCCTCCCCGGCAGAGCTCAGAGTGCATGCTGCGGTATGAAGCAGAAACTAAACTCTCGGGGCCGAACAGCCTCTATAGAAGCAGAGGGATGGTCATAGAGGGGAATGGGGACATTACGGAGGGGTGAAATGGGTGGTTGAGGGAGGGGCTGTCAAGTGATGGAGGGAGACAGGTGGGGGGGGTCTGATGGGTAGTTGGAGACGGGTGGGGGTACAGACGGAAAGATGGAGCCGGGTGTGGGGAGCAGACAGTGAGATGGAGACCGGTGTGGGGGCGACGGGCAGATGGAGTTATGTGGGGGGGGGGGGTGCTGATCTGGCCATGGATGCAACTCCACCTACCTGCCTTTTCCCCAATACTCTAAATTCTCCTCCTATGCAAAAATCTATCCAACCTTATCTTAAATATATTTACTGAGGTAGCCACTACTGCCTCATTGGGCAGAGATTAACACTCATTCACCACTCAGTTCCTCCTCATTTCCATCCTAAATCTACTCCCCTGAATCTTGAGGCTATGTCCCCTAGTTCTAGTCTCACCCACCAGAGGAAACAACTTTCCTGCCTCTATCTTATCTGTTTCATAATTTTTTCTATAAGATCTCTCATTCTTCTGAATTCCAGTGATTACAGTCCCAGGTGACTTAATCTCTCCTCATAGTCCAGCCCTCTCATCTTCAGAATCATTCTGGTGAACCTCCTCTGCACTGCCTCCAAAGCCAGTATATCCATCCTCGGGTAAGGAAACCAGAACTGGTACTCCAGGTGCAGCATAACCTCCTTACTCTTAAGTTCAGTTCCTCGAGCAGTGAAGGCCAACATTCCATTTGCTTTCTTGATAGCCTGCTGCACCTGCAAACCAACCTTTTTGTGATTTATGCACAAGCATTCCCAAGTCCCTCTGCACAGCAGCATGCTGTGATTTTTTTTACCACTTAATAATGTGCTCTTTCATTTTTCCTTCCAAAGTGGATGACCTCACATTTACCAACGTATTCCATCTGCCAGACCCTTGCCCACTCACTTAACCTATGTATATCCCTCTGTAGACACTTTGTATCTTCTACATAATTTGCTTTTACACTCAATTTAGTATCATCAGCAAACTTAGATACACTGCACTCGGTCCCCTCTCCCAGATCATTAATGTATATCGTGAACAGTTGCGGGCCCAGCACCAACCCCTGTGGCACACCAATCACCACTGATTGCCAATCAGAGTAATGCTCATGTATCCCAACTCTCTGCTTTCTATTAGTTAGCCAATCCTCTATCCATGCCCCACCCCCAACTCTATGTATCCTTATCTTATGGATGTCTTTTATGTGGTACCTTATTGAACACCTTCTGGAAATCCAACTAAATAACGTCCATCTGTTCCCTTCTATCCACTGTGCTCATTATATCCTCAAAGAACTCCAGTAAGTTTGTCAAACAGGACCTGCCTTTGTTGCATCCATGTTGCATCTGCCTGATGGATCCATTTCTTTCCAGATGCCTCGCTATTTCTTCTTTAACGATAGCTTCAAGCATTTTCCAAACTACAGATGTTAATCTAACTGGCCTGTAGCTTCCCACCTTTTGCCTACATCCTTTTTTGAACAGTGGCGTGACATTTGCCATCTTCCAATCTGCTGGGATCTGCCCCGAGTCCAGAGAATTTTAGTAAATCATCACCAAAGCCTACTATAACTTGTGCCATTTCTTTCAATACCCTGGGATGCATTCCATCAGGACCAAAGAGTTATCTATCTTCAGGCCTACAAGTTTGCTCAGTACTACCTCTTTAGTGATAGCTATTACGTCGAAGTCCTCACCTCCCATCTCATCCATAACATCTCTCTTTGGCTTGTTAGATGCATCCTCTGCTGTGAAGACCGACACAAAATAGTCATTCAATGCCTTGGTCATTCATCTATAGTACCCTTTTTATTGCATTCAGACAAAAGATGTGCAGGTACACTGAAAACATTGGTGGAATTCATCATTGATGTCAGGTTTACTGAGGTAGATACTGAGTTATGGAATGTGGATTACACTTTCTTTGTGGTTCTTTACTGTCAGAGCACAGTATTGTACAGAGGGGCCAGTTGGGTAGAAGACATTTGATTTGTGGTTATCAGGTCTGAGGCCTTTGCAGTACAGATAGTAAATCTGATGAACTGAGTGAATCCGTTGTAATTTGGAAGTAGCTTTTCAGAGTAGCTAATTCTGCACTCTGAAACCTACTATCTGATGTTGGATCTGAAGTGAAGATATGTGAATTATTTGGTTTACTATTAGTTTAGTCCTATTACTGCAAAGCAGGTGAATTTTCTGAGCCCTCCCCTAAGGTAAGGGAGGAGTACGTGCTCTGTGCTTACATACTGGGTAGTACCTGACCTAGCAGAGGTCAGTGTTTCAGAATCCATCATAACAACCCCATCACTGTATGGATTGTACTCTATTGTGGAGGACTGCTATGTGAACCTGTGTTGTTATATTGTAGAGAAACAGAGTGCAAGAATGGAGAATGTAACATTTGGTTCCCCATGTGAGTCCTTGTCTGTGGACCAGTTGAACACAAGTATTCAAACTCCAGTTCATTCCAACACAGTGGTGAAAACGGTGAGTGTCAACACTGAAATCTCTACAAATAAGCAGCTCCCTTCTGCAGTTCTGACACACTACTCCTTGCACAAGGAATGAATGTACACAGTTCTGACACACTACTCCTTGCACAAGCTTCTACCCAGTGCTCTTCTCACTCGGGTGGAGCCAGCATTGTGAGATAGTATCCATTTTCCTGCTCCTGTATATTGATCCTTGCATTAACATTCCTGAAAGGGAAAATTTGAATAGGAATTTGCAATCCCCGCTGTTGTAAAATCTTGTGGATTTCATGAACTTGATGCCCCATAGCACTTTTCAGCCAGTTTAGGTGGTTTGAAATTTGGACACCATTGGAAACGGTAGCCTATTTGCAGATAGTGAAGTCCCGCAAAAGCAGCATGACGATAACCAAATGATCCATGGATAATCTGATGAGCGAACTCAGGTCTGAAGCAAAACTGGAAGATGTTGGAGGCACTAAACACAGCACAAGTGAAAAGAGAAAGGTCTAAGACCCTTCACCAGATGAACGGTCAACTGTGTTTCTCTCTCCACTGGTGCAGTCTGTTGGGCACATTGTGTTGGACACAAGACCTTGCTCTAAAATGATTCTATTGGATCTTTTATGATAGGGTCAGCATCTCATCTGAAGTATGGCATCTCTATGCTTCTATGACAGCGCGGCCTTCCTTTGGAACTGTCAGAACTGTTGCTCTGAATGTACTTATGTAATAGCACTTCCCCCAACAGCATCCTGAAACAGTACAGAATTCCCTCAGTGCTGCAGTGGAGTGGAGTTTACATTCAGGTTTCAGTAGTGGGACTGTAACCTCACTTGAAGCTGAGAGACCACTAATGCATAACTGATTTTATGAAGGATGGGGTCCAGTCTGAAAGTAATTAATAGCAGAGGCGCAATGTAAAATTAATTACAAACACAATACTGTTAATTTTAATGTCTCCCTCTGTTAGCCAATGAGTACTAGTCTCCGGGAGCGGCTGAAGAAAACACGGCGTTCCTTTAATTCTCCCTTCATTGTGCCAAAGCGATTAAAAGTTGACTGTGATGGCGAGGGTAAGAACAGTTCAGAGACTGGTATGGACCTGGGTATCAGAGAGATTGGTGAAACTTTTGCTGCTGGGAGTGTTGTGTGCATGAAGACAGAAAGCCCTTGCAAAAAGGCACTGGATGGATGGCATAAAGTGGATGCAGAAGGGAAAGGGTTGCATTCTGGACCCTCCCGAACAACCTTGCGAAATGCCTGGACTCCAGCCAAGTCACCAAGACGTTATCCTGGGACTGTGAGCGTCGAACATCAGGCACTACTTGAGGAAAGGAATCGACTGCAAGGGGAAGTGCAAAGGAAAGAAGAGCTTCTTCGCAGGTTGAAAATGGTTCAGGTGTATAGGGCAAAGGTAGGTAATCGACCCAGAAGATTGATTACTGTTGACTTTTACCGTGCTCTTCCTCTCCCCTCCCCCACCTGTTGGAAACCCACCAGTTCTATTAATGTTTTGTTAGACTGAGCTTTATTAAAATCAGGGCACAATTTCATGTGGCCCCACCCCAATTACACCAAATGTTACTGGAATGGTCCCCTGATTATAGCAAAGCAAAGACATGCCAAGCTGCAGCATGAGAGCATTGGCAAATTTAAAAATAAAGACATAGCCACATTAAGTCCTAAACATGATCAAAACTTTGGCCGATGTCTTAGAGATTATGTTTTAATAAGTGTCAAAGAAGGAGATCTACAGAGGGAATTCCAAAGCACTGGAGGCAAAGCTGCCAGTGAAGAGTTGATTAATTCTGGGATGAAGAAGGCTGTTAATGGGAACATTATAGAGATCTCAAAAGATTGGGATATATTTGGGCAGGATGAGAGCTGTAACCGGGCCATTGTGGGTGAGTACAGGGTTTACTGATGAGTCAGGTTTGTTGTGAGTTAGATCACTTGGAGTACCTCAGGTTTACAGAGTCAAGTAGGGAAAGCAACAGGAGTAAATTTGGATTGTAAAGATCGGCATAAATGAAGGCATAATAAGAAATTTAGCCTAGGATCCAATATGATGCCAAGGTTTTGACAATCTGGTACAACATCAGATACCTACTGTGAGAGGTTGGAGTATGTGGTTTGTAACATGAACGGAAGGCAGTAGTCATTCCGATGTTTTGGAGTGAATTACTGCTCATTCACTCCCGGATGTCATATTTGCTATGGAAATGTAGAGCTTTAAAACTGAAACTGTTTGTGGATGATGCAAAGAGTAAGCAGGAGGAGGTAAAGAATGGATCCTGGGGAGTCCAGAGGTGTGGAATGGATTAAAAAGATGACAAGTGATTTTCTGGTCACCACTAAGGATGGAAGGCATTAGGTGGGGTCCTGTGGAGAGTCATGTGTGACCGGCTGCGTCTTTGGGTTGAGGAAGATGAAGTGATTGTTGATGGTAACATTGGATGTAATTTGACCAACACTAAATACTATCCATTGTACCTGCATATCCTTCATTGTAGACTTGAACAATGGTGTTTCTTTCATCAATCTCACTAGATTGCTTTTACATTTTCTGGCTTCAATGTATATTCAGGTGTGTACTTTGTGGATAATTATCAATTACTGATATTTCGCACCTTAGGCAGGAACATCGTACTTTTCTCATAAATATACCAACATTGTGATTCTTGTTTCTTGAAGAATAATTTGACAGAACTGGGGTCGCTGATAGAGAAATGGAGGAAGAGCAGCCAAAATTTGCTTTACGAACTTCAAATGGCCCTTGCTACTGACAGCAAGCCCACTCTCACTCAACTCATAGACAGCTTGGCTGCGGAAGATAGACTGCTGCATTACAACAGGATTGAGGAGGACTTCATAGATACATGAGGATCAGCAGCCTTGTCACAACAACACCCAGAACTGCGATGTAAGCCTTTAGTGACCCTGTGAACTCAACAGTTTGCCACTACAAGACATGCCTTATTATAAAGCCTGCTCCACTGGGTTCTAAGTTTGTCCTGTTTTTATTTTCTAAAGTAAATTGTGCTTTCTGTTTTGAGAAAAATGCAGTGCTGTGTGTCGTGGACTCTTTTCTAGCCATTATTGATACTGCTGTCATTGTCCAGATGAAACCTTACTTAAGGTAGATTGGCACTTGCCCTGTCCTGCAGTGGTCCAAGATCACTTGAACAGGTATTTATACGGTGCAGTGTTTCTCAGCAATGACCCGTGGAGATCTTACAGCAGAGAATAACAATGCAACATTATACATTTCATAGGCGACTTTAATGGCTGAGGAGTAGATAGAGCACCCATGTAGAGGCAAAGAATGGGAAGTCAGCATGATGATTAAGGCTTCTCTCAAGGGGGTGGAATTGGGGAAGATCACTGGATATAATGTAAAGCCATTAGCTCAGTGAGACCATAACCTGCAGGAATTTTTGTTACAGGTCACTGTTAAACTCAATAAAATATGACAAAGTGCGATCCACCTAACAGCGTACTGCTGGTCATGAAATGGAACCTCCACTTTTATTAAAATTCTTTATTAAGATGAATAATGGGAATTAACTTTGAAACAAAAGCCTTATTTTAAATAAAAGGCACTCTGAAGGTGTAATGCAGGTGTTGGCTCTGATGGATTGGGAAACATTAAAGGGTTGATGATGTATTGGCAGTGGTTAGCTTTTAAAGACAGCATGCATGGAGTACTTCATTCTTGTGAATGCAAAAATAAAATGAGGTGGCTTACAAAAGAAATTATGGATAAAATTAGATCAAGGAGAGAAAATATAGAACGACAAGTCAAAGCAGGTAGCTTGACATGGGAGAGTTTGAAAGGATAAAGGCATTGACAGGTAGGGGTAAAATCAAGTGAACTTGTAGGGCATATAAAAACTGATGGTAAATACTTCTATAATTATGCAAAAGGAAAAAATTGATGAAAGAAATGTTGGTTCTTCACAGTCAGACATGGGGCAAATTATAACAAGGAACAAAGAAATGGCAGAGCAATTACCATAGATTTTAGTTCTGTCTGCACAGAGTGGAGGAGGTGGAAAAGCTTTAGGCCTGGTGCCAGGCAAATAACCTCTTCCTTAACATCAACAAGATAAAGGAAATGGTTATCAGTTTCAGGAGAACATACACCCTGCTTTAACTGCAGCACAGCAGAGGAAACTGCAAGCAGTTTCAAACTCCTGGGAATGCACATCTCACACAACCTCTCATGGTCCCAGAATACATCCTACACAGTCAGGAAGGCTCACCAATGCCTCTCTTTTCTGAGGAGGCAGAAGATAGCTGGACTGTGCACATCCAAACTTGTGTTATTCTATAGATGTGTAGTAGAGAGCATCCTAACAAATTGCATCGCTGCTTGAAACGGAAACTGCACTGCGACGGACAGGAGGGCTCTACAGCGGTAGTCAAAACTGCCCAATGCATCATCTGCACCAGCCTACCTGTTATCCAGGACATGTATACAGAAATGCACCAGTAACATCATGAAGAATCTCACTCACCCTATTCATGGGCTATTTGTCCCACTCCCATCTGGTGGAGGCTATGTAGATCCACGACAGGTCCACCAGACTCAAAAACGGTTACTTTCCCCAAGCAGTAAGGCTGATTAACACCTCCACCCACTAACTCACCCCTCCATGCCCCCATACCACTACTTTATTAATTCCTGTCAGTTACCTTATGTACAAATACTCCTGTGCCTACTATTACTTAGAGGACATAAAATCAATTTATGTATTTTCATTATGTTTTACTTGTGCTGCATTGGATTGGGAGGAACAATTATTTCATTCTGCTGTACACTTATTCACTACAAATGACATTAAACAATCTTGAATCAAGAGGACACGAATATCATAGAACAGGACAGACTTCACCCATGATATTGTGCTAACCTTTTAACCTGCTCTAAGATCAATCTAACCCGTCCCTCCTACATAGCCCTCCATTTTTCTATTATCCATGTACCCATTGAAGAAATTCTTAAATGTATTTAATGTACCTGCATCTATCCCCATTCCTGGCAGGGCATCCCCCACACCCACTATTCTTCGTGTAAAAACTTACCTCAGACATCCCCTCTGGACTTACTTCCCACCAATCAACTAAAAAGTCTGCTCCTTTCTGTTGGACATTTCAGCGGGTGGGGGGGGGGGGGGAGAGAAATGTCTACCTGACCTCTATCATCAATTATCCTACCAATAACATTGGGGAACATAAGATGTAGTAACACAGAGACTGAATGAAATAGATATTTAGTAGGGAAATGGAGTTGGAAAAATTAATGGAATTGAGGGCTAATAAATCCCCAAACACTGATAATCCATCTCCTAGATTACTCAGAGGTGGCCACAAGATTTATTGCTGATGCTTTACCAAAATTCTGTAGCTTCCGAAACAGTTACAGTGGACTGGAGGATAATTAATGTGATCCCTACTACGTTTTTTAAGAAAAAGGGAAAAACAGGGTGTTAACAGTCAGTTGGCTCGACATTGGTGGAGAAAATTGCTGGAGTTGTAATAACAAACATGTGGATAGCAAGACAGGTTCAAACTAAATCAACGTGGATCATTGAAAAGCAAATCACACCTGAACAATCAATTAGAAACTGATAGTAAAGATGCCATTAGCATTGCAGATGCGAGAGAACTGGATAGAGGTTAGCATGCAAAATTAAAACACATTCAGTATTAGTGGTAAAGTACTGACACAAATGGAGTAAATGTTGACAGACAGCAAAGACCAGGAAAATGGGTATCTTTTTCCAAGTTCCAGGCATTTGCCATAAGGAGTAGTACTTTGGTCCCAGCTATTCACAAAATACATTAGTGATTTAGATGAGAAAATCAAATGTAATTATTTCCAGGTTTGTAATGCCGCAAAGCTGGATGAGTGTGAGTGGAGAGGAGAATGCAAAGAGGCTCTGGAATGATCGGGAGACTGAGGGACCAGGCATAATGTATGAACGTGCAATATAATGTGGATGAATGTGAAAGTATCCACCTGTCTGGTACAGGTATGTTATCTGAATGATGATAGATTGGTATTGAGTATTTTATGGTATTGCGAAGGAAGGAAGTGCCTGCCAGGTGAAGATGGTTACCAGACTAATTTCAGGGATAGTAGAACTGACATATAAAGAGAAATTGGATCAATTAGGGTCATATTCATTAGACTTTGGAAAAATGTTATCAGGACTGGATAGATTTGATGCAATATTCCTGATGTTGGAGGTAGTCCAGAACCAGGGGTCAGTCTAAGCCTCAGGGGTATACTATGTAGGACTAGGATGAGAGTGGTGAACTAGTGAAATTCTCCATCATGGAACACAGTTGAAACCAAATCACGGAATGTATTCGAGAAGGTGAATAGGACTTCCAAGTGCTATAGGGACCAAGAGATGTGGGGGAGAGCTGAGTCAAGGGATTGAATTGGGATGATCAGTCATAATCACAGTGACACAGCAACCTCTACTTTTATTCCAACAAGAATGAGCTTTTAGTTAGTCACAGAAGGATGAATTGCTTTGGAGTTTTATTTCTCAAAGGAATATATGTACATTTGTTGAGAATTTTAAGATATTTCTTTAAATGCTTGTTATTATTTATTTTGTGACAGATCTTTTACTCTTAATTCCTCAATCAACCTTGGACAATTCTCCCTCATGTCCAGGTGTTAAGTTCCAGATTAGATTTCTGAATGGACCTTGAACACTATCTCACTTCTTTATTTCTTATTTTTGAACTATTTGTTTAGTTTAACTATTTTATATGTATTTACTTTAATTCAGTTTTCTTTTTCTCTATGTGTTATCATGTATTGCACTGTGCTGCTGCAGCAAAGATAACAAATTTCACGACGTATGCCAATGGTATTAAACCTGATAGAGTTTCTGATTGTGTCCCTCTCAAGCTGAATACACATCATGATTAAATATGTAGTTTGTGTTTTAACACTGCCCTGCCTCATGCTAAGCTGGCAGTGTTTTCACCACAGGAGCTGTATACAGCTGCTTAGAACAGTAACATGGATGCTGGAAATCTGAAGTAAAAACACAAAATGCTGGAAACATCAATGCCTGAGAGAGAGAAACCAGGCTTTAACATTTCTTCTCCCTAATACATAAACAACTGCCTGAGCTAATAGAAATGTTTACTATGGGTGTGTTAACTTAAAGTTCCTCAGGTGACACAACAGGTGGAGTGCGTCATACACAACTGTACAAACAGAAAAACAAACATCTTTTTTTTTATCAAAACAATTTTAAATAGAACAACTGTCTGGATTATCTAGAGGTGTATTAATTTTCTGATAAAGCCAAACATTATTTTGCAGATCAGAAGCAGAAGTTTAATTGTAGATTTGTTCTTGTTTCTCTGTCAGCACTGGGAAGGTTCTCATGCGTTGTTTCTCTAGCTCGTTCCTCAGGACAGTAATGTCTTCAGCTTGGGCCCTGGTCAGTTCTATCAGCCTCCTGTGCTGCATCAGTTTCTTGAAATGACCAAGGGCATCTTCAGGTTTGACCATAGCTAACAGAGAGGGAAGAATCAATCACTATTTGCATGTGCCCTATGGATAAATGTGTTTACTGCTTGGGTAACACAACTCTGTCTCTGTCTGCTCATATGTAGATGCCTACCAAAATCAGGGACAGGCCAGGAGAAGCCTGTGACCTTCAGTGCCGAGTTTGACTCCAGGACAGGACTGATAATTGCTGATACCTTAATTGCAATCTTCCAAATTTCCCTTAATTTGGGATCCTTTTCCTTAGATCAGAAGATTAACACTGGGTAGTTACAAACCAGCCAGCCATGTCATTGGGAAATATCGGAATCTATAATTAGTCATGGTGACAAAATATTTGAATGTTCTCAGTCACGAGTCATGCTTGTTAAATCTTATTTCACATCTCAGAGGGCAACATTTGTAAATATATCTTGTATGGAAATGCAGAAGGTGTTTATGTTCCTCTGAAGGGATTATTAGGTAAAGTTGAAGTGTACAGCAGATTACTAGCCTGTTTTGGAATTTGGTTAAATATTAGGAAATACAGGAGGGCTGTAAGTACCAATCTGCCAGCTGAGTTTTACTGACCCTTGGGGATTTGAACTGAGGCTACAACTATTCACCATTCTAGAGCAAAGTAAACAAATTTACCAATGTTGTTAAAATGTACAGAAACAGAATGAACATAAAAGTTTTTGTGATTGTAATGGAGGCAAAATTATCAATGTTCATTGCAAGAGCTCCTCAAATCACAGCAGGGTTCTGTTCCTTAGAACTGTTTATTACCCTAACAGTCCATGGGTCAAAAATATGAATGTGAGCCATGTTGCCAAATGGCAGAAGACCCCTGCAGCAAAACAGCAAATCCATCCTGCTGGTCTCCCAAACACTCCTCCATACATACAGGAGTATCTAATAATCAGAATCTAGAACTAAGAGGCTGTTCATAGGTTAAGGAGATATTTCTCTACAAGAGCTAACATGAGAAACTTCATTACTGCAAAAATCTTTGGACCTGTCTGTCCTGGAGAGCTGAGAATTGAATATATGTTACACTATGGGTGTAAAAGGATATGGAAATTGGGTGAGAAAGTAGATGACGTAGAGGTTCAGCCGTTATGTTAAGGAAGAACACAGCAAGTTGAAGGCACCAAATATTCAACTCCAAGCGATACCCCGTGGTGGGCAGGGGATTGTGTTTCAAGAAAATGAGCTGAAATGCAGTTTTTCATAATATGAATTTACATCATCTGCTCCAGTCAGGGAATGTAAGTTGGAAAAAATGTGCATTTATTTAATTTTTCTCCCCCAAAAATCCATGAGGGTGAACTTTACTGTGTTTCTTGAATGTGTGGGAAGTGATTTGTTAAACTTAATTTCCATAACCCAAATGGCTATAAATGTAATGGTTTGTTGGCACTCTATTTCTCTTGTCCTATTTTGATCAAATGTTCAGTTTCCTTAGAACTAAAGTTTGAGAGCAATGGAGTAATGAAAAAAAAACAACATTAGTATAAAGGCAAAAACTCCTGACACAAGGATTTGGAAGTTTTTCTTTGAAGTCAGCTCAAATGGCCATTGTTTTACCACTGACCACCAACTGTGGTAAGTGGATTTTAATAATTTTAAGATTGTCCACTTTGAATTGAAGAAGAATAGCTAAGTGCATTTTCTTTTATTCTCCCCCTCCTCAGTCTCAGCAACTGTCCAATTACAGCCTACAGCACAGTAACAGCCCCTAGTATATGCCAACCGACTCACCCCCCACTGTACGAACCTTCCTACTGTTTTATTTCTGCCCTGTCTACACTTCTCTGTCACTATTTTTCTGCCTCTTTTTGATTATTGTGGTGAATATTGGTTATTTTAGCTGCGCATGTGATGTTCTATTTCTGGATAATGTGGTAAGATGTTTTTCCTTTCCACTATAGCCATGTCAGGTCCACTCTCTCCTCACATGTACAAAGCTGGAGTTTAGGAGAATGAGGGGGGATCCATTGAAACATATCAAATACTGAAAGGCCTAGGTAGAATCAATGTAGAGAGGATGTTTCCTATAATGGGTGAGACTAGAACTAGAGGGCACAGCCCCAAAAGATGGGCATCCATTTAGAACAGACATGAGGAAGAATTTCTTTCATCAGAAAATGGTGAATCGTTGGAATTCATTACCACAGATGGCAGTGGAGACCAAGCCATTGAGTATATTTAAAGCATAAGTTGATAAATTCTTGACTAGTCAGGGCATCAAAGTCTATAAGGGGAATGCGGTTGAGACGATGATAAATCAGCAATGATAGGGATAGTGAAAAGGACTCAATGGGCTGAATAGCCTAATTCTGTTCCCACGTCTTATGGTATAAGTTTCTGTTTAGAGTATTTCTGTGATCTCTCTGAGGCCAAGTGTGCATTCTGCCTGTGCAGGATCAGTGGATGTTTGTGCAGGACCTATGGTGATTCAGAAGGGGTGGATCTGCTGCCAGCAACATCTGTTTCTACTCACTGGTCATTTCCTGGACATGTTGCCTCTCGCTGACAGAAATTTGCTGTTCTTTCAACAGCTGATCCATCACCTTCATATCCTGCTTTAGCTGTGAAATTTGCTTCTTCAGTTTTCTGATGCCTTCGTCTTTCTGGAGAATAACTTTGCCATGAAACTGCAGAAAATAACATAGACAAACTCTGATAATCCCTAAGGAAACCAGGTATCCAGTTGAGTGTGTTTATTTCTTTGGAAATAACTTCAGAGCCACACAGCATGAAACGGATTGTGCCAACCATCAAGTGTCCTATATCATTAACATCATTTTTATTCTCCCCTCCACATCAGATTCTACTACTCACTTACGTACTCGGGACAATTTAGAGCAACTAGTTAACCAGCCAACCCAACATTCTAAGGATGTAGGATGAAACCAGAAACCCTGGTAAAACCCTTTGGTCACAGGGAGAACTTGCAAACACCATGCATAGGTTACTGGAACATAAAACAAAACAGCATAGGGACTAGCCCCTTGGCCCACAATGTTTGTGCCAAACACAATGCCAAATTGAATTGAGGAGAGACTGGATAGGCTGTTTTTTTTATTCCCCTGGCATATAGGAGACTGAGGGTAACCTTGAAGTATAATGTCATGAGGCGCATAGATAAGATGAATGATTACAGTCATTTGGTACAGTCATACAGTTTGGTAGAATAATCCAAAACTAGAGGGTTTAGATTTAAAATGAGAATGGAAAGATAAAAAAGAGACCTAAGAAACAATATTTTCATAGAGAGGATAGTGGGTTTATGGAATGAGCTGCTAAGTTGGTAGAGGTGGGTACAACTACAATATTTAAAAGACATTTTGACTGGTATATGGATAGGAAAGGCTTAAAAGGGATATGGGGCAAATGCAGATAAATGGGACTGGCTCAGGTAGACAAATTGGTTGTATGACACTATTTATCAACTGCTTTTGGCAAGTTCCAAAAGATACTGGTATTGAAAATACCAGTATCTGAGTATTGAAAATATTTAGCTTTAGGTTTCTATTGGTATCATGCTGCTTTGGGGTAAGCTTTTGATTTACTTTGGACAAATATGGAATTGTTTCAACTAGAGTCTTTGAAAGAACCAAACTGAATTGCAACATTCTCTGGGAGTTTCTCTCAAAATTTGCCATTGAACCCTGTTCAAGAGTGGCATGAGGCAGAACTGAGTGTCGTTGCTATTACTAAGGCAAAAGTGCTTGAAATATCTGGAAGTAGATAAGTCATCTGCGCCAGATGGAATACACCCAGGGTTCTGAATGAGGTAGCCAAAGAGATCCTGGAGGTATTAGTAATGTTCTTTCAAGAATCATTAGATTCTGGAATGGTCCCAGAGGACTGGAAAATTGCAAATGTCACTCCATTCTTTAAGGGAGGCAGAAAAAAAATTATAGGCCAATATAAACAATATATTACCTTAGTGGTTGGTAATATATTGGAGTCCATTATTAAGAATGAGGTTTTGGGATACTAGGAGGCACATGGTAAAAAAGGCCAAAGTCAGCATGGTTTCTTTAAGGGACAAATTCCAGATGCATGTTGCCTTCCAGGTGCCAGGGTCTGGGACATCTCAGATCACTTCCTCAGCATTCTTAAGTGGGAGGATGAGCAGCCAGAGGTTGTGGTCCAGGGGGGTACCAATGACATAGGAAAAGTGATGAGGTTCTGCAAAGTGAGTTCAGCAAGTCAGGTGCTAACTTAAAGGACAGGATCTCCAAGGTTGTGATCTCAGGACTGCTACCCGTGCCAAATGCTAGTGAAACCAGAAATAAGAAGATCATCCATACAGTTTGACATGTGGTTATGGAGTTGGTGTAGGAGGAAGGACATCAGAGTTTTGGAGCATTGGGCTCTCTTCCAGGTAGGGTAGTACCTGTACAGAAGAGACAGTTTGCACCTGAAGTGAAAGAAGAATAATATCCTAGCAGGAAGGTTTGCTAGTGTTGCACAGGTGGGTGGGGGGGGGGGGCGGGGGGAGTAGACTTAAATTAGAATTGCAAGGGAATGGGAATGAAAGTGCCAGAACAGATAGTGGAAAGGTTGTGGAGATGTTGTCAAGGCAAAAACAAAGTTAGGAATAAGAAGGTTAATCATGATGCAACTATTGTTCTGAGCAGCATATATTTCAATGCAAGAAATATTGTAGGAAAGGCAGATGAGCTCAGGACATGGAAATATGATATTGTTGCCATTAGTGAGACTTGGTTGCAAGAGGGGCAAGATTGGGAGCTCAATATTCTGGGGTTCCATTGTTTTAGACGAAACAGAGTGGGAGGGATTAAAGGGGGAGGGGTGATGTTACTCATCAGGTAAAATGTCACGGCAGTGCTCAGTCAGGACAGACTGGAGAACTTGCCTAATGAGGATTTGGGTGGATCTGAGGAAGAAAAAAGATATGACCACATTAATAGGGTCATATTATGGACCCCCCAACAGTCAAAGGATTTCTGAAGAGAAATCACAAGTTGTTGCAAGAAACATAAGATTGTTAGAAACATAGAAAACCTACAGCACAATACAGGCCTTTTGGCCCACAAAGCTGTGCTGAACATGTCCTTACCTTAGAACTACCTAGGGTTACCCATAGCCCTCTATTTTTCTAAGCTCCATGTATCCATCCAGGAGTCTCTTAAATGACCCTATCACTTCCACCTCCATCACTGCCACCGGCAGCCCATTCCATGCACTCACCAATCTCTGAGTAAAAAAAAAACTTACCCCTGACATCTCCTCTGTACCTGCTTCCAAGCACCTTAAAACTATGCCCCCTCGTGCTAGCCATTTCGCCCTGGGCAAAAACCTCTGACTATCCACATGATCAAAGCCTCTCATTATCTTGTACACCTCTGTCAGGTCACTGCTTATCCTCCGTTGCTCCAACTTCACTCAGCCTATTCTCATAAAGTATGCTCCCCAATTCTGGCAACATCCTTATAAATCTCCTCTGCACCCTTTCTATGGTTTCCATGTCTTTCCTGTAGTGAGGCAACCAGAACTGAGCACAGTACTCCAAGTGGGGTCTGATCAGGGTCCTATATAGCTGCAACATTACCTCTCGGCTCTTAATCCCATGATTGATGTATGCCTTCTTCACCACACAGTCAACCTGCGTAGAAGCTTTGAGTGTCTTATGGACTCACATCCCAAGATCCCTCTGATTCTCCACACTGCCAAAAGTCTTGCCATTAATGCTGTGCCGAACATGTCCTTATCTTAGAACTACATATTATATTCATCATATTTCACCTAACGAAATGAACCACCTCACACTTACCCGGGTTGAACTCCATCTGCCACTTCTCAGCCCAGTTTTGCATCCTATCAATGTCCTCCTGTAACCTCTGATAGCCGTACATACTATTCACAACACCCCCAACCTGTGTGTCATTAGTGAATTTACAAACCCATCCCTCTACTTCCTCATTCAGGTCATTTATAAAAATCACAAAGAGTAGAGGTCCCAGAACAGATCCCTGAAGCACACCATTGGTCACCGGCCTCCATGCAGAATATGACCCATCTACAACCACACTTTGCCTTCTGTGGGCAAGTCAGTTCTGGGTCCACAAATCAATGTCCCCTTGGATCCCATGCCTCCTTACTTTCTCAATAAGCCTTGCTGAATCCATATACACTACATCTATGGCTCTACCTTTATCAGTGTGTTTAGTCACATCCTCAAGACATTCAATCAGACTTGTAAGGCACGACCTGCCTTTGACAAAGCCATGTTGACTATTCCTAATCATATTGTGCCTCTCCAAATGTTCATAAATCCTGGTTCTCAGAATCTTCTCCATCAATTTACCAACCACTGAAGTAAGACTCACTGGTCTGTAATTTCCTGAGCTATCCCTGTTCCATTTCTCGAATAAGGAAACAACATCTGCAACCCTCCAGTCCTCTGGAACTTCTCCTGTTCCCTTTGATGATGTAAAGATCATCGCCAGAGGCTCAGCAATCTCCTCTCTTACTTCCCACAGTAGCCTGGGGTACATCCCGTCCAGTCCAGGTGACTTATCCAACTTGATGCTTTCCAAAAGCTCCAGCACCTTCTCTTCCTTAATATCTACATGCTCAAGATTTTCAGTCTGCTGCAAGGCATCCCTACAATTGTCAAGACCCTTTTCCGTAGTGAATACTGAAGCAAAGTATTCATCAAGTACCTCTGCCATTTCCTCCAGTTCCAAACACACTTTTCCACTGACACACTTGATTGGTTCTATTCTCTCACGTCTTATCCTCTTGTGCTTCACATACTTGTAGAATGCCTTGGGGTTTTCCTTAATCCTGCTCACCAAGGCCTTCTCATGGCTCCTTCTGGCCCTCCTAATTTAATTCTTAAACTCCTTCCTGCTAGCCTTATAATTTTCTAGATCTCTATCATTACCTAGTTTTTTGATACTTTCGTAAGCTCTTCTTTTCTTCTTGAATAGATTTACAACAGTCTTTGTTTACCACAGTTCCAGTACCATACCATCCTTTCCCTGTTTCATTGGAACATATCCATGCAAATATCCCCTAAATATTTGCCACATTTCTTCCATACATTTCTCTGAGAACATCTGTTTCTAATTTATGCTTCCAAGTTCCTGCCTGACAGCTTCATATTTTCCCTTACTCCAATTAAGCATGTCCCTAACTTGTCTGTTCCTATCTCTCTCCAACGCTATGGCAAAGAAGATAGAATTGTGATTACTATCTCCAAAATGCTCTCCCACTGAGAGACCTGACACCTGACCAGGCTCATTTCCCCATACCAGATCAAGTACAGCCTCTTCTCTTGTAGGCTTATCTACACATTGTGTCAGGAAACCTTCCTGAACACACCTAACAAACCCATATAAACCCCTCACTCTAGGGAGATGCCCATCAATATTTGGGAAATTTAAATTTCCCACCACAATAACCCTATTATTATTACTCCTTTCCAGAATCTGTCTCCCTATCTGCTCCTTGATGTCCCTGTAACTATTGGGTGGTCTATAAAAAACACCCAAAGTTATTGACCTCTTCCTATTCCTAACTTCCACCCTCAGAGACTCTGTAGACAACCCCTCCATGACTTCCTCCTTTTCTGCAGCTGTGACACTATCTCTGATCAACAGTGCCATGCCCCCACCTCTTTTGCCTCCCTCCCTGTCCTTTCTGAAACATCTAAAGCCTGGCACTTGAAGTAGCCATTCCTGCCTCTGCACCATCCAAGTCTCTGTAATGGCCACAACATCATAGTTCCAAGTGCTGATCCAAGATCTAAGCTCATCCGATTTGTTCATAATACTTCTCGCATTAAAATAGACACATCTCAAACCATCAGTGTGAGTGCGTCCCTTCTCTATCACCTGCCTATCCTCTCTTTCACACTGTCTTCAAGCTTTCTCTATTTGTAAGCCAAACTCCCTTTCCTCTGTCACTTCAGTTCAGATCCCACTCCAGAGCAATTCTACAAAGTAGTTTAAACTCTCCCCAATAACCTTCACAAACCTCCCCGCCAGGATATTGGTCCCCCTGGGATTCAAATGCAACCTGTTCTTTTTGTACAGGTCACACCTGCCCCAGAAGAGGTCCCTATGATCCAGAAATCTGAATCACTGCCCCCTGCTCCAATCCCTCAGCCAAGCATTTATCCTCCATGTCATTCTATTCTTATACTCACTGTCACGTGGCACAGGCAGTAATCCCGAGATTACTACCTTTGTGGTCCTGCTTCTCAACTTCCTTGCTAACTCCCTGTAGTCTGTTTTCAGGACCTCCTCCTTTTTCCTACCTATGTCGTTGGTACCAATATGTACCACAACCTCTGGCTGTTCTCAGTTCAGTTCTGTTCAGTTTCAGTTCATTGTCATTTAGAAACCACAAATGCAATGCAGTTAAAAAATGAGACAACGTTCTTCAACTTCAAGATATCTTCCCACTTCAAGATATCATGGACATGATCAGAAACATCCCGGACCCTGGCATCTGGGAGGCAAACTACCATCTGCATATCTTTCCTACGTCCACAGAATCGCTTGTCTGACCTCCTAAAAAGAGTCACCTATCACTGCTACCATCCTCTTCCTTTCCCTACCCTTCTGAGCTAGACACCAGTCTCTGTGCCAGAGGTGAGGCCACTGTTGCTTCCCCCAGGTAGGCCATCTCCCCCAACAGTACTCAAACAGGAGTACTTATTGTTAAGGGGGGCAGCCACTGGGGTACTCTCTAGCATCTGCTGCTTGCCCTTCCCTCTCTCGACTGTTACCCACTTATCTGTCTCCCCAGGCCCCAGAGTGACTACCTGCCTATAGCTCCTCTCTATCACCTCCTCACTCTCCCTGACCAGACAAAGTTGATTTTAACTTTCCACATAAGGATTGGGATCCCACACTGTAAAAGGCCTAGATAGGACAGGGTTTATCAAATGTATTCAGGGAAATTTCCTTAATCAGTGTGCAGAAATCCCAATGATAGAGTGTGCAATACTTGATCTGCAATTAGTGATTGAGGCAGGGTAGGTGAAAGAAGTTTGTGTAAGGAAACATTTTGTATCTAGTGATGCTAATGCTACTAGTTTCAAAGTAAAATATGGAAAAATATATGTCTAGTCCACAGTTTGAGATTCTAAATTGGAGAAAAGCCAGTTTTGATGGTGTCCGAAATTATTTGGCAAGTGTGGATTGAGACAGCCTGTTTTCTGGCAAAAGAGTACTTCATAAGTGGGAAGCCTACAAAAGTGAAATTTTTGTGAGTACAGAGCTTTTATATGCCTATGAGAATAAAAGGTAAAGATAACAGATTTGGGGAACCTTAGTTTTTAAGAGATACTGAGGACCTAGTTAAGAAAAAAAAGATGCATAGCATATATAGGCAGGTAGGAACAAATGAGGTACTTACAGAGTATAAGAAATGCAAGAGAACTCTTAAGAAATAAATCAGGAGGGCTAAAGGAAGACATGAGGTTGCCCAGCAGACAAGGTGAGGGAGAATCCTGGGGGATCTACACATATGTAAAGAACAAAAAGATTGCAGGAACAAAATTGGTCCTCTGTAAGATCAGAATGGTAATTATACATTGAGCCAAATGAGATGGGGGAAGATCTTAATTTTTTTTTTTGCCTCTGTATTTACTCAATCAGACAGCATAGAAGTGAGGCAAAGCAGCAACAAGGTCAGATTACAGAAGAACTCAGCAGGGCAGGCAGCATCTATGGAAAAGAGTACAGTCAACATTTCGGGCTGAGACCCTTCGGCAGGAGTCAAGTTATTGGAAATTATTCTAAGGGATTGGATATATGAGTATTTGGAAAGAGATAGGCTGATTAGGGACAGTCAGATAAGGATGGCTTTGTGCATGGTAGGTCGTGTCTAACCAATTGTATAGAGTTTTTCGAGGAAGGTACCAGGAAAGATGATAAAGCAGTGAATGTCATCTACATGGACTTCAGCAAAGCATTTGTTTCATTTTCATTTTTTGAATCTTTTTAATGGTACATAATCTTATACAGCTATAAAATGATACAAAACTTCAATAAATTAATATATATACAATTAATAAAGTTGAAGAAAATAAAAACTGATCGTAATATATAAAAAAGAAAAAATATTTATAAGTAAGGAAAAGAAGAAAAAAAACCCCCATCTAACTAAGAAAAAAAACCCACTGACTACAAAAAAAAGGGGGAGCAAACCAATTAGGAATCAACCCCCAGAACAATACGTCTTACCATCATCTATATATATATATATATAAAGTAAAAGAATCATTAACTGCCAATTCATGTTTATATAGAATAAGATTGGAAGGAAACCATATAAAATAATTCAAATTAAATGATAATATTTAGCAAAAGACCCCCATCTTCTCTCAAAATCGAATTGGGGATCAAAAGTTCTACTAATTTTTTCCAAACTGAGACATAACATTACTTGAGAAAACCATTCAATTAATGTAGGGACAGTGGTATCTTTCCATTTTAATAAAATAGCCCTTCTTGCCAATAATGTAACAAATGCAATTACATGTTGATCTGAAGATGAAATACCCTGAATATGATGCGGAACTATTCCAAATAGAACAGTCAATCTGTTAGGTTGTAAATTAATTTTCAGCTTCAGAAATTGTAGAAAATAAAGATTTCCAAAATGATTTTAATGAAGAATATGACCAGGACTTATGTGACAAACTAGCTGCTTTAGTTTTACACCTATCGCAGTAGTTGTCTATACTAGGAAATACTTTAGATAGTCTCTCCTTTGTTAAATAATAACGGTGAACAATTTTAAACTGAATTAAACAGTGATTGGCACATATAGAAGAAGAATTTACGTTTTTTAAAACTCGCAACCAATCCTCATTAACAAAGGTCATATTAAGTTCTCTCTCCCAATCTTGTTTAATCAGTGAGAGGTTCTCTGCATTTGACAAGATTTCATATAGGAGGTTGGTCAAGAAGGTTTAGTTGCTTGGCATTCAAGATGAGGCAGTAAACATTGGCTTTGTGGAAGAAGCCATAGAGTGGTAATAGATGGCTGCCTCTCTGACAGGAAGCTTGTGACTAGTGCAGTGCTGCAAGTATCGGTGCTGGGTCCCTTGTCGTTTGTCATTTACAAATGTTTGTACATCAGTGATCTTGATTATAATGTGGTTAACTGGATCAGCAAACTGGACTCCAAATTGAAGGTGTGGTGGGCAGCAAGAACAACTGTCAGAGCTCACAGGGTGATCTGGACCAGCTGGAGACATGGGCTGAAGAATAGCAGATGGAATTTAATGCATTCAAGTTCAAGGTGTTACACTTTGGTAGAACCAACCAGGGTAAATCTTTCACAATGAGCTGTAGGACACTGAGGAGTGTGGTAGAGCAAAGGGATCTAGGGATACAGTTCCATAATTCATTGGAAGTGGTGGCAGAAGTAGATAGGTTTGTAAAGAAAATTTTGGCCCATTGGCCTTTATAAAGTATTGAGTACAGAAGATGAGAAGTTACGTTGAAGTTGTATAAGATGTTGGTGAGGGCTAATTTGGGGTATTGTGCACAGTTTTGGTCACACAGCTACAGGAAAGATGTAAATAAATTTGACATAGTACAAAGAAAATTTACAAAGATGTTGCAGGGACTGGAGGACCTGAGATATTAGGAAAGATTGAATAGGTTAGGATTTTATTCCTTGGATTGTAGAAGATTGAGAGAAGATTTGATAGAGGTATACAAAATTATGTGTGGTATAGATACAATAAATGCAAACAGGCTTTTTCCACTGAGATTGGGTGGAACTAGAACCAGAGGTCATGGATTAAGGATGAAAGGTGAAAAGTTTAAGGGGAACATGAGGGGAAATTTCTTTACGCAGAGGACTGTGACAGAAGGCAGAGAATGGTGTTGAGAGGGATAAATAAAATATGATGGAATTGCTGAGTAGACCCGATGGTCTGAATGCCTAATTCTTTTTCGATTTCTTATGGTCTGTTAGTTTATTTTAATGACCCTAGTTTTTGTCTCTCCCTCCTAGAGGTGAAATTTTTTCTAATTTGAGATTTGGGCATTTCTGGCAAGCCTAATTGCCCTGACTAGTTTACTGGGGCATTTTGGAATTGACCACATTGATAGGCCTGAAGATGGGTAGACCAGACTAGGCAAGGATAGCAGATCTCTTCCACTGTAAAACATTAGTGAATCTGATTGATTTTCACACCAATCCACTTTTGGGGCTCCTTATCATGAATTAATAGTTTCTACTGAATTGACTTTACATAGTTCTTTGCTGAGATCTGATCTCTGGATCAATAGTCCACATACTGGGTTTACTGGTAATGTAACATATCTGCCAGCCCACCATCATCCCTGCATCTGTGTCAGCATCTCTTAA
This sequence comes from Hypanus sabinus, assembly GCF_030144855.1. Lineage (NCBI taxonomy): Eukaryota > Metazoa > Chordata > Chondrichthyes > Myliobatiformes > Dasyatidae > Hypanus > Hypanus sabinus. The sequence goes on along the minus strand of NC_082727.1, from coordinate 20,838,931 downwards.
ATCTCAGGGTACTCTTTCTGGAATAGGCTCACCCTGTCCATCTGTACTGGTTATACAATGTGTCACTTTGATCAGCTTCTGTGAAAAGAGCTGAGGAGCTTTGCTCTTGAAGTTGTACAGCACACAATGGGCCCCTGGGATTGACCATTTGCCAATCCACACTAATCCCATTTTCCCACATAAGGACTGTATCTTATGCCTTGCCTTTTTAAGCGTCCATTTAAATGCCTCTTAAGCACAGTGATTGTATCTGATTTCACCAGCTCCTCTGGCAAAGTGTTTTAGATATAAACCATTGTTTTTTTTTAGCCCCTCAGATCCCTTGTGTGATTGACGTTGTTCAGCAACTCCCCAGTGCAAGAAGTTTTAGTATCATTCCCTCTCCCTCACACCCCATTCTGAAAATTGCCTTGGGTGATCTCTACCTGAGAGGCTGTCAGCAGATTTAATATAAAGGTACAATTTCATTTACCTTCTCCTGTCCTTCCGCTGATCGTTCCATTATCATTACGTGTTGATTTACTTGAGTCTCATAATTATCCTCTCTCAGATACTAGGAGACAGTAAGGTAGATGATGTTAGATAGATGAGCCATTTGTTGAACATTCACATAACCCACAGGAGACATACCATCAGTGACTCAACAATGTTGAAAGCCGAATACATTTGTCCTAGAGCCTGGTACCTCAGATTTCAACATCAGATCTAAGCATTCTAGTCCCAGTTAGCTGAGTTTTCCAATATCCACATCTTCACATCCCGTGTTCCCCATCAGATGAAGGACCCACTTCCCAAGGTCTTCTCAATACTGAATCACACATTACCATTTGTGCCTGTTTGGTGATCCTGAACTTGAGGATGTTGCGGATCTTGTTGTGCAAATCATCCACCTGCATCAGCATTTTCTTGTACTCCCACTCCAGCTGGGCAATTCCTTTCTTGAAGTCCTTGCATTCCACCATAATCGCCACTTTCTTTTCTCCTAGCAGCTGGACACCAACAAACATCGGTCACAATTGAATTCCAAGCACATAGCCCATTTGCTCATCTCTCCCCCTACCCTCTTTGCTGGGTAGAGATTGTATTTCTGGCTTCCTGTTCCTCTGTTTGAATTGGTCCGCACCTAACTATTGTCACCTTATGTCACTTTGGTTCTTTTGCCAAGCCAGTGCATGTAATAATTAACAATTTCCCTTCATTTACTGAAAACAACTGTAGGTGCCAGGAATATGAAATATAAACTGAAAATGTTGGAAACACTTGTCTGGTCAGGCAGCATTTGTGCAGAGGGAAACATGGTTAACATTTCAGACCAATGACCTACAGTTAGATGCTACCTGACCAGTTCTGTATTAGTCTTCATATGTGATTATACTTACCCTATGGAATCCCCTAGTAATTTCCTGTGTTCTGCAGAGGACAGCCCTAGATTCTACAGTTTATGTACATAACCAAGGTCTGGCATCCTTACATTTAGTTAATCTGTTTTTTACTCTTTTCCAGGATTGAGCACAAAACTGCAATCACGGCCAAAGCAACATTTATAATGATTCATCATAACATCCTTCCATGGACATTGATCTTGATGATGAACCTATTACTTATCAAGTTTTCACTCATTGACCCTATTACTTCAAAAAAGAAATCTTATCAAGTTAGCTGCATACAATGGAGGTTTAGTAAATTTAAGCCGGTATTCTTTAATTAATCTCGCTTGTCAAAGTGGCTGTTAATTTATACTTGATTATCATTTCTATTGCCAAAGTTAATCAGGTGGGACTGTAGTTGCCAGGATTATCCCTGAATACTTACTCAAGGTGCATCATTTGCAATTCTCCAGCCCTGGCACCACCTACAGACATCTGCAAGATTAAAGCCAATGTCTCTTCAGATTTCACCTTTCCTTCCTCGGCAGGCTAGGATGCATCTTTCCACAGTGAACCTTTCATTTGTGGTGTTGGAAATCTAAACACCGGAAACAACTGAAAGCATCCAACAATGCTGCCAGACCTGCTGAGCCTTTCCTCTTTATATTTCCTGCACATGGTTTTATTTTATATTTTTGGAATGCTTGATCTTTAATTGATCAAAGAATTAAAAAGATTTGGTAGAAGAAAAATAAACTTTCCTTGAGTGAGGAAGTCCACAGCAAAGGGGACACTTCCTGGAAACTGTCTAGCTGTTGAGACATGGCATCCTGACACAAACGGCACTGGAAAAAGTGGGGCAGCTAAAAATCAAATAAATTGCAGACACTGGAAATCTATAATAAAGCCAGATAATGTTGGAGCTACTCAGCAGACTGACTACTGAGTATAAACAGGGACCTCTTGGGGCTGAGGATCAATCCAATAATTTCAAATCATAACTGATTTATGGAAAGAGGATTATAAGAATGGAACTGGGTTGGGGTCAGTGAGTGAAGCTTGGAAAAGATCAGCTTGATCTGAAAGAGACTCCAGAAACTGCAGGTGCTGGAACCTGGAGCAACAACCAGTCTGCTGGAGAAACTCAATGGTCAAGCAGCATCTGTGGAGGGGGAAAAGAATTTTGGGAATAATTTGACAGGTGGAACAAGGAGAGGGAGCTCTACCGGAAGCCTCAAAAGCATCTCCAGTTGATCAGTCAGGGATAGGGATGCTGTTCATGGCTCTACTAATGGACAACCAGCAGGAGGCAGTGGAGAGCAGCTTTACTACCTCACCCTGCCACCCTGCTCCCTGACTGCATTGGCTACTCAGATAGTATGCATTCTAGGGTTCTGTTTAAACCTTCTCTCTTCTATCTTCTGATCTCTAACAGGGTGGACACCCTGCTGTGGGTCTGTGGGCTTACCTGAATAGTGTTGTTCAGGTCCTCCACAACGCTCTTGTTCAGGAGGAGGGAGCTTGAGTAGTCCAAGATGGAGTCATCACCTAGCACCTCCACCTGTCCTTGCTTCAATACCAGTTGTATCATCAGATTCAGCTGGAACTGTGACTTGATCTGACGCAGACTGCTTAGAGAGAGGTGTGGACAGGAAAGAGACAGAGGTTTATCTGGTAACTAAGACCTCAAGTCTTACCAACAGTTTCTACCCTATTAATATCCCTTAATACCTTAAGACGCTTAATTTCCACCCCAACCTAAATTCCAGGAACACAAAACCAGTTTCTACAATGTTTGATTATCTGAGATTCTGGGCTATACAGTGGTGTGGTGCAGTGGCCTCTCTTCGATCCTGCAGCCCAAATTGGATCCAGATCTGGCACGACTTTGTATTTCTCCATGTGACTGTGTTACTTTCCCCTGGGTTCTCTGGTTTTCTTCCAAACTCCAAAGAAGTGATGAAGGGTTATTTGACTATTAAGTTAATGGCAAAAAGAATCAAAAGGGTATTGACCAGAATATATCAGAGGGAATAATTAGCAGGGAGGAAAAAGAAGAGGGGGAATGGGACTGATGGGTTGCTCCCCAGTTCAAAAGTTTGAAGTAACTTTATTATCAAAGTACATATTTGTCACTATATGCAATCCTGAGATTCATTTTCTTTTAGGAATTCATAGCAAGTATATGAAACACATTAGAATCAACGAAAGACTGCACCCAATGGGATGGACAAACAACCAAATTGCAAAAGACAACCATGCAAATACAAAAGGAAAAATATAAATAAATAAATAAATTAGCGATAAATATTGAGAACCACAAGATGAAGAGTGCTTCAAAGTGAGTTGATAGGCGTGGAAACTGTTCAGGGATGGAGGGACTGAAGTTGTTTCCTCTGGTTCTGGAGCCTGATGGTTGAGGGGTAATAACAGTTTCTGAATGTGGTGGCGTGGGTCGTGTAACTCCTTCCTGATGGCAACAGCGAGAAGAGAGCATGGCCTGGATGGTTGGAGTCTTTGAGGATGGATGCTGCTTTCCTGTGACAGCACTCCATGTAGGTGTGCTCAGTGGTGGGGAGGGCTTTACCTATGATGAACTCGGCTGTATCCACTGCTTTTTGTAGGCCTGTCTTTTCAAGGCCATTGATGTTTCCATGCCAGGCCATGACACAACCAGTCAATATATTCTCCACCACAGATCTACAGAAGTTTGTTAAAGTTTTAGATGACATGCTGAATCTTTGCAAACTTCAAAGAAAGTAGAGGTACCACCATGCTTTTTTTGAAATTGCATTTACAAGCTGGACCAAGGACAGATCCTCTGAAATACTAATACTGAAGAATTTAAGGATGCTGACCCTCTCCACTGCTAATGAGGATTGGCTCATGGACTTCTGGTTTCCTCCTCCTGAAGTCAATACTTAGCTTCTTGCTCTTGCAATGTTGTCATCAACAAACTGAAATATGGCATTGTGGCTATGCTTAGACTCACAGTCATGAGTATAAAGTGAGTAGAGCAGAGGCTAAGCACACAGCCTTATGGTCCATCTGTGCTGATGGTGATTGTGGAGGAGATATTGCTGCTAATCTGAACTGACTGGAATCTGCAAGTGAGGAAGTATTGAGGCCAAGGTATTGAAGCTTATTGATTAGTTTTGAGGGAATGATAGTATTGAATGTTGTGCTGTAGTCAATGAACAGCATCCTGATATACGTACAGATATTCCATAGTTAAGTGAAGAGCCAATGAAATGGCATTTGTTATGGCAGGCAACTTGGAGTGGATCCAAGTCACTTCTCAGGCAGGAATTGATATCTTTCATCACCAACTTCTCAAAGCTCTTCATCACAGCGGATGTAAGTGCTACTGGATGACAGACATCGAGGCAGGTTACCACCCGTATAATTCAAGCCTACTTGAAGCAGGTGGGTACCTCAAACTGCCGAAGTGAGAGAGAACAGTTATCAGTGAACACTGCAGCCAATTGATCAACACAGGTCTTTAGTACTCGGTCAAGTATGCATCTGGGCCAAATGCTTTCTGCAGGCTTACCCTCCTGAAGATGCTCGCACTTCAGCCTTAGAGACTGAACTCACAGGTTCATCAGGGGCTATGAAAGTTCATGTAGGTGCCTCCTTTTCTTGACGGTCAAAGCAAGCATAAAAGGCATTATGTTAATCTGGGAAGGAAACCTTGTTGCTATCTATGTCACTGGGTTTCACTCTGTAGGAAGTGATGGCACATAAGCCCTGCCACTGCTGTTGAGCATTCTTTCGTGATTCAGGTTTGGTCCAGAATTGTCACTTCGCATGTGAGGTGGCTTTCCAGAGATCATATTTGGATTTCTTGTACTTTACTTGGTCATCAGATCTGAAAACCACTGATCTGGCCCTCAGCAGATTGTGGATCTCATGGTTCATCCAGGGCTTCTGGTTTGGAAGACCCTAAACAATTTTGTCGGGACATACTCATCTATGACTGTTTTTATGAAGTCCGTGACAACCATGGAGTACTTGTTCAGAACCTCTGAAGAGCTCTTGAACATCTACCAACTCAAAGCAATCCCCATACTTGCTCCTCCACCTTCCACAACCACCTCTTCATTGTCCTCACTAGCACAGCCTTGCCTCTTTAGCCTCTGCCTGTATGCAGGTAGGAGGAAGACACCAAGTAATCAGATTTCCTGCAATGCAGACTAGGAATGGAAGGGTAGGCATTCCTTATGGTGGTATAGCAGTGGTTGAGTGTGTCGGGACCCTGATGCTGTCGGTGATATATTGATGATAATTGGGCAGGGGTTTCTGCAAACAAGCCTCATTGAAGTCTGATTTGAAAGGCATCGGAGTAAGCTGTGTTTTGTTTGTTGACAGATATCGCTCAATACCTTGAGTGCCTCCTTAACGCCTGCCTTTCGCTGTATTTAAACTGAGGTCAGGATCATGGAGGAGAACTTTCTTGTTAAGTATAAATGTCAGCACTTAATCATTAGGTGTTTCAGATGGGGGAAATGAGTGTGATAAGACTGTTTCATCTAAGCACCACAGACAGTTTATCATGAAACACAGAACCCCACCTTTTGCCTTCTCTGAATCAGTTGTTCAGTCCAATCTGTGCATCGAGAAGCCCTGAGGTCTGTTCACCGAACCCAGTTTGTATTCAGTCAACCATGTCTCCATGGAACACAGAATGCAACAATCTCTCATTTCCCTCCAATACAGCAGTCCTCAATTTTGTTCTCCAATGACTGCAATTTTGCTACTGAGATATTGGATAGAGGATGTTTCAGACCCTGCTGTTTTAGTCAGGTTTGGAGTCCTCCATTCTTTCTTCTCTTACTGCCATAGTGATGTACCTTTGTCTACTTAAACATGTCATACTTGCATTTTTGAGAGTTAGATCTGCTGAGTCAGTCAGAAGATTGTGAAATTGCTAGTTTGTTAATATGGTTCAAAAGTATATTACTAAAAGGGAAATTACAGTCTAAGTTCTGTATGCTGTTCGCAAAGCATCACTGTTTTTCACCAGTGCCATCTTGCTCACCAGGCCTGACTGCCTCCTGAGTTACAAGTAGAGTTGTTAATGAAATTGAGGAAGGTATTTGCCCAAAGGAGTACTGCCTGTATCTTGAACTATGCCATAAATCTCAGTCCCTTGCACTTTCACTGATGAACAGAGGGAGCCAGAGGTTTAAGGCCATATTCTTTGAAAGTGGAAACACAGAGTAGTGAATAAGGCATACGTATAGAGTTCACTGAAGTTGGATGGTGGTGTAGTGGCATCAGCACTAGGCTTTGAGGCAAATAGTCCCAAGTTTGAATCCAGCTGGCTCCTTGCATGCTATCCATCCATGCTTAGTTGAGTTGCAGCTTAAAAAAAACACTTGGAGCATTGTATGCAGGTCTGACCACCACTCTACGGGAAAGATGTGATGGCTTTGAAAAGGGTGCAGAGGAGATTCAACAGTAAGCTCTCTCGATTAGAAGGCTTTTAGTTATGGGGAGAGATTGGATAGGTTGGGTCTGTTTTTCCAGTGCGTAGGAGGCGAAGGTGGAGGAATATAAAATGAGAGGCATGGATAGTGTAAGTTGTCAGAATATCTTTTCCTCTGTGGTGGGGGTATCAAGAATAAAAGGGTTGGGTTTGATCTGAGGGGTTAGTGTTTACACAAAGAGGGTAGTTACTACTTGGAACCTGCTGACAGAAGAGATGATGAAATCAGATACAATTGATATGCTTGGCACTGATAGACACCGAATTGGCAAGGCATATGGTCCTAATGCAGGCATATGGGACTGGTGTGGATGTGGTGGGCTGAAGGGCCTGTTCTGTGCTGTATAACTATGGATAAGTTCTGATCATTGCCCTGCCCCCTTCCCACCACAGGCAGTATTCACGATCACACCTCCCCTAGAATGGAGTGCAGTGACACTGACTTCTTGATGTCTTGTGTATAACTGCCGATCGTCTGGTTGCAGTGCTCATCATCGTCAATCCTCCTCTGCAGGAAGCTCTGCATCTCGGCCAGGGTCACTGCCTTCAGCTTCACCTGGGCAGGAAGCAGAGAGAACACCCATCAGCAGATAGACCAGCTTTGCACAGCATATGAGGTAACCTGGGCTTGTGAAAGGGCAGCTCCCAATGCAGTGGCTACAGTCTGGTCAGATCATGGAGCGCTGCCCGTCAGGGAGTGGTATCAGCAGGAGGGCAGAGTTACAGACAAGATTCCAAACCATCAATATCACGGAATAGCAATATCAAGGCCAACCCCACTGAGAATCTGATATACCTGGTATGTGTCCTCCTTCTATTTACACTGACCTCATGGTCCTTAAGATCATTATCCAAGAATAATTCAATCAACTATCGAGAATACAGACAGTTCCAGCTCATAAGTTATAGAATTATGGAGAAGTACAGCACAGAAACAGGCCCTTTGGCCCATCTAGTCCATGCCAAAACCATTCAGACTGCCTACTCCCACTGACAGGCATCAAGACCATAGCCCTCCATATCCCTATCTATGAACCTATCCAAACTTCTCTTAAGTGTTAAAATCAAGCTCACATGCACCACTTGAGCTGGGAGCTCATTTCACACTCTCACAGACCTCTGTGTGAAGAAGTTTCCCCTCACGTTTCCCCTAGACGTCTCACCTTTCACCCTTAAGCCATGACCTCTGGTTGTAGTCCCACCCAAACTCAGTGGAAAAAGCCTGCTTGCTTTTACCCTATAATATTGTATTATGAGGGGTAATATCTGTACCCCTCATAATATTATATCAAATCTCCTCTCAATCTTCTATGATCTGAAGAATACAGTCCTAAACTATTCAGTCTTTCTTTATAACGCAGACCTGGCAACATCCTTGTAAATTTTCTCTGTACTCTTTCAACCTTGTTTACATCTTTCCTGGAGGTAGATGACCAAAACAGCACACTAGCAAACTCCAAATTAGGCCTCGCCAATATCTTGTACAACTTCAACATAACATTACATCTCCTCTAATCAATGCATATATTTATGAAGGCCAATGTGCCAAAAGCTTTTTTTACATCCCTATCTACCTGTGTTGCCACTTTCAATGAATTATGGACCTGTATTCCCAGATCCCTTTGCTCTTCCACACTCCTCAGTGCCCTTGTCAGGTCCTACCAAAGTGAAAAACCTTGCACTTGTCTGCATTAAATTCTATCTGCCATTTTTCAGCTGATACAGATCTCTCAGCAAGCCATGATAGTCTTCCTCCTGTCCGTTATACTCCCAATCTTGGTGTCACCAGCACATTTGCTGATCCAGTTAACCACATTATTATCCAGATCATGATATAGATGACAAACAACAAAGGACCCAGCACTGATCCCATTGACACAGCACTAGTCACAGGCCTCCAGGCAACCCTCTACTACCACTCTCTAGCTTCTCCCAAGGAGCTAATATCCAATCTAATTTACTACCTTATCCTGAATGCCGAGCGACTGAACCTTCTTGACCGACCTCCCATGCGGGACCTTGTCAAATGTCTTACTAAAGTCCATTTAAACAACATTCACTGCCTTGCCTTCATCCACTTTCCTGGCAACTTCCTCGAAAAACTCCATAACATTGGTTAGACATGACCGACCGTGCACGAAGCCATGATGACTATCCTTTATCAGTCCATGTCTATCCAAATACTTATATCTCCAGTCCCTTAGAATACTTTGCAATAACTACCACCAACTGATGTCAGACTCACTGTTTCACGGTTTATGTCTTGAGCCTTTTTTAAACAGCAGAACAATGTTGCTATCCTCCAATACTCTGGTACCTTTCCTGTCGCTAAGGATGATTTAAATATATCTGCTAGGGCCCCAGCAATTTCTGCACTTGCCTCCCATTAGGTTCAAGGAAACACGTTGTCAGGCCCTGGGGATTTATCCACCCTGATTTGCCTCAGGGTAGTAAACACCTCCTCCTCTGTAATCTGTACAGGGTCCACGAAGCTGATGCCACCTTGCCTCGCTTTTATAGACTCTGTGTCTGTCTCCAGAGTAATACAGATGCAAAGAATTCATTTAAAATCTCTTCCATCTGTTTTGGCTCCACACATGGATTACCATTCCTATGGAGGACCAGTATTGTCCCTTGCAACCCTTTTTCTCTTAACATATCTGCAGAATGCCTTAGAATTCTCTTTTACCTTGTCTGCTAGAGCAACTTTGTGCCTTCTTTTAGCCCTCCTGATTTCTCTCTCGAGTGTTCTCTGTCCTTTCTTATACACCGTAAGTACCTTATTTGTTTCTACTTACCTATACTTGCTATGCACCTCTTTGCTCTTAACCAGTGTCTCAATATTTCTTGAAAACCAAGCTTTCCTACACTTGTTATCTTTACTTTTTATTCTGACAGGCACGTACAAGCTTTGCATTCTCAAAATTCGCTTTTGAAGGTCTCCCATTTACCAAGTACACTTTTACCAGAAAACAGCCTGTCCCAACCTACACTTGCCAGATCATTTCTGATTCCATCAAATTGGCCTTTCTCCAATTTAGAATCTCAATCTGTGGGCCTATCTCTTTGCATATTTACTCTGAAACTAATGGCATTGTGGTCACTGGATGCAAAGTGTTCCCCTACACAAACTTCTGTCACCTGCCCTGTCTCATTCCCTAGTAGAAAAAATATCGAATGGTCTCTCATTGGGACTTCTATGTACTGATGAAGGGAACTTTCCTGAACACATTTAACAAACTATTCCAACAAGTCCTTTTACAGTATGGGATTCCCAGTCAATATGTAGAAAGTTAAAATCACCTTCTGTTATAAGCTTCAGGATACAAGGAGAGGGGGAGTGGGGTTGTTCTAAGGATCAGCAAAGATCTGATAGGCCTCCTGCATCACAGTATGGAAGGGAAATTTTTGACATCACCTTCAACTACCAAGTATGATATTATTTTTCTTCCTCCTTGTCCAGACATTCCTTCCTGTTGAACCTATTAAGTCTTTCAGAAGTAATTACATCACCCTGTAATTTTTCACATTTAAAGTTTATGGAGCCTGATCTCATAACTGAGCCCCTTTGATGTGAATGTACAGGGTGCATCTGCAACAACACACTAAAAGTTTTCTGTAATGCAATTCTGGTTATGAACGAACCCATTAAAATGCTAGTGATATCCACTCTCCTCCTGGCTCGATGAGGAAGGCTGGGGCAAGGGACATTAACTGTCTGCGATGTGGACGGTGTGATGCTTTCACTCAGCTGTGAACTCCATGAACTGCTGGCCTATACTAGTACTCTTCCTGAGAGCAGATATCTGGCACAAGGGAGTTCCAGCCTCAGAAAAATCAGGTAGATCACTTAGGTAACAAATTAGAAAAAGAAAGTATTGTTTTGAAAATTGAGGGACAAATGTGTTGCTGTTCAGAGAGAGTAAATCACTGAATGTTTACATGTAGGAACAGTAATTAGAAAGACAACTAGAACATTGGTCTTTATTGCAAGAGGAGTAGAGAAGTTCTGTTCCAGTTACACTCCAATAATCTGCTGTCCATTAGCACATGGTTCATTAGCTAATGTCTGCCATACTGTACTTCCTGCCACTGCCTGTAAGAAGCTTGCATGTTTTCCCTGTGGCAGCATGGGTTTCCTTCAGGTGCTCTGGTTTCTTTCTACAATCCAAAGATGTACCTGTTGGTAGCTTAATTTGTCATTGTAAATTGACCCATAATTAGGCTAAGATTAAATTGGGGAAATGCTGAGTGGTGTGCTTCGAAGGAATGTTTTGTAAAGTTGCAACATTACCTCCTACTCTTGTATTTTATGCCCTCAAATAAGGAGGTAAGAATACCATATGCCTTCTTCATGAACGTAGCTAACCATAGAACAGTCAGACTCAGTCCTGATGAAGGCTCTCAGCCCAAAACGTTGACTATTTATTTATTTCCATAGATGCTGCCTGATCCATTGAATTCCACCAGAATTTTGTGTGTGTTGCCATCTAAACTAATGTCTTCTGTTTACGCAATGTTCATATTCTTCCATTTTCCTCATATTCATGCACCCATCTAAATATCTCATAAAAGTCTTTAAAGTATCTGGCCTGGCTGTGCATTCCAAGCGCCTACCACTCTCTGTGTAGAAGAGTTTCCCTCACACCTCCTTTAAAATTACCCCCTCTCACCTTAAATGCATGCCCTCTGGTATTAAGACACTTGACATTGTTGCTTTCATTTAGCTAAGGTTCCTTGGTTCATCAATATTCCTTGGTGTGCTACCATTTACTGTTTATGTCCTACCCTTATTTTACCTCTAAATATGCATTACATCTCACTTGCTGGGATTAAATCCTAATGCTGATACTCTGCCCAACTTTCCATATAGTCTGTACTGGGCTGTGACTTCAGACAACCTTCCTTGTTATCCACTATACCACCAACTTCCATATGATCCACAAATATGGTAATTATATTCCCTGCATTCAATCCAAGTTGTTAATCTATATCACAGAAAGGGTTCCAGTACAAATCACTGAAATGTACCATTGATCATTGACTTCCCATCAGAAGAGAATCATTTCACCATAAGCCTCTGCCTGCTAACACCAAACCAAGTTTGGATTTCATGTTCCTTTACTCTCTGGACCAGCCTACCATGCAGGACCTTGTTGAGAGCATTGTGTACAGATCTGGTCTTCCTCCCTTGTTGCTACAGAGGGAATTCAGTAAGAATTAGAAGTCCCTGTTGTGGTAGTAGAGGCAGATACATTAGGGACTTTGAAGAGATGCTTTGATAGCACATGATGTGAAGAAAATGGAAGGATATGGACATTGTGTAGTCAGAAATCACACACACAAAATGCTGGTGGAACACAGCAGGCCAGGCAGCATCTATAAGGAGAAGCACTGTTGACATTTTGGGCCGAGACCCTTTGTCAGGACTAACTGAAGGGAAAGATAGTAAGAGATTTGAAAACAGTGGGGGGAGGGAGAAATGCAAAATGATAGGAGAAGACCAGAGGGGGTGGGATGAAGCTAAGAGCTGGAAAGATGATTGGCAAAAGTGATACAGAGCTGGAAAAGGGAAAGGATCATGGGACGGGAGGCTTAGGGAGAAAGAAAGGGGGAGGGGGAAGCATCAGAGGGAGATGGAGAACAGGCAGTGATGGGCAGAGAGAGAGAAAAAAACAAACAACTAAATATTGTCAGGGATAGGGTAAGAAGGGGAGGAGGGGCATTAACAGAAGTTAGAGAAGTCAATGTCATACCATCAGGTTGGAGGCTACCCAGCTGGTATATGAGGTGTTGTTCCTCCAACCTGAGTGTGGCTTCATCTTGACAGTAGAGGAGGCCATGGATAGACATATCACAATGGGAATGGGATGTGGAATTAAAATGTGTGGCTCTCGGCCCGAAACGTCGACAGTGCTTCTCCTTATAGATGCTGTCTGGCCTGCTGTGTTCCACCAGCATTTTGTGATGTGTTGTTTGAATTTCCAGCATCTGCAGATTTGCTCGTGTAATCAGAAATATTTAGTTTAGTTGGCTATTGGATTATTAATTTGTTAATCTATATCACAATGTTATGCTGAATCAATCCAAGTTCAGCACAACATTGTGAGTGAAAGGGCCTGTTTCTGTGCTGAACTGTTAGATTCAAAAGGGTTTACTCCTAGGATTGGGTTTGTTGTACATGACAGGTTATACAGAATGGCATTGTTTTCTAGTGTTCAGAAGAACAGGATGTGATTTTACAAAATGGATCTACTAAATGACAGGGTGGGTACAGTTAGTTTGCATCTGAAGCTGAGCTGTGTGGAACCAGGGCTCATGGTCTCGGAGTGAGGTGGTGAATCTTTGCAATGTTCTAGTCAGAGGTGGTGAGGTTCAGTCACTGAGACCCGGTTCCACTTGCGGAGGGACATGAAGATGGTGCTAGGGGCAGTGGCCCACTTCTCACCTGCTGTTCGCTCTCCACCTTCATCCGTCTGACATCACAGAATCGCTTCCATACCAACGGGTCCAGGTGTTCAGGCTTGAAGCGAGTTGAATCCAAATCATCCATGGCAGCCAGTAGATGGGCATACCCTTCACTGGAAGACTCAGACTGGTCACCAAAAGGGTTGGCTGTCGCCACCTGGGTTCTCTTCATCTGCACCCTGCCCAGAACAGGAAAAGCACACAATGCGTCCTCAGCCAACATATGCAAACAGGCAGCTCTATCCAGAGCCCAGTCTGACACACAGAATGGACTTGTACGTGTGGAGCCCACGACCACATCCATCTATCTATATTTATCTCTCTCTCTCACACACACTCTCCCTCCCCCCCTCTCTCTCTCTCACACACACACACACACCTCCCCCTCGCAGATGCCCCTTGCCCCATCTTCTCTCACACACACTCATATGCAAGGATGTTTGGGACCCACAAATGGGACATTGGACCCAGCAGCCTGCAGTGTGTTTGTGTGGGGTGTGTGAACACTTTGGAAGCACCGGCCCCATGGCTCATAAACTAGGTGCACCAATGATTTCAATTCATGGGACATGTGTGTCAGTAAGGGAGGGTTGGGGCTGTTCCACTGTGACAGGCTTTACTGGAAATGGTATGGAAAGCATTTTCATCAGTTTTGCAATGTGTCAATGTGGGGGTACAGTGTGACAGCATGGTGCTGCTGCATGTTTCAGTGATGTGGCAGACGTGCAGGCTGGTGTTTCCATGTACAGCAATGGTTCAGAGATGTGGTAGCTGTGCATGCTGATGCCTTCCATGTGCTGCCATGCACTCACTTGGGTCTGCGCTTGTACAGTTTGTAGAGCTGGTCGACCATTGTAGCATTGACATCAAAAAACTCCTTCCTGAATCCACGATCCAGGAGCTGAACAAAAGCAGAAGGAGTACACTGTGTTAGAAGCTGAAGGAAGAGAGAGAGGGGATGGGATTGGAAGGCAGGGTTGAGACAGTTCAGCGTGCACAAGGCCTACATTCTTGTAATCTGCACTGTGCCCTGGTGGGAGCCACTGTCCCTGGAGCTGGTGTTTCACTCAATGTGGGCTGACTTACTGAGGCAAGATTGGGACAGGGTTTGGCCCCACTCAATGCAGCTGGTCCTCAGTATTCCAGAACCAGAAGCTGGGCACCTTTCCATTCTAGTGCTATGTACCCATTCCCTGATCCTGGTCCCAGTTCTGCATTCTCATTCCCTGGTCCCAATACTGTGTACCCACTGACCATTTACTGCATATCCAAGCCACTTACCCTGTCCTCAGCCACCAGATCATCATAGGCCTCTCGGAATGTCTCCACCATCATCCTGGTCTCCTGCACAAGCCTTGACTTCACTCCCTGCCATTGAGAGAAGGGAACTGGTTTATTGGTGGGAAAAGGATTTGGCAATCCTCAATAATACAGTCCCTCACACACTACTTGGTTATTGGGTGGAAACTGTCCCAGTGAGAGGTGACCCAGGCCACATGGGATGTTTATTGCTGCTTTTCAGGGCCCAGGGAGAACCTCCAGGAGATAATGAACACATTTAGGAGAGTCACAAATCAGTTCGGAAAAAGGGAATTGGGTCTTGAGCATGTGACTGAAATGGGCTGGGAGTGGGATGAGTCAGATTAAATATGACCACCTACAGGGTTAGGCTGTTAGATATCACTATTTCACATTTAGAAATCTAACCCACAGGGAGGTCATATGTTGCTCCAGTTAGGCCAATACCATATGTGAGGGGAATGAACACAACATGAGTGATAGGAAATGAGTGGTCAGGTTGAGTGATAGAGGACATGAAGGAGAGTGAGGACTGGGCTTGTAACTGACTTGGTACACAGATGTTAGGAAACTGGAGGGCTATAGGAAGGAACTGCTAGATTGATCTTCAAATAGGTTATAAAATCAGCACATCATCATGGGCTGAAGAGCTTGTATTGTAATATGTTGTAATGTTCTATTTTTTAGGTAATGGCGGGGACAGGGCATACACTGTAAGGGTGGGCAATGGAGAGTGATGTGTATTATGTTGGCCAGGCATGGAGTGAGCACAGTTGAGCACTGGAACACTGCTCTTGTGTCATTGGGACCTGTACTTATCTGAGTCTATTCCTGTCGTACCATAGAGTCCTTCTGTTCCGCCAGCAGGTACTGTAGTTGAGCATTGCGGTTCTGTATCTCCTCCTCGATTTGCAGCGAGAAGACCAGATTGCAGATCTTCAGCTCCTCCTGTAAGTGAAGTACCAGTTACTCACCAGCACACGCAACCCCTCCACACCTGTAAGGCCGGTCAGGCAGCCTGTCATCTCTGCTATACAGCTGCAACTCAGGAATCGGCTCCACAGGTACGTCCAGCTCTCTGAGGCCCATTCCACTCTATGCAGCTCTTGATCTCTCTATAAGAGCTGACCAGGAGAAACTGCTCCCTTTACACCACACCATCAGGGTAGGGTAGGACTCAATGGGTCAGGTAGAAAGCCCCGTCCATTTTAAGACTTGACAGGGTAGATATGGAGCTGATGCACCCCCTTGATAGGGTCTGGAACCAAGAATCAGAATATCCGATCAAAGGTTTGGCCCTTCGGGACTGAATGAGGAATTTCTGCAGCCGGAGAGTGGTAAATCTGTGGAATTAGTATGCTCAGTGGTTGAGTATGTTCAAAAATGATATTGGACAATTTTCAGATTTGTGGAATTGAGTGAAGATGATGCTAAAGTTGATAAACATCTGTGATCTCACTTCTCACTGAAAGGTGGAACAGCCACAATGCCATAGTTACCGTCTTTTATGTACATGTTTGTCAATTTGCCTTCACCTGGTACATGGTGGCCTGTCTGAGTGTGACACTGCTTGGCAGAAGTGCCTTGGATACAGAGCTGGGGAATCAGGTCGCCGAGAAGTGAAAGGATTAGAGGAAATTACCTGGTAGATGATCATTTCTGTTCTCACTTTCTTTTCAAACAGTTTATTAATAAGGTCATCAAAGGCATTTGTTGTTTCTGTGATGGAAGCCTGCAGTTTCCTTAGTTCAGATTCCAGAGTCTGGAAAGTAACCAAGAAAATCAGCTCAGCCTCACAACACCAACATACATGCGTGCGTGCATGCACACACACACATGTATGCTTCATATGTTATCCAGCCATACACTATTACATAAAAATATACACCTGTTTCCCAAACGCATGTGAAAACACACATGCGTGCACGTGCACACACACCCACCTCTGCAGTCATTTGTTCAGATCTAGATCCTAGTCTAATCGGAGTTCATGCATCTTCCCAAGGTGCTGAGCCCATCCCCTGAAATATCAGGGTAATGGCAGCTGGTCCAAGAGGCTGGATTTCAGTACAATTCCATATCATTTGGAACAGCTGCCTCCATTCTCTTGGCCCCTTCATGGACCATGTCCTGTCCACCCAGAGCTACTCTACGCTGGCTTCCTTTGCAATACCTCGACTTTAAAATCCCATCTATGCAGCATCAGAACTGACCCTTCATCACCAGGTTTTCATCTCCTGGTATAGAGTGATAGGGTCAGAGAATCCCTCATTCTGCTGCGCTCTAGGGATTAAAACCTAACCTAACCTATTTAGCCTTACATGTAACTCAGGAGCTCAAGTCCTGGTATCATCCTTGTACATGTTCTCTGCACTCTTCCAATCTTATTGATATCTTTCCTGTGGGTAGTTGACTAGAACTGCACATAATTCTCTAAATTAAGCCTCTCCAATGTCTTATACAACTTCAACAACATAACATCCCATTTCCAATAGATATCTGACTAGGGCATTGTTTTGCCATTGAAGTTAAAAGGTGTTGTTAATGTAGTGCAGGGCAACATTCTGTGGTTAATTGGCTGTTTAAAGTACAGTTTACCCTAACTGTTCCCCAAGGCAATGGAATGGGCAGTCTTCTCTTTTGGACTCCCTCCCACCTGTACTTTAGTTACCTTCCTGTACTTGTCTTTCTCCTCTCTCAGAGCCCGCTCCTTGATGTTGTATTCTTTGGCCTGCTTGATTTGTTCTTCATTCCATTCATATTCTGGCAAGTTTATGAAGTATGGGAGAGGAATTTCCTAAAAAATAAAAAGCATAAGAGATTACAAGCAACCAGCACCATGTCTTACTGGATCACAACCTCCTGTTCCTCCTCCACAAGGTTTATTTTAATTTCCCTGCACTGCAGAGGTATTATGTACATATTTGAAGACAATGGTATTTCATAAAAAGTGCTGGGAAATTTCTACAATGGTACTGTGGAAAGCATTCTGTCAGGTTACACCACCATCTGATATGGATGCTCCAATGCACAGGATCAGAAAATGCTTCAGAGGGTTGCATACTCAGCCAGCTCTGCCAAGGGCACTAACCTCCCCACCATCGAAAAGAATCTTCAATAGGTGATGTCTCAAAAACGTGACATCCATCATTAAAAACCCTCAGCACCCAGTACGTGCCATTGTCCTATTACTACCATCAGTGAGAAGGTTCAGGAGTCTGAAGACACACACCCAATATTTTACGAACAGCTTCTTCCCCTTCACTCAGAGATCTAAATGTACATTAAACCCATGAACACTAACTCATTATTTTTGACCAGAATGTATAGGAGCAGAATTAGGCCATTTGGTCCATTGATTCTGCTCCAGCCTTTCACTATGGCTGATTAATTTTCTCTCTCAGACCCAATCTCCTACCTTTTTCCCCATATCACTTCATGCCCTGACTAACAAGAATCTATCAACCTCTGCCTTAAATATACCCAATGACTATCTCCCTGAACACTTTCCTCGGAGTTCACAATTCTCTGCAGCTTATTTTGATCTGATGCAGTAGTCCCACTATACCAGGCAGTAATAAAGTCAGTTATAATGCTCTACATGGTACACCTGTAGAATTTCCTAATGAAATACAGTCGCTGTCATGCCTTCTCTGTAGTTGCATCGAAACTTGAAGTTGCCCTCTCTTTCCACTCCTGACCACACTATGAGGACTGGTGTGTGTTCCCTCATCTTACCCTTTCTGAAGTCCACAATGAATTCTGCAAAGTTGTTGCTGCAACACCACTCAACCAGCTGATATCTTGTTCCTATATGCCCTCTTGTCACCATCTGAAATTCTGCCAACAATAGTTATATCAGGAGCAAATTTGGGGATGGCATATGAGCTGTTCCTAGCCACACAGTCATGGATGTGGAGAGTGTAGAGCAGTGGGCTAAGTACACATCCCTGAGATGGGCCAGTGTTAATTGTCAGCAAGGTGGAGATGTTATTTCTGATCCACACAGATTGTGATCTTTCAGTAAGGAAATTGAGTATCCAGTGGCAGAGGGAGATACAGAGGCCCAGGTTTTGGAGCTTTTTGTTCAGGACTACAGGAATAATTGAATTAAACGCTGAGCTGTAGTTAATAAACAGCAACCTGACAGAGGTATTAGTATTGTCCAGATGATCTAAGGCTGCTTGAAGAGCCAATGAGATTGCATCTGCCGTGGACTTATTGTGGTGTTAGGCAAAGTGCAGTGGATCCAGGTCCTTGCTGAGTATAACCAACCTCGCAAAGCACTTCATCACCATAGAGGTGAGTGTTACTGGATGATAGTGATTAAGGCATGTCACTCTGCTCTTCTTGAGCACTGTATGATTGTTGCCCTTTTGAAGCAGGAAGGTACTTATAACTAGAAATGAGAGATTGAAAAAGTCTTTGAACACACCTGTTAGTTGGTTGCCACAGGTTTTCAGAGCCTACACTACAGAGACATCATGCACAGTTACGACTTCCTGCCTCCCACACTATGGAGACATCACATACAGACCTGATCTCCCTCCCTCCCCACACTACAGAGATATCTGGTACAGACCTGGTCTCCCTCCCTCCCTCTGTCCCACATTACAGAGATATCAGGTACAGACCTGGTCTCCCTCCCTCCCTCCCTCCCCACACTACAGAGATATCAGGTACAGACCAGGTCTCCCTCCCTTCCTCCCCACACTACAGAGATATCAGGTACAGACCCGGTCTCCCTCCTTCCCTCCCACACGACAGAGGAAAAACCATCACAATGACAGTAGTTTCCTATCACTAGTTGATTGTGAATTTTGTTGGCAATTCCCCTATCATTGAATGGGGAGCTGACCATATGGCTATCTCCGGAGTCACATACAGGCCAGACTAAGCAAGCAGGCAGAATTCCCACCCGGAAGGACCTTGTCAGCCTTATGATTGAGACTAGAAATATGTTTACATTTCATGAACTCAAACTGCAAATGATTTTTACCAGCTTGACTGTGGCCTTTATCAATGCACCCCTTTTGCAGTCAAATTTCATTTCTTTATTCACTCTCTTTGCTGCTATTAGAAGCCTGTGTTTCACTACCTTGTTACCTCTGCACTGGTCTGGGTTGAGACCCTTTCTCACTGAAGTCATGTTTTTATCATTGGTAATTCTTGCCTTCCTTTTTCATTTGTCTATCCTTTCTAAATGTAAATTAGCTTGGAATATTTAATAACCAATTGCCATGCAACTATTTCTCTCTGACAATTGGATTAAATCCATTCGCTTGTATACATCGTTGGCTGTTTATGATCAGGTATTGTATCTTCAGCTTTAACTTTTATAGCATATCTCCTAAAATTTACTATAGTTTCACCATTTCACCATTACTGATGAATCCCTTCCCACATTGTCACTTTGATCAATGGCCTCAGCCTTTTCCTTTGAATCTATAATCTTTCCTCTGTCCTATAGACCATAACGATCTTTATGCCCTAAGTTCTATCATGGCTAGTTCCAGGTAACTGAGCACACAGGATGATAAAGCTGTTGATGTTTCGCACCAGTTTCAGAATGTCCGATTTCTTTGCCTCAAGGACTCCCCCCATCATATCGTTCAGAGCTCGCTCACGCCAGTCGCTAGCCTGGGAAAAGAGTGAAGGAGGATTAGAGTTAAAAAAGGTTACAATGGGAAACATACAGTCAAACAGGCAAGGATCTTCTTCTGATTGTCCAGCTGGAAACATGGGAGCTGACAGCACACCTGGGTTACAAGACTGAGATTAAGCCCACTGCACTGACACAGTCCTGATTAGCACTGCATACAGGCAGGCAACAAGAGGGATATCATGTGTCCGGATTCCTCAAAATTCTGAGCTGCACACACTCAGAACCATAAGCTGTTTAGCTTTATATGGACACTTTGCATTTCCAGTTTTCACTGGGAGTTCTCAGAGTGCCATTCACTCAGAGTGGACCACTAGAGTTACAGAATGCTACAGCACAGGAAAAGGCCATTTTCATTGTCATATCCCTACAATTAATTATAGACCAAGACTCGGGTTTTTACTGGTGCAGAGCAGTCTGTGTGTGCACCAGTGTCAACTCCTCTGCACACTCTGGGTTTTCTGCAACACCTTGTCTACACCCAGTTCCAGCATTTCATTGTTGGCACCATATAATCCATACTCATTTGTTTCAATGTCAGGCAATGTGTGTTGTCTGCCCCTGTTCCTGTACCATATGGAGCGGGTAAAATGGAACCATTGATTCCTGTGTGTGATCCGTCTGTTTGATTCTTCTGTGCATGTACTTATGTGTGAACTTCCATACATCTAGAATAAATGACAGCTAAAAGAGATGGGTTCTGATGTGTTACAGTGGGCAGTGATGGGGTTATAATGTTTTACAGTGGGCACTGATGGGGTTATAATGTTTTACAGTGGGCAGTGATGGGGTTCTGATGTTACTTAGTGGAGAGTGATGGGGTTCTGATGTGTTACAGTGGGCAGTGATGGGGTTATAATGTTTTACAGTGGGCAGTGATGGGGTTCTGATGTGTTACAGTGGTCAGTGATGGGGTTATAAAGTTTTACAGTGGGCAGTGATGGGGTTCTGATGTTACTTAGTGGAGAGTGATGGGGTTTATAATGTGTTACAGTGGGCAGTGATGTGGTTATAATGTTTTACAGTGGGCAGTGATGGGGTTTATAATGTGTTACAGTGGGCAGTGATGGGGTTTATAATGTGTTACAGTGGGCAGTGATGGAGTTATAATGTTTTACAGTGGGCAGTGATGGGGTTCTGATGTTACTTAGTGGAGAGTGATGGGGTTCTGATGTGTTACAGTGGGCAGTGATGGGGTTATAATGTTTTACAGTGGGCAGTGATGGGGTTCTGATGTTACTTAGTGGAGAGTGATGGGGTTCTGATGTGTTACAGTGGGCAGTGATGGGGTTATAATGTTTTACAGTGGGCAGTGATGGGGTTCTGATGTTACTTAGTGGAGAGTGATGGGGTTCTGATGTGTTACAGTGGGCAGTGATGGGGTTATAATGTGTTACAGTGGGCAGTGATGGGGTTTATAATGTGTTACAGTGGGCAGTGATGGGGTTATAATGTTTTACAGTGGGCAGTGATGGGGTTTATAATGTGTTACAGTGGGCAGTGATGGGGTTATAATGTTTTACAGTGGGCAGTGATGGGGTTATAATGTGTTACAGTGGGCAGTGATGGGGTTTATAATGTGTTACAGTGGGCAGTGATGGGATTTATAATGTGTTACAGTGGGCAGTGATGGGGTTATAATGTTTTCCAGTTGGCAGTGATGGGGTTTATAATGTTTTACAGTGGGCAGTGATGGGGTTATAATGTTTTACAGTGGGCAGTGATGGGGTTTATAATGTGTTACAGTGGGCAGTGATGGGGTTCTCATGTTACTTAGTGGAGAGTGATGGGGTTTATAATGTTTTACAGTGGTCAGTGATGGGGTTTATAGTATTTTACAGTGGGCAGTGATGGGATTTAAAATTTTACAATGGGTAGTGACGTGTTCTGTTGCTTTACGTAGACAGTGATGGATTTTAAGGGTTTTCTGACTATGCGTTTGGTCAGTGGAGCTCTGTGGTCAGGTACCTTTGCAGCCATTAATCCCAGCTGCTCTGCCCTGATCTCCTCTTCAAGCTTCAGCTTCTGTTCTGCTGTGAGGTACCTTTCAGCGGTGATCTGGCCAAAGAGATAAACATAAGGGAAAGCACAAAAACTGCAAGCACTGGAAATCCTGAAGTTAAAAAAAATGTAAATGGTGGTAACATTTAGCCTGTCAGGCAGCAGCTGTGGAGAGAGAAATAAAAGTTAATATTTCAGTACAATGACCCTTCATCTGAATGGTCTGATAGTACATTGAACTGAAATATTAATTGTTTTGGTGTTTACAGATCTGTTGAATATTTCTGGTATTTTTATGTATTAGCTAAAAGATCATTGTTGCACCTGTCCCAATTCAAAATGAGCTGACTGATCTACAGTGCCACATCCTATGGTCCTAGAGGGTTACAGTGTTGGTTCACTGAAGCTGCAGGAGGAGCAGGACACTGTGTGCGGAGAGGCAGAAAGCCTACTGCACACACTATTCTCAGGGACAGAGGAGGAAGTGATGACTCTGGTCGGCATTAACTGAAACCACAGGAGATCTCTGCCTCAATTTTAGCTTGCAACTCAGATCTATAGCCCTTAATGCCAAAGTCAGAGTGAAGTTTATTGTCAAATACACAAGTACATGTAAACATAAAACGGGTGCAATGAAAATCCTACAGGCAGCAGTATCACAGGGACATTGCATCCATAAGTAAATCCCAGATGTGAAATCATCAAAAGACCCTCATTAATTGCCTTCTTTCCCAAGGAGATGTCCCGATTTCCTCTCCACCACTAGTGAGGAATGTCCCCTCATATTGCCCCTGAGGTCCCTCGCTTCAAGCCAAGCCTGTCGGAAGTCGTGGCAGACATAGAAAGGCCAGTAGTCTCTCAGCCCACCAAATTGGCATGATACTAATTTTATGTTCTGTCACACTGTTCTGGATTCTCCATCCTAGAAGAAGTAGTTTCTTTCCATATCAAGAATGTGCAGGGCAGAGGACAATACCCATAGGAAGGATCTGTGTGTGAGTGGGAGGGGAAGAGCACAGAGATAGTGCACAGGGCAGGGGCATTGCATGGGGCATGGGCAGTGCAGATGGGGTGCATAGGGCAGGTGCGCACCAGGGCTGATGCACAGGGTAGGAATGGTATGTCTAGTGGTCAGTGTGTGCACTGAGGGGAGTTGTTAGGGAAAATCTCACTCTAGGGGAAGAGTTAGGCATTGTCTGGGAATGGGGTCAGTGTGCAGGGGAGGAGAGCAGTGTTTGCAAAGGGGTCAGTGTGCAGGTGGAGAACAACCTTGGTGAAAGGTTAGTGATGATGGTTCTGGTGTTGTCTCAAGCAATAATGAACTCCCCACACCCACCCATCCAGTCCCATCCAGATTGTGCAGCATGGAGAGAGCTCAGACACGGCAGACAGTCTCACAGTCCTCGCATTACCTCTGAGTCCTGTACCACAAAATCTCGCTCTGGCTTCTCATCATTGCTCATTGCAGGCACCCAGATGGCCTCGTTCATATCTAGCTGCATCATTATCTCCCTGATACGGATGTTCCTATCGTTCACTCGGGAGATCTCGGTCTCTTTTTGCTTGTAGGTTGCGTCAAACTCCTTGTTGAACTGAGTCTTGATGTTGTAAATCACATCCTTGAATCACAGGAGGCAGTGATAAAATGTGGGAAGTGACCAGTAATTCAGCTTGGCAGAGGGTGAAGCTTGGACCAGTGACAGAAACATGGTGAGGGAGCCAGGGATTGGAGATCATATGTAATATCTTGCTTTAAGACCATGTGTTATTTTATTAATGCAGTTATTCTCTGGGGCATTTTATTTTCCGTCGATGCCCTCAAAAAGCAAATCTTTAAAAAGTGTTCTTTTAATTACATTATATAATCGTATTTCATTTTCCTGTTTAAAATAAAAATTCAATTAAGTTAGGCACATCATAATTAGCCAATAGAATTTGTCTTGCTAACATTTTGGACAATAAGATGCCCCGGAGAAAGAAATGAATGACAACGGTAGCCATTCTAGAGGGAGCAAGGGAAGAGAAGGGGAGCCATTTTCTAGGGAAAGTTTGGGAAGAAAGAAGAAGAAAGGAGGAGAATGCAACTGGAAAACAAATATAGTGGAAGAACATGGTGAAATGCACATTGAAGCAAATTTGGAAGAATAGGTACAGATGTCAGAAAATCCTCATGCAGTCTATGGGTTCACATAGAATATGCAGACAGCTCAGTTAGCAGCGAGCACACAATATTGGATAGAGGTTGATGCCTTTTTCCTTGGATGTGGCATGGATATTTTTTTGCTGGGACTGGTTCTACAGTGTAGAACTGTTTCGGTACTATGAGTAAACAAAGTGAAGCAAATTGGATTGATTACATACATGATAGTGAGCTCCAACAATTCCATGCACACTATAGACTAACATATATGATGCGCCCTTTACTTATTTTGTTTGTTATAGCTTGAAGCATTTTGTTAATACAATTTAAATCTAAGTTTATACTGGTGTGAGCTGAATTATTGGTTCCTGGCTAACATAAATTTGTTTGACCAGTGGTCATACAGGTAATTATCTTGTTTTCCATTGGAAGAAACATTCAAACTTTTATATTTTATGTTTACCCAAATCATATCCATCCTAGACCTGGTTATTTATGATGGCCTTTTCATCATTATTCCTATGCATTGTAGAGTTATGTTGTTGATAGTTAGTATTCACAGTAATAGCTAACTCATTATGAGCCAATGGTGAGAGAGTTACACAGAGAATATCACAGCTTTCCCCACAGTTGCTAGATAAGGTCCTTCGCTTCAGGCTAAACTTGTTAAAGGTATGCAGAGTACTGTCTGTGGCACTCATGTAAAGGAGCGTTGTATACTTCTAGATTAGTCTGGGTGTGAAATCCTTCTATTAGATGACAATGGCGGTTCTTAGTGCCCACCCCACTGCCCATGGACCAGGAGGCATGCTGGGGTAGTTGAGAATTAAGACATTAAGAATTGAACACATTGCTGGTATCACACAGAGGCTAGAGGATCCAAGACTGCAATCTGCTGACAGTGCCTGAATGGGCCATTGATTTGTCTTTATTGCTGACTCCATGGGACTAACTGACTGGATGCTGCAGTATTTTAGAGAGGCCAGGCACACAGGACATCTGCTGAACTGTAGGGGTTGGAAAGGGCTAGAGTTCAAGTGCACTTAGGTGCTGATTCCTGCCTTACCCACCCTCAGTTCAATGTCTGACACACCCAGTAGACATGACTTGGCTTCAACTGACTTCTGTGAGCTACAATTCCCCCTCATCTAAAGGGACACCTTCTATTCTGAGGCTGTGCCCTCTGGTCCTAGACTCTCCCACTATAGGAAACATTCTTTCTACATCTGCTTGATCTCGGCCTATCAATACTCTGTAGATCCCCCCCCCCCACCCAACCT
The DNA here is from genome assembly GCF_030144855.1 of Hypanus sabinus. NCBI lineage: Eukaryota > Metazoa > Chordata > Chondrichthyes > Myliobatiformes > Dasyatidae > Hypanus > Hypanus sabinus. Next base: position 20,813,223 of record NC_082727.1, on the reverse strand, counting down.
TCTAAATTCTAGTGAGTACAAGTCCAGAGACGTCAAATGCTCCTCGTATGTCAGCCCTTTCATTCCTGGGATCATTCTCGTGGACATTCTTTGGACCCTCTCCAAGACCAGCACATCCTTTCTTAGATATGGTGTTGGGATATGTTCTCCTTGCTTTCCTTACCTGCAAGAAGATGATCTGATTAATCTTCTCATCCCTTGTGTGCAGATCTACCTGCTTGTATAGGTATGGGTTCACCACTCCGTACTGGGATGTCAGACTGCCTTTCAGCGCCACGCTCTCCTCCTCCTTTGAGTCTTCTTCCTCTGTTTCCTCTTCTTCCTTCTCCTCCTTCTTCAGCTGTGTCTCTACAATATCTTTTCGAGCCTTCAGGCAGAATGAAGATAAAGCCCCATCACTACAGGACCCTCAAGCTGTTAGCTATGTCATGCTGTTCCTGATTCTAAGCAACATAGACTCATCTCACACCACTGATAGGAAGGCAGTGTACAGCAGTGCCTGGACTGTTGACCCTCTGTCTGGAGACACGTGTGACCCTGCACCCGATTACCTGGTGGGTGCCGTGGTGTGTCGCTGCCATGACATGCAGTGACTTTGACTGTGTCCAGGATTGCAGCATTTTCCGAGTATCATTTACGAGACCCCACACAGAGAATGGTGTCTTTCCCTGACACTTCCTGTGCATTGCTCAATATCTTTTCCCTTTTGACTCACTCCACTGTTGACTAGTCTTCAACAGTTCCTTGTAGAAATGCATGTTTTAGCAACCTCCCCATTTTAAAATCCTAATTTTTTATTTTAAACCCTTCTAAGGTTCCTTGTCTCATTTCCCTGATGAATAGAAGGGCATTTGTCCCATTAAGTCTATATTGGTTCTCAGTTATCCCATTCCCACAATCATTTCCTTGCTGTTTATTCTTAGAGTCATACCCATTAACACCAATGCCCTATGTCCACACCACCCCCCATACCATCCCATATCACATACCCCCTTTAGGAATAATTAATAGTGGCTAATTAAGACCATAAGACAAGGCCTTTCTGTCCATCAAGTCTGCTCTGCCATTCCATCATAGCTGATTTATTTTTCCTTTCAACTCGATTCTCCTGCCTTCTCCCCACCTTTGAGCAAACAGACCTTGTTTAACTCAATCTTTCTTCATACAGCACACCTACCATCTCATGACCTGTCTGCTGAATCACTTTTACCCTGCTTCTATGCAGGAAATCCCTTTTTAAGGTAAGGAACTAAACTGTACACACTACTTCAGCTGAGGGGCAATATAATTAGGATTTTACCGGCTGGTCCAGGCACTAACCACTCTCTGTGTTTTAAAAAAAAAATTGCCTTGCATATCTCCTTTAGACACTCCTCTTCTCACATTAAAATTGTTCTTTCTGGTGTCTGAGGTTTCCACCCTGGGAAAAAAGACTGCCTATACCCCTTCTATTTATGCCTCTTATAACAGATTGTAAACAGCTTGAATCCAGACACAGAACTCTACAATAGCCTACAGTTCATAGCCTACTAACCTCTTTATTCCCCTCTGATTGTCAACTATTTCTCAGTCCATGCCATACCTTGTTGATCAGCCTTTTGTGTGGAATGTTATCAAGTGTCCTCTGAAAGTCTAACTACATCCACTGATAACCCCATATCTACTCTATTCTACCAGTGACAACCTCAGGGAATTTCAATGGGTTATTCAAACACAATTTCACTCTCTCAAATCCACTTTGATGCTATTGTATCCTATTATTGTTTTCAAGATGTTCTGATATTACATCCCTCATTATTTCCCCACCACTGATTTTAGACTGAACTAGATATCTTATACCCAGGATGGACCATTAAGGTGGTTGATCTTTGAGGACATCCTGCACTTTTGTCTGAACTGCAATCCCACTATGTACAACCTAATTAGGGAAATTACTACAGGGATTACAACATAATTTGAGGGAATTTGTCTGCACTCACTCTGACACAGTTTCATAGAACATAGAACACTACAGCGCAGTACTATTCTGCACCAGAGCACTGTCAGTGAGGGGATCCGTGGGAGAGAGGTACCTTCATATCCATCAGTTCGATTGTCCTCTGCCATTCAATCTGTCTGAGGAGCTCTAGCTCCTCCTTGCTGCGCTCTCTCATTGGATAATTCCTCACAGATAATCCCGAATAAAAAGCCTGCAAAGTACAAGGTATATCAAGTCATTGTCTGCTCCCTTGTGTACACTGACTGCATCACACCCATCCAAAGAATACCAATCCCATCCTGTGTACACTGGCTCTCCATCATATCCCCTACCTTCTGTACACAGGCTCTTTATCATATCCCCCTGCTTTGTGTACACAGGATTTCCATCATATCCCTCTGCCTTTTGTATACAGGCTCTCTATCATAGCCCTCCGCCTTGTGTACACTAACTCTCCATCATATGCCCCTGTGGGACACTAACCCTCCATCATATGCCCCTGTGGGACACTAACTTTGTGATGGCACCCTCTCTGCTCCATCCCAGTTCTTCACTGACACTTCCTTTAGTGTATTTGTTGTGCGTTGTTTCTCCATTGGGCACTCTTTCTCTGCATTGCTCCTTCAGCAGGCACACTCACTCTCCATCACACCTCCCTGGTACATTATGTTGCTCATCTGCAGGTACGGCAACTTTCCAAACACCCTGTATTGGGTACACTTCTACTGAGGCTTTGCCCTTTTGAGTGCTAATCTTCCATGAATTCCCCTGTCATAATATCTTTGCATCCCCTGCCCTGGGGACCAAGGGAGAGTTGCAGCCTTGCCCCATCTAACACCGACCTTGCAGCTGAAAAGACAAACAGGCAACCCCACACCCAAACGCTCAGAACCTGCCATCTGAACTTTGTTCCATTACCTCCAGCGTCCGGCCCTTCACAGCCATCTTGTCCCAGCATTCTTCCTTAATCACCTCACACAGGTACCGGTTTGCCAGGTTCTTCATCTCAATGGACTCACGGACCTATTGATGAGTTAAACTCTGCACAGTGAGCAGTCCTTACACAGTGTAAGTCCTTACACTTACAAATGCCTGGCTCGTGCTGGCACAGTCCACACAGATGCACAGTCCACACAGAAGAACTGCCCAAGACACAAGGCCCATCAAAAAGCAACATGAGGTGATCAACAATAGGAGTTAGAAGAGCAATAGAAACAGGAAATGCTGGGCATCCTCATGTGCATCAACCAGCATATGTAAAGGGAGGAACAGATTGTTTCAAATCTGAGACTTTCATTAGAATGGGATAGTTGGAAATGATCAGGAGAATGAAAGATTGGAAAGATCAAGGTTAGCCTAGATTTCAGGAAGCTTTCTGCATGAACCAAACTTACACTGATTTTACTGGTAAAGATTTCTAATCAGTGACAGAATGCACTCAAGTAACCCATTCCAAAGGCAGCTGGTGCTGTTCAAGATTTGAGTTTATTTGTCACATGTACATCGAAGCATGCAGAGAATTGCATTGTTTGTGTTAACAGGGAGCAGCCCAGAAGAATCACCACACAATCTGGTGCCAACATAGCAAGTCCACAATGTCCAGCAGAACATAAGCAACAAAACAACAACAGCAGAAACAAGCCTCGTTTCACTGTTACAGAGAAAGTACATGCGTCAGAACAGTCTTTGATGTCACCTTGGCCACTTTTTCCTCTCCCTCGGCATGCAGACGCTGTTGTTCCTTCAGATTGAGGTTAAACTCGTGCTGATCCAAGCGCTCGTTCTCAGGTACTCTCTCATTTTCAATCATCATCAGGTGGATCTGGACAAAATCAGAAGGTGATGCAAACCATGCACAGCTTTGGTACAGTTTTTCCACCCAGCCAACTATCCTAAGCTTGTTCCTGATAGTGTCTAGTCACTCAATTTCAATGGTCAATAATTCGGAGAGAGCTCAGTCCTGATGTCTGAAAAGAATTACCTTGGATCCTGTTACAACATGGTTGTTCAAAGTAGAGTGTTAAAGTCATAGAGTAATTCAGTATAGAAGCAGGCTCTTCAGCAAAGGCACTTGTCTTTCAAATGATGTTATTGTACCTGCCTTAACCACTTACTTCCTCTGAGAGTGTTCCATTATATACACTATCCTCCACATAAAGTTTGCCTTTGGACTCCTTTTAAATCTTCCCTCTCTTATTAGAACTATTCCCTCTAACTCTTGATTCCACAACCCTTCGATAAAGACTGCGCATTCACCCTATCTGTGCATTTTGTGCTACCTCTGTGTGGTTATTCCTCAGTCTCCTGCACTCCAAAAAATACAGACCTAGACTGCCCACCTTATAACTCAGACCCTTCAGTCCAGGCGATGATTTCATAAATCTTTGCACTCTTTGATGTGAGACAGCATCAACTGGTGAGTCACAACATGAAGACCATTCGGCCCCTTGTCCAGACCCTGATCAACAGCATACACTTCCCTGCCCTGTCTGATTCAGTTCATTGATTGGCTTATTCTCAGGTTCTGCTCCTTGGGTTAATTTCTTAGTTGAGAGGTGCTTATTCTGATTCTCATACTGCACAAGAATCTATTAGTTTCAGCCTTGATGACTGTAAACCTCCTGCTCTCTGAGGGGGAGAATTGCAAGCACCCTCTGAAAACAAATTCATCCTCATGTCAAAAGCATTAGATATGATGCCACAGGATGAGAAAGAGCACACGGGGTTGTGGTTCAGGGATCTACAAAGAACTAACAGAATTCAGTGAGGATAAACACTGACAGTTGGTAACCAGTGGAGTGCCACAAGGATCGGTGCTGGGGCCACAACTACTTACTCTCTGTATTAATTACAGAAGTCCCACGGCAACAAGTTCAAGAACAGCTACCTCCCTTCAACCATTCTGTTTGAGAACCAGTGGTAAAATCCTAATCATTAGTTTAACAATGGTATGACCATTTAAATCACTTTGTACTAAGATGAACGTTTTTGTCCTAATTGTGTTTTTTCCTATAAAATGTGTATATAATTATTGTTTATTGCTGCTTATGTGATGTTATGTGCCTGTGATGATGCTGTGTGTTTTTCACTGTACCTCTGCATACATGTACTTACACACAGTATGACAATAAACTTGACTTTGAGTGGACTGTAGCTAAGTTTGTTGATGATACACAGACAGATGGGTCAGCAGACTGTGAGAAGTTCAAAGAAAGTGAAAGGTGCAGGTAGAGAGAGAGGGATTAGAGAGACAAATTGAGGGTCCATGGACAGAAAGAGAGCATAGCATTGATGGGCTGAATGATGGATAGTGAAAAGGTTTCTCCTTTTGGGGAATCTGGAACTAGGATCTGGAATTCAGAATCAGGAATTGCCACTTAGGACATGAGGAGCAATTTCTTCTCTCAGTGGATAGTGAATATTTGAAATCCTTTCTCCCAGAGGAAGATGTGGATGCAGAGACACTGAGTATATTCTGGGTGGAGTGTGGCAGGTATTTGAGCTACAAGGTGTTATAGAGAGAGGCCAACCATGATCTCATGAAACTGGTGGAGCAAATTCCAGGAGCCTTATCCTTCTCTTGCTCCTGTTTCCATTCTTGCTACTATTTATTCTGAAAAATTTGGATGGTCTCACTGGATCACTGTTGAGTATGAACACATTCAGTACAAGATCCTGTACTGTGGAGGAAGGTACAGGGTTGTCACAGATTGGGTGGTGGAGGGGGAGTCATGGCAGATCTTGTTGGTTTAGACTTTTTAATTGTTATTTTTTGCAGCTTAGCAATTGATTAGCTGCTTGTATATTATATCGTTACTTAGATACATATATGCATATAACAATTACGGCATGGAAACAGGCCATCTCAGTCCTTCTAGTCCATGCCGAATGCTTACTCTCACCTAATCCCACTGACACGCACTCAGCCCATAACCCTCCATTCCTTTCCTGTCCATATACCTATCTGATTTTGCTTTAAATAACAATACCGAACCTGCCTCTACCACTTCTACTGGAAGCTCATTCCACACAGCTACCACTCTCTGAGTAAAGAAATTCCCCCTCATGTTACCCTTAAACCTTTGCCCCCAAAGTCTCAACTCATGTCCTCTTGTTTGAATCACCCCTACTCTCAATGGAGAAAGCCTATCCACGTCAACTCTATCTATCCCCCTCATAATTTTAAATACCTCTATCAAGTCTCCCCTCAACCTTCTGTGCTCTAAAGAATAAAGACCTAACTTGTTCAACCTTTCCCTGTAACTTAGGTGCTGAAACCCAAGTAACATTCTAGTAAATCTTCTCTGTACTCTCTCTATTTTGTTGACATCTTTCCTATAATTCAGTGACCAGAACTGTACACAATACTCCAAATTCTGCCTTACCAATGCCTTGTACAATTTTAACATCACATCCCAACTCCTATACTAATGCTCTGACTTATAAAGGCCAGCATACCAAAAGCTTTCTTCACCACCCTATCCACATGAGATTCCACCTTCAGGGAACTATGCACCTTTTTTCCAAGATCACTCTGTTCTACTGCATTCTTCAATGCCCTACCATTTACCATGTATGTCCTATTTGGATTATTCCTACCAAAATGTAGCACCTCACACTTATCAGCATTAAGTTCCATCTGCCATCACTTAGCCCACTCTTCTAACTGGCCTAAATCTCTCTGCAAACTTTGAAAACCTACTTCATTATCCACAACGCCACCTATCTTAGTATCATCTGCATACTTACTAATCCAATTTACCACCCCATCATCCAGATCATTAATGTATATGACAAACAACATTGGACCCAGTACAAATCCCTGAGGCACACCACTAGTCACCGGCCTCCAACCTGACAAACAGTTATCCACCACTATTCTCTGGCATCTCCCATCCAGCCGCTGTTGAATCCATTTTACTATTTCAATATTAATACCTAACGATTGAACCTTCCTAACTAACCTTCCATGCAGAACCTTGTCAAAGGCCTTACTGAAGTCCATATAGACAACATCCACTGCTTTACCCTCATCAACTTCCCTCGTAACCTCTTCAAAAAAGTCAATAAGATTTGTCAAACATGACCTTCCACGCACAAATCCATGTTGACTGTTCCTAATCAGACCCTGTCTATCCAGATAATTATATATACCATCTCTAAGAATACTTTCCATTAATTTACCCACCACTGATGTCAAACTGACAGGCCTATAATTGCTAGGTTTATCCTTAGAACCCTTTTTAAACAATGGAACCACATGAGCAATACACCAATCCTCTGGCACCATCCCCATTTCTAATGACATTTATTACATCCCTGTTTCTAATGACATTGAAATATTTCAGTCAGAGCCCCTGCTATTTCTACACTAACATGCTACATGTAATGATGTTTCCTAGTGTCCACCGTGTGTAAATGCAATTGTTCAATGTGCCCCCTACTGGTTACATTTGTATAATTCTGGAAACCTCAGTAGCTTCACAGGGCTTTCTGATTATCTGCCTTTAATGTGCAAATCTAAATAGAATGTTTCTTATCTATGGATATACTGTAAAAAGAGCTAACCGTGTAGCAGCAACATCTTTTTTTCTCTTTTGCCTCTCCCTCTCTTCACTTACTTTATCACTGCTCATTTTAGATTTTTCTTGTTCAATTAATGCTTAATAAAACAATCATGAAGCAACAGGTTTTGTGCTTCTTTCCCGACTTCTGAAAGAACCTTCGATTATATACATCAGAATGCAAGCATGCCCTCCCCTAGGGGTTTCCAGCTGGCCACTTTTGTCCTGAACAGAAACAGTTGAGTGCAGTAAGATGTCCTAAGCTGACACAGGTGGTGATGGTATCCAGTGGTTTGTGGGTGGATTCAGTTGAAGCCTGTGGTTGTGCAACATTGAAGTTCAAGAGGACCTGAGGAGCATGGGGAATGCTGGACTTTCGACACTGAGAAGGGGATGGTGGCCAATGAACTATATGTCCTCCTCTGCCACATGGGCTAAGAGTCCTGAATGTGTGCAGTGGAGAAGTTACCCTTGGTGTCCTCTAGTCACTCTCACATCTGGAAGCCTCAGGACTTTGGGCAGGTGGGGCCACCTGGGGCAGGTTTCATGGCTATAACAAAGGGAGACGGATTGCCGGGGTGCTCACTGTTTGACGAAGTTTTTGGATTCCTTCTCTGAGATGAGCTTTGACCTCTGCATTGTTGATGTTGTCTTTCTTGGTTGCCTGGGGAGACAGATAGTCACAGTCAGCTGCTCAACCTCCATCAAACACATAGCCCCACTTGGGGAAATTAACGCCTGAGGATTTTCTGCCCTCATTAACGACTAATACTTCAGAACTTGAGTGCAATTCTCTCAGGGCTATCCTCTGCGTAGTTTGAAAGAAAAATCTGGTCTCTATTCAGTTGAATGGAGAAATTACTGGAAGTTTATAAAACAATGTCACTTCAGGTTAATTCATTGAAGAAAGAAATCCAGCATTCTTTCAGCCCAGGATTGCCAATGCCCCCACCCCACCGTAGCACAGCCATGCAATTATCTGAAGCTGTCAATTGACTGTGCCTTCTCTGGAGGGATGAATGTATTAGTATTCCTGCCCACCATACCCACCCCACCCATATATTTTTGCTACTTCTGCCTCACCTCTCTCACAAATGCAATTCTATCAGGGGTAGCAAGTTTACGAAGAGTCATCTGACATCAGACAACTGAGCTGGGGATTAATGGCAGACTGCTTGACTATAGCAGGCATCACAGTAGAGCTGTCTGTTTAAGGGCATCTGCATCATGAGATGTTACCCTGGTCTCCTTCCCAACTAAGTGAGAGCTGAGACCTGAAATAGTGACTGTACATACAACCCACAGCAGAGATTAGATCTGCCACCACACTCTCCCCTCCACCCAGCTGATTCACCATTGTGTTCCTTGTGAACAGCTTGATACCTTCATGTATGTAAGCTGCATTCCACTTTTATAACATCTGCTCTCATCTCCTGCTAAGGCACTGCAGAAATTCTGGACAATACCTCCCCAGTAGAGAACAGACATGTTACATGCCTGTACCATGAATGGCAGGGATATTCGACCTAACGAGGAGTTGTGGCCCATTGCAGTCTTGTGCAGTACCTGCTTGCCTGCACATGGACATGTTCCCATAGGGGTGGAACATTGCCCAGACTTGACTGAACGCATACTGCACTGAGATTCCTGCTGTACAAGACATCAGTGTGAATAGTCCAGGGTTTTGTCCCACTCACACTCTGTTGGAAACTTTGAACTGTCCCTCAATCACACAACATGGACCCATTTGATTGCATCCCTCTGAAGATCAGCACTATTACCTCATTTAACTTAAGCAGCAGCTATCCCTCTGTCACTCTCCTCACATATCCCTCAGTCACTCTCTTCACGTGTCCCTCAGTCACTCTCCTCACGTATCCCTGTCACTCTCCTCACGTATCCCTCAGTCACTCTCCTCAGATCTCCCTCAGTCACTCTCCTCAGATCTCCCTCAGTCACTCTCCTCACGTATCCCTCAGTCATTCTCCGCACATATCCCTCAGTCACTCTCTTCACGTATCCCTCAGTCACTCTCTTCACGTATCCCTCAGTCACTCTCTTCACGTATCCCTCAGTCACTCTCCTCAGATGTCCCTCAGTCACTCTCTTCACGTGTCCCTCAGTCACTCTCCTCACGTATCCCTCAGTCATTCTCTTCACGTGTCCCTCAGTCACTCTCCTCAGGTGTCCCTCAGTCACTCTTCTCTGCCAGGGACTCACTTCAGCTGCTTTCATTTCCAGCCACGTTTCTGTTTTCAATCTATCTGATGTTTCACCATCGTCAGCAAAGCTGTGGGAGATGTTGGAGGACGTATCCAGTGTTGGGCTTTTGGACGTGGGGTGAGGATGATCTTCTTTGATGTCCTGTAACGCCAATGAAAGGATGAAGTGTTAGAAATTACTTGGTCATTTCTAGTAACGTAAGTATGTCTATGTACAGGCCTATCCTTCATGTTCTCCCTGGTAAAACACTTCCCCTCAGCAATAAAGACCTTGGAAAATATGTATCTCAGCCTAAACTGATGGAGCAGAAGTGCTTGACAAAGAGGTTTATCAATAGACGAGCCCAACAGATTCGCAGGTGAAGTGTTACCTCACCTGGAAGGACTATTTGGGTCCCTGAATGGAGGTGAGGGAGGAGGTGAATGGGCAGGTATTGTTATGGCATGCATCCAACTGCTCCAGCTTCTGGGGTTTAGATGCTCTGACTCTCCAGAATATGGGTAGCAGGTGCGGCCCCTTTAAAGACTCAGGCCCACCTTGCTACTCAGCAGCCATGGTTTGGTGCCAGGATTTTAATATTTAAAGAGCACCTGAACTGAGATTTGGTACTCAATCATCAGCTCTACTTTGGATTCTCATCTAGTTTCTTGTTTAGAACCCTGCCCTCATTTCATCTCTTGATTCTAGAATAGGATACTCCAGCACTTGGGTCCTTACCATCCTCGCCTTGGTCACAGTTTGAGCCTAACATGGACCCAGCAGAGTATTGGAGTCTTTTGTCAGAGGTGGCGAGCCACAGTGAGAAAATTTCTAGACAGAGCCTGGAGATACACGACCTAGGTCATCATGTACCAACTATTGCAAGGAGGAAGTCAGAGTTGCTCAGGTGAGGTTGTCAGTCAGTCTGCAGAGTTAGTTCATCTTCCAACCCCAGAGAGGTTCGGTGCTGACCTGGGTTTCTTGCTGGGGATTCCTCACTCAGCGTTCGCTGGTGTTTGAGTTCCAGTCATCCCAGTTCCCTACGGAGTGTGGAGAGGTGGCCTTCATGATCTCTCTCCTACCAGGAGAGCCCTGGCCTAGGAGGTCGGATATTTGCTCAGATTTGGAGGAATTCATGAACACCATGAAGAAGGTGTTCCATCATCCCATAGGAGCAAACAGAGCCTCAGACTATGTGCTGAAGGAGCATCAAGGTAGTCAGTCAGCAGCTGGTGAATGGAGTTTCGGACTTCTGCTGAGGAGTGTGGCTGGAACAGGGAGGCCTTAGCCACTCTATACCACCACAGATTCTGAGGTGAATTAAAGGATGTGCTTGTTTTGGGAGAACCAATTGAGAACTTAAGGGCACTGATTGATCAGTTCTTCTGGCATGATAAGCACCTGGCGGAGCGAAACTGGGTCTATCTCAAGAGGTTGAAGAGGGCTAGACCAAGACCATCCTCAATGCATTATAGTTCCACTTCCTGACCTTGGACAATGACCAGCCCATCTCCTGCACCGGGCCTTTTTGAGCCTATGCAGATCAGCTGCACATGATTCTTCTCCAATGAGAGGTCCCAGCATCACAGTCAAGGCTGCAGCTACTGCTGTGGGGAGTCAGGTTACCTGTAGCTGTCAGGAGAACTGCTGAGACTGTACAAGCATCAGGAGGATGGTGACGGTGGCAGCTAGCTCTCTCAACTGTACTGGCGTCATGCTGAAGGCTGAGATCTCCTGGTGAAAGGTGAAAGTCTTTGTGGACACTGGGATAGCTGGTGATTTCCTGGACTTGAGGACCACTCATCAGTTCAACAGGAGTTGAGCCAGCTCATGCCCACAACTGCCCTGGATTATCATCCTCTTGGATCCTGGCAGATCCTGCAGTAGACATTGATTTTGTGAATGAGGATAAGAGAACATGCGAAGGACATTTGTTTCCATACCATCAATTTTCTTCACATACCCCTGATGCTCGGGCACCCTTGGCTGTCCAAACATAACCCTTCCATGAACTGGAAGGAAGGGAGAATCATTGCAAGGTCAAGTTGCAAGAGGGAATGTTTTCAGTTTGTTATTCCAACCCTCAGACACTACCAAGGCCAGTAGCTGACAAGGAAGAAGACTTTTGCTTGGCGTATCTGGGAGCTTTCAGGAGACCCAGTCCTGCCTCCAAGGACAGACAAGCAGGCTCCAGTCAACAGGGCTGTGCGAGTCCTGACCCTGTCTAGTTGGGAGAGTGCAGGAACTGGAGAGAGAGGGTCTCTAGTTCAGGAGCAAGCCAAGAGGCCCACCAAGGATGTGCCCAAGCAGTCTGGAGCCCTAGCAGCCAAGCCTAGGGGAGCCAGTTAACAGGTTCTGTCCAAGGGAAAGGTTCCTAAACATAGTCCCTTGGAGCCTAGTCCCAAGAGTAGAAGGACCATTCATAGTGCCTCATTGTCATCATCTGAGGATAAGGATGAGGACTTGGACTCTGATTTGGTCTCTGTTTCAACAAAATACTCTAAAAGAACCTGTGGAAGAGACTCTGAGGTCTGCTGAATCATCCCTGTGACCTGAGGACCCTCAGGAGTTGTCTTTGGAGGGACAGTAGGGGTAGTTGCAACATCCAAGCTGATTGAAATCCTTTCCATCTACAAGGATTTGATAGAGGTCTTCAGCAAGGGAAATGCCTCAACTTTTCCACTGTATCAACCCTACGATTGTGGAATAGATCTACTGCCTGGTACTTGTCCCCCACAGGGGTCGATTATACACGGTCTCAGACCTGGAGAGAAGCACTATGCAAGAGTAAATAAAAGAGGCTCATCCCATGGGATTCATTTGGCCCTCCACCTTACCAGCCGGCGCAAGCTTCTAATTCATACAGGAAAAGGACAGGAGCCTGTGGTCGTACATTGATTATAGAGGGCAGATTCTTATAATGGCGAAGAATCGTTACCCCATTCCACTCATGAATACTGCCTTTGATTCTCAAAGGACAAGAGTATCTTCAAAGCTAGACTTGTGCAGTGTGTACAATCTGCAGAAAGTAGGGTGACAAGTGGAAGACTGCATCAACACATTGACAGGGCACTATGAGTAGCTGGTTATCCCCTTCAGCTTTGCGAATGTGCCAGCAGTTTTCCAGGCTCTGGGATGCTCTCCATAAGTACAGCTTCATCTACTTGGATGTTACCTTAATTTTCTAGAAATCCATGGAGGAGCACGTTGCTCACATCAGAGATATCTTAAAGAGGCTTCTAGGTCATGGACTTTATGTCAAGCTGGAGAAATCTGAATTTCACGTAACCTCTGTTTCATTTTTGAGGCTTATCATCTCTAATGGCATTCTCAAGATGGGCCCTACTAAGAAGCAGGCAGTCAGAGATAGGCTACAACCATCCAATGTGAAACAAGTCCAATGATTCCTGGGATTTGCCAACTTTTACAGAACATTCATCAGGAACTTCAGCTTAGTGGTGACTCTGTTGACAACTCTAAGAGATCCATGGGCCCATTTGTTTGGACTACCAAAGTGGACGCTGCTTTTGCAGAGCTCAAAACAGTGGTTCACGACAGCTCCCATTTTGGTTTCACCTAACCCGGACTTCCCTTCATCGTGGCGGTGGATCTCAATGACACCTTCGGACAATAAACCACACCCGTGTCCTTCCTTCTCCAGGAGGCTATCCCCAACAGAGGTGAGCTATGACATCAGAAATTGTGAGCTGCTCACGGTCAAGTTGGCTTTGGAGGAATATCATCTCTGGCTTGAGGGGACCAAGAATCCTTTTATTGTCTGGACAGACCACAACAACCTAGCTTATATTCAGGGGGCCAAACATCTCAATTCCAGGCAGGCCAGGTGGTCTCTTCTCTTTTAACTGGTTCAATTTTGTTCTGACCTACCGACTGGGGTGAATTATCTCCATGTACTTTGTCACGGGTCTTCTGCCTTCCAAGGGGAAGACAGTCATCATGATAATTGTAGATCAATTTACAAAGGCCAGCAAATACATTGTTTTGGAGAAAGTACCATCAGTAGCAGACATGATTGAGATTGTCCTGCATCAAGTCTTCAGGATCCACAGATTTCTGGTAGACATGGTCAGATCAGGGTCCACAATTCGAGTCATGTTTTTGGTGTTATGATATGCACCCAACCGTGCCAGTTTTTGCGATTTAGACACGCTGACTCTCCAGAATATGTATAGCTGGTGCAGCCACTTTAAGGACTCAGGCCCACATGCAAATTTGCGGCATGTTTTGGCATCAGGATTTTAATATTTAAAGGGTACCTGAATTGAACTTTGGTGCCCAATCATCAGCTCTACTTTGGATTCCTATCTAGTGCATAGTTTAGAACCCTGTCCTCATTTCAGTCTCATAGCAAGTTTTGATTTTAGTCTTGGATAGTCCAGCACTTGGGTCCTAACCATCCTCACCTAGGCCTCTCATCACAGGCACAGCACTTCTCTCACTTGTAGGGATATGTGCCAGAAGGGAGATTAGTGGGGAGGGATGTATGGACAAGTGAATAATGGAAATCAGAGAGTGGGAGAGTGTTTGGTGGTAAGATCATATAGAAGATGGCAGAGGTTGCGGAGAAGATCCAAAGGCTCATGGGGTGATAGAAGAGGACAAGATGTTAAGGTGGAGGGAAAAAGGAGTGAGTGTGGATGCCCAGGAAAGGGAGGAAATGCGGGTGAGGGCATCATCTACGATGGGGGAAGGGAAACACAATTTTTTGAAGAAGGAGGATACCTCTGATGTCCTGGAAAGGAAAGCCTCATTCTGGAAACAGATGTAGTGGAGATGAAGGAACTGAGAAAAGGGAATAGCTCGGGACAGAGAGGGGAAAAGTATAGTCAAGTTAGCCCTAGGAATTGATAGGTTTATAAAAGATGTCAGTAGACATCTTGTCTCCAGAAATAGAGAGAGAGATCAAGAAAAGGGGGAGAGGTGTCTGAAATGGACCAAGTGAATTTAAGGGCAGGATGGAATATGGAGGCAACATTGATGAAATAGACAAGCTCAGCATGGGTGCATGAAGCAGCACCAATGCAGTTTGGAGGAAGTAGGAAGAGATGAAGGAGAAATTGTTAATGGTGAAGAGCAGATCTGCCAGACAGAAGAAGGTGATGGTGGAGGGAAACTGGTTGGTTGGGTCTTTTGCCGAGGAAGAAGAGAACTTTAAGGTCTTCTTGATGGGGGATATAAGTGTATAGGAACTGGACATCCATGGAGAAAATTAAGTGGTCAGGGCCAGGGAATTGAAAGTTGTTGAGGAGATCAAGAGCATGGGAAGTGTTGTGGATGTTGGTGGGAAGGGGCTAAACCAAGGGGGCTTGGAACATTAGAAGGCCTGGATAGACTGGAGGTGAAGAGGATGTTTCCGGTAGTAGTAGATTAGGAAAGTCTAGGGCCAAAGGAATTTCTTTAGCCAAAGGTTGGTGAATCTGTGGAATTCGTTGCTGCAGATGGCTGTGGAGGCCAAGTCACTGGGTATATTGAAAGCAGAACTTGATAGGTTCTTGATTAGTCAAGGTTTCAACAGCTATGGGGAGGAGGCAGGAGAATGGGGTTGAGAGGGAAAACTAAATAAGCTGTGATGGAATAGTGGAGCAAACTCAATGTGTCAAATGGCTTAATTCTGCTCCTGTGTCTTATGGTGCTGTGGAGAGTCATATATAAATGATAATACTGATTTTATTTTGCCTCATTGAAATCTAAATGATTTCTCACCAGATGCTGCTTCTGTTCCATCAGGTTTAGGACTTTGTTCTCTACTTTGGAGGTCTGGTTCAGCAACGTAATTGTGGAGTTACTGTATTCCATCGCTGCCTTGATCTGCACTGCATTTGTCATGTCAAAGCTACAAAAATTAATCATCATTAGCAGAGCAGAGAAGAAGATAGCCAAACCCTAAACCAGAGGTCTGACTGATGGGAAAAGCAGGACAGCCCAGGGAATTCATTCTGAAAAAGAGAAAGCTGATGGGTGACATTGATGGAGATCCTTATACTGTTTGTCTCAACTACCTATTGGATCTGCCTGTTAACCAGGTGTAACTTGTGCACTACAACATGTGATCCCTTTCACTGTCATTCATCTGTAGTGTCACGCTGTTTAGGCAATAATCTTCAGATTAATTGCCAGCATAGTAGGGAGTGGCACGGAAGTATGGTCGTTGGGTTACAATACAATTACAGAGCTAGTGATCATTAATCGAAGTTCAATTCCTGCTGCTATCTGTTGTCCCCATGACCGCACAAGTTTTCTCCCACATTCCAAAGACATATGGTTAAGGGTAAATGAGTTATGGGCATGCTATGTTGGCAATGGAAGCATGGTGACACTTGCAGGCTGCCTTGGCACATTTTAGGACTGTGATGGTGTTTGACGCAAATGACGTATTTCACTGTTTGTTTCGATATATGTGTGATAAATAAAGCTAATCTTTATCTTTCTTACTGAAGTGCATAACCTTCTACTTCCTCACTCCTTTTGAAAGGTTTTTGCCCAGTCATTCAGTCTATCTATACGCTGTGACAGAAACATAGTGGTTTCATCACAACATGCCCTTCCACTGACATTCATATCATCGATACACCTACAAATCTTACATCAGTTACCAACCTCCAGGTCAACAACATCTGAGGGCCAAAAACCTATCTCCGAGCCATCCTTGAAAGAATCCTATTTATTCCAATTCTGTTTTATACTTTACAAAATATTTTCAATCTATGCTAACATACTTCCTCTAATAAATTGGGCTAAGACCCTGCTCTTATGTAACATTTTACTGAATACGATGATAACTTCGTGGCCTAAGGTAGGAGACAATTTTAGAAAAACTAGCACATTTATTTTTCCTACATTTACACACTTAGTCCAGCAGTCGTGGAGCATACGGATCCTTTCTTTGTAGAAGTCGGTGTCTTGGACTTCCAGAAGTGGCCCACAGCATGGGGTGATTGATAAGTTCATGGCCCACAGTGGAAGGAGATGAGTTATTAACTTCAAACTTACTGCATTTTCACTCAAAGAGTTGAACTGCACATGCATGTAACGAGAGCTGTATAACTCATCTCCTTCTACCTTGGGCCACGAACTTATCAATCACCCCTGCAGTGGACCACTTCTACAAAGAAGGGATCCGTATATCGAAGGGATGTGGTATATTTAGATTTTCAAAAGGCTTTTGACAAGGTCCCACACAGGAGATTAGTGTGCAAACTTAAAGCACACAGTATTGGGGGTATGGTATTGATGTGGATAGAGAATTGGTTGGCAGGCAGGAAGCAAAGAGTGGGAGTAAACAGAACCTTTTCAGAATGACAGGCAGTGACTAGTGGGGTGCCGCAAGGCTCAGTGCTTGTTTACAACATATATTAATGATTTAGACGAGGGAATTAAATGCAGCATCTCCAAGTTTGCTGATGACACGAAGCTGGGTGGCGATGTTAGCTGTGAGGAGGATGCTAAGAGGATGCAGGGTGACTTGGATAGGTTAGGTGAGTGGGCAAATTATTGGCAGATGTAATTTAATGTGGATAAATGTGAGGTTATCCACTTTGGTTGCAAGAACAGGAAAACAGATTATTATCTGAATTGTGGCTGATTAGGAAAAGGGGAGGTGCAACGAGACCTGGGTGTCATTGTACACCAGTCATTGAAGGTGGGCATGCAGGTACAGCAGACAGTGAAAAAGGCAAATGATATGTTGACATTCATAGCAAAAGGATTTGAGTACAGGAGCAGGGAGGTTCTACTGCAGTTGTACAAGGCCTTGGTGAGACCGCACCTAGAGTATTGTGTGCAGTTTTGGTCCCCTAATTTGAGGAAAGACATTCTTGCCATAGAGGGAGTACAAAGAAGGTTCATCAGATTGATTCCTGGGATGGCAGAACTTTCACATGAAGAAAGGCTGGATCGACTAGGCTTATACTCACTGGAATTTAGAAGATTGAGGGGGGATCTTATTGAAATGTATAAAATTCTAAAGGGATTGTACAGGCTAGATGCAGGAAGATTGTTTCCGATGTTGGGGAAGTCCAGAACGAGGGGTCACAGTTTAAGGATAAAGGGGAAGCCTTTTAGGACCGAGATGAGGAAAAACTTCTTCACACAGAGAGTGGTGAATCTGTGGAATTCTCTGCCACAGGAAACAGTGGAGGCCAGTTCATTGGCTATATTTAAGAGGAAGTTAGATATGGCCCTTGTGGCTAAAGGGATCAGGGGGTATGGAGAGAAAGCAGGTACAGGGTTCTGAGTTGGATGATCAGCCATGATCATACTGAATGGCGGCGCAGGCTCGAAGGGCCGAATGGCCTACTCCTGCACCTATTTTCTATGTTTCTATGTATGCTCCAAGACCGCTGGACTAAGTGTGTACATGTAGGAAGGGACTATGTTGAAAAATAAATGTGCTAGGTTTTCTAAAATTGACTCCTTCTACCTTAAGTCAAGAACTTACCAATCACCCCTCATACCTTTTGGAAATCTAAATCTACAGTTCCCCTCTATCAACTCTCACTGTCACATTCTCAAACACGAGCAAATTTGTCACACATGACTTGTCTTTCATAAAAATTTTGTTGATTAAATTTGATTATATTCAACTTTGCAAACTGATTAGCTGTTTCCTCAGTCCTGCTGAAAGGTTTCGGCTCGAAACGTTGACTGTACTTTTTCTCATAGATGCTGCTTAGCCTGCTTGGGTCCAGCATCTGCAGATTTTCCCTTGTTTGTAGCTGTTTCCTCTGGTTATTGACTCTGGTGCCTTGCCAACAACAGCTGTTAAACTAACTGGCTTGTAGTTTCTCACCTTTTATCTTCCTTTCTCTTTGAACAAGGATGCCATATTAGCTGTTTCTAATTTTATGGTGCCTTCCAGAATTTAGTGAGGTTTGAAAATTTTCAAAGTTAAAAATAAATTTATGTATTACCATATACTATCCTGAGATTCATTTTGTTGTGGGCACTCACAGCAGATACAAAGAAACACAATAGAATCATTGAAATCACGTACACAATAATGATGGACAAACAACCAATGTGCAAAAGGCAACAAAATGTGCAAGCACAAAGGAACAGAAAATAATAATAATGAAAAAAGTGATAAATATCAAAAACATGAGTTATAGAGTCCTTAAGAGTGGGCCCGTAGATGGGGGAACAGTTTAGTGTTGGGGTGAATGAAGTTATTCACTCTGGTTCAAGAGAAATTTCAACCAATGATACCATTACCTCTGCAGCCACTTCATTTGAATCCTTCAGGTGTAGGTCATCGGGTCCTGGCAATGTGTCTGCCATTAGCTCTACATTATTTCTGACACATTATTTCTTGTAATTGGGATTTTTACAAGTTCTTCCATGTTACTTGAAATTAATCCATCTCTTAACTTGGGCATATTTGCTATCTCTTCCATGGTAAAGAGATGCAAAACTATTGATTTGATGTACCTTCCATGTCCTTGTTTTCTGTAATTAGGGTTAGGGTGTCATTAACTTACCAGCATTGTTCTCGAGATGTTCCACACTCGAGACATTTATCCCTTCCTATGAGTTCTTAGTCTATTGTTACTGAAATCCCAAAACCACCGCCAGTTGCTGCCACACTGTATGCTCGACTTTTCAATTTAACATTATCCTTGCCCTCCTTCGTTAACCAAACTGTGTCTCTTTCTCGTGCAATCCTTTATCTGGGATAAATTCCTGATGAGAATTATGAACCAGTTGCTTAAATAGAACACTGCTCATCTAACCCTGTCCACATAACTTTGTTTATCTAACCCCGTTAACCTATTAGCTTCGTTTTCAAGTCCACTTTAGATAACTCTACCTTCATACAATTGCGCTTATTTTGCCATTGGACCTGTGTTGTTCACCTTCAAATGCTGCCTCTGGAATATGATAGATAATATTGTGGTCACTAGGGGATCTTTACTCACAAGCTCTTTTATTAACAATTCCTCATTACTCATGAGCAAATCTAAACCATTCTGTTACCAGATAGGCTCTGCAATTATTGCTCTGAGGAACAGTCCATAATGCACGTCACACATCCTTGCTCTTCAATGCCCTTGCCAGCTTGGTTCCGAGGGCTAAAATCTCCCATGACAATTGCATTTCCCTTCCAACATGTCCAGACATTTACCCATTTATGCATTGCCCTGTTGAGAAGTCACATTTTGGGTCCTGTAGACCATTCTTTCCCTTGTCTTCTTTCCCCTGCTGTTTATTATTTCAACAAAAATTGAGAGTACACCACTATTCTCTGCCTCTACATCATGACTCAGCTCTGCTCTTGTACCTAAACGTTAGAGATTCTGCCGATGCTGAAAATCCAGAGTAACACAACAAAGTGCTGGAGGAACCCAGCAGGTCAAGCAGCATCTATGTAAAGGAATAAAGATTCAATGTTTTGAGCCAAGGCCCTTCATCAGGAACCATTATCAGGAACCAAGAATATTGAGTACAGGTCACCCTGCAACCACATCTCAGTACCAGCCATCTGACTCTGCTAACTCATCTATCTACTGCAGATGGTAAGTGCATTCAAATAGACAATTAAACTTTGAATTTTTTTACAGTTTACCAACTCTGGATGTGCATTGAGCTGCATACTTCTGATTACATTTTCTGTTCCAGCTTTTCACACGTTGCTTATCAATTTCCTTTTGATAGAGATGTGCCCCCTCCTGTTTAGTTTAAACTAAAGGAAGTAACTATCAGAATTGCAGAGAATAGCTGTGAACAAAGAAAGGCCTGTAACTCTAACCCACCTCATCATAGCAAGATTCTATTGAGAAAACTTGATCTTTTGGCAAATGCTTGAGAAATGAGAGTTAATTAGGTAGCAGGTGAAAGCCATATGCGATGGAATATCTCCTCTTGCCTGGATGAAACTACACTATCCAAGACAAAATAGGGCCACCATCCACCATCCTAAATATTCATACCACTCCCTCATTCCCTTCACAGCACACTCTATCATCCATTCCAGATGCTCTAACAGCACATGCCAGACCTGATATCTCCAGGAGTATCAGGAATACAGGAAAAGTTCATGTCCTGCAGATTCCCCTGAACCCTGACACTCCCTCCCCTTTGTGGTTGCACCATGGGATCTCTAGAAGAATTACTATAGTGGGGGGTGGGGAATAAATGCTGACCAACAGTCAGATTGCGAATAGGTAATTGAAAATATTGACAGTGTCAAATGTGAGATAGTGAGGAAATGCTCCTTAATACAAGTAGGAATGGAAATCTCTAAACAGATCTTGAAGCTGGCCACCCATTGTAAATTCTAAACCAAGAATGATGCATTTTTTCTTGGGAAAAGGTATTAAGTGGAACCAAGATAAGTGGATGGAACTGTCCAGATCAGCTATGACCTAATAGAAGGAAGAGGCTGAAAGGGATGATTGGCCTTTCCCTAATTCCTATGTCAAGTAACTTACCTTGCTGTAAAGCAAATCAGGGTGCCATCATGGATGCCAGTGGTTAGAACTGTCTGACGATCCAATGAAAACATAATCGACTTCAGTCCTTCTGAATAGTAGGAGTGACACTGTGTTGTGAAGTATATCTCCTGGGGAGGAGAAACATTTGGTAGTCATGTGCAAACAGTTAAAATCCCTGAACCAGCTGTACCTGCAACAATACTGTGCCACCTTGTTTTGGGGCTGAGTGAAGAGATGTTGGTGAGAACGTTTCATGGCAATTAGGTAGCCAGACAAAAGCAACATTCTGAAACAGCAGTTAATGTAATGTTTTTACAACGCCAGTGATCGGAGTTCAATTCTGTAAGGAGTTTGTACTTTCTCCCATGACCACATGGATTTCTTCTGTTTGCTCCAGTTCCTTTCCACATTTCAAAGACATATGGGTTAGGGTAAGTTCTGGGCATGCTATGTTAGTGCCAGAAGTATGGAAATACTTGCTGGGTTCCCCCCATCCCCCATTCATTACACCTTTGGACTGAATTGGTTGTTGATGCTTAACAATGTATTTCACTGTATGCTTCAATGTTTTGGTGTACATGTTAAAAATAGAGTTAATCTCTAAATCTAACATTTTTAGATGATGTGAAGTTACAGAAAAAGATGAGATGCTGAAAGCAGGAAGTAGCTGGGGAACTTGGGGTTTGATTATGGGCTGATATGACACATCACCAGTCTAATGGAGCAACAGTTAGAGGAGATGACTATTGACTTAGGGGAAGGTGTCAACAACCTTCAGCCTGTTTCCCATTAGTCAGTGTAATTACCCACAGTTAAGCTCAGGGATGGCAAGGGCCAAGTTCAGAAGGAGACATGTGTTTTGGAAGGAGCCTGGTGATAGGTGGTGACAATTAATTGGATGGAAAGGAGATTAACTCCAAGGGAATTATGACATGCAAGGTAATGCAGAAGGTCGACCTTGAGGACCTGAGTTATAGGGAAAGGTTACATAGGTTAGGACTTCATTCCTTGGAGTGTGGGAAAATGAGGGGAGATTTGATAGAGGTATACAAAATTATGGGGTGTATAGATGGGGTCAATGCAAGCATTTTTTCCACTGAGGTTGGGTGAAACTAAATCTAAAGGTCATAGGTTAAGAGAGAAAGGTAAAATGTTTAAGGGGAAACTGAGGAGGAACTTCTTCACTCAGAGGGCAGTGGAAACGGGTTTTATTATAATATTTAAGAGAAGTTTGGATAAGTGCTTGGATGCCAAGGATATGAAGGGCTATTGGTTCAGGGGCAGGTTGACAGGACTAGGCAGAATAACAATTTGGCATGAACTAGATGGGCTGAAGGCTTGTTTTTTTGTGCTGTAATGCTCTATGAATCAATGACTCTAGGATAAGGACCAGCAGTGGTGCAGGCTTAGAGAACCGAGCAGTCTATGGATCTGTCCTTTCATTCTCATGGATTCAGCTGCCTGCTCAGTATTTTTGCCAACATACATTCCCTACGCTGTGACTTAACTGGTCCGGGAAGAGGAGCCAGAAGCTGTTGACGAAATGCTTATCACCAGGATGGTAGGAATGGGGCAACAGGTAACTTGGGCAAGGTGGGAGGGTGCACTGAAGCAGAACATCTGGTCCAACATCTGTCAGGCTGAAACCCAGTGTATCAAGTTCATGATGCAAGCTGTGTACAATGTCCTGCCTAGTCCAGTGAACCTCTTTTGCTTGGGGCAAAAGTTTGGCACCATCATGTCCTCTCTGCCCAAAAATCTTGGGAGAAGGATGCCACCGCTAGCACCATGACCAGGTGTTGAAGGCAGTGGCAGAAAGTATCCCTACGGCCATTAACAACAGTAGGCATCTTCACCAACCCAGAGAGTCCACAGCCTTTGTCAAAACTAGAGACCATCCACAACCTCAGCCCAGATCACCAGCAGACTTGCTTGCTCCAGTATCTGACTACTGATCCTGGCAAGCAATTAAAGTTCCCTGACTTTATCGAGGCTTGACATGCACACTCATTCAGAAACCTCAAAGCAGGTGGTCATGGTAGAACTGACAGTGCCTTGGGAAGAATGGATTGAGGAGGCCTTTGAGCAGAAGAAAGCCAAATACCAGGAGCTGGTAGAGCCAAGCCAGAGATAGGGGTGGAGGGCAAGATGTGAGCCTACAGAGGTGGGATGTAGAGGTTTTTCTGGCTGCTCACTCTGCAGAACCTGTTGTTTACTCGGCATCATGGGGACTGCAAAGGAAAGAGTCATCAGGACTGTCCCAGAGGCTGCCAAGTGAGGCTCCATATGGCTATGGATCGAGAGGTGTGATCTGTGGGCCTATGTTGCTGGGACACAATCCAGGGCCTGATCAACCCGGCTAGATTGACTGGGCAATGGTGTCTGATTTTGAAAGTCGCAGAACACCTGATGACCCCAGGTTACATCACTGATAATGTTTCCCAGCACATACTACAATGTATCTCAACAGCAATTGGACTTGAACCAACATAATCATCTGGAAATCTCCTCCTACCCTTTCATATCTCTCTACAGAGAGTTGTGTACAGAGCCCACAGTACAGCTCCTAGTATCTGAGCCTGTCTGCATTTATACACCACAAACTTCCTGTTTCTAATTACTCTGTTCCTGGCTTGCCCCTTTGCCCACTATTTTTCTGCCTCTGTAAGGACAATGGATCTAGCTTAATGTGACATTCATTGTGGAATTTTAGAAATTGTTTTCTTCACTTTTTATTCCATCTGGTAGTCCCCAGACAGGGCATACAGACCTCTATGCCACTATCAGCTCAAAACAGATACGTGAACACATTCAAGTGGACTGGGGAGACAGAATTATGAGAGGTTGTGTAGACTAGGACTTTATTCTCTGCAAAGTAAGAGACTGAGGGGTGACCTGACAAAGGTACAGTATATAAGAAATGAGGGGCATAGACAGAGTGAAACCACAGAGTCTTTTCCCAGGGCAGGGATGCTGAAACCAAGAGTTCAAAATCAGAGGAGTGAGATTTATAAGGAAACACCATGGGCAGCTTCCTCACACAAAGGGTGGTGTGTATTTGGATTGGGCTACCAGAAATAGTGGTTGTTGGACACATGAGTAACATTTAAAGGCCATCTAGAGAAATACACAAATAGGGGAGGTTTAGAGGGCCATGGGCCAAACAGGGTCAGGTGGGTCTAGCTTACTGGGTGAATTGGAACGAAGTGCCTATTTCTGGGCTGCAAGACTCCATGACTCTAAAAATAAGCAAAATGCTACAGTATTTTGTGCTCTGCCTCAGACCACAGACAGCAATAAGGTGTATAACAGAATCCAAGCTCGTGCTCTCTAGTGCTGCTTACCATGTTTTTAGCATATCGTAATTGAATGAATCCATCTCTGGCCACGGAAGCCAAATGTTGCTGATCTGGAGAGAGGTAGAGGAATCCTGGCCCCAGCTCATGGCCCGGAACTTTGACCTGAAGATTCAGGCTAAAGGTTCCCTCATTCTCACCCTGAGCAGTGGAAGCAGACAAATGAAACGTACTGTTATTGAGGGGAGCAGATGGATTGGGGGTCAGTGAAGTAGACAGAAACTGAGGATGAGATGGAGAGAATGAATGAGCCAGTTGAAAACCATGTCAGATTTGGCAGAGCAGCTAAATGAGAGGATAAATGTGGGAGGGGAGGGAAGGAAAGAGAAAGAAAGAGAGGGAGAGAGGTAAAACGTGTGCTAGAGAAAGGCATCGGGTCACGTATGGGAATAGTGAGATAGGGAAATGAGGGTGAGGGTGAAGCAGCAGACAGTGTGAAGATGAGTGCGAGGGTGAGAAAGGAGAGGGAGCATTTTACTGAACCATGACCAGTGAAGTGGCACAGCATGATGGCAAGTGGGGAGAGTCTGTGAGGGCAATAGTGTGGAGGCAAATGGGAGAGTGAGATGATGCAAAGTGAGTAACTACAGGGAAAAAGGAGGGCAAGATGACAAATATGAGAGAGGGAGGGTAACAGGACAATTGCAAGGCAGGATGAGCATCTGAGGTAACATTGGAGAAAAGGGAGGGATTATGGTAGGAAGGGAGGGAGCAACCTACAAAGCAGGAACTAGTAGCAGTGACTGGGAGTGTGAATACAAGAGAAATATGAAAGAAATGAGAAAAAGGACCAGGACCAGTCAGTCTGTCTGTGAAGGTCAGAGTGAGGATGAGTGTTCATGTCAGTATGAGTATGAGGATTGGTATGGGTGTGAAGATGAGTGTGAGGATTGGTATGGGCATGAAGGTGAATGTGAGGATGAGAGTCGGTGTGAGAGTTAGTGTGAGGTTTTAAGTGTAGGTGTGAAGCTGAGTATGAGGATGAGTGTGGGTGTGAATGTGAACGTAAGGATGGGTGTGGGTGTGAACGTGAGTGTGAGAACGTGTGGGTGCGAACATGAGTGTGGGTATGAAGGTGAGTGTGGGTGTCAGTGTGCGAATGAGTATAGGTGTGAACGTGAGTGTGAGGATGAGTGTGAAGGTCAGAGTAAGGATAAGTGTAGGTGTGAATGTGAGTGCAAGGATGCATGTGCGTGAATGTGAGTGTGAAGATGAGTGTGAGTGTGAAGGTTAGTGTGAGAATAGTGGATGAGAATTGAGAATGAGAAGAGTTCCTTCTAGGGCACCTTAACAATCTTGTATTTGTGAATGCTCCGGGTCACACTGGAGTATCCGTACACATACTGCTCAGAGTCATGTACCACAGACGTCAACGGCACCTCTGTCTGACTGTACCATTTCCCAATAGCAGCATCAGTCATCATTCCATGGTTGTTGATAGATGTAGGGGAAGCTGAGGAACAGATTAACAAGGTGGATCGGTCAGCATGAGAGCAGCAACATCAAAAGGCCCAATGCATGAGCGTTCACATATTTATCTCTCCAGCTGTATATGCACACTCGCACACAGCCCAGTCCCTGTGCACACACCAGTCACCAGATCAATCATAACCAGTGAGCAAACACCAAGTTGGCTGGGCTCCAATCAAGGGGTAAGGTTGGTGCATCAGTTAAATCGCTAGAGTAACACCTGGACTAACAATCCTGCCTCTGCCCACAAGGGGGACAAGGGCTTTAGGTATCGGGGAACCACCATCTGCAGACTTCTTTTGCATACCATCCTTATGTGGAAATACATGACTGGTCCTTTCTACCTATGGAAACCCTTCTTCAATTTCACCTTCACTAGAAGCAATGTTTAAGAAGTGTGTTATCACCACCTGTGCAAAGGAAGTCAGGAATATTGCCAGATGAGTAACAAATAAATAAATTACTCTGAATCCAGTGTTGTTGCTGGACTTTGGGGCAGACTGTGCTGATTAGCCCAGGGCTCAGACTACACTGAAACAATTTGGAAGCTACAAAAGAATCATCACCTAATCTTCAGCAGAGCCAGAACACGGGGTTTCTCCCTACCTGCAGTAGCCTCTCCAAGCAGATGGAACTCAGTGAGCTGCGTCCCTCCATGAACTCTGTCCTCTCCCGACTTACACGATAGTGTCAGACATTCCATGCTCTTCATCAGCTTGTTGAATGCAAGGGACAGTCCCAGAATCTCACCGCTTATTTCTGTTTAGAGATTAAAAAAAAGCAAGAAGTGAGCACAGACACAAAACATGAAACACAGCTCACTCAAGATCTAGACCACAGTGACAGTGAAAGATCTACAGTTTCACTGCAGGAAATGTTTTAGAACAGGTTACTGCTTAGTCTGTACCCAGCCCATAACATCTATTTCATGGGAGTGTTTAACAGGACAGTATATAGGAGTCTTAATTAGTACCTGGCCAATGCCATTCTGCAAACTGATGGGGTGCCACAACCACTTACAATCTTTATTAATTATATCGATGAAGGGACTGTGTGCTGATGATGTAAAGAAGGGTTAATGAAGGGATTATGTGCTGATGTGTGGAAGGGTTAATGAAGGGACTTGGGCTGATGATGCAAGGAAGGGTTAACGAAGGGATTATGTGCTGATGTGTGGAAGGGTTAATGAAGGGACTGTGTGTTGATGATGCAAGGAAGGGTTAATGAAGGGACTGTGTGTTGATGCAAGGAAGGATTAATGAAGGGATTATGTGCTGATGTGTGGAAGGGTTAATGAAGGGATTATGTGCTGATGTGTGGAAGGGTTAATGAAGGGACTAGGGATGATGAGGGGAAGGGTTAATGAAGGGACTGTGTGTTGATGATGCAAGGAAGGATTAATGAAGGGATTATGTGCTGATGTGTGGAAGGGTTAATGAAGGGACTGGGGATGATGTGGGGAAGGGTTAATGAAGGGACTGTGTGTTGATGATGCAAGGAAGGATTAATGAAGGGATTATGTGCTGATGTGTGGAAGGGTTAATGGAGGGATTATGTGCTGATGTGTGGAAGGGTTAATGAAGGGACTGGGGGATGATGAGGGGAAGGGTAGCAAGGCTTGAGGAGGACACTAAAAAGTTGGAAAAGGATTGGCTGCCTGCCTTTTTGTTACTAGAGGATCGCTCTGCTGCTGGAGAGGAGGTATTGCCTTTTTATCACTGGGGGATCACTGTGCTGTGGAGAAGGGCAACTGCCTTTTTATCACAAAGGGTTTACTCTGCTACCAGGGAGGGGAGACTGCCTTTTGATGGCTGAGAGATTGTTCACTGAAGAGAGGGAAACTCCTGCCTCTGTGCCAGGAGAGTGTTGTCTGGGTTTTCTGTGTTTTTGATGTGGACATTTTGTTCAGTCTTGCGGCCTTTTGTGTTCTGTGTTTTTCACCCGACTTTTTTCATATTTGTTTTGTGCGCGGTGGTGGGGTATATTGAGTGTCAAACTGCCTGTTCTGTTTTTGTTCTTTTTTTTGTGCAGGGTGAAGGGATTTGGTGGCTGATGATCGTGCTGCCATTCTTTTCTTTCTTGGTTTTGCGGCTCTCTGGAGAATTTCAGAGTTGTATACTTTGATAATAAATGAACCTTTGAACCTTTGATTCAGTTTTGGGAGTAAGCATATCAAAGCTGAATATTATTGTGATAATCTAAGTTTATTACATCTTGTGTCAGAAGGGCTTGAATGTCCCCATTACAGAAACAGAGCAAGTTAGGATGAATTAAAGAAGAAAATAGAAACTTGGCCATTTTTGCAAATGGGATCTAAGAGTTTCTTAAATGTTCCCAATGAATCAGCCTGTACAATCCACAGCAGTGCTTTCAGAACTGCTGAGTTAATCAGTAAATATATTTCAGGGTTGAGATAGGTAGCCTTTTGGACTATAGTGAAAGGAAAGGTTATAGCAAATGGGCAGGGTAATAGACCAAGGTCAAAGATTAAATCTGAAGAAAGCATGATGGGATGCAATGCAATCCCAGCTCCTCTTCTTTACATTACATCCAATGGTGGGGTGGAGGGGGGAGTAGAGGGAGAAATAATGGTCAGTCTGGAGCATGCAGTTTAATTGTGAAATAGACAATTTACTCAATAGTTACCTGTGTATCCAAATATTTTAAATGATTTGGAGGGTTTAGCATTCATGACAAATATCAATCCATCAGTGCATCCAGCCACAAGGATCTGTCCCTCCTGGTCATATCTGAAAGGTCAGCAGAGGATGGGAGGTTTCACAATGGCAGAGTAATATCCAGCAGATCCATTGTACACTAGGCGAATGATACCCCAATGACCTATGGTACACTACAAAGAAATATCACTACAAATTCATTATACATTTGGGGAACAATATCCCTAGAAGTCTATTGCACATTAAGGGAGTGATATCACAGTAGAGTGAGTATATCCAATGATGATATCTCTGAAGATCATGTTGGTGAGCACATAATAGACAATCTAATCTGGACCCACAACACCTCCTCATTAGTCAAGAGGGAGCAGCAGCACCGACATTTCAATCTCCTCGGTATATTAACTGCTTTAATATACATTCACTGGTCACTTCATTAGATACACCTGTATACCTGCTCGTCAACGTAAATACCTAATCAATCAATCAATCATGTGGCTGCAACTCAATGTATAAAAACATGCAGACATAGTGAAGAGGTTCAGTTGTTGTTCGGACCAAATAGTGAAATGGGGAAGAAATGTGATCTAAGTGACTTTGACCGTGGAATGATTGTTGGTGGCAGATGGGGTGTTTTGAGTATCTCAGAAACTACTGATCTCCTGGGATTCTCACACACAATAGTCTCTAGAGTTTACAGAGGATAGCGCGAGAAACAAGGAACGTCCAATGAGCAGTATTTCTGTGAGGGAGGACATCTTGTTAATGGGGGGGGTGCAAAGGAGAATGGTCAGACTGGTTCAAACTGACAGGAAAGTGACAGTATCTCAAATAACCATGTGTTACAGCAGTGGTGTGCAGAAGACAATCTCTGAATGTACAACATATCCAACGTTGATGTGGATGGACTACAGGAGCAGAAGACCACAAACATACAGTACACATTCAGTGGTCACTTTATTAGGCATAGGAAGTACATAACAAAGTGGCCACCAAGTGTATATTATAGTGAACTAATAATGCCTCACTTCTCAAATTCATGCCATGTGACTTTTGCTGCTCCATGTTTTAATTTTTCATATATAACTGTTGCAAGATTTGGCAAAACAAATCTAACATAATATGTACCAACACGAGAAATTATCTAAAGTCTGCAATGTTTCAGGTTTGCAAGCACCACATGTACTGGTGAATTATGAAATCAGATCATTGATGTGAAACTTTAACTCGCTTTCTTCCTATACAGATTCTGCCTGGGCTGCTACGTGTTTCCACATTTTCAGACTTACATCAGTTTTACTGAGACTGGCTGTAATCCATCGACACCTACTTTAGCCCTAAATGAACTGCTCTGAGTTTTGAACAGAGGTATTTGGAGAAATCTCTTCTCCAGCTCCGTTACCACATCCAACTGGTGTGCGCAAAGAGCTGACGTACCACATCTACTTACTGCAGAGCAGCACGCACAAAATGCTGGATGAACTCAGCAGGTCAGGTGGCATTTATGAAGGGAATAAACAGTCAATATTTTGGGCTGAGTCCTTTCATCAGAACTGGAAAGGAAGGGGATAGAAGCAGGAATAAGAAAGTTGGGGGGGTGGGAAAGAGTATGTTTGCAGATGAGAGGTGATACCAGGTGAGGCTGACTAGGGGAGGGAAGGTGAAGTAAGAAACTGAGAGGTGATAAGTGGAAAATAAAGGTTGAGTTCCTCCAGGATTTTGTGTGTATTGCTCTGAATTTCCAATGTCTGCAGAATGTTGAGTAATTATAATTTACTACTTACTGCAGAACCTGTATTGGCTTCCTATGGAGATGGACTTGGTAGACAACATGAGGCCTCTCCACTGTAACCAAGTTTGCATAATAGATGTGACCAGTTTCAGTGCCCAGAGCAACATGACTTGAGGATGGGCAACATGCCATGGCACTGATCTGAAAATGGGAACAAGGAAATACTATAATGTTTCATCCACCAAAGCATCATCTAATAGAACATAGGATAGTACAGCATGGGAACACACTCTTCAGCCCAGGATGCCTATGTCTATCAAGATGCCAAATAAAAGTATTCCCATTTGCACATACATGCATTAGAAGGGTTAGGGGTCAGTGCAATTCCAGAGTCAAGGCCCGAAGGTCAAACCTGTGATTAGCATCCTGGGGTGAAACCCAAAGTTGGATGTGGATATCTGCAAGTCTGAGAATATGGGGATAAGGACCGGAGGCCCAGTGAGAGCCCATCCTGGGGTTGTGAATATTGAGTGGCCCTTTTTGCTGAGCCTCTGCTTTCCTACACACATCCTGTCATACTCACCACATGACCAGGCAATCAGATAGTAAATCAGAAGGTGATGCATATCAACAGAGCAACTCCTTCAGCCACAGCATACACATTTCCATATGTATCTGTTCGAATATCTTTTAAAGCTAATTGTACGCACCTCTACCATTTGGCCCATCGTGCTTATGCCAGCTCCATGAAAGAGCTCCTCTATTAATCCCACTCCTTGCCCTTTAACCATAGCCCAGTCACATATTGGAAGATAAGCAACAGATTAGGTTTAGCATCATATACCATTTCTGAAAGGACAAGGGTGCTGATGTTATTTCCATCCACGAGTGACCACACCTGCATGGTGCCCAACTTCCGTGCTGACTAAAACGAAACAGAGGACACATTAACAAATTCAAACATAGACACAGTCTCTAGGGTAATAAAATCACTGCTTCTGCAACATTTTCACTCAACTTCTCCTCAGTTCTCAACTACCCTGCAAATATTTTGATGAGGTACCATCTTCTTGGAGGGTGTTTGCCATGGGAATAGTTTCTGAGAACAATTTACATACTAAGAGACTGGATTTCAGTTCAGTGGTGGAGTGGCAGCTTACTGTAGTTATGGCTGTGAAATCTGCCTGATGAACTTGCACAGGGTTAGCAGGTTAATCAATCCTGTTCAAAATGAGCTGTGAGGGAGCACTGACTTTCAGGCATTCCCTTAATGAAATTTAAAACAAGGACTCAGCGGATCAAGTAGCAGTTGTAATGGCAAAAAAAAAACATATTTGCAGGGGGCGGGGATCCAGAATGTGAGAGAGGATAGCGAGAGGAAGAATAAAGGACAGGTGGGGACTACACGGTTCCGGAATATTAAGTGTGTAGTAGAGAAAGGCGAGGCGGAACAAGTGATAAGGAGGACACATGTACAGAGGGATGGTCTGACGGAACATGGAGTTAAATGTGTTGAAAGAATAAGTAAATTTAGGAAAGACAACAAAATTCTAGGGGTGTATAGCCCAATGGGAGTTTGGGGAGCTGGGTTAAGCACAATAGGCAGCAATTCAAACAGAGGGAGGAGAAATGGGCTAAAAATTCTATATCTGAATGCACAAAGTGTCAGAAATAAGGCGGATGAGCTTGAAGCGCAGGTGTGAATGGGTAACTATGATGTTGTTGAGATAACGGAGACATGGCTGCAGGGAGATCAGACCTGGGAAATGAATGTACAGGGGTATACGTACTATCATAGGGACAGAAATGTGGGCAGAGGGGGTGGGGTGGTCCTGTTGGTGAGGAATGAGATTCAGTCCTTTGCAAGGGGGGACATAGGGTCAGGAGAAGTAGAGCCTGTGTGGATAGAACTGAGGAACAGTAAGGGCAAAAGGACCCAGATGGGTGTTGTCTACAGGCCACCAAACAGTAGCATGGATATTGGGTGCAAGTTGAATAGGGAGTTAACATTGGCATGTGGCAAAGGTAACGTTGCAGTAGTTATGGGGGATTTCAACATGCAGGTGAACTGGGAGAATCAGGTTGGTGCTGGACCACAGGATAGGGAGTTTGTAGAGTGCCTAAGGGATGCATTCTTGGAACAACTTGTATGAGAGCTGACCAGGGACAAGACTATTCTGGATTTAGTGTTATGTAATGAACAGGATTTGATAAGCGATCTTGAAGTAAAGGAGCCATTAGGAGGTAGTGATCATAATATGATAAGTTTTTATATGCAATTTGAGTACGATAAGGGCAGCTCGGAGGTGTCAGTGTTGCATTTGAACAGGGGAAACTATGGAGCCATGAGGGAGGTGCTGGCCAAAGTTGACTGGACGGATAGCCTAGCAGAAAAGACAGTGGATCAGCAATGGCAGGTATTCTTGGGAATAATGCACAAGGTGCAAAATCAGTTCATCCCCCGGAGAAGGAAAGATTCAAAGGGGGGGAAAGGGGCCACAGTGGTTGACAAAGGAAGTCAGAGATTGCATAGCATTAAAAAAAAGGAAGTATGACAGAGCTAAGGTAAGTGGGAGGACAGATGATTGGGAAGTTTTTAAAGGAACAACAGAACTTAACTAAAAAGGCAATACGAGGAGAAAAAATGAGGTACGAACGCAAGCTAGCCAGGAATATAAAGGAAGATAGCAAAATCTTTTTTAGGTATGTGAAGAGAAAGAAGATAGTTAAGAACAATGTTGGGCCCTTGAAGAATGAATTGGGTGAAATTGTTATGGGAAACAGAGAAATGGCAGAAGAATTTAATGAGTACTTTAGATCTGCTTTCACTAAGGAAAACACGAGCTATCTCCCAGATGTATGGATGGGCCAAGGACATAGGGTAACAGAAGAAATTAAACAGATTGACATTAGGAAGGAAATGGTGATGAGTAGACTGATGGGACTGAAGGCTGACAAATCCCCAGGTCCAGATGGTCTGTATCCTAGGGTACTAAAGGAGGTGGCCCTGGAAATTGCGGCTGCATTGGTAATCATTTTCCAATGTTCCTTAGATTCAGGATCAGTTCCTGAGGACTGGAGAATGGCTAATGTTATCCCACTTTTTAAGAAAGGAGGGAGGGAGAAAACAGAGAACTATCGACCTGTCAGCCTGACATCGGTGGTGGGGAAGATGCTAGAGTCCATTATTGAGGATGAAATAGTGGCATATCTAGATAGCAGTGATAGGATTGGGCCAAGCTAGCATGGATTTACCAAGGGCAAATCATGCTTGACTAATCTATTGGCGTTTTTTGAGGATATAACCAGGAAGTTAGATGGGGGAGATCCAGCAGACGTAGTGTACCTCGATTTACAGAAGGCATTTGATAAGGTCCCACATAGGAGATTGGTGGGTAAAATCAAAGCTCAGAGCATCGGGGGGAAGACATTGACACGGATAGAAAACTGGTTGGCAGATAGAAAGCAAAGGATAGCAGTGAATGGGTGTTTCTCGGAATGGCAGGTGGTGACTAGTGGGGCGCTACATGGCTCGGTATTGGGACCACAGCTGTTTACAATTTACGTCAATGATGTAGATGAAGGCATTGAGAATAACATCAGCAAATTTGCTGATGATACTAAGCTGGGTGGCAGTGTGACATATGATGAGGATGTTAGGAGAATTCAGGGTGACTTGGATAGGCTGGGTGAGTGGGCAGATACTTGGCAGATGACGTTTAATGTGAATAAGTGTGAGGTTATCCACTTTGGGAGTAAGATCAGGAAGACAGATTATTATCTGAACGGTGTAGAGTTAGGTAAGAGAGAAATACAAAGAGATCTAGGAGTCCTTGTTCATCAGTCACTGAAAGTGAATGAGCAAGTGCAGCACGCAGTGAAGAAGGCTAATGGAATGTTGGCCTTTATTACAAAGGGAATTGAGTACAAGAGCAAGGAAATCCTCTTGCATTTGTACAGAGCCCTGGTGAGACCACACCTGGAGTTTTGGTCTTCAGGTTAAGGAAGGACATCCTGGCTGTAGAGGAAGTGCAGCGTAGATTCACAAGGTTAATTCCTGGGATGTCTGGACTGTCTTATGCAGAGAGGTTAGAGAGACTGGGCTTGTACACGCTGGAATTAAGGAGATTGAGAGGGGATCTGATTGAAACATATAAGATTATTAAAGGATTGGACAAGATAGAGGCAGGAAATATGTTCCAGATGCTGGGAGAGTCCAGTACCAGAGGGCATGGTTTGAGAATAAGGGGTAGGTCATTTAGGACAGAGTTAAGGAAAAACTTCTTCTCCCAGAGAGATGTGGGGGTCTGGAATGCACTGCCTCGGAAGGTAGTGGAGGCCAATTCTCTGGATGCTTTCAAGTAGGAGCTAGGTAGGTATCTTATGGATAGGGGAATCAAGGGATATGGGGACAAGGCAGGAACCGGGTATTGATAGTAGATGATCAGCCATGATCTCAGAATGGCGGTGCAGGCTCGAAGGGCCGAATGGTCTACTTCTGCACCTATTGTCTATTTGTCTTCTATGTTAATTTAAGTTTATTGACGTGTTAATGTGATGTACTTAGATGAACAAAGTTATTTCAGAATCAGGTTTAATATCACTGGCATACGTCGTTAAATTTGTTGTTTTGTGGAAGCAGTACATAGCAACAAAAACTATGAATTACAATAAGATGTACATATAAAAAATAAATATGGTTTGTAAAAAGAGAGGTGGGAAATTTACTGAGGAAGTGTTCATGGGTTTAGTATCCATTCAAAAATCTGATGGTAGAGGGGGAGAAGCTGTTCCTGAAATGTTGAGTGTGTCTTCAGGGTCCTGTATCTCCACCTTGATGGTAGCAATGAGAAGAGGACAGGTCCTGGGTGACGGGGTTCCTTAATCATGAATGCCACCTTTTTGAGGCAATGCCCTTTGAAAATATCCTGGCTGCTGGGGAGGTTAGTACCCATGGTGGAGCTGGCTGAGTTTACAACTTCTTGCAGCTTTTGCCAATCCTGTGCAATGACTCCTCCCTAAGAGACAGTAATGCAACCAGTTAGCATGCTCTCCACTGCACATCTGTAGAAATTTGAAAGTATCTTTGGTGACATACCAATTCTCCTCAAGCTCCTAATGAAATATAGCCACTGTCGTGCCTCCTTTGTAACTACATCAATATGTTGGGCCTAGGATAGATCCTCAGAAACGCTCAGCCTTTCCACTTCTGATGCCTTGATGAAGACTGGTGTGTGTTCCCTCATCCTACCCTTCCTGCAGCTCACAATCAATTCCTTGGTCTGACTGATATTGAGGGCTGCTATACCAGCTAATCTATCTTCCTCCTGCATGTCCCCTCATCATCATCTGAAATTCCGCCAACTATAGTTGTGTCATCAGCAAGTTTAGAGATGGCATCTGAGCTGTGCCACTCCACACAGTTGAGGGTGTGGAGAAAGTGGAGCAGTGGGCTAAGCAGGCATCCTTGAGGTGCACCCGTGTTGACTGTCAGTGAGGAAGAGATGTTATTTCCGATCCTCACAGACTGTGGTCTTCTGGTAAGGAAGTCAAGGATCCACTTGCAGAGGAAGATTTAGTGACCTAGGTTTGGAGCTTTGTTATTAGAACTGAGGGGTATGATAGTGTTGAACACTGAGCGTGATGTAGGGTAAGTATTACTTTTGTTCAGGTGATCCAAGGCCAAGTGAAGAGTTAGTAAGATTGTCATCTGCTGTAGACCTATTGTGGTGATAAGCAAATTATAGCAGGTCCAGATCCTTGCTTAGGCAGGAATTGATTCTAGCAAAGACCATCCTCTCAAATCTGAGCACTCACAGTCAGCTATACAAGGCATGACCTATCAGGAGCCAAGTGTGGAGAAGTTACAGTTGTCCAAACTTCTGGGTAAGTGGAGAGTTGGACTTCAATACCTTGAGCTCACTGGGACAGGCTACAGAAACACCCCCACAGCTTGATGTGTCATGTTTCCCATTATGCACTACTGGTGTCAGAGAGCAGGAAGTGGCATCCATCAATAAGGATCATGAAGATGCCCTCTTTTTTTTTGTTACCACCATTAGGGATGAAATACAGGAGCTTGAAGATCCACACTCAATGATTCCTGGTAAAAATGTAATGAAAGGCCAATCTGTCCCCAGTCTAACAAGATGTGTAGTGAGGTGAATGGTTTTAATGGGAAGTGACAGTACAACAGACACTAGTCGGCTATCACCACTAGTACTGTCTGTCTCGGGGGTTGGTGGCGGGGGGGGGGGGAGTAATAATAATTTTATTCCTTCCTCTTTCTCCAACTCCATTTTTCACTATTATTGAGAAGCTTTTGGTGATTTCTACCATGAAAACAAATACAATGTAAGTACATTCAAACTTCCCGCCCATTTCCCACTCCTATTCTCACCCTTAGCTATTTTCTTGCATTTTATATTCTGTAAAAGCACTTAATGTTTTTGCATTTCTTGTTAGTGTATTCTGTAACCTATTTCCTTGTTTAAGTAATCTTTGGGTGTTTCTAAAATTTTCCCAATCTTCTGCGCTTCAACTGATGTCGAGTACTGTCACTTGTAATTTGATGCCATTCTTAATTTTGCTAGTTAGCTACAGAGTCTTTTCCTAGGAATTATAAAACGTCTTCTTAAATATCTGCCACTGTTCATTTACTAACAATTAGCTGTAATGATGTTGGTAGGGAGATAAATATTGACCAGAAACCAGAGCAAATTTAAAATTGATTGTGAGATTTTGGAGACCAGTCAGGAAGGTAGGTGGGGCCTCGATTTAAATATTTCTCAGAAAGAAAATATTTTGACAATGCAGTACTCCCTCAGTCACACTGTCAGTGTGGATCAAGTACTTTAGTCTCTGGAATAGGTTTGCTCTACAACCAAGTGACTTGAAGATAACAGTGCTTTGCAATGAACAAGGGTGGACAGTGCCTGGGGAAAATATTCTTGCCCAGGGCCAACAGCCAAAAATAACTGATATACTTAGGGAACCAACAGCAGTAATCTTTTTCTTACCACACAGTATTCCATTCCGCTCCCCAGAAATGCTGCTGATACAAAGTCTCCATTGTATACATTCAGGACTGTGCTCACATCAGTTTGTTCAGATGGGCTATAAAGGTATGCTGAACCCTGAGGGAAAAATAATGAACAATTCTCTCATCTCAGTTTACACAGTTACCCCAGGATCATTGTCCCAACACTGTACAATAGATAAACTCCCCATCTGCAGCTGACAAACTGTTTGTGTTCCCGCAGTGAGGTAAAATGACTTGAAACACTTCCCAAGAGTCAATTAAAATAGAGATATTAAGGCTGGCGACCAAGGAACAGTCAAAGAAACATTATGTAAGTTCCTCCACATAAAATGCTGGAGGAGCTCAGCAGGTGAGGCAGCATCTTGGGAAGGAATGAAGAGTTGATATTTCGAGCTGACACCCTTCAACAGGACTGTAAAAGAAGTTTTTAGGGGGAGAACTGCAGTGATTAGGGCCTAGCCAACATATTTATTTACTTAGCAATACAGCACAATGCGGCCCAATGAGACTTTGCCTTGTGACCAGTTAATCTACAACCTTGTATGTCCTTGGAACATGGAAGGAGGATACCAGAGAACCCAGAGGAAACCCACGCAGTCGTGGGGAGAATGTACAAACTCCTTACAGACAGCAGTGAGAATTGAATCCTGATTGCCAGCGCTGCAATTGCATTGCGCTAACCGCTACACCACTGTTCCACTTGGGGATGGAGGTACTGGATGAGGTTACTTCATTTATTTTTAATTTTGAAATACAAGGCAAAACAGGCCCTTCTGGCCCAATAAGCTGCACCGTCCAGCAACTGACCTACTTAATACTAACCTAATCACAGGACAATTGACAATGACCAGTTAATCTACCAAACCGTACATCTTTGGACTGCAGGAGGAAACTGGAGCATGCAGAGGAAATTAAAGTGTTCACAGGGAGAACATACAAACTCCCTAAAGACAGCGCCAACACTGAACTCTGAACTTTGTAACACCCCAAGCTGTAATATCATTGTATTAGCTGCTAAGCTACTGTGGTGTGTTTTATGAAAGAAAGGG
The DNA here is from genome assembly GCF_030144855.1 of Hypanus sabinus. Lineage (NCBI taxonomy): Eukaryota > Metazoa > Chordata > Chondrichthyes > Myliobatiformes > Dasyatidae > Hypanus > Hypanus sabinus. Next base: position 20,774,702 of record NC_082727.1, on the reverse strand, counting down.
AAGGAGTGAAGGAATCGTGGAGTGACTTCATAGGGGGAAGACGAGTGGAATTTAAACTGGAGTCACCCTTTTGCATGAGTGAGTAGATTGACGTGGAAAGCTGGGAAGTTACAGTGTTCTCCAGCCGAATAGGATGGAAGTAACAAAGGGTTCTGGCTGTAGCTCAGCAATAACTGATGGTGCTTGAGCTCAGACCACATGTGACAGGAGAAACCAGAAGACAGCTGCCACCCACCTCCTCTGTAGCAATGAGCAGGGATTTGTAGTCCGCTGAAAAGGTGATATTTCTGATTGGTGTATTCGTAGACCAGCATTCTTCAACCTCCAGAGTTTGGGATTTGACTTTGATACAGTAGAGTTTTCCATCCTGAAAAATGCATCACATTTAGTTATAAGCACAGGAGATTCTGCAGATGCTGAAAATCCGAGCAGCACACACAAGATGCTGGAGGAACTCAGCAGGTCAGGCAGTATCTATGGAGGGGAATGGACAGTCAACGTTTTGGGCCAAGACCCTTCTACAAGGCTGGAAAGTAAGGGCGCAGAAACCAGAATATGATGCGGGGGTGGGGGGGGGGGGGGGAGAGTACAAGCTGGCAGGTGACAGGTGAGACCAGGTGAGGAAGAAAGTGGGTGGGTAGGGGGGGTGGGTAATAAACAAGCGAGGAGAAGAGAGAGGAACCAGAATGGGGAATGGACAAAGAGACAAGGGGAGGGGGATGAAATTACTGGAAGTTAGAGAAATCGATGTTCATATTTAGTTATTAACACAGACACGCAGAGGACTGATGTTAACACCAACATATTGAGTGTGGGGAACAGATAAAAGCAAGGGAAAGGGATCAGGGGTATGTGGTCTGATACCAAGTGAGAGATCCTGAAGTATCTATCCCAAATTCACCCTTAACCTGACCCACTAACACACCGGATTTCTTTATCAGCCCAAATATAATGCATATAACATGTACAGTAGGGCTGGCAGTGCCAAGAGGCAGCTAGTCCTGTTGAAACAAGATGCTGAAGGCAGCGTTAACTGACTCAAGAATCAGTCATGTAGCCCCTTGGGCTTGTATACCATTCAGTATGCTCATAGCTGAACTTTCACCTCTGCACCAGGCTTCTGTGTCAATCCCATATTCCTTGATTCCCCTAATTATGTTGGACATATTGGGGAATATCTCCCTGATTTATAAACTTTACGATACAGGTATGACTTCCTGCCCTTTCCATTGACATGATGTGGGTGGTGAGGGACAGAGAGATTATTGCCCGTCATCCCTCTCATGTTCTGAAGTACAAAAGCACAGGTTAACATATGTAAAGTGGGGCTCACACAGTCACCCTCAAGGTCTGGAGTTGACCTGAAGAGTTTTCTAACTTACAATTAGTGAGGGGTGGTAGAATGTAGGGAGAAAGAGATTAATGTAAAATTAGTGTAAATGGATGTTGATGGTCAGCATGGACTTGATGGCCAGAAGGACTATTCCATCCTGCATCTTTCTGACTATAACTTAATTCCAAACTTTTTTCCAACCTTTACTGTGACCTCTCACTACAAGTTCCATGTGAACCCAGGTGTCCTGTTGAAACAAACAAGTTCCAGGAAAACTCAGATAAAGCCAAAAATTCCTCATGAGTCATGGGCTAATAAAGACTGAAACAGAGAACCTACCTCTCCTCTGAGGTTTTGTTTCCCTATAGACCATATAGACATTCGAGTTGGGCAGTTCTGAGTTCGTTCCCTGATAACTTTTGATTATTTAGCCCAATACCCAATTCTAAACCTATTCTCACTCACTGATGTGTTCTCAGTGTCTATCAAGCACACATTCAGGCAAACTGATACTGTCTGTGCTGCTCACATTCACATCTGCATTCTCAGTCTCACAGTATAACAGCAAAGCACTTTTAATCTGGCAGTAGTTCCTAATGTTTTACCTATGTTGGAATTGGTGGCTAATCAGGGATAATCCAAGCATTAACTAGGTCAAGGGTCGGCAACCCGCGGCTCCGGAGCCGCACGCGGCTCTTTGATCTCTGTGCTGCGGCTCCCTGTAGTTTGTTAGTTTTTGAAATGTAATTTGAAATTTGAAGATTATGGTGATCTAGTACAATCTAAAAACGTTGTGGAGACCCCATTTCCTGGCACATCCAAACCGGCTCACAATTAGCCACCGTTCCGGCTAAGGGAGATAGCCTACGGGGGTTTGTGAGTACGTGTCTTTTGGAGCATCCGCGCCCACGGGGACGGGTTGAGGGAGGCTTTAAATCAAGGCTGTTTAGTTCGAATAAAGTTACCTTTGACTGCAGTGTCTTTATTTTAGCGCTGCATGTAGCGCTACACCACTACAATGTGTTTTTTATTGCTATTAATATACATCACCACTGCCAATGCCTGACACCCGCCAGTGCGCGCTTTCTTTTAATTCTTCGATCCAAGGTAGGCTACCTATGGAGTAACCTTCAACCCAACGTCTTTTTTTCGGAGTTCAAAATGTTTTTGTTGCATGTAGAAATGGAATTTCGTTTTCTCTGCAGGAGTTCATCAATTTCATAAATGCAACACATTATAGTTTGTTTATACATAGCATAAAGGCAAAAAAAACCGTTGTATGCAGTGTTATTTCATTTTAAATGTCAAACGGGTTTTGTGGCTCCCAGTGTTTTCTTTTCTGTGGGAAATGGGTCCATATTGGCTCTTTCAGTGGTAAACGTTGCCGACCCCTGAACTAGGTTATCAGAAGTCAAATTCTTCAGGGAGTTTTGGAACATGATTTAGGAACAACTAATCATATACGTTACTTCTTGGGATACATGATCATGTTCAAGCCTAATTATTCTTGCCCTGTAAAGTCCGACTATCTTCCTGAAGTGTTCCCCTCCTATCTGTTACTTCTGACTACCCCAGTACTTCCAACCCCACTGGTGCTGAGATACCATTGGTACAGGAGCAGTGACCCTAGGGCAAGTGGTTATCACCATCTGAAACATACCTTTCCTGCTGTAAACAATCCCCTAGTGTTAAGTGCTAAGGTATTCACAGAGTGTGGTTGCAACTTAGAATATGTGGTCAGCTTGATTGTCGACACCAACTTTTCCATCCTATCTAAACGAGGGAGAGAACAAAAGGTTTCTTCATTAGACAGGGTAGGAAAATTTGTGCTATATAGGATTGCTTTTATATTCACATTTATTGTGTTTTTAAATGCTTATTGATCCAGAGTAACAATCATTTTGTTCTCCTTTACACTTGTGTTCTGAAAAATGACAATAAACAATCATGAACCTTGAAAACAACAGTGTGGAAAAAGCAATGCAGGAAAATAGGATGCACCTGGATTACAGGTGAGACATTGAATGGAGGTTTGATATATCAGTGTAGGAGCTGGCAGTATTTATTGAAGAATTTCTCCTGATGTTCTGGTCAATATTTTGCTCTTAATCAACCTCTCCTTTTTGCAAGATCCCCACAAAATGAAACATAGTCAATTACAAAACATACTGCTTTATGCCTCAAGTTAGTGGGCACCTTAATCTCCCTCACTCTGCTTTAAATCCAAAGCTATTTGCTCAAAGATAGATAAGGGTCACTAGCTGCTCCCCAAAATTCTTGTGTTAGCTTCAGTATTGTGTTTTCCCAGATTACTTTCTCATGCCAGGAAACTTGTGTGACTAGTTAAGTAAAAAATCCAAAAAAAAAGCAGCTTACAACTTAGTGTTTGTGTGAATTCTAAATATACTCAGATTCAGTCTGGAGGGGATTTTTAGGGATATATACGCATTTAAAACTCATGGTCTAATTAAGGTCACTCAGCAAGGCTTTGGTGGGTAGGTTACATCTTACTAACTTGGTTTGTACTCACTGGAGTTTAGAGGAATGAGGGGAGAATCTTATTGAAAACTATGGAAAATTGAAAGGCCTAGATTGAATGGATGTGGAGAGTATGTTCACTACAGTGGGGGAGTCTAGGATCAGAGGGCACAGCCTCACAATAGATGTATATCCCATTAGAACAGAGATAAGGAGGAATTTCTTCAGCCAGAGAGTGGTGAATTTGTGGATTGCCACAGACAGCTATAGAGACCAAGTCATTTGGATATATTTAAAGCAGAGTTTGATAAGTTCTAGATTAGTAAGGATGTCAAAGGTTATAGGGAGAAGGAGAATGAGGGATGATAAATCAGCCGTGACAGAATGGCAGAGCAAATTCAATGGGCTAAATAGCCTAATTCTGCTCCTGTGTCTTATGGTCTAATTTTTGTTTTCACAGAGAATGGCAAGCGCCTGGAATGTACTGCCAAGCATGGTGAAAGCCAATATAGAGGCATTGAAGAGGCTCTTGATATGATGCATGAATATTGCAGAGAATGGAAGGGTATATGCATTGTGTGGGCACAGGGATTAGGTGCCATTATCTTAGTTAGGAGCAACACCGTGGGCTGAAGGGCCTGTTCCTGAGCTGTACCATTGTGTTTTAGTTTCTAGGGAGGATGGAGTGAGTGCAGGGTTACATATTAAGAGCTTAATGTAAAAGTAAGAGCTTAAGTTTCAGAGCTAGCTCAGTAATACTGATAACTAAAGACAGATAGGTAAAAGGAGTATGTATGCTTAGAGACAGAGATAGCAGTGCAATCAAATAAATATTCTTTAAACATTAAGCCCCAGACCAGGTTAGATTTTATGGATAGGATGAGCATAATGTTCATTTCCAAAAAATAATTAGGCATATTATCTTACCATCGGACGACTGTTCAAAGGATGGAGTTCCCAGTAAAACAGCTTTATGCGTTTCGGGGTCCACCTGTAAAAGATGCCCCTTTTCACAGCCGACATATAAATTGGAGGTTGGAGTCCAGCAAATAGATACGGGTTGGACCACTGCCATCTGGAGTTCTTGTGGCTTGAAATGAGAGAGGAAATTAAAAATGAAAGCATCCCTGGTTACCATCAGCCATTACACAGCTCCTTTCTGGCTTCCTCTGGGCACTCAGAAATATGATAGATTACTGTACCCTGATTGATGGTATTATGCTGAAGGCTAATAATAGACCTTGGCTTCATTCTGGAGAGGATTGGGGACATACTCAGAATTTAGGTTAGAAATGGGATTAGGAGGTGTTTGGGATTGGGGACAGGATTGGGTTAGGAACTGGGTTTAGTGATCTTCAGAGGAGCTGAGTCTGGACGGGCCACCACAGCACAAATAATGGGAACTCCTAACTTCCTGCACTGTGCACCCTGCAAAATCCCACTATTCATAACCCATTTATCCCTACCTTTTTATTTCTATTATTTAACTCATCTTCAACCCACACAAATATTTAATATCCAATAACTCATTTGTTTTGTAACCTCTATATGACATCTTACATACCAAATACAGCAGATGTTATGGTTCCCTCTCATCTGTTCTGCTAAATGCAACTTCAAAAAAACACAGAAAAAATGTCAAACATAATTTCTGTTACAATTCCATATTTAATTTCCCCATTTTATTTATTATTTTATAATGGCTCTGTTACCAATTCCTCAATAAATGATGCTCCTCCTTTTCCTACTACTAACTAGTCTATAGTTCCTGTGTTTTCTCTCTAATATTGAATAGAGACGTTGCAATTTTCCAGTCTCTGGGAACCATTGGAGATCCTACAGAACTTTGCAGAATTCTAATTGGTCCATTGACTATCTCCAAAGGTAAACCTTTCAAAACCATATGAAGTAGGCCACCGGGTCTACTGGTTTCATCACCGTTCTTCTGCACTATTTCTTTTCATGTTCTTACAACAATTTTCACAACAAGCAAGCCAGTGATAACTAATCTGATTCTCTGATTCTGATTCTTTACTAATAGTGATTTCTGTCAGCTTCTCAGTCAGTCCAGATCTGTAAATTTCTATTATTTCTAGAGGATTTTCCATATTTTCTTCCAAAGACACAATACTGTATGTCATACAAAATGCTGGAGGAATTCAGTACAATTGACATTTCGGGCCAAAACCCTTTGACAGAACTGGAGAAAAAAGGCTGAGGAACTGATTTAAAAGGTGGGAGGAGAGGTCTGTGAAACACCATGTGACAGGTGAAACCTTGGACAGGGAAGGATGAAGTAAAGAGCTTAGAAGTTGATAGGTGCAAGAGACAGAAGGCCATGGAAGAAAGAAAAACAGGGGAGGAGCACCAGAAGGATGATGGGGGCGCAAGGAGATTAGGTGAGGATGGGAAATGGTGAAGGGGGGGGGGTCATTGCCAGAAGTTTGAGAAATGGATGTATGGATGTTCATCTCGTTCTCTCAGTTCCTCTGTCTCTGCTCTCAGGATGAGGCTTTTCATTCTAGAATGAAGGAGATGTCCTTCTTTTTCAAAGAACGGGACTCCCCTTCCTCTACCATCATTGCTGCCCTCAACCATTTCATGCTCTCTTCCATTTCATGCACGTCTGCTCTTTCCTATCCTCCCACCACCCTACCAGGGATAGGTTTCCTCTTGTCCTCACCTACCACCCCACCAGCCTCCATGTCCAGCACATAATTCTCCAAAATTTTGCCACCTCCAAGCACATCTTTCCCTGCCCCACCCCCCACTTTCTGCTTTCCACAAGGATTGCTCCCTACATGACTTCCTTGTCCATTTGTCCCTCCCCACTGATCTCCCTTCAGGCACTTATCCTTGTAAGAGGAACAAGTGCTACACCTGCCCTTACACCTCCTCCCTTACTGTTATTTGGGCCCTAAACAGTTCTTCCGGGTGAGACGACTCTTCACCTACAAGTCTGTTGGGTCATTTACTGTGTTCAGTGCTCCCAGTGCAGCCTCCTGTACATCGGTGAGACCTGATGAAGATTGGGAGACCGTTTTGCCGAGCATCTATGCTTCATTCCACTGGAATCAATGGGATCTCCCAGTGGCCACCCATTTTAGTTCCACTTCCCAGTCCCATTCCGATATGTCCATCTGTGGCCTCCTCCATTGTTGGGATAAGGCCACACTTAGGTTGGAGGAACAACACATTCTATTCCATTTGGGTAACCTCCAACCTGATGGCATGAACATTGATTTCTCAAATTTCCTGTAATGTCCCCCCTTCACCATTTCCCATCCCCTTTTCCCTCCCTCACTTTAGCTTCTTGCTGTCCAACACCTCCCTCCGGTACTCCTCCCCTTTTTTCTTTCTTCCATGGCGTTCTGTCTCCTTCACCTATCAATTTCTAAGCTCTTTACTTCATCCTTCCCCCCTCCAGGTTTCACCTATCACCTGGTGTTTCACTCCCCACTCCCCACACCTTGAAAATCTACTCCTCAGCTTTTTACCTCTAGTCCTGCCAAAGGGTTTCAGCTCAAAATGTCAACTGTTTACTCTTTTCTGTAGATGCTGCCTGGCCTACTGAGTTCCTCCAGCATTTTGTGTGTTGCTTAGATTTCCAAAATCTGCAGATTTTCTCCTGTTTATCCACAATACTATACATGCTCAATTTCTCTAGTAACATGCACAAAATGCTGGAGGAATTCAGCAGGTCAGACAGCATCTATGGACAGGAATAAACAGTTGACATTTCGAGCCAAGATGATTCATCAGGACTTAATTTCTCTACCGGTTCCTTGTTATCCAATATGGAGTACCATGGTAACATAGCAGTTAACCATAAGACTATAAGATATTGGAGCAAAATTAGTCCATTTGGCCCATTGTTTGCTCTGCCATTTCATCATGGCTGATCCAATTTTCCTCTCAGCTCCAATCTCCTGACTTCTCCCAGTATCCCTTCATGTCCTGATCAGTCAAGAATCTATGAACTTCTGCCTTAAATATATGTAAAGACTTGGCTTCCACAGCTGCCTATGGCAAAGAATTCCACAAATTCACCACTCACTGTCTAAAGAAATTCCTTCTTATTTCCATTCTAAAAGGATGCCCCTCTATTCTGAGGCTGTGTCCTCTGCTCTTAGGTTCTCATCAGCTTCCAAGACAGAGACACAGGGTCACTGGGTGCAGCAGGGATCTTCACAGCTGTAGTTATTTTCTCCCTTTCAAAGTGGACATAGCTCAAATGGTACTGAAGCATCACTGCCAACATGCAGTATATCAAGTGCTTGATTATAGTCGGCTGCTGGTGGTATGTAAACTGTGGTCAGGAATATGGAGGAGAAATCCCTAGTTAAATAGAATGGTCAGATTTGGTTGTTAGGTGTACAAGGTTGGGGGAACACATGTTTGACAAAACCTCCACATCGGAGCACCACCAAGAGTTTACCATGAAGCACACACCTCTCCTTTTTATCTTTTCCAAATAAGCAGTTTGGTCCATATGGGAAATCGAGAAGCCTTCTAGTTTGATCACTGTATCTGGCTTACTGAAAAAAAGCCAAGTCTTGCTTAGACATAGAATAAAACAGTCCCTCATTTCCCTCTGATACTGTAATCTTGCCCTGAGATCTTCAATGTTGTTCTCCAGTGACTGCACACTTGCTAACAAAATGCTGGGTAGAGAGAACCTCATCCCACTGCATTACAGTCTGGCTTGGTGTCAACCCCTTCTTACCCACTTCTGGCCATGGTGATGAACTTTCATCCGCTTAAAGATGCATACGTAATCTATTTCTAGGGGAACTAATGACTAGAGGGCATAAATTTAAGGTGATAAGGGAAAGATTTAAAGGGGACCTGAGGGCGGGCAACTTCATGCAGAAGGTGATGCATATATAAAACAAGCTGCCAGAGGAAGTATTTGAGGCAAGTTCAATACTGTAATGACATTTGGATAAGTATATATTTTAAAAATGTTTAGACTGTTTAAAAAGGATATGGGCCAAATGGGACTAACTTGGGTGGGCAACTGGTTGGCATGAACTAACTGAGCCAAAGGACACAGGTAGGGAATGCTTTTGAACACTTGTTCTTAAAAGTCAGGGCATTCAGTACAGGAACTGGCCTGTCATGTTACAATGTACAAGTTTTTCATGAGTTTTTCAAGTGTTGTGTGCAGTTCTGGTTCCCAGCTATAGGAAGAATGCAATTCAACTTGAAGAGATGCAGAAAACATTCATGAGAATGTTACTAAGACTGAAAATCCTCAATTACCAGAAGAGGCTGAATAGGCTCAGAGTCATTTCCCTTGAGTACACGAGGGTGAGATTTTAAACATTCAGGAAATCATGAGGGACATAGATAAGTTTGATGGATAGCCTTTTTCTCAGGGTTGGGGAACTGAAAATGAGAAGGCATGGGTTGACAGTAAGAGTAAAGATTTAAAAGGAATGAGGGGCAACTTTATCCATGCAGTGGGTGTTGCTATGTGGAACAAGCTGCCAGAGGAAGTTATGGAGTTGGGTCCAGTAACTATATTTAAGACATTTGGACAGGTACATGGATAGAAAGGCCTAGATGGATCTGGGCCAAGCACAATGGGTCTCTTTGAGATAGACATCTAGTGGCTTATGTTGTGAAGGTTGTTAACAGGAGTACAATACAATACATGATAATACGGGAGAAAACTGAACTTCTGTAAATATATATGTATATCAAGTATTTAAATTAAATAAGTAATGCAAAATCAGAAATAAAAATGTAGTGAGGTTGTGTCCATGGGTTCAATGTCCATTGAGAGATTGGATGGCAGAGGGAAAGAAGCTGTTCCTGAATCACTGAGTGTGTGCCTTTAGGCTTCTGTACCTCCTTCCAGATGGTAATAATGAGAAGAGGGCATGTCCTGGGGGAGGTTGAGTTCAACATTTTGTTAGATTTTTTTGAGATAGAATTTTTTTATTTATTTACTGATTAATATTTAAACTATCTTTAGTGTACTTAAACAGAAAATCAGCCAAGGACAGAACCAGTCAAAACCAGTCTCCTTCCTTTCACCTCTTTGTTTTCTTTTGATCTTTTCATTTTTTATTACAGGATGTTGTCTAGTAAAGAATGAAAATGGATGAACTCTGTAATTGATGGGCACAGCAGCACTTCAGCAGATAGACCATAGAGCAGTACAGCCTCCAGCCCACATTGTCTCTCCTGACCATGATGCCAATCCAAACAAATCTGTCTGCATATAATTCATATCCCTCCATTCTCTGCCTGTACAAGTGCCTGTTTAAATAGCTCTAAACATTGCTATTGCATCTGTTTCCACAACATACCCAGCACCGTGTTCCAGGGGCCTACCACTTTCTTTTTCATGAAACATTTGCCCCAAAGCTTCTTTAAACTTTTACCCCTCTCTTCTTAAAACTCTGCCCTCTAGTATTTTATATGACCACCTGAGGGAAAATGAGTCAATGGCTATCCACCCTAGCTATGCCTCTCACAGAGTCAAAGTCTCATAGAAACTTAAAAAACCACAGGAGAGAATCAGGCCCTTTAGCCCATCAAGTTCATGCTGAACTATTTAACTGCCTAGTACCATCGACCCACACCTGGACGATAACCCTCCATACCCCTCCCCCATCCATATACCTATACAGATTTGTTTTAAATGTTGAAATCGAACCCACATTCACCATGTCCACTGGCAACTCATTTCACAGTCTCACCAACCTCTGACTGAAGAAATTCCCCCTCATGTTCCCCTTAAATATTTCACTTTTCACCCTTCACACAAGACCTCTGGTTCTAGCTTCACCCACCCTCAGTGGTAAAAACCATCTTGCATTTACCTTATCTATCCCCTCATCATTGTGTAAACTTGGATCAAGTCTCCCTTTGTTCTTCTATGCTCTATGGAATAAATTCCTAACCTATTCAACATTTCCCCTTACCTCAGGTCCTCAAGTCCTGGCAACATCTTTGTAAATTTTTTCTACACTCTTTGAATCTTATTGGCATCTCTATGTTGATAATTGACCAAAACCGCATGCAAGACTCCAAATTAGGCCTTACCAACATCATATACAACTTCTGCTGTACAATCTTTATCACAAGAAATTCTGCAGATGCTGGAGCAACCCAAACTGTAAAAAGCAAGATTTCCCATTGGCCAACCATTTCAATTCCAATCCCTATTCCCATTCCAACATGCCAGTCCATGCGATCCTCTTCCGCCATGATAAGATCACTCTCAGCAACACCTCATATTCCATCTAGCTACCCTCCAACCTAATGGCATGCATATCAATTTCTCCAGCTTCCAGTGATTTATAACACCTCCCCTTCTTCATTTCCCCACTCTAGCCCCTTTCATACCTCACCTGTCCATCACTTCCCCCGATGACTCTCACACTTCATTCCTCTTCGGCACCCACCTGGCTTCACCTATCACTTCCATGTTTGTATCACTATCTGTGGCAAGGAATTCCACAGATTCACCATTCCCTGGATAAGAAATTCCTCCACATCTCAGTTCGAAAAGGACAACCCTCCATTCTGATGCTGTGTTCTCTGGTCCTAAACCCTCTCACCATAGCAAATATCCACTCTATCGATGTCCTTCAACATTTGATAGGTAGGTAGCATAACACTATTAGAGCTAAAGGTGTTGAAATTTAGAGTTTAATTCCAGCACTGTTTGTAAGGAGTTTTTACATTCTTCACAAGACCGTGTGGATTTCCACAAGATGCTCTGGTTTTCTTCCACTGGCCAAATATGTACCAGTTAGTAGGTTAAATTGTCCAGTAATTAGGCTAATTAGGGTGGAGTAAAGTCAAGATGGCACGAAACAGCGATTCCTTTGCTTGTGTGTTTGGAAACAGCTCTATTTCCACCTTTGATATCTCTTTTTTTTTCCTTTTCAAGGTTCTTTTGAAGACCCTGACCTGGAGTTACACTTTGATTTCAGTTCTTTGCAGGAATAGGACCCACTCTCGGGGCCTCATGACTGGCTGCTTTTTGATATCCCAAGGACGCGGCCTGGAATACTAACATGCCTTCGGGGTGCCGGATTTTCGTGGCTCTGGAGATGGGCTGATTCAAAGCATTGCAGGAGATCACTGAACATTGGGACCAGTGGTGTGGCTGCATCCTGTGTGTCCAGAGCCCTGAGCTCTCTGAGTGCAGATCTCAGAAAAAGCGATGCAACTGACCTTTGACATCATAAGTCAGTGAGTCGTTTGTTATGTCTCTCCTCTATCTGTGAAATGGGGACACTTCTTTTTGCCTTATTAGGGAGAGAGAGAGAGCCTGTGGAATGCCCAATTACTGGGTGAACGAATAGTCTTTGGGGTGCTGCAAATCTGTGTCTTTATTAATGCTTTGCTGCATGCTTGAGTGCTCAGTGGAGGATGCCAATGTTTTTTTTTTGCTGGTGGGGGAGCGGGGAGGGTCATTGTTTTGCTGCTGCTTGTGTGTGGGAAGGAGAGCTGGGGGGGATTTGGGGTTCTAACATTCATTCTTTGGGGCACTCCCCTGTTTTCGTGATTGTTTGAGAGGAAAAAGTATTTCATGATGTGTATTGTATACACTTCTCTGACATTAAGTGTACCCATTGAACCTATTGAATAGGTGGATTGCTGGGGGGCCAGAAGGACCTGCTCCATGCTGTATCTCTAAATAAAATAAAAACATATTATTTCCTCATTCAGTCTATAAAGGGCATGCACACATTGACCTTATGTGATCTTTTCCATTTACACATAACCATAGAAGTTTTTAGCCTGTTTTGATGTTTCTCATTACTCTCAGCTTCGTTCTTTGGATACTTTATCCTTATCTAAACTTTGTTTTCTTCTCTGCTAGGTCTGAATGCTCTCATTTTACCAGTCTGATTATTCTTTGTGACAACATGAAAAACTTTTCTTATCCTTACATTCACTTGTTAGCCACAGTTGAGCTTCATTTCCGTTTTGACAGTTCTTCTAAAATCTCTTGTGTTATTTAGTTCTGGTGTCAGCCACCAGCCTGAATTATTCACAGACTGGATCCTTCAATGTTACTCAGCAAGTTTTGATTTCCGTGTCTCATGTGCATTAAGTGAGGAGTCACAGCTGCAGCACCAGACTTCTTCAAGCTTGTTAGAGGCAGGGTAGAGACTCCAGCAACTGCCCTAGACATCCATTAACTACAGAGTGAAAATTAGCTGAGCAGAGACCCTGGCAGAAATCGAACCTTTGAAAAGATCTTGTGAGCAATATGGTACTGTAGCGGCTATGGCAACGCTATTACAGCTCGGGGCATTTTAGAGTATGGAGTTCAATTCCGGTGTTGTCTTTAAAAACCATGTGGGTTTCCTCTGGGTGCTCTGGTTTCCTCCCACAGTCCAAAGATATACCGGTTAGTTGGTTAAATGGTCATTGTAAACTGTCCCATGATAAGGCTAGTGTTAAATAGGTGTGTTGCTGGGTTGGGCTGACAGGGCCTGTTCCACGTCGTATCTCTAAGTAAATAAATAAATCAAAGTAAACTTTTTGAGAAGGAATGAGAGGATGCATTGATTAAAATTAAGCAGTCATTTGGGTATCTTTAAAGTAGAGGTTGATAGGTTCTTGATTAGTAAGGATGTCAAAGGTTATGGGGAGAAGGCAGGAGAATGGGATTCAAAGGGATTACAAATCAGCTGTGATGCAATGGCAGAGCAGACTCAATGGGCCAAATGTCCTAATTCTGCTCCTGCATCCTATGGTCAAAATGTGCTCTGACGCTCGAACAAACACCCAACTCAACTTACCACAAATGTCTTGGCCATCTCTCCCACAAGTCCAGCCTCTGTTGATATTAACATTTTAGGACCATAATAAGTTAAGGCACTGCAGTCTGGACTGATGCTGAAGTCTTCAGAAAATGTCGTTGATCCATCTTCTGCAGGAAGCTTTATATTTCTGAAGTTTTAAATGAAAATGCTTTATTAACATTTTTCAGTTAGAGCAACACTGTGTAAAAATCGTGAAATCCCTTATATATTGACAACTACATTAAAATACTCAAATAATTGTTTGACAAGGGAATTACCGCAGTAAAGAAAGAGGTCATTCAGCCCATCAAGTCCATACTGGTTCTCTACAACAATAAACCAACTAGTCTGAATCACCAAAGTTTTTCTCTTTGGTCCTGAAATGTTTTCTTACTTTTAGATATAAATCCAGGACCCTTGTAAACACTACAATTAAATCTGCCTCTGCTTTTACCCCAGCAGTTCATTCAAGACCAGGAAGGAATAAAAAAAAATCCTCATGTTAGTTTTAGTTCATTCTATACCCCTCCAAATTTGGAACCTCCACCAGTACGAACAGTTTATCTCCATTTTCCATCTACAGTACATCCATCAGGATCCTAATACGTACCTCTTACAACCCTCTCTATTTAAAGAAGAATCCCAGCATCTCCACTCTATCAACATAAAAGAAGTCGCTCGGCTCTAGAATCATTATACAGTAGTAGTCCTTCTGAAACTTTTCATCTTTCCTAAAGATCGGCAGCCACAACTGCATACAGTATTCCAAAAGTGTCCAAATCAAAGTTTTATAATAAGAACTCATTGTGACTTCCTCACTCTTATTACCTAGGTTCCTATTTATAAAGCCCACAATTCCATATGCATTTAACCAAAGTTCAAAGTAAATTTATTATCACAGTATATATATGCCACCGTGTACAACCCTGAGATTCATTCTCTTGTAGGCATACTGAATAAATCTATAACAGAATAAGAACCATAACAGAATCACCTGAAGACCGCAAAAGACAACTAATTGTGCAAGTGCAAAAAGAAATAAGTAAAAATAAATAAATAAGCAATAAATTTCAAGAATGTGAGATGAGAGTCCTTGAAAATTAGTCCATGGGTTGTGGGAACATTTCAATGATGGGGCAAATGAAGCTGAGTGAAGTTATTCCCTTTGGTTCAAGAGCCTAATGGTTGCGAGGTAGTAACTGTTCCTGAACCTGGTAGTGCGAGTCCTGAGGCTCCTGTCCTTTCTTCCTGATGGCAGCAGTGAGAAGAGAGCATGTCCTGGGAGGTGGGGGTTCCTGATGATGGATGTTGCTTTACAGTGACAGCGTTTAATGTAGATGTGCACAATGGCTCTACCTGTGATGGACTGGGCCATTTTCACTACTGTTGTAGGATTTTCCATTCAAAGGCATTGGTGTTTCTATACCAGCCTGTGATGCAGCCAGTCAACATACTCTCCACTAGGCAACTATAGAAGTTTGGCAAAGTTTTAGATGTCATGCCAAATCTATGCAAAATCCCAAGGAAGTAGAGGCAGTGCTACCTTTTCTTTGTAATTGCACTTAAGTGTCAGGCCCAGAACAGATCCTCCAAATTAGTAACATCAAGGAATTTAAAATTGCTGCCCCTCTCGACATTTGATGAGAATTGGCTCATGGACCTCTGGTTTCCTCCTCCTGAAGTCAATAATCAGCTCCTTGGTCTTGCTGACATTGTGTAAGAGGTTGTTGATATGGCACCACTCAGCCAGAACTTCAATCTTTCTCTTAAATGCTAATTCATCACAACCTTTGATTCAGCCTATATCAGTGGTGTTGTCAACAAACTTGAATATAGAATTGGAGCTTAGATACATAGTCATAAGTAGAAACAATTAGAGCAGAGGGTGAAGCACACAACTTTGTGGAGCACATGTGCTGATGGAGATCGTGCAGGAGACATTGTTGTTAGTCCAACTCACTGGGATCTGCAAGTGAGGAAATTGAGGATCCAATTGCACAATGAGGTATTGAGGGCAAAGTCTTGAAGCTTATTAATTAGTTTTGAGAGGGTGATGGTATTGAATGATGAGCTGTGGTCAATAAAGAGCATCCTGTTGTGTGCATTTTTGCTGCCTATATGTTCCAGGGTTGAGTGAAGGGCCAATGAGATGGTATCTGCTATGGACCTGTTGCTCTGGTAGGCAGATTGGAGTGGATCAAAGTCGCTTCTCAGGCAGGAGTTGATATATTTCATCACCAACCTCCCAAAACACTTCATCACTATGGATGTAAGTGCTACTGGACAATAGACATTGAGGCAGGTTACTATGTTCTTCATAGGCACCGGTATAATTCAAGCCTGCTTGAAGCAACTGGGTACTTTAAACTGCCAAAGCAAGAGGTTAAATATTTCAGTGAACACTCCAGCCAGTTGATCAGCACAGTTCTTTAGTACTTAGCCAGGTACCCTATCTTTTTGTGGGGTCACATCAGCCTCAGACACTGAAATAACAGGGTCAGGGGTCTGTGAGTTCATGATGGTTCCTCCATGTTTTTACAGTCAAACTACTTACTCTACCTGCACTTTAAATGGTCTGAGGTCTCTTCACTTCAGTACTCCTTTCAAAATTGTATCTTCAAGTTTATGTTGTCACTTCTCATAATTCTTACCAAAACATAATACTGCACATCTCTCAGCATAATCTTCATTCCACTCACCCACTCCATCACTTGTCCACACCAGTTTATTACTATCCTTGTCATTCTCTATACCTTCAAGTTTTGTGTCATCTGAAAATTTGGAAATTGCTCACCATAGACCTAAGTCCCAGTCAGTATATATTAAGTTATATTAAGCTAATCAGTGGGCCTGCTACTGACATCAGGAAAACTCCAGTGTACACGTTCCCCACCTAGCCTGAAGACAAAATTTCCACCACTATAATGTCTCCTGTCAGCAAACCAAGTTTCGGTAAGGTTCCAAGACCCTTCAATCTTGAAGGTAACCTTATCAAACTACTTTTGGAAGTCCATACATTACTGCTATTACAGCTTGTGGAGTTCCAGAGTTCAGACTTCAGTTCTGATACCAGCTGTAAGGAGTTTGTACATTTTTCCTGAGAACTGCATGGGTTTTCTCCGGTTTCCTCCTACAGTCCTAAGATGTACCGGTTAGTAAGTTAATTGGTCATTGTAAATTGTCCTGTGATTAAACTAGTGTAAAAAGAGGTGAGTTACTGGGTGATGCTGCTCATTGGGCTGGAAAGGCCTGTATCTCTGTATCTCTCACTAAATAAATAAAATTTCATAAGCCACAATTCCCCCACTGGTTTTGTATGTTAACTTATTGCAACACTGTCTTCAACAGGCCTATGCTGGCTTTCTCTAATACATCCACACTTGTTCAAGTGACTGCTAATTCTGTCTCTAATCCTTGTTTCTAAAAGATTCCCCAGCATTTGCACCTTAAGGATGCATGCTTATCCCATTGCTCTAATCTCTCTACACCTACAAATGTATGGCTAAGCACAGCTCAAATGGCATCTATAAATTTCCCAACAACGCAACTATTGTTGGCAGAATTTCAGACAGTGATGAGGAAGCATACAGGAGCAAGATAGATCAGCTGGTTGAGTGGTATCACAGCAACAACCTTGCGCTCAATGTAAGTAAGACAAAGGAATTGATTGTGGATTTCAGGAAGGTGAAGTTGAAGGAACATACATCAGTCCTCATCGAAGGATCAGCAGTGGAAAGGGTGAACAGTTTCAAGTTCCTGTGTGTTAACAGCTCTGGAGATCTATCCTGGGGCAAACATATTAATGCGATTATAAAAAATACATAATAGCAGCTATATTTCATTAGAAGTTTGAGGAGACTTGATATGTCACCAATGAAACTCACAAGTCTCTACAGATGTACCGTGGAGAGTATTCTAACTGGGTGTATTGCTATCGGCTGGAGGGGTCATTGCACCGGATCGGAAGTTCAAAAGGTGATGCCTCAAAAAGGTGGCCTCCATCATTAAGTTTCCCCTTCACCCAGGACACGCCCTCTGTTCATTGCTACCATCAAGGAGGAGTCACGGGACCTTGAAGTCACATATTCAACGTTTCAGGTACAGCTTCTTTCCTTCCACCATCATGGAATGGACAGTGAACCTATGAACACCACCTCACTATTTTTTTCTCTTTTTGCACTACTCACTTATATATACATATACAGTAATTTGTAGTTTTTATTATGTTTTGCAAAGTAATGTTGCCACAAAACAAGAAATTTCACAACATATGCCTGTAACGTTAAACCTGATTCAGATTCTAATTCTCTGATTAAACTGACTGGTCTATAGTTTCTGGATTTATTCCTTCACCCTTTTTGAAGCAAAGATGAAACATTTGCATTTTTGCTATCCTCAGCCATTGCCCTTGAATTTATAGATTTTTGGAAAATTTGCTACTATTGTTTTGTTGCTGTCCCATTGTTGTGATGCTTTGATGAACATTTTGGACATACTATGCTGGCCCTGGAATGCATGATGATACTTGTAGGTTGTCCTCATCACATTCTTAGGTTGTTTTGGTTGTTATGTGATAAATAAATCTGAATCTGATTCTCTTTAACCCTAAATAGTATCTATTCTGGTAATTTCTCCCCTTTGACTTCTCTCTCTTTCCATTCCCCATTCTGGCTCCCCTCTTACTCCTTCTGCCCAAAACTTCCCTCTAGCGCCTCTCCTCCTTCCATTTCTCCCATGGTTCCCTCTCCTCTCCTATCAAATTCCTTCTTCTTCAGCCCTTTACCCCTTTGACCTATCACATCCCAGCTTCTTACTTCATTCTCCCCACCTCACCCACCCACCTACCCCCTCAGCTGGTCTCACCTATCACCTACCAACTTGTACTCCTCCCCTCCCCCCAAATCTTACTCTGGCTTCTTCCTCTTCTGTCCTGATGAAGGAACTCAGCCTGAAATGTCAACTGTTTATTCCTTTCCACAGACGCTGCCTGAGCTGCTGAGCTTTTCCAGCACTTTATGTGGGTTAGTCAGGATTTCCAGCATCGCCAGAATCTCCTGTGTTTGTTATTTTATTGTACTGTTACATGGATCACTTCGTGAATTACCACTGAAATATACAACAGAGAGGTGGCCATTTGGACCTTTGCTCCCACTGCCAGGTTACTGAAAACCTAAATGACTGTACACAAATTCTCTCATAAAACATTTAAAAGTTTTTCAAGAGAAAATAGTTGCTGAAATGCAAATATCTCCAGGAGTTACAGAATAGAGGTGGTGGCTAGTTAATTCAAAAGATAACTGGTCTTCAAAATAAAACAGAAACAATCTGCTCAAGGAACTCTGTGTGCCGAGCAGCACCTGTGGCAGGAAATGAATTGTTGACTTTTTGCGCCAAAACCCTGCATTAGGATAACAATCTGATTTACCACCCTCCTGGTAAATCCTGATTTACCACAGACTCAGGGGCGGGTCTGTGGGTGGGATGTAGTTAGTATCAGGTTACACAAATGGTCTCAGTTCAACACTTACCCAGAGCAGATTAGGGACTATGAGGGGCCCCTAGGCTGGTTTATGTAGGGGTACAGAACAATATGCCCCTTGCTGGTTGATCTCTGTCCCTTTCTCTGTGGTCATTGCTGACATTTGATAGTGTAACCAGGTGGCAACATGTCTATTGCCCATTTCACATTCCTTCCCATTTCCTCACAGTCATTCATCTGACGCATTGTACAAAGATGTAAGCAATTGTTAGTTTTGTTTTTATATTCTCCGTTGTGCTTGTTTGTCATCTGATTACATACTTAGAATTATCCAACAGGCATCTTTGTCTAAGGAACTAAAGATGCCGGAGCCACGAACAATATGCTGGAAGAACTCAGCACGTCAAGCAACATCTGGGGGGTAGGGGCGGGAATGAATTGTTGATGTTTTAGGTCAAAATCTTGTATCAGGACTTGGAATGCAGAGGGATAATAGACAGGATAAAGGGGAGATGAGAGGGGTGAAAAGGAGCCAGAGGTGATTGGTGGACTGGAGTGTGGTGATGGTGGGGTAGGGCAGGTGGTGTGTAGGATGACAGACAGATGCAGAAGGAAGGGGAAAGAGAGGAGTAGAGTGGGGAGACAGAGGATGGTGGGCGATAGATAGGGCACACAAAGAAGAAAGGAAGATGGAGCCATAAAAAGGAGGGGAGAATGTAGGAGGAGACAGAGGCTGAAGGGAGATAAGGACGAACAAGAAGTGCTGGAATCTGATGTATGGAAAGTGACATGGGAACTGAATGGCAGATGGAACTGAAACCAGTGGGTGAAATGCTCGTGTGGGAAAGCAATGAACCTGGGGGAGGGGGCTGGATAAAAAAGGGTGGTGATGGCAGGGGTTAAGAAAGAAGACAAAAATAGGAGGACAAAATGAGTATCAAAGGAGGATGTGGGAACACAAGAGGTGATGGTTACCTGAAATTCAATGTTCAAATTTTGTGTTCACGCACATATTTCACCCACCATCTCCTCCCCCCACACTCCTTCTGCCCACTCCACTCTTAGTCCTAATGCAGGATTTTGATCTGAAATGTCAACAATTCCTTCCCCACTACAAATGCAATTTGACTTGCTGAATTCCTCCAGCAGATTGTACGTCGTTCCTTAATCTAGTTCCTCTTTGGCAATAAGAATAAAAAATACAGGAAATACTCAGCAGAGAGAAGGAAGCTGGTTAATGTTTCAGATCAATGCTTAATCCTGTTCCTCTTTAGCTTGTTTTTTTATTCTCTGACTGTCAAGTTTCTATGGTTCTTTCGATAGCTTCTTCATGCTTAGTGCTCTTGGAACCTTATGCACAAAAATTTATGGATGTACCCAGGAATAATCCAATGTGGTTGACTAGTCACAGAGGGCTTGACCTATAAGGAGAGGTTGGCCATGCTGGATCTTTATTCCCTGGAACACAGGAGAATGAGGGGTGGCCTCTTAGAGGTTTATAAAATCATGAGGGCTATGGATAAGGTGAATGGACATTGTCTTTTTCCCTGGGGTTGGAGAGTCCAAAGCCAAAGGGCATGGATACAAGATTCGAGGAGAGGAATTTAACAAAAACGTGAGGGGGTAGCGTTTGAAATGATCTGCCAGAGGAAGTATCTAGGACGGTACAACTGCAGAATTTAAGAGGCATTAGGATATTTACATGGAAGGAGGGGAAGGGCTTGAGCTATTGTCTGAACACAGGCAACAAGGACTTGCAGGGAGGATGGTGTGGCCAGCATAGGCCAATTGGGCTGAAAGGTCTCTGTCTGTGCTATATTACTCTGACTTTGAACCAGACACTGTGCTCCAGTGAGTTACACACTCTTCCTCTTGTCAATACCAAAACTTAGGCAGTATAGGGCATAAGAGGTTGACTGATTTCTTCTGTGCTTTAACTTTCTGTGAGTGAGTGGCTCCTGTTTCTAATTCAAACTATCACAGAGGCTGTTCTATGCACCTCTGCATCCATTCTCGGCCTTCCTTTCCCTGAACTCATGAGAAAAAAATTGCCTCATGACTCTTTTATGGGCAATCCCTTATTTTAATAACAGTAACCCAAGATCTCGATTCTCCTACAAGAAGAAACTCCTCTCCACATCCACCCTGTCAGGTACTGAAGGAGTCCCTCTACTGTGTCAGAGAGGTAGTATGGAGAGAACAATGCAGCGTTACAGGAAGCGTATTGGAAGGATGCTGCACCATTTGATGAGCAGAGCACTTTTCCCAATGCCCTAACCAATAGGTATTACTTAGCCAATGCTGGTGACAAATCACCACTTCACTGTTCGTGCTATGTGCCCTCTAACTGCTTCTTCTTATACATGACAACATTGATTATACTTCAAAAACTCACATCAGAACACAGATCTGTGCAACACAGGAATGGGCCCTTCAGCCCACCATGTTGTACTGAACCAATTAAATTAGTAATCAAATATCCAGCTAAACCACTCCCTTCTGCCTACTCTACGTCCCTATCCTTCCATTTCCCACTCATCCATGAGCCTAAATTAGAGTGTCCACCATCATTTAGGTAGCACATTCCAGTCACCCACCAAGTTCAAAGTATAACTTATTATCAGAGTATAATCATGTCTGCTCATACAACCCTGAGATTGTTTTTCCTGAGCAATACTCAGCAATCTATAGAACAGTAACTGTAAACAGGATCAATGAACAACAAACTGTGCAAAGGCAAATATAAATAAATAGCAATAAATAATGAGTATGAAATAACACGATAAAGAATCATTAAAGTGAGACCATTGGTTGTAGGAACAACAGAAATAGAATGGGTGTCATTATCCTCTTTTGTTCAAGAGCCTGATTGTTGGGGAGTAGTAACTGTTATTGAACCTGGTGGTGTGAGTCCTGAGGCACTTGTACCTTCTACCTGATGGCAGCAGTGAGAGAAGAGCATAGCCTGGGTGGTGAGGATCTTTATTGATGGATGCTGCTTTTCTACGGCAATGTTTCATGTAACTGTGCTCAGTAGTTGGGAGGGATTCACCCACATTGTACTGGGCTGACCTTTTACAGGATTTTCCACTCAAAGGCACTGGTGTCCCCATAACAGGCTATAACGTAGCCAGTCAATACACTTTCCAGCACACATCTATATATGTTTTTCAGAGTTTTTTCGAAGAGATGCGGAACCTCTGCAGACTCCTAAGGAAGAAGAGGTGCTGTAG
Source organism: Hypanus sabinus (assembly GCF_030144855.1). Taxonomy (NCBI): domain Eukaryota; kingdom Metazoa; phylum Chordata; class Chondrichthyes; order Myliobatiformes; family Dasyatidae; genus Hypanus; species Hypanus sabinus. Next base: position 20,752,397 of record NC_082727.1, on the reverse strand, counting down.
TGCTCTCTTTGCAATTATATTTATATGATTTGTCCAGGAGAGGTCCTCTAAGATAGTGACACCAAGAATTAAAATTGCTGACCCTCTCCACCTAGGATCCTTTGATGAGTACTGACTCATGGACCTCTGGTTTCCCTCTCCTGAAGTCTACAATTAGTTCCTTGGTCTTGCTAACATTGAGTAAGTAGTTGTTTTATGACACCACTCAGCCATATTTTCAAACTCCCTTCTGTATGTTGATTCATCCCCACCTTTGATACAGCCCACAACAGTGGTGTCATCGGCAAACTTGTATATGGTGTAGGAGTTCTGCTTATCCACACAGTCATAGGTGTAAAACAAGTAGAGCAGAGCAGCCTTATGGTGCACTTGTGCTGATGGAGACTGTGGAGGAGATGATTTGCTAATCCAAACTGACTGGGGTCTGCAAGTCTGGAAATCCAGGATCCTATTGCACAAGGAGGTACTGAGGCCTGAGTCTTGTAGCTTACTGATTAGTTTTGAGGAGATGATGGCATTAAATACAGAGCTGTAATTGATAAAGAGCCTCTCACTCACAGAAAGTTAAAGCACAGAAGGAACCACACTCACTGTACAAAAAGCTTGCCCTGCACATCTCCTTTGAAACTTCTCCTTTCAGCTTAAATGCATGCCCTCTGGTATTAGATATTTGAAAACTGGGGAAAAGATATCAGCTGTCTACTCTATCTATGCCACTCATAAGCTTATCAGATCTCCCCTCAACCTCTGCCACTTTAGAGAAAACAAGGCAAGTTTATCCAAACTCACCTGCAGCACATGCCCTCTAATCCAGGCAGTACCCTACTGAATCCCCTCTGCAGCCTCTCCAAAACCTTGACATTCTTCCTAAAAATGGGATGACGAGAACTACAAAGCCCATTTCCAGAAAAGTTGGGATATTTTCCAAAGTGCAATAAAAACAAAAATTTGTCATATGTTAATTCACATGAATCTTTATTTAACTGACAAAAGTACAAAGAAAAGATTTTCAATAGTTTTACTGACCAACTTAATTGTATTTTGTAAATATACACAAATTTAGAATTTGATGGCTGCAACACACTCAACAAAAGTTGGGACAGAGTTAAAATAAGATTGAAAAGTGCACAGAATATTCAAGTAACACCGGTTTGGAAGACTCCACATTAAGCAGGCTAATTGGTAGCAGGTGAGGTATCATGACTGGGTATAAAAGTAGCGTCAATCAAAGGCTCAGTCTTTGCAAGCAAGGATGGGTTGTGGCTCACTCCTTTGTGCCAAAATTCATGACAGAATTGTTAGTCAGTTCAAAAGGAACATTTCCCAATGCAAGATTGCAGAGAATTTAGGTCTTTCAACATTTACAGTACATAATATTGTGAAAAGATTCAGAGAATTCAGAGACATCTCAGTGCGTAAAGGGCAAGGTTGGAAACCACTGTTGAATGCGCGTGATCTTTGAGCCCTCAGGTGGCACTGCCTAAGAAACCGTCATGCTACTGTGACAATTATAGCCTCCTGGGCTAGGGAGTACTTCGGAAAACCATTGTTACTTAACACAGTCCATCGCTGCATCCAGAAATGCAACTTGAAACTGTATTATGCAAGGAGGAAGCCATACATCAACTCTATGCAGAAACGCTGGTGAGTTCTCTGGGCCCGAGCTCATCTCAGATGGACCAAAAGACTGTGGAACCGTGTGCTGTGGTCAGATGAGTCCACATTTCAGCTAGTTTTCAGAAAAAACAGGCGTCAAGTTCTCCGTGCCAAAGATGAAAACGACCATCCTGATTGTTATCAGCGAAAGGTGTAAAAGCCAGCATCTGTGATGGTATGGGGTGCATCAGCGCCCACGGCATGGGTGAGTTGCACGTATGTGAAGGCACCATTGACTCTGAGGGGTATATTAAGATTTTAGAGAGACATATGTTGCCATCAAGGCGACGTCTCTTCCCGGGATGTCCATGCTTATTTCAGCAGGACAATGCCAGACCACATTCTGCACGGGTTACAACGCGTGGCTTTGTAGACACAGTGCGTGTGCTTATCTGGTCTGCTGCCAGTCCAGATCTATCTCCTATTGAAAATGTATGGCGCATCATGAAGAGGAGAATCAGACAACAGAGACCACGGACTGTTGAGCAGCTGAAGTCTTATATCAAGCAAGAATGGACAAAATTTCCAATTGCAAATCTACTACAATTAGTATCCTCCGTTCCAAAACGATTAAAAAGTGTTATTAAAAGGAAAGGTGATGTAACACAATGGTAAACATGCCTCTGTCTCAACTTTTGTTGAGTGTGTTGCAGCCATCAAATTCTAAATTTGTGTTTATTGACAAAATACAATTAAGTTGGTCAGTAAAACTATTGAAAATCTTTTCTTTATACTTTTGTCAGTTAAATAAAGGTTCACGTGAATTAACATATCACAGATTTTTGTTTTTATTGCATTTTGGAAAATATCCCAACTTTTCTGGAAATGGGGTTTGTAAATGCAACACTTCAGATGCAGCCTAAATGAAGTTTTATAAGCTACATTGTCTGTAAATCACTTTAGGATGCTCTTAGTTTGTAGAAAGAACCATGGAATGCTAGTCTTTCTTAATCATCTGTGAAGTGTACAATTAAAATGGATCTACATAGATGTCCAAGTGCAAACTACACAAGATATTGGAGGAACTCGGAAGGTCAGGTAGCATCTATGCAGGAAAGTAAACAGTCGACTTTTGGGCTAAGACCATTCATTGGGACTGAAAAGGAAGAGGATATTAGCCAGAATAAGAAGGTGGGGGTGAGGGTGAGTACAACCCAGCAGGTAATAGGTGAGATTAGGTGAGGGTCAGTGGGTGGGGAGGGATGAAGAAAGAAAGCGGGAAGTGATAGGCATTAGAGGTCAAGGGCTGAAGAAGGATCTGATAGGAGAGAACAATGGACATGAGAAAAAGGGGTGGAAAGGCATCAGAGGGAGGTGATGGGCAGGTGAGAAGAAGAGGGTAACCAGATTTGGGAATGGAAAAAGAAAAAAGGAGGGAGAGGGCTGAGACTTTTTTGCCTTTCCTTTTCGGCCCTGATGAAGGATCTTAGGCTGAAATGCCAATTACTAATTGCACACCAATACACCTTGACCTGCTACATTCCTCAAGCAATCTGTGTGTGTTGCTCAAGATTTCCAGCATCAGCAGAATCTGTTATGTTTCAGATGTTGAGATGCTCCTGGTCAAAAAGTTCTTGTGACAAATGATTAACTTAGCCATCTCTCCTCAGTCTGTAGCACTTACACTTGTTTTAAGATGTGAAGGTCATTGCATCGTTCAATGTTCCACAGCAGCAGGCAGTTGCTGCTGGCCAGGCACAGCTGCAGCTGGTTCATGGGATTAAAGCACAGGATATCAGCCTTCATCCGCATCACCGACTCACTGCAGAGACGACTGCCGGTTCTCCAGTTCCTCCAGACGGTTGAGAACAATAAAAGATTAACTGAGTATGTCAACAGTACTTGCACCATAGACTCATGGGGTCATAGAACACTGCAGCATAGAAACAGTCCTTTGGCCCATCTATTATGTGTCAAACTATTAATCTGCCTTGTGCCATTGATCCGAACCTGGCCCATGTACCTAATCCATGTACCTATTCAAGTTTCTCTTAAATGTTCAAATAGAACCCACATCCCCCACTTCCCCTGACAGCTCATTCCACACTCTCACTACCCTCTGGGTGAATATGTTGCCCATCATGTTCCCCTTAAACATTTCACCTTTCACTTTTAACCCATGACCTCTAGTTCTAGTCTCATCCAACCTCAGTGGAAAATGCCTGCTTGCATTTACCCTGCTGATACTCTTATAATTTTGTATATGTCTATCAAATCTCTCTTTATTCTCCTGCAGTCTAGGAAATAAAATCAAAATGTATTCACCCTTTCAAAATTCAAAATAAATTTATTATCAAAGTGCATATATGTCACTATATGCAACCCTGATATTCGTTTTCTTGCAGGCATACACAGTAAATCTGAGAAACACAATGAAAGACCACACCCAACAGATGGATAAACAGCCCATTTGCAAAAAGGCAACAAACAGTGCAAATACAATGCTAATAATAAATAAGCAATAAATATTGAGAACATGAGATGAAGAGTCCTTGAAAGCAACTCTCTCTAACCCAGCTCCTCAAGTCCTAGCAACATCCTTGTAAATTTGTACTGCACTCTTTCAATCTTATTGATTTCTTTCCGATACATAGGTGACCAGATCTGCACATAATTCTCCAAATTAGGCCTCACCAATGTCTTATACAACTTCAACATAACATCCTAACTCCTGTACTCAATACTTCACTTATGAAGGCTAATGTGGCAAAAGTTCTCTTTATGACCCTATCTGCCTTTGACGAACTACGGATCTGTATTCCCAGATTCCTCTGTTCTCCAGCACTCCTTAGTGCCCTACTGCTCATCAGTCTTCTTTTTAGAGATGAAGCAGAGTGACAGGCCCTTCCGGTCCAATGAGCCTGCGCCGCCCAATTACACCCATGTGACCAATTAACCTACAACCTCTTTTGGATGTGGAAACCAGAGCATCTGGAGGAAACCCACCCAGTCATGAGAAGAACATACAAACTCCTTACAGACAGTGGTGAGAATTGAATTGCTGTCATTGTAATAACTGCTACTAACATGCTACCATGCCACCCTCAGTTCTTTCAGCACAAACCAAACTGATGGAGGTGCTGTCACTTCAGTTTTAAACTTTAGACCCTGCACCTTGCACAGCCAATTCATTCCATGGAGCTCGTCTTTGAGCCTCTGATGTTGGAAATGAAAATTCAAACCCGAAACAAATGTATTAGGGGGCAAAGGGTACTCAGATCCTTGAGTCTTCTTTGCCAATCAATGAAAAATCTTCTATATTGTCTTAATCTTAAAGAGATTGTTCTTTATTTTTAAACAATGATCCTAACCTCTGGATTCTCCTATGAGAATAAACATCCACTCAGTCATGACCCCTCAGGATGATATATGTTTCAATTGTCCCCTCTCACTCTTCTAATTCCAGTGGATGACATTTTTAAGTAAAGTCACAGAGTACTAATGGAACAGTGCACCAGCGGTACAACATGCACACAAAGTAAACAATATCACACTGTATTCTGTTTAGTATGGAATATTATAAATGTGATTAGATCATTTAACAAGATTTCTATCAACAAACTACCACTGATTTACTATGGAATATTTAGCTCTGAAGGAATTATCAATTGATGTTGAAATAATGTTGAAAGATGTTTGGAGTATTGTGTGCATTCTGATCACCTACCTACAGGAAAGATATCAGTAAGTTTGAAGGAGCACAGTGAAAATTTACAAGAATGCTCCCAGGACTTTTGAGGACTTGAATGATAGGGAAAGGTTAAATAGTTAGGAGTTTATTCTCTAGAGCATAGGAAAATAAGGGGGGATTTGATAAAACCTTTCAAAATTAAGGTGGGCTTTAGATAGAGGTATACAAAATTAAGGGGGTGAAACTAGAACTAGAGGTCGTGGGTTAAGGGTGAAAACCGAAATATTTAAGGAGAACCTGACGGGGAACTTCTTCATTCAGAGGGTGGAATGAGTGTGGAATGAGCTACCAGCAGATAAGGTGGATCTGGGTTCAATTTCAACATTGAAATAATTGAAATAAGAGATGTTTGGATAAGTTCATGGATGGGAGAATTATGGAGGGTTATGATCCAGGTACAGGTTGATGGGACTAGGCAGAATAACAGTGATCTAAATGTTTCTGTGCTATAGTGCCCTATGACTGTAAACTTTTATTACAAAGTCTCTGGGCAGAATCAGTATCAGAGAACTACAGAGTAAAGCTTCATCTATATGGTTCTATCACAGAGTTCCTGGGCAGAACCAGCATGGGAAAGATTGAGAAAATTGCCTTCTACACTGACCTATAACACACTTCCAGGTAGGGACATGCTGAAGAGAGCTGGTCTTTGCACATCAATAGTAATGATCGTTCTACAGATGTGTGGTGAGAGCATTCTAACATGCTATATCTTTATGTAGTACGGAAACTGCACTGCCACAGACAGGTTTTACAATGGGTGGTTAAAACTGTCCAGTACATCACCAGTACCAGCCTACCTGCTGTCAAGGACATATATACAGAAAAGTGCCTGAAATTATCCAGCAATATCATGGAAGATCTCACTCACCCTGCTTATGGACTGTTTGCCTCACTCCCCTCAGGGAAGAGCAGCAACTATGCCAGGACCACTTGAGTGAAAGAAAAGTGCCTTCTACACAGCCCATCACATACTTACAGGTAAGGACAGTTTTTCATCACAACACACCCTGGGCAGGTACATCCTACAACTGTGCAAATGTGTAGAATAATAAACAGATCCTTCAACCCATTGGTCATTCCTGGTGATTATACTCAATCCTTCTCCCAGTCCGCAAACATTGCTTCTGATTTCCTTCTCATGTGTGCATTTATCTAGGTTTCCCTTAGATATGTCTATGCTGATTACCTCAATTGCTACCCACTATAGGAGTGATTCCACATATCTGTACCACTATAAAGCAGAAGTACTTATCCATAAAAACCTACCAGATGGTTAAAAGGAAGTCAGGGATTGAGGAGAAACTGGCAAAGTAGGAACCCGAATAGCAGAAATCCAGCAGTGTGTACTCAAGCTCTGCTCCATCTGAAAAACACAATCAGTCTGGACTAAACATTACTGACACCAGGAACAGTATATTCCCAAAAAATGCAGGGCCCCTTCACAATAATATCCAACTGCACACGAGAACCAACAAATTCTCCATGGTAGAATAGACAGAGACTCACAAAGGTCTTTCTCAAGGAGTACAATAAGCCAGTAGAGCTGCAGATCCTGGGGACAAGTGGAATCCTTGGATAGATTGGACTCAGGGTGAAGGGGTGGGAGCGGTGCAGAGAGCATTGGGTCAGGTGAGGCATGCGGAAAATCTGAAGGTTATGAGGCCCCTATATGACACTTAGAGTATATTTATTCAACACTCCAAAGCAGGAATAACAATCTCCTTGTCTGTTTGTACCTGGGCTGGCCAAGATAGCCATTCAAATATCTACAAAGATCATCACTGCTTTTTTACATGGTGACATTCGTGCCCAGGTGTCTCAGGAAAGGGTGAACGCAATAACCACTGTGGGGACCTTCTATAGGTGGTGGGCATGAGACATGACGATAGAGGTGTACAAGATGATAAAAGACATTGATAGAATGGACAACTAGCACTTTTTTTCCCAGGGTGGAAATGGCTAATACAAGAGAATGTAATTTTTAAATGATTGGGGAAAAGTATAGGTGGGATGTTAGAGGTAGTATTTTTTGACACAGAGAGTGGTAAGTGCATGGAATGCACTGTGAGGTGTGATGGTAGAGGTAGACCACTAGGGACATTTTAGAGCCACATACATGTATGAAAGGGAAATGAAGGGCTATGTGGGAGGGAAAGATTAGATTGATCTTGAAGTAGTTTAAAAGGTTGGAACAATGAAGGGCTTGGACTGTTCCATGTTCTAGAATAGAATAGACTAGGCATCCATTAGTCTCATGAGACCGTGGATTTGCGTCTTGGAAGGTTTTCCAGGGCGCAGGCCGGGGAGGGTTGTATGGGAAACCGGCAGTTGCCCAAGCTGCAAGCCTTCCCCTCTCCACACCACCGATGTCGTCCAAGGGAAAGACACTAGGACCCAAGCAGCTTGGCACCGGTGTCGTCGCAGAGCAATGTGTGGTTAAGTGCCTTGCTCAAGGACACAAACATGCTGCCTCAGCTGAGGCTCGAACCAGTGACCTTCAGGTTACTAGTCTGATGCCTTATCTACTAGGCCACGCACCAGCACGATGTTCTATGTCCTTGACAAGGAAGAGACCATTTTAATTTGTCATTTTACTTTTAATAATATTATTTCTGAAACAAAAATATTTTTAAAAAGACATAAAAGGAAACACTGAAAAGGATTCAAAGTTCAAGATTATTTTATGTCATTTCCTGTACACAGTGCAAAGGAGAACAAAATAATTGTTACTCAGATCTGATTCAGCAAAAAAAGACAAAGAACACAATAATAATAATAATAATAAATCAATTAATATAAATACATAAGATGGCTTATATACAGAGATTGATTGTATGCCCATAAAGTGACATAGGTACACGAATGTCTGTACATAAGGTGACTGACAGGAAATAATAAAGTAGTGGTAGTTGGGGATGTGGAGGGGTGGATTAGTGGGTGGAGCTTACTGCTTGGGGAAAGTAACTGTTTTTGAGTCTAGTGGCCCTGGTGTGGGTGCTATGTAGCCTCTTTCATGATGGGAGTGTGACAAACAGTCCATGAGCAGAGTAGGTGAGGTCCATCATGATGTTACTGGCCCTTTTCCAGTATCTTTCTGTATATATGTCCTTGATAGTGGGTAGACTGGGGCCAGTGATGTTTTGGGCAGTTTGGACTACCTGCTGCAAAGCCTTCCTGTCCATTACCGTTTCTGTACCAAGGAGTGATGCGGGTCATTAGGATGTTCTCTACTGAGTCTCTGTAGAAGGACATGAGTATGGATGTACCTGTACATAGTCCAGCCTCCTCAGAAAGTAGAAGCACTGGTCAGCTTTCCTGACTGTGTAGGATATGTTCTGGGGCCATGAGATGTGCACTCCCAGGAATTTCAAACTACTTTCAGGTTTCACTGCTGTGCTGTCGATGTTAAGTGAGGGGGAGGGGATAGAAGTTTGTTAGGGAGTCGAACGCCCAGTTGCACAGTGGTGGTGTACTTAGACCAAAGAGAAGGAGTTTATTAACCAAGGTCTGTGGAACAATAGTATTGAATGCTGAACTGAAATCCAGAAACAGCATTCTGGCATAAGTATCCTTGCTTTTTAGGTGTGCCAGGGCCAGCTGCATTACAAATGCCTTGACATCTGCCATAGAGCAGTTCTGCCGGTAAACATATTGGTGGGTATCCAATGTGGCATGAATGGAGTTTTTATATGTGCCCATCTCAGCCATTCAAAGCACTGCATGATGATTGGTATTATGATTGTGGAGATTTGAAGCATGTGAAGACAGCAGCCTAGATGAGTGAAATGTTGAAGATGTCTGTGGAGATGGCAGTGAGGGGATGTGCTCATTCCCTAAGTACCCGGCCTGGAATGTTGTCTGGTTTGGCCACCTTACAGGGATTGAGTCTCTGCAGAATCCTTCTCACGTCTGCTCTTGTTGCAGACAGTGGCTGCTCACCTGGAGGGGGTGGGGGTGGTAGCTTTCATGGCCAGCATTGTGTTGCATGCCCTGAAGCGTGGGTAAAAGCTGTTTAGGGAGGGAGGGAGGGAGGTGTCACTGGTACACCCAATGCATTACATAGTCAGTAACGCCCATGATGCCCTGCCACATATACCAGGGATCATTGTTGGATACGTGTTCATGAATATTTTTGCGGATAGGCAGACTTTGTCCTGTTGATGCCTAAGGTGGCTGCTCTGGCTGCTGTTCTGTCACCAGATTTAAAGGCAGTGTCCTGGGCTTTTAGTAAGGTTTTTAGATTAGATGCTTGTTAAAGACTTTCTCAGAACCCTGTAAAACACTCCTAGACAGGACTAGGTATAGAGTGAATTCCAGGATGGAGAATGCTGAACAACGACAGGGATAAAAACAAAACAGTTTAGCAGAACATAAACACAAAACATTCTACAGATGCTGGAAATCTTCAGCAACACACTCAGAATGCGTAGGAACTCAAGAAGTCAGGCAGCATCTATGAAATGGAATAAGGAGTTGATATTTTTGGCCTAGATCTTTCGTCAGGACTGGAAAGGAAGGGGGGGGGGTAAAGCCTGAATAAGAATAATAAGGTGGGGGGGGGGGTTGGTGGATAGAGTATGAGGGAGAACTGTGAGTGTCCTGTGACAAAACAAGTAAAGAACATTTACTTGTTTTCAATTGCCCTTATTGGAATTGTAATGATAAATGTTAAAAAGCAGCTGATACTGGATACTCATTTGAAGAAATTCCTCTGCAGCCTGCATTGTGAGAATAACTACCACCCATTCTCCAACAGCACACACCAGCGAGGACAGCAGTCTTGATCAGTTCGGGGAAGCTGTACAAGTAGATGGATGGCTTTAACTTCTGCTCTGCAAAGGCTACGATCTCACTGTTGCTGTTGGTAGTGAAGGCCCCGATGCTCCCAGTCTCACACTTCAGCACCGTCTCCTCCTTTGTTTCCACGTTTATGAAAATAATGAAGTTTCCACAGGGGTAGCATATTGTGTTGTTGTTGACAAACAGCACGCACTCTGACGTGTAACCTTTCACCCATCTGAAAAAGATAAACAGTAAAGGTGATTGCAGCTGCCCTGTCTCACTAACTTCCCCTGGTGTCTAATGCTCTGCCCACCCACACCTAAAGCACCCTCAACATGGTTAACAAAATATAACACTGGGTCACATCAAGATAAAAGGCCAAATGCTTGGTCTGAGAGGAAGGTATTAAAAAGTGTCTTAAAGGAGGAGAGACAGAAAGAAGTGGGGACGATTACGGAGCCATCTCCTTGGTGGAACAATCACTTCCCTGGAGGTAAAAGCTCAAGAAGGTTACAGAGGTAGGGAGGGGTATAGAGCTTGGAAGGGTTACAGAGATAAGAAGTATACAAATTGCAGGGGCTACAGATGTAGTAAGGGGTGTAGCTGCTGGAGGATTACAGTGATAGGGAGGGTGTGAGGGTGGAGGTAGGGTGTTACCGAGATAAGAAAGGGTGTAGAAGGTTTCATAAGTAGTGATGGGTAGAGCCCAGAGGGAATTACAAAGATTTTGATGTTTAATTTATCCAACTAGAATCCAGAGATTTATTAATCTAGAGCTAGGAGTTCAAAACCCACTACAGTATCTAGGGAATGTAAAGTCAAGAAATTAAATAAATCTGAACAAAAACACACACAAAATGCTGGTAGAACACAACAGGCTAGGCAGCATCTATGGGGAGAAACGCTGTCGACGTTTCGGGCCAAGACCCTTCGTCAGGACTAACCAAAAGGAAAGATAGTAAGAGATTTGAAAGTAGTGGGGGGAGGGGGAAATGCAAAATGATAGGAAAAGACCGGAGGGGGTGGGATGAAGCTAAGAACTGGAAAGGTAATTGACGAAAGTGATACAGAGCTGGAGAAGGGAAAGGATCAAGGGACGGGAGGCCTCAGGAGAAAGAAAGGAGCGGGGGGGGGAGCACCAGAGGGAGATGGAGAACAGGCAAACAACTAAATATGTCAGGGATGGGGTAAGAAGGGGAGGAGGGGCATTAACGGAAGTTAGAGAAGTCAATCTTCATACCATCAGGTTGGAGGCTACCCAGCCGGTATATAAGGTGTTGTTCCTCCAACCTGAGTTTGGATTCATTTTGACAATAGAGGAGGCCATGGATAGACATAGCAGAGTGGGAATGGGACGTAGAATTAAAATGTGTGGCCACTGGGAGATCCTGCTTTTTCTGGCAGACTGAGCGTAGGTGTTCCGCGAAACGGTCTCCCAGTCTGCTTCGGGTCTCGCCAATATATAAAAGGCCACACCTGGAGCACCCGACGCAGTATACCACACCAGCTGACTCACAGGTGAAGTGTCGCCTCACCTGGAAGGACTGTCTGGGGCCCTGAATGGTGGTGAGGGAGGAAGTGTAAGGGCAGGTGTAGCACTTGTTCCGTTTACAAGGATAAGTGCCAGGAGGGAGATCGGTGGGAAGGGATGGGGGGGGTACAAGTGGACAAGGGAGTCGCGTAGGGAGCGATCCTTGCGAAAAGCAGAAGGTGGGGGGAGGGAAAAATGTGTTTGGTAGTGGGATCCCGTTGGAGGTGGCGGAAGTTACGGAGAAACTTTGCCTGTTCTCCATCTCCCTCTGGTGCTCCCCCCCCCTTTCTTTCTCCTGAGGCCTGTCCCATGATCCTTTCCCTTCTCCAGCTCTGTATCACTTTCGCCAATCACCTTTCCAGCTCTTAGCTTCATCCCACCCCCTCCGGTCTTCTCCTATCATTTTGCATTTCCCCCTCCCCCCACTACTTTCAAATCTCTTACTATCTTTCCTTTCGGTTAGTCCTGATGAAGGGTCTCGGCCCGAAACGTCGACATCGCTTCTTCCTATAGATGCTGCCTAGCCTGCTGTGTTCTACCAGCATTTTGTGTGTGTTGTTGTTTGAATTTCCAGCATCTGCAGATTTCCTCATGTTTGCTAAATAAATCTGAAACTGTTTTCTTAAACTAGCCACTAAAGCCCATCAATAGTGCCATTCAGCAAAGAAAATCCTCCAACCTTCACTCATCTGGTATACGTATAATTCTAGAAACTGCTGAAAATCTCAGAAAATAACCCAAACAGCTGCCTGCTTCAGAGCCCAAATAGGGATCCACAAAGAGGAAAAGAAGATGGTCTGGCACTGTTACAACAAAATGACCTCAGTACATATTAGATGGGATCCTGGCCTGATAAATCATCTCTTGGAACTCGAATCAGTTTGAGTCTAGCTAAGGAGCAGCTAGAGGCAGATCATATTGTTGTGAGTTCTTCATGGGCCTCCCAAAAGTAATGCAAGGCATGGTACAAATGAGAAAATTAAAGGGGCATGTATCAGAAGCAATTATCAAAGAAGATTTTAAAACACATATAAACTGGGCAAGTTGAATTATGAGACAATGTCGAGAAAGAATTTCTCAAGGGGTGTGCTTTGGGGCTGTAACATTTAACTGTCATTCATTCTTTGGGGGCACTCCTCTGTTTTCGTGGATGTTTGCGAAGAAAAAGAATTTCAGGATGTATATTGTAAACATTTCTCTGACATTAAATATATCTATTGGATTGTCTACAAGCTGAATATCTAGATCAGTATCCTGAGTAAGTGTCTGGAGAACAGGTTGTCTTCAGTCTAGGAAAGAGCAACATCAAAGAGCAAATAAATAAGATTTTGTTTTGTACAGGCTCTCTCAGAAAGCATGGCCACAGTATGATGTAATTTTATACAAGTTTTAAAGTAATATAGATCAATTTGAAACCAGGATTTTCATTCTCAACAAACAAACCATTGAAGGTTTGACAGACAAATTGCTGCCTTTCTGGATATTAAAGGATTGAAAGTACTTGAAGACAATGCCAAGAAATGGAGGTAAGATCAGCCATGATCTTGTTAAATTCTGGATGAAGGGCTGAGTTGGGCTACTTCTACAGTTTCCATGTTTCTAAGAGCTAAACTCAAGGTGACAACCACATCCCATGAATGGATGTAACGAAATTCAGCACCACAAGAAGTTGTGAAATATGTCACTGGCTACAGCAATTGGTTAGGATGCAGAAATGACCAATCAGGTGTTGTGTTGGAAGCAGGTTCAACCATAGAGTTCAAGAGATCTGCAAATATTTTGCAGTGTATAAAAAGAAGAGAAAAGGGGCAACACAGCTAACTGGATATTTCTAGATAAGGAGTCAGTACAGAATAATTGTGTTGAGCTACGTGAGCTAGATTTCTCATCTACATCCTCATTTTGCAGAAATTCTTCCTCAGCCCATGCAGACTGTAAACACAAGAAGCTCATGAAGCTGAGGGTCTCACCTGAGCGACAGGACCTCTGGGTTCTCCATCATCTGCTTTCACACTTGACAAGGTTGTTCATAGACTGGCCACAACAGAAGGTGAGGGACGGAGACGGTCCCGAGTGGATGATCACAGCTGCCTCAGCCCGAATCCACCACCACCCTCAGCTTTCTCACTTCCCTCTCAGTTCACAACCCTTACTCTCACCTCACTCTCCGTCCCTTCTCTCTCCCACTCCGTCCTTTCCTCTTTCCCTCACTCTCCTCAAACCCACTCGCTATTATTTCTCTACTCCCTCTTCCCCTTTCACCTGTACTCCGCACTCGTCACCCTCCTCACCCTTCATCCAGACTCCTGCCTCCTTTCCACCCTGTCGCCCTCTCTCTTATTCACATGCCCTCCATCTCCTCTCTTCTGCTTCGCTTCCCCAAACAACAACAGCACCAGCTTCACTCCGAGACCGAGCACCAAGCTGTCGCCAGGAGACAACAATCTTTCATCCGATTGGCCAGTTCTACGAGCATTCCCATCTAACCTTTGTTTTTATTGATCGAAGGGGAACAGCACCATGGCAACGCGTTAGGGGCGCGGACTGGAGAGGAAGAGGCGGGGGAGGCGAACACAGGTCACGGTTGCTCGCCACTCTAGGCTCCGGGCAGCGGGAGGCCTAGCGCTCTTTGCCGTGACGAGTTTGCACATCGGTGCGCGGGAGAGTGGCGGAGGACGGATGTGTCACAGCAAAATTGTTTCTTGTACAGTAGTAAACAGTTCACCTTTCTGTTAAGCGAGCAATATCGACCAAAGAGGTTGGGGCGCTGGGGTGGGGTGGGTGGGGGGGGGCGGATTGCATTAGTTGGAACCGAGAGCAGTGCCCTGAGGATTTGTTGCTGAGTGGATCAGAGATAGGCAGCTGGGGAGAAATGAAGGGAGAAATAAAGTGAATGAGTGGATAGTGAGGGGACGGACGAATGAAAACCGAGACAAAGAGAGTAAACGAATGAGAAGTGTTAGTGAAGAGCACTCTGAAAGTGAGGAAGATGAACAATTTCAGAGAGAAGGTGTTGTCATGATTAGGTTTAGTGAGAAGGCTCAAGGAAACATGAAGAAAATTAACCCGTTTGTGCTAACAACAACACTGGCAAACAAGATAAGGGAAATAGTATTTGCAAAAGTCCTTAATGATGGCAACCTATTGGTAAGATGTGCGAATGAGGAACAGCTTGAGAAAGTACTCAAATTAAGAGAGAAAGGAAAATGTAAGGTGGAATACACAGGGAGGGTGGGAGCACGAAATGGTGGTGGATGTAAAGGAGTGATCACGGGGGTACCAATGAGTATAAATATGGAGGAGGTAAAGAGGAATATCAAAGGAGGAAAAGTAATGAATGTTCAAAGACTGAAAACAACAAAAGAGGGAGTGAAAAAGGAAAGTGAAACAGTATTGATTGAATTTGAAGAAGAAAGAGTGCTAGGGAAGGTGTTCCTGGTTTTCACGAGTTACCCAGTAAGAGTGTATGTGCCAAAGCCATTGAGGTGCTGTAATTGTCAAAGGTTTGGACACATAGCTAAAAACTGTAGTAGGCAGAGGAGTTGTGCTAGATGTGGGGATGATCATGAATATGGAAAGTGTGGAATAGGGGTGCAACCAAAATGCTGTAATTGTGGAGGAGCTCATAATGTGGCATATAGTGGGTGTGAGGTTATGAGATGGGAGAATAAAATTCGGGAAATAAGAGAGAAAAGAAAGATCACTTATGCAGAAGCTGTAAGAATGTCAGTAATGAACAGGAAGCAAGAGATGCAACAAAGAACAAACGACAGGATTTATGTAGACAAAAAAGCTCTAGTAACATTCATTGCAGGAGTGATTAATAGTATGGCTGAGGTAAAGTCAAAAAGTGAAAAAACTCAGCTGGTTTCAAAGCAGCAATGAACCATTTAGGGTTAGGATTGTCATGGGAAGAAGTGAGGGAGAACCTCACTAATCAGGTCCAGCCAGGAAGTGTCATGGGTTGGTTAATACTAGTTATGGTGATTCTTTCGCAATGGAATGCAAGGAGCTTACTGGCCAATAGCCAGGAATTCAAGCAGTTTATTAAAGAAATGCTTGTAAAACCGGATGTAGTGTGTATTCAGGAGACTTGGTTGAAACCAACTTTAGACTTTGTGGTATATGGATATACAATGATAAGGAAAGATAGAAATCTAGGGGGAGGAGGGGTTTGTGCTACATTAATCAAGCAAGGTGTACCATATAGGGTACTGGAAAAGGGAGATGATCAGGAATACATAGTGGTGGAAGTGTGGGAGAGAGGGGAGGAAGTGGTTATAATTAAATACTATAATCCATGTAAAAGATTGGATTTGGATAGCCTTCTAAGGATACAAGGGCTTCATCCCACCCTCTCTGGTCTTCTCCTATCATTTTGCATTTTCCTCTCCCCCCACTACTTTCAAATCTCTTAGTATCTCTCCTTTCAGTTAGTCCTGACGAAGGGTGTCGACCCGAAATGTCGACAGTGCTTCTTCCTATAGATGCTGCCTGGCCTGCTGCATTCCACCAGCATTTTGTGTGTGTTGTTTGAATTTCCAGCATCTGCAGATTTCCTCGTGTTTGAACATCAAATATATGCAAGATAATGGAAAGGATGTTAACAAAGGTTATTGTATGAGCTTGAGAAGAGGGGGATGCTGGCAAGTTATCAGAGTGGTTTCAGGAAGGGAAGGAATTCCATGGACTCAGTGATAAGGTTAGAGACTGAAATAAGAAAGGCCCAGGCAAATAAAGAGTCAGTAGTTGCAGTGTTTTTTGACATTGAAAAAGCCTATGACATGATGTGGAAGGAAGGATTGTTAATTAAACTGCACAAGATGGGGGTTGGTGGGAGAGTTTTTAATTGGATAAAAGATTTTTTGCTTGGTAGGAAAATTCAAGTTCAGATTGGGTCAAAATGATCAAATCAGTACAGAGTGGGAAATGGCACAATTCAAGGTAGTGTGATTAGCCCCTTACTTTTCATCATTATGGTCAATGATGTCTTCACAAAGGTACCAGTGGATGTAGGTAGGTCACTGTTTGCGGATGATGGGGCCTTGTGGAAAAGAGGTAGGAACATGGAGCATATAATCAGGAACCTACAAGGAGCAATTGATGAAGTGGTGGAGTGGGGCTATGATTGGGGATGTAGATTTTCAGTAGAAAAAACTCAAACTTTATGTTTCACCAGGAAAAGAATTGAGGTAGGAAAGAAGTTAAGGATGTATGTAATAGAATTAGAAAGGGTTGGATCATTTAATTTTCTGGGAGTTATATTTGATTCACCGTTAACATGGGCAGACCATATCAGGAAAGTTGAGGAGAAATGTAAAAAAGTAATAAACGTGATGAGATGTTTGACTGGTAGGGAATGGGGAGCAAGTTGTTCAGCATTGAAGAGAATGTATGTGGCTTTAGTAAGATCTGTGTTGGATTATGGAAGTGTAGCATATGGATCAGCAACTAGGTCTCTTATAAGGAAACTGGATGTGATTCAGGCTCAGGCTTTGAGAGTGTGCAGTGGGGCTTTTAAAACATCACCAGTATCAGCCCTACAGGTAGAATTGGGAGTAATGCCTTTGGAACTAAGAAGGAAGAAATTGATGGCAAACTACTGGGCTAATTTGCAGGGACACAATGATTCTCACCCCGCAAAAGGAGTGTTGCAGGAGTGCTGGGAGATTGGGAGGTTTCAGAGGAATAACTTTAGTTGGGTAGGGAATGATATTGCTAAAGGATGTGGAGTGTTTGATCTAAGGATTTATCCGGTTGTAGCTCCATGGAAGATCATACGGCCTGACGTAGACTGGCATTTGTTAGAGGTAAAAAGGAAAGGAAAATATAAAACTGATTTGGTAAGTGCATTTAACTTTTATATGATGGAAAAGTATAGTGATTATACTCAGATTTATACAGATGGTGCTAAGGAACCTGAAACAGGAGTGATAGGGTTTGGGGAGCTATACCAGCAAAAGAAATTGGAATCAGCAGAATAACATCTAATAAGTCAGGGGTGTATACAGTGGAGATGTTGGCAGTGTTGGTTGCGTTGCAATGGGTGGAGAAAGCTAGACAAGTCAAAGTGTTGATATGCTCAGATTCATTATCAGTTCTAGCAAGTTTAAGGTCTTTTCACTCAAACAGCTGGTAAGATGTACTTTATGAAGTCCTTCAGTCAGTCACAAGAGTTGCAAATCAGGGAGGTCAGGTAAAATTTCTATGGGTTCCAGCTCATGTAAGGGTGAAGGAGAATGAGAGGGTGGATGAGTTGGCAAAGACAATATAGAAATGCACATTAGTATTAGTAAAGCAGAAGCTAAGTGCATAATCTGGGAAAAAATCATCCGAATGTAGCAAAAAAGATGGGATAGAGAGGGGAAAGGGAGTCATTTATATCAAATACAAAAGAGTGTTACAGCTACTAGGGTAGGCAGTGGATACAGAAGAGAGGAAACTGTGGACTAGGTTAAGGCTGGGGGGCACTGTGCACTAAACAAAACATTGAAAATGATAGGGAAATACCAGACAGGACTGTGTGAGGAGTGTCAGGAAGAGGATCAGGAAGTATGGGATACAGAGAGAGATGATGAGAATTAGTCTAAGGGAATTGGGGATGCAGGAATTCACATTAAAAGAGTTACTGGGCATGGGTGAGAGAGCACAGGTCAGGGTGCTTTTAGCTTTCTTAAGGGATAAAGGGTTTTTTTTATAGAATACCATGGATAAGCAGGAAAAGGGTACTAGGATGGCCAAAGAAGGAAGGATAAAGTGTAGATTAGGGTATGTGTGTGTGTGTGTGTGTGTGTGTGTGTGTGTGAGAATGGGTGAAGGGATTTAGAATGTAAGTCTGTCTTCTGATCCACACTCCGGAACAGAAGGTGGCAGTAATGCACCATTAAGCTGGGTGCCAACCGCCGTAAAACAAGAAGAAGAAGAAGAGGAGGAGGTGGGGGTAGGGAGAGCGGGGAGATGAAAAGGAGAGAAATGTAAATGGAGGGCAATCATTCATTCATTATGTGCCATGTCGTGTTGACGTGGGCGATCATAGTCTTTCCGTGATCATAATTGTTCCTGAGGTGGTTTGCCATTGCCACCTTCTGAACAGTCTCTTTACCGAACAGGTGTCCCCAGCCATTATCAATACTCTTCAGAGACTGTCTGCCTGGCATCAGTGGTCGCCTAACTAGGACGTGATATGCACTACTCATACGGCCATCTCCCAAGACTGCTCCATGGCTTTACGTGACCCTGATCTGGAGGCTAAGCAGATGCTACTCCTTGCCTAAGGGTGACATGCAGACTAGTGGAAGGAAGAAGCGCCTTACATCTCCTTTGGTAGAGATGTATCTCCACCATGCCAATTGGGGGAAAATAGAAGAGAGAAAAAAAAGAAACAAAATGAGGGAGAAATAAGGACAGGGCAATAAAGAGAAAAACAGAAATATAAGTAAAAAGAAATAATGTAGTTGTAGTTATGTAAGAGTATTCATATAGATTAGTGTGATTCATTGAAATGGAATGAGAATATGGTTGTTGAGATATATTGAGTGCATGTGGATGGAAGAGCAATGTGAAAATTCAAATCAGAGATCGGTAGAGCTCATGGATAAATATTAGGGAAGAGGCAGTGAAGGAAAAAAGTCACAAAATGGTGCTTGGACAAGGGGGCTTTAATTATACAGAGAGACTGGGTCTGTTTTCCCTGGAGCAGAGGGGGCTGAGAGTGACATGATGTAGATTTATAAAATGCTGAGAGCAATAGATGGGATAAATATACATTTCCTTGGTAAGAGAACCAAAACCAGAAGGCATAGGTTTAAGGTGTGAGAAACGAGATTTAAAGATGGAGTTCAGATGGATTTCAATCGGGGAAAATGTGCAGTTATTCACTTTGGAAGATCAAACTTCAGTGTAAGGTTAGTGGCAGGATTCTTAACCGTGTGGGGGAACAAAGGGATCTTGGGGTTCACAAGCATACATTCAAACCCATGGGAACACTTTCACCAGAAGAACTGCAATATTTCATGAAAGTGGCTCACTCTCAACTTCTCCAGGACAATTAGAAATGGACAATGAGACCATAAGACAAAGGAGCAGAATTTGGTCATTTGCCCCATCGAGTCTGCTCCACAATTCCATTAAGCTGATTTATTATCCCTCTCAATCCCATTCTCCTGCCTTCTCCCTGTGACCAATCAGGAACCTATCAAGCTCTGCTTTAAATATACTCAGTGCCTTTCACTCCTGGAATCATTCTCAAGAATCTGCTTTGGACCCTCTCCAATGTGAGCACATGCTTTCTTAGATAAGGGGCCCAAAACTGCTCACAGTACTCCAAGTGTGGTTTGACCAATGCCTTATAAAGCCTCAGCTTCACATCCTTACTCTTATATTCTAGACCTCTAGAAAAGAATGCTAACATTGCATTTGCCTTCCTTATCTCCAGTTGGGTGGCGGAGTAGTGATACATCTCTACCAAAGGAGGTATAAGGTGCTCCTTCCCTCCGGTAGCCTGCAAGTCACCTTTGGGCAAGGTGCAGCACCTGCTTCTTCCCTCCCCCACACCCCCCACCCCCATCACGATCACGTGTAGCCATGGCAGGTGGTGTTTGGTCATATGAGCAACTGGTGCATATCACAAGTCCTGGTTATGCCAGGCTGACAACCTCTGAAAGAATATTGATAATGACTAGGGTCACCTGTCTTGTAAAGTCACTGCCTAGAAAGAGGAAATGGTAAACCACTTCTGTAGAAAAATTTGCCAAGAACAATCATGGTCATGGGACCATGATCGCTGATGTCATATGACACAGCACACAATGGTGGTGATGGCTTCCAACTCAACCTGCACATTGGTCTTTAGAGGATCTCTGCACAAGGACTCCAAAGTCCCTCTGCTCCTCTGATTTTTGAATTTTCTCCCCAATTAGAAAATAGCCTATGCCTTTATTCCTTCCACCAAAGTGCATAACCATACACTTCCCTACACTACATTCTATTGCCACTTCTTTACCCTTTCTCCCAACCTAAGTCCTTCTGCAGACCCCTTCCTTCTTCAACACTACCTGCCCCTGCATCTACCTTAATATTGTCTGCAAATTTGGCCACAAAGTTGTCAATTGCATCATCCAAATCATTTACATCTAATGTGAATAGAAACACTCCCAAAACTGACCACTGCAGAACACCACTAGCCACCGGCCCTCTTTATTCCCACTTTATTCTCACTCTTTGCCTTCTGCCATTTGCCAATCTTCTATCCATGCTAGTATCTGTCTTGAAACACCATGGACTCTTATCTTGTTAAGCAGCCTTATGTACAGCACCATGCCAAAGTCCTTTTGAATATACAAGTAAACAACATCTACCAAATCTCCTTTGTCTATCCTGCCTGTTATTTCCTGAAAGAATTCTAACTCACGTTTGTCAGGCAAGATTTTTCCTTTAGGAAACCATATTGACTTTGGCCTAATTTATCACGTGCTTCCAAGTACCCTGAAACCTCATCCTTAATAATGGACTCCAATGTCTTCCCAGCCACTGAGATCAGACTAACTGGCCTATAATTTCCTTTCTTCTGCCTCCCTCCCTTCTTGAAGAGTGAAGTGACATTTGTAATGTTCGAGTCCTCCGGAACCATTCCAGAACTGAGCAATTGTTGAAAGGTCATTACTAATGCTCTTCAGCTACATCTTTCAGTAAAGTAAAAGTAAAAGAAAATTTATTGTCAAAGTACACGATGTCACCATGAACAACACTGAGATTCATTTTCTCGTAGATTACCAGGCCAGGCATAACTATACTGGAAATATCCTTGGAAAGAAAATTTTTAAAAATGCATATGCTAGAAATGTACAACAAAACCTCAAGAAAATTTCAGGCCATGTCTGAGGGGAAGAAGAGTCAATGACCCTTGCATAGAGCCTTCTGCTAACACTGATTCTGTTTCTCATTGACAGCATTTTCTATGTTTGTTTTGGTTTCATACTTTGGATAGAATTTGTAGATTTATTATTAGATTTGTTTATTACTGGTACATATACAGTGGGAAAACGTCTTGCATTTGGTTCATACAGGTAGAGAGAAAGTGCAGCGCACGTAGATTCTGAGATCAAAGTTCATTTTATGGTAGTAGGTAACTATTAAATAGCCTTGTAATGAGGTAGATGTCTGCCTTTTGAACTCGCTTCCCCACTCCCGTGGGTGTGACACCTCTGACATTGACCACTCACAGTGTGCCTGTCCCCTCCCACCGCCCCTGACTATGTTGGTCCATTTCAGCGCCTGGAACTTCCCCTCGCGCCTGTACAGGGCGGCGATGGGCCGAACGGCCGTCAGTTTGCCACATTGCTGGGTATATTTCACAATTTTTCTGGCCCTGCCTGTCCGGGCGCGGCTCCGGAGAGAGGCTGCAGGGCGGAGTTGATGGAACAGTCCACATTCCTGACTGTGGGGCTGGCTCGGTCTGCAGCTAGAGCTCTCTACCCTCCCTCCTCAGTCCTCCGAACTGAGAGCAGCCTGCAGCATGTCCGCGAAAGCGCTGGCCAAAGGTGAGTGTCTCCGTGCCTGACCCGTGCGTCTCTCTATCTCAAAACCTCGTCGCAGCTTTAGAATTGAGATTTAAGATAAAATTAGCTTTATTTGTCACATGTACAGATAAAAATGCAGTGGAATCAGTCCCAGGATGTAATACATGTAATGAGCGCACCTGTCTGTCTCCCTCACGCACCTTTTCGACGGCTGCGCGGACCAACCAGCGCTTTACGCAGGACACTTTACCCAGCCTGAAAACTGCACGGCACCTCTTTTTTTTGTAATAGGTATACTATGAATAGACTGAAAATTGAAAAATCATATACTTCTGATTTTATTTACTAATTGAATGGTATAATAAAACATAGCACAACAAAAATAAATCTTCCACGTTTCGTAAACCTTTTTTCCTCTGTCTTTATTACGAATCCATTGTCCACAAGCACAGTCCAGATTAATTTCGCATCCAGATGAAAGATACGTCTTAATCCTCATTGGATCATCCAAATGTTCCACTTATAGTCTGTTTCAGGATTTACAAATGATTGAATTCATAAGACTGAATCCACGTTCGGAGTTAGCACTGGAAGATAGAAATGTTCCAAAGAAATCAACAAGGATTGACAATTCTTCAAATTCTGCATTTCGAAGACATTCACATATTAGTGAATGTCTTAATTGAACCAATCTTAACTTTCTCGGAAATGACAAATTTGAGTGTGGAACGAGCTGCCAGCGGAGGATGTTGATGCAGCTTTAATTTCAACATTTAAGGGCAATTAGGATTGGTACATGGTTGGGAGGGCTATGGAACAGGTGCAGGCCAATCACGTTTTGCCAATCGTGTGATTGTTTGTCCAATGCCTTCTAAAAGTCCAAAGAAAGTAACAATAAGCACCGAAGGACTTTGTTGTTCTACACTTTTAGGATGAACATCCTTTAACAAATCAGCTCTCGAGCTACCAACACTGGCTCTGCAATCCAGTGCAGACCAAAACGTTGACTGGTCATTTCCCTCCAGCTGCCGAGTTCCTCCAGCATTCTGTGTGTGGTGCTCCCCTACACACGGCATGGGTTTGCCCTGGGTGCTCCGAGACTGCTGTAGATCAAGGGTCAGCTTTACTCACTATATACATTCACATGTATTAGGAATTTGCTATGGTGTGTTGGTCATGCAACAAAATCAACATTCAGCAGGTATAAGGAATTAGGTAGAACACATAAAATGTGCATAAATACATGTTATGTATTTACAATGTAAACAGCAGTTTAAAATGTGGTTTGAAGTGTAGTATAGTGAATAGATAGAAGGGGATGGGGGGATGTTAACTAGAATGATTGATCAGATTCTTCCTAGGGGGAAGAAACTTTTAAAATGGCGTTAATATTTTTAAAAATAGCCTGATAGCACTTTCTGGGGAGGAGTTTTTGGAAAAGGTAGTTTTACTGGGTGGGTGTGTCTGTAATTTACTTCTGGTATGATGCGAGGAGACTCTCAATCTTATTGTCTACCCTGCCCTGCGAGTTTCTCTGTGAGTGTGACACTTTATGTTGCATTCTGTTATTGTTTCCCTGTGTACTCACTCAATGCATTGATGTAATGAACTGATCTGTATGGAAAGCATGCTAAATAAGTTTTTCACTGTACATCAGACAATAATAAACCACATTATTGGTTTACTAAGCACAGCCAACTGGGCAGCCGATGAGTATTTGTGTGAGGGCGATGGGACTGGAGGGATTTCTCTGCAGGGAGACAGCATCGATCTCGATTATGACTAGAACTAGAGGTCATAGAATTAGGGTGATAGGTGAAATATTTATGGGGGATCTTTTTCACTCAGGCTGGTGAGAGTGTAGAACAAGCTGCCAGCGGAAATGGCGGATACGAGTTCAATGGTGACATTTAAGAGAAGGTTGGATAGGTATATGGATGGGTGGCGTATGGCAGGTCAATGGGACTAGGCAGATTTACAGTTCAGCATGGACTAGATGGGCCAAAGGGCCTATTACTGTGTGGTAGTGCTGTATAACTCCATGTCCTGATGGACCGATAGTCCTCTGTATCATAGGCAAGTTATTCCAATGCTCTGAAGATCCCCGCCCCCCCAGCTTCCACTTGTTTGCACTCTAACCCTGGATATTTAAACGCCACAACTGTCTGTGTTCTCATGACACTAACTATTTACCTCCCCATCTCAGGGTCCCCTGCTCCTGGCTCTGTGCCTGAGGGAATGATTCGTCTCTACAGCATGAAGTACTGCCCTTTCGCACAACGCACTCGCCTGGTGCTGGAGGCCAAGGGAATCAAGTAAGTGGAAGGTGCCTCACTGCCACACCCGAACCCCTGTGGGAGGACCCAGCCAGGATGTGGTGAGGAGGACTCGGGGTGGGGGTGCGTGGCCTGAATCACATGAACAGATTCGGATTTATTTATCACATGTACATCAATCCGTACTGTGAAATGCATCATTTTTGTTAACATCCAATACCATTCCTGTGCTGGAGGCAGCCCACATGTGCTGCCACACATTCCAGTGACATGCTCACAGTTCGTTCAGCCAAACAACACAAGTAGCAAAAACAAACCTCTGACTACCCCAGAATTCACCAATCACAGGACTTTGACCTTCAGGCTTTGACCCCGGGACTCGTTAATCATGTGACTTTGACCTTTGGGCCATGACCCCAGGATTCACTGATCACAGGACTTTGACCTTCAGGCTTTGACCCCGGGACTCGTTAATCATGGGACTTTGACCTTTGGGCTATGACCCCAGGATTCACTGATCACAGGACTTTGACCTTCAGGCTTTGACCCCGGGACTCGTTAATCATGTGACTTTGACCTTTGGGCCATGACCCCAGGATTCACTGATCACAGGACTTTGACCTTCAGGCTTTGACCCCGGGACTCGTTAATCATGGGACTTTGACCTTTGGGCCATGACCCCAGGATTCACTGATCACAGGACTTTGACCTTCAGGCTTTGACCCCGGGACTCGTTAATCATGGGACTTTGACCTTTGGGCCATGACCCCATGATTCACTGATCACAGGACTTTGACCTTCAGGCTTTGAACCTGGGACTCGTTAATCATGGGACTTTGACCATTGGGCCATGACCCCAGGACTTTGACCCTCAGGCCTCAACTTCAACATAAAAACTCATTGCACCCAGCACCTTTGGCATAAAGGCTTGATGGCCACTTTAATGCTGAGGGGTTGGCATGGCCCTGCCTAGGGTAGAAAACTGGGTATGATCTGAACTGTTCTCATTCCTAATTTGCTGCTTTGCCTGACAATCAAATGAGCAGCAGGGTTATGTGGTGGTCACTGTCACACTTTACAGTGCTAGTGATCAAAAGATCGGGGATCAATTCCCACCAAAGTCTGTAAGGAGCCTGTACGTTTTCCTCGTGACCACGTGGGTTTCCTCTGGGTGCTCCGGTTTCCTCTCACATTCCAAAGGCCCACAGGTTAGGGTTTGTAGGTTGTGAGCATGCTCTGTTGGCAGCGAAAGCATGGTGACACTAGTGGGCTGCCCCCAGCACATCTTTACGTTAACAAGCAACGATGCGGTTCACTGTGATAAATAAAGCTAACCTCATCGATCAAAGTAGATCCTCTTGGATCTAATGCCTTCCTTACACTTCTTTTGTTAGCCATAGTTTTCCTTCACATTTTTACACCAGGGAACAATGCACAATTATTGAAGCTGATTGATAGCATTGGCAATGTGTTATTTTTCTGCTTTTTTTCTTGTGCGGATGTTAGCATCTGAAACGATGCGGATAATAGCAGGGAATGTGTGGGAACACCTCAATGGTTTCGGCAGTATCTGTGGAGAGACTCTCAGTCAGGTGGCCTATGATCAGCACTGACTTGCTGAGTATTTCTGGCATTGTCTGTTTTGAGTTAGATTTCTGGTGTCTGCAGCATTTTGCATGTGCGTCATTTGATGGGATCCAACCTCTCAGCTGTTTTCCCCGTTTTCTTCAAGGTACGAAACCATCAATATCAATCTGATAAGCAAGCCGGACTGGTTCTTCGAGAAGAACCCCATCGGCCTGGTGCCAGTGTTGGAGACCTGTGCGAATCAGCTGATCTACGAGTCTCCAATCACCTGTGTGTTTCTGGATGAGTGTTACCCCGGGAGACAGCTGCTGCCCGCAGATCCCTACGGGAAAGCCAAACAGAGCATGCTGTTGGAACACTTCCGTACGGTACTGCAAGGGGAGGCGCGTTTATAGATGGCGGGTGGGGCGAGAGAGAGGGTTGGACGTCTTCTGAGGCACTGGTTATTAACACATTAATATTTCTCTCAAACTCTGTGACTAGTTCCCAAGTTGCATCTACAAGATCGCTGTGGCTAAGGGAAAATCCGAAGATACGTCCACGCTGGAGGAAGAATTTCAGGCTCACCTCAGCCGGTTAGAACAGGTAAAGACGATCACACAACACACAACAATGTGGGAAGTGGGATATTCATTACGAGAAAAAATATTAGGCACTGAGAGACGGGGGATCCTGCAACCCTAATCTCTTCATCAGTGCCAGATTTCCACAGTACCATCCCCTTTTCTTTTTACAAAATTACTGAAGTTTATTCACACAAAATACAAACATCGTATTTACAAGACAGTGGACAAATTCAAGTTAAAATGTGATTATTACTGTCTATAAAACAGTCAATCCCCTGGGAGGCCCACCATTCATGGAAATCCCCCATTGTACCCATGGTGACTACATAAACCCTCTCCAAGGACACCAGGCATGTACATATCCCCGGAAAAGGGGCAGGCAAGCCCTCGACTGTCCGCTGCCTGAATTCATGAAGGCCCAGGAGCAAGCCCACCAGCAAATCCTCCGAGCGACCTGCCCCTTCGGTAATGGATGTGGGAGCTCGGGGCTGAAGTGTAATCAGAACCTGAGGGGCCATCCCTTCAGATATTCAAATAGATGCTGCAACCTCTCACAGTCCAGAAATGCATGGTTCACTGACTCCTCCCAGTCACAGAATGGACAAGTGGACAGGGTGTCTGTGAACCTGCTTAAAAACCTGTGCATGGTACTGCCCTATGCAACACCTTCCATTCCCCCATTCACAGTGGACAGGGAAAGGACCCCTGCCTAAAGAGATTTTCAAGTTTCTGGGTGTCAGTGTCTGGAATGGGGATGGGGGGGGGGGTGGGTGTGGGCTACTGCACAGGACTGAAAGAAGCTGCAGAGGGTTGTAAATCTAGTCAGCTCCATCTTGGGTGCTAGCCTACAAAGTACCCAGGACATCTTTAGGCATGCCCTTTTCTCACTGTTACCATCAGGTAGGAGGGTACAGAAGCCTGAAGGTACACACTCAGTGATTTAAGAACAGCTTCTTCCCCTCTGCCATCCAATTCCTAAATGGACATTTGATCCTTGGATGCTACCTCACTTTTTTAAGTGTATATTATTTCTGCTTTTTGCACGATTTTTAATCTATTCAATATATGTATACTGAAATTGATTTACTCATTTATTTTTTATTATTATTTATTTTATTGTTTTTTCTTCTTCTATATTATGTATTGTATTGAACTGCTGCTGCTAAGTTAACACATTTCACAACACATGCCGGTGATAATAAACTTGATTCTGATTCCATCAGCAGGAACACCCTCCATGCCTTTAATCCCCTGCTCAAGGCCAGAAACTCATTTCTCACAGACTGCAGGCAGAAAGTAGTCTTCTCTTTCCATTCTGCAGATGCAACAGCACATTCACATTCCCAGCAGTCTCAACCATGGCTTTTAAAATGCTGCTCCCTACCGAATGGTTTGCACAGCACATTGCACAGTGTTTTTCAAAGTCAATCATTTGAAAGGGTGATCCTCTTCACAAGTTTTAACTCCAGAACTCACTGTCTCTGCATACGACTTTGATGCAATATCCTCACCATAATGGTCACTATGTGGTCCGAATTCGACATCATACAACCAGCAGAACACCAGCAAACAGTCTTTCAAAAAGAACAGTTCAGAGAGAAGAGGGAAAACGGGAGTTATCTGTGGATAGGCAAAGATGTCCATGCGGTAGAGGGGAAAAAATCCTCATTTTTGTCTCCCAGAGCTGCCTACTCTTGCTCCGGCTGCCCTTGTCAACCAGTCGCCCTGGGCTAAACACTCCAAAGGGGAGGGGTTCCCACTGTTACCAAATGTAATAAATCGTCCCCGCTCCGAACAAAGCTTAAGGCTCAAACTTTGGCAGCCCACCAGCTGCAGCCACTGCTCAGCACTCGAGAGACACGGACCGACAACTTCACAAAGCAGAGTCCTTCCAGGAAGAGAAGCTGCTCCAGTCCACTCCACAGTCCCAGAACCTTCTGGCGGTCTCTAAACTTGTTCTTTTAGGATCTTGCTGCAATTTTCCAACCTCAGGAAAGACAGCTCGTATAGTGTGACCCTCCCTCAGTGCCACCCCTCGAGCCCACATGAATTTTAAGTCTAGTTTCCAATCTCAGTTCCCAGAGGAACTTCCAGACTGAGTAAGGCTATCTGAAGAGTGGGCTTAATTCTGTGAGAAGGTGGGGGGCATTTATCCCAGGGTCTGCAGTGGCTATGGAAGGGAGTCAATACTAGAAAATTGAACAAAGTGCAGGAACAGGCTTTTTGGCCCAGGTGTTCTGGGCCAACCATGATGCATGTTTAGAATAATCTCCTCTCCCTGCACATAGTGTGTATCTCTCAATGCATTGCCAGCTCATTTGTCTGTCCAAATGCCTCAAATATTACATATGTTCTTCCAATACTACCCTGACAGCATGGTCCAGGTATCTACTGCTCTCCAAGTAAAAAAACAAACTAATCTCACTAATCTCCTTTAAATTTTTCTCTCTCACCTCTGGTATTTGCCACTTTCACTTGATAAAAAAAACACTTTATCTACCCTATCTGCACCTCTCCAGTTTTATATACTTCCATCAGGCTGCCTTCAGCCTCTGACGCTCCAGAGAAAACCATTCAACTTCAGATAGTTGATACTCCCTAAACCACGTAACAACCTGGTGAATCTCTCTGTGTGTGACCGTCTCTCGCTGCTCCCAAGGGAAGGCCCCAGCATTCGAAACGGTCTCTTTTCTCTCCCTCAATGTTGTCGGAGGCTGGTACTGAAGTTCTGGCTGTGGTTTATTGATTGGACTGTAGTTCACTCGGACGCTTTCAGTTTTTTGCCCCTGTGCAGTCTTGATGAAGGATCTCGGCCCGAAATGTTGACTGTACTCTTTTCCATAGATGCTGCCTGGCCTGCTGAGTTCCTCCAGCATTTTGATGTGTGTTGCTTGGATTTCCAGCTTCTGCTGATTTTCTTTTATGTTGTTTATATTCTGTGTTTGCGCCCGTTCTTTCCTATTGCTGTTTGCACAGTTTGTTTGTAGTTTTGCACATGTGGGGTGAGGTTTGATGTTCTTACTGCCGTTTGCAGTTTTTTTTTGTTGTTCGAGGTGGGGTTGATGCTTTTCTTTTGAACAACTTCCATGGTTCTCTTTATTTCATGGTTGTCTGGAGAAGAAAAATCTCAGAGTTGTATACTGCATACATACTTTGATAAAAATAAATGCACCTTAAATTTTGAATCCAAGCCTCCACAACTTCCTGTATTGCGGTGACCGGAACTGCATGCAGCACTGTCAAAGTTTTATACAGTTGCAATACAGCTTCCTGTTTTTGACACTCAGCATCCTGGTCAATGAAAACAAGCATGTCATACATTGTCTTTCAGAGAGCACCCCAAGATCCATTGCTATATCACTGCTGCTAAGGGTCCAATCATTTGTTGTACTTGTTTGTGGCATAGTAACTTAGCAGTTAGCATAACACTTTATGGCGTTGGTGATCTGGGTTCAATTCTTGCCGCGGTCTATAATGGGTTTCTACATTCTCCCTGTGACTGTGTAGGTTTCTTCCTGGTGCTCTGGTTTCTTTCTAGGTTAGGGTTAGGAAAGTGTGGGCACGCTATGTTGGTGGCTGAAGCATGGCAACACTTGCGAGCTGCCCACAGCACACTCTCTGATGGGGAGAAAACAGGAAAATGGGGTTGAGAGGGATAACAAATCATGATGGAATGGCAGAACAGACTCAATGGGCAAAATGGCCTGACTCTGCTCCGCTGTCTTATGGACTGTTGGTCATTGATGCAAGTGACGCATTTGACCGTTATGTTTCGATGTACGTGTGACAAATAAAGTAATCTATATAAACTCCCAAAGTGTACCATGCAGCACTTGGCTGGATTAAACTCCATCTGCCGTTTCGGGTTGGGTCCCTTCAACGACTGTCCATTTCCAGCCAGTCTGCATCCTGTTGAATCCTTCATTACTGTTCCCAGCCCGTGACTCTCCCTTGCTGGAAGGATGAATTGTTTGGAGCGTTGGGGTGTGTGAAAGCTCCATTCTTCTCCTGCTCCTTGTGTGTGCTGTCCTCGGTACCTGCTCGGGTGTTGTTCGTGTGTGTGCTGTCCCCTATACCCCACTGATCTCTGGATCTTTACAGCATTTGGCTGAGTCGAAGACCCCGTTCTTTGGAGGTGACCAAGTGACCATGGTTGACTACATGCTGTGGCCCTGGTTCGAGCGACTGGAAGCCTTCTCCTTCAGCGAGTGAGTATCTAGGGTCATAGAAAATGTACAATGCCCAAAGAGGCCATTTGGCCCATCATCTGTACCA
This sequence comes from Hypanus sabinus, assembly GCF_030144855.1. Taxonomy (NCBI): domain Eukaryota; kingdom Metazoa; phylum Chordata; class Chondrichthyes; order Myliobatiformes; family Dasyatidae; genus Hypanus; species Hypanus sabinus. The sequence continues at coordinate 20,721,513 of NC_082727.1, read as the reverse complement.
GCTGAGAAGAATGTGCTGGAATCTGGGGAGAAAAACTGTCCGTGACTGTACCCATAAAAGGGCTGGTTATGGTAAAAATCCAGAGAGTCCATTCAGGAGAGGAATTGGCCTATATGTAACTCCAGAACCATTGATGCGGTTGGTTCTTACCCATCTTCTGAAATGCCCCAACAAGTTGCTAGCCGTAGGTTAGTTGGGACAGATGGTAAATGCTGCATTTCACTTCATGTTTTGAGGTTTCACTGTATGTTTCGATGTCTTGATAAACAATCATTGGCCACTTTATTAGGTAGGCCTATGTATTCATGCAAGTATCTAATCAGCCAATCATGTGGAAGCAACTCAAAAACGTGCAGAGTTTAGAAGTTCTGTTGTTCAGGCCAATCGCCAGAATGGGGAAGAAATGTGATCTAAGTGACTTTAACTATAGAGGATTATTGACGCCAGACAGGATGCTTTGAGTGTCTCAGGAAGCCATTGATCCCCTGGGAATTTCACACACAAATCTCTAGAGTTTACAGAGAACAGTGTAAAAAAAACAGAAAAATAACATACAGCAGTTCTGTGGGGGGAAAATGCCTTGTTAATGAGAGAGGTCAGAGGAGACTAACTTAAGCTGACAGGAAGGTGATAGTAAATCAAATAACAACACATTTCAACGGTGATGTGCAGGAACATCTCAGAATGCACAACACGTCGAACCTTGACGTGGATGGGTTACAGGAGCAGAAGACCACGAACGTACGCTCAGTGGCCACTTTATTAGGTGCAGGAGCATGATAGTTTAATGGATAGCACAACGCTTTACAGTACCAGCGACCTGGGTTCAGTTCCCGCCACTGTCTGTAGGGAGTTTTGACGTTCTCCCCGTGACCGTGTGGGTTTCCCCCAGGTGCTCTGGTTTCCTCCCACAGTCCAAAGACCTACTGGTTGGTAGGTGAGTTGGTCTTTGTTAATTGTCTTGTGAGTAGGCTAGGATTAAGTCGGGGGATTGCTGGACACACTCCATGTTGTATCGTAATAAATAAAGATACTGGTCATTGATGTACATATAACAAATACAGCCAAGCTAATCTAAATGCCAGTCTTGCTGCTGTGTCATTAATTATTTGAGACACAGCACAGAATAGGCCCTTCCAGCCTCTCCGCCTGCAATCCCCTGATAATCACCTCACCTTTACTGTAAAACATTGTGCTAATCATGTGGGAATGATCACAGGAGAAATTCTAACTCACTGATTGGTAACTGAGACACAAGCAATGCCCTCCCTATTGGCTGTCAGATGACGGAGAGAAAACCGTTCCTCTGTCGATGGGCAGTGTCCCTTCACCAACCTTCGTTTTCCCACCACAGATGCTGCCTGACCACTGAGTTTCTTTGTGCTTTGCTTTGGATTCCATCACAAAAGTCTGCAGATGCTGGAAACCCAAACCAACACACAGGAAATGGTGGAGGAGCTCAACAGGTCCATGGAAATGCATAAACAGTCTTGCACTTTGGGTCAAATCCCTTCTTCAAGACTGGAGAGGAAAGGGAAAGATGCCAGATTAAAGAGGTTGGGGGGGGGGGGGGAGGAGGCAGCTAGCTTGAAAGTGATAGGTGAAGCCAGGTGGGTAGAAAAGATTTAAGGGCTGGAGAGGAAGGAATCTGCTAGGGGAGGAGAGTGGACCATAGGAGAAAGAGGAGGAGGGGACCCAGAGGGAGGTGATAGGTAGGTGAGAAGAGGCAAGGGACTGGAGTGGGGAATAGAAGAAGAGGGGAGGGGAGGGATTTAATTTAAACCAGGAGAAGAAATCGTTATTTGTTTCATCCGGCTGGAGGCTACCCAGGCAGACTATAAGGTATTGCTCCCCCACCCAAGTGTGGCCTCATCTAGTGATTCCTTCACCTGCAGTCTCTGGTGAGCTGCCCAAGTTCTGGTCCAGTGTTAGTTATGGACTCTCATTGAATCTCTCTTCCTGTTGGACAGGTTCCTGGATCGCACCCCAGCACTCAGGAGCTGGATGCAGGCCATGATGAAAGATCCTGCCGTCAAGGCAACGGCCATTGACACTGCAGCCCACAGAGGCTTCTACAAGCTGTATAGACAGCGGAGCCTGGAGGCTTGTGATTACACACCCTGAGCCCGGACTGCTGGACTCACACACAGCTGTGGGTCGCTCTCCTTCCAATCATGCTGCTTTAGCTTCTCCTCACTGGGGTTGTATCGTCTGTTGACACACTGTTGGGATGTACTTCTGCAACTACTGACTGGGTTGTGTTGATGAGCTCTGGTGTCTGGTTGGTGGTGGAATTGTTCAGGAAAATTTGTGTAAAGGATAATTGGATTTCAGCTCATTAAGCTTAAAAAGAGTTCTCTGTCCAACAGGCTGTTAAATGGGTATATTTTAATTTCTGAAGGATTTATTTTGCCTCTGTAATACTGGTCCTGAACATTATTTGATAAACGTATGGTCTATATATATACTCAGCACTTCCCTCGGTGAGTTTAATCTACTTTCCTTCCTGTTGGTGTTTGAAAATAACTGCGTGCTGCTTCTGTAACTGCAACATAATGTTTATTTCTGTCTCTTCATGTAACAACACCTCTGTCCTCCACTGGACCAATACACTGGGAACACAATGGCTGATTGATTTTCTGTAAGGCCAATGTTCACTGTGCTCACTCCCATCCCCGAAACTAATGAGAGTCAAGTCCACCCATGATCCTGATAAACTCTTTATACCATAACAATCTTTCATTGAACTGGTTAAGTCCATTAATGGGAGCCTTTAATTAGACTCAAAGGATCTCACTACACAGACCTATAGACCCTGCGTCAGCTCTTTGAAAGAACACTCCAATGTGTCCAATTCCTGTCTAGTTTCCCCACAATACCTTGTAAATTATTCCTTCTGAGAAATATTGAGCCAAACCTCTTTTGAAAGTTCCACAGATCTACTCCCACCAACGTCCTCCTGGTCAATTCAACTAAAAATGTTACTGGTCTTCTGAAAATTATCCAATGTCCCCTGTAGTGTCACGTCAGTAGAAACAAACTCTTCATAATTTTAAGCACCTTTTATTAATCCCTTCTGAACCTTCCCTTTAGCACGGAAAAGGAGCTCAGCCCTACTCTTATTCCCTCCTTGAACGAAGCCCTTAGTTTTGGCATACTCCAGTAAATCTTTGATAAGTCTTCCCTTCCACCTCAACATCATTCCCAAAGCGTAGTGCCAGAACCTAGCTGAGGTAAAACTATCTTCCATTTTCTCTACAACCCCTTGCTTGCCCTCCAGTCCCCTTCCAAGACTTGTGAGACCCAAAACTTACTAGCTTCAGGAAGTTCTGCAATCACTGTAATGGCTGGGAATTAAAATTCAGAGTCCATGAAATGGTTTAGACTAATGGGCTGAAACTGGCTGTAATGTTTATCCACCCCTGGTGAGACCCATCTGTAACACTACACACACCAGGGGCTGGACACTAAATAGATCAGACATCTGTGTGGCGGCATTCAGATGGTTAGACTCCACAGCAGTGAAGTTAAATTCTTCTGGGCTGCTGCGCCTCCTTATCCATCCCTAGATGGGAGTGCTTCACCTCAGGCACTGAGGCTCAGCCTGTGACAGTCAGAGGAGGGAATTGTGTCCTCACCTCAACAGAGCCACCCACACTCTACATATTGATAAAAAGCAAGTGAAGGGTCTCAAAAAGGCTTGGGTATTACCTCTAGCCAGAACTATAGGAAGGATGTAGAAGCTTTGGAGACAGTGTAGAGAAGATTGACCAGGATGCTGCCTGCTTTAGAGAGCACGTCTTATCAGGGTAGGCTGAATGAGCTCTTTGGAGCGGCAAAGATGAGAGGTGATGTGACAGAGGTGTACAAGATGATCAGAGGCATAGATGGTGCGGATAGCAGAGGGTGGAAATGGTTAAATCAAAGGGGCATAATTTTAAGGTGATTGGAGGCAAGTATGGGAGGAATGTCTAAGGCAGATCTCTTTTAAAAATAGGGAATGGCGGGTGCATGGACTACACTGCCTGGAGCGGTGCTGGGGTATTTAAGAAACTCTTAGATAGGCACATGGATGTAAGAAAAATCAATGGCTGTTTTGGATGGAAGGGTTAGTGATCCAAACCATTTTGTGGGCCAAAGGGCCTGTATTGTTCTATGTTCTAGTATGGTGAGCATTACAAACTGTTAGTATGTCCGTTATCCACACAGCTTCAAACATGGACCCTGGTATTCGGGCTGCCTTCATCCCAGGTTGTCCTGGGAAAGGACCTTTAAACAGAGAGAGATTGGGTAATGTTCATACTCAGAGGGCTAGGTGAACATCCTTGTACACAGGTACACGAAAACAAACGTGCTGCTTCATTAGGAAGGTAAATCACTTGATGCACAAGATAACTCAATAAAATTTAATTGGGCCTTGGTGAGGTCTGTATTCTCCAGTTTAGGAAAGTTGTGTAGGCCTCCGTTAGTCTTGATAGACCATGGATTTACACCTTGGAAAGTTTCCAGGGTGCCAGCCTGGGCAAGGTTTTTTTAGTTGCCCAAGCTGCAAGTCTCCCCTCTCCATGCCACCAATGTTGTCCAAGGGAAGGGCATTAGGACCCATGCATACTGCTTGGTGTCGGTGTCATCGCAGAGCAATGTGTGGTTAAGTGTCTTGCTCAAGGACACACACGCAGCCTCAGCCAAGGCTCGAACTAGCAACCTTCAGATCACTAGACGAACGCCTTAACCACTAGGAAAATAAAAGATCTATCAAAACTTAACACATCTTAAAGTATTTGACAATGGCTGCTTCCCAGCTGAGGATTTTAGGACCATGGAGGAAATTCTCAAAATAAAAGGCAGGTTGCTAAGGACTGAAAAGGATCGACTAGAGGGCAGGGCTTTAGGAAAGTTTAAAGGAGGCAAGTGTTTTTTAAATTATATAGAGAGTGGTAGGTGCCAGTTATGTGCTACCAGAGTTTACGGTGAAAGCAGATGTGATAGGAACATTAAGAGGCATTTAAACAGCCCGTAAACAGGCATTGATTAGAGGGTTATGGACCACAAGGTGCTGGAAATCCGAGGCAACAAACACAAAACACTGGAGGTCAGTAAGCGACTATGGAGGGGAATAAATAGTCAATGTTGTGGGCAGAGACCCTTCCTCAGGACTGGAAAGGAAGGGGGTAGAAAGCAGAAGGAAATGGAGGACAGGCTGGCAAATGATAGATGAGAGGGAAGTTAGGTGGGTGGGGGAGGGGAATGAAGTAAGCTGGGAGGTGATTGGTGGAAAAGGTTAAAGGACTGACAAGAAGGAATCTGTTAGGAGAGGAAGCTGACAATGGGAGAAAGGGAAGGAGGAGAGGTGTCGAAAGGAGATGATGGGCAGATAAGGAGAAGCCAAGGGGTAAGAGGAAAGCTAGAATGGAGAATACGAAAAAGGGAGAAGGGGAAAGTGGGGAGAAACTATCAAAAGTTTCAGAAATCGATGTTCGTGCAATCAGGTTGGAGGCTACCTAGCCAGAACATGACGCTCCTTCAAGGAAGCGGAGGAGAGCATGGACAGACACATCACATTTCCACACTTACTTTCTTTGAGACTGTGCCTTTCGGATCTCGATGCCTCAGCCAGGAAAAGGATCCTCCCCACATTTACTGTCAGTGTTGGTTGTTCCAGTGAGATCCCCAATCATTCTTCTAAAAAAAATGCGGAGTCCAAGGCTACACGTTCGCTCCTAGTGTAACATCTATTATCCAAGGCAGTAGGTGAATATTCACTCAAATAAATCTTTTGTACAGATGCACTATAGCAGCACTTGCAACAGGGGTTCAACTCCTGCCACTGCCTCTGAGGAGTCTGTACACTCTCCCCGTGGCCGTGTGGGCTTCCCTCCCATAGATGTATGGATTGTGAGGTTAATTGGTCATATTGGTGTAATTGGGTGGTGTGGGCTTGTTGGGCTGGAAGGGTCTGTTACTAGACTTGGCCACCAGCATCTCACCCTCCCTCCCACCCACTCCCCATTTCCCTCCATGCCCTGACCAATCAAGAATCCAACAATCTCTACCTTGAGTGCACCCAATGACCTGACCCCCCAGAGCGGCACGTGGCAACGAATTCCACAGGACCCACCATCCTCCGGCCAGTGAAATCTCTCCTCATCTGTGTCCCAAAAAGGATGCCCCTCCATGCAACACCCCCACACCCCCCCCCCAATCCCAGAACTCCCACTGTAGGACACATCCTCTCCATCAAGGCCTTCCAATGTTCAATAGATTTCAGTGAACTCCAGTGAGGAGAGAGGCAGAGAGTCATCAAGCACCCTCTCCCTCATCCCAGAATCATTCTCATGAAACCAACCCCCCTCCAACAAACCCTCCCTAATGGCAGCACATTCCCTCCTAGACAAGGGGCCCAAAACCCCCCACAACACTTCAAGTGAGACCCCACGTTACATCCCTGCTTCTGTATTGTGCTTATCTTTAAATTTTAAAAATACACAAAGTACAGAAATACAGAATGCTCCATGTGTAGTCTTTATTCTTGTACTTAAAATGTTCTGTAATAATTACCAATACTTGCCTTTTTTGATCACTAGATTGGTTTTTAGTGAGGTGTATACAAAGCCAAAAACAATTAACTTCCCCAGTTAAACAGTCCTTTCTTTGCCTTCCAGTTATGGTCACCTCAAGCTGTCCATCAACCTTGCTGTTGCCCACTGTCCATTGCCACTTCTCACCCCATCAAAATCCCTCTATTGCCACTCACGTTTCTATTGAACCCTGCATCATGAACATTGAATCTGTTCCAGTAGTGCCTTTAATTCTCACTGAATAATAAAGTGTGTGTTTACTGCAAAATATATTCCGTTTCAGCAACTGGATCTGCAGTAGCTGCAAATCCCGCCAGGGCTGGCCTCCTTCAGGAAAAGGGAATGCTCGGTCAGCGGCTGCACTGAAGACCATTGGACACGGAGTGGTGGCAATGACCCTTGGCCAATGCAAACTTTGGCACCCCTGTCGTGCAGGGCAAAGCGGGCTGGAGATTGGTGATGCCCGAGGAGGAGGCAGCCTTGGCTGGGCCAGTAGTGTCTTAACCCACTGGAAGTCTGGGGGGTTTAGTTGCCGCAGAGGTGGACAGGTGCCTAGACACGAGGGCGAGAGGCCAGCATCTCGGGGCCTGATGTCACTCTGACTTACCCAGGCAGAGGCCTCGAGGTAGCTTTGCACCATCCCACCGCCTAGCTGGAAGCGTGGCTGGTCTGTGTCTCGGGCGGGCCGTACTCCCGCACCAGCACCGTGGCGTTGCGCTGCATCTCGGCCAGCATGTGCCTGGCCCGGGCCAGCAGCTGCCTCCGCGCCGCCAGGCCAGCCAGCAGGTTGGGCTGCTGGGCCGAGCGGAGGCCGGCCGGGATGTTGAGCTGGGGCAGGGCGGAGCCACTGCCCAGGATGAAGTGCTGGAGGCGGCCGTGGCGCAGCGCCAGCTGCAGCAGCTCCAGCAGGTCCCGGAGCCGAGCCGGCAGGCAGGAGCGGTGCCAGGCGGTGGGGGGCAAGCGGGCCAGCAGGTGGAGCAGCGCAGTCTTCAGGTGGTAGCGGCGCAGGCCGCCCGGCCCGCTCAGCCGGATCTGCTTCTGGTGCAGGAAGGCGGCGATCTGCAGGCAGGCCAGGTGGCAGGGGCTTGGCGGCAGCCGCTTGCCCACCCAGTTCAGGAACCGCTTCTCGTAGACGGCCGTGCTGAGCTCCCAGACGGTTCCGTGGTCAGGCCTGTGGCCTGGCTGCGCCTCGGGCGGGTCCCAGGCCGGTGTCAGGTACACGTCGGAGCCTTCGTACTGCACCACGGGGCAGAGGTGGAACAGCACGACCTTGCCGGAGCGGAAGCGGATCCGCAGGGAGCCGGGGCGTTCCAGATCCTGGAATCCCAGCTCAAAGTCATACTTGTGCGAGATCCTGGCCCAAGCCTTGGTGAGGGCGGCCTGGAACCACCGCATCACCGGGCCCCGGGACAGATAGGGGGCAGTAGGGGCCCACAGCAGCTCATGGCTGGCAGCCGGGTCCTGCTCTCCGTGCACCAGGCACAGCATGTCGCGGGCCAGCTGGGTGTCGCCGCAGCGACAGGCGCCGGGCTCCGGGCCCAACACGCGAACGGCGCCACGGGTCAGGAATTCGGGCCCTGCCGCCGGCATCAACTCGGCCTGGAAACGGTAGGGCTCAGGCGGGCTGAAGGGCACCAGCAGGTCACAGGCCAGCGGCCTGTCTAGACGCCAGTTCTCGTAGAGGCTCCCGACGCCGACACAATCCTGCAGCTCCATGTCAAGCTCGCGGTCACACACACTCCGCACGGCCTCCAGCAGGTCGTCAGCAAAGCCTTCCACCATCTCCCTGGTCCGCGACACCTCGTCCGCCGGCAGCCGCACGCTCTGCTCGTAGAAGCAGGCCAGAGCCTGAAGGTCAGGCAGCGAGGCTAGCGGTGGCAGCTCCCCGCTCTCCGGGCCCGCCTCCCCGCCCACCAGCAGCCGCAGGGCACGCGGGCAGCCGACCAGCCCGCAGCCCCACAGTGCCAGCAGGAGGAGGAGAACACCGGCGAGGGGGTAGGCTCCCCACGGCCCCCAGCTGTCGCCGTCCTCGGCCTGCGGCTCCTCAGCCATCACCACCACCGGTGCCGCCTCATCCAGCTCCCGCTCCAGCCGCACTTTCTGAGCCTGCAGCTCTGCCTCCCGCTCCTCCATTCGGCCGAGGGCTTCCCGCCGCGGGGGCGGCGGCTCACTCAAGATGGCGCTCACCAGCAGCCACATGGTGATAATCGGGGCCGGCATGGCAGCCCAGACCTGTGGAGAGAGGGAGAGGCAGGTGAGGCTTGGTTTCCAGAGGCGAGGGGCAAGCCTAGAGAATGAGGGACTAGACAAGGCCGGGTGTCTGGTGTAACTGGGTGATATGTTTGGGATATAGGCCTCTGTGCAGACCAAGTTGATGAGGACATGGGTCAAAATCCAGTTGGGGGACAGCTTGAGGGAGCTGGGCATTTTCTCTTTGGAACAAGGAAGGATGAGGCGACTTGACAAGATGATAAGAGATATAGACTGAGCGGACAGACAGAGACTTTTTCCCCCCAGAGTGGGAGCGGCTAATACAAAAAGAGAGCATAATTTTAAGCAACACACACAAAATACTGGAGGAACGCAGCAGGCCAGGCAGCATCTACAGGGAGAAGTACCGTCGACGTTTCGGGCCGAGACCCTTCGTCAGGTCTCAGGAAGGGTCCTAACGAAGGGTCTTGGCCCGAAACGTCAACAGTGCTTCTTCCTACAGATGCTGCCTGGCCTCCTGTGTTCCACCAGCATTTTGTGTGTGTTGCTTGAATTTCCAGCATCTGCAGACTTCCTCGTGTTTGCATAATTTTAAGCTGACTGGAGGCAAGTACGGTGGTGCGGCGGATGGGGAGGAAACGTCCGAGGTGACAAGCGCAAGTTCAGGAGGGACCACGAGTCCTCCTTAAGTCACCCCTCAGGATCGAGGATCTCTTATTTTCACTCTGGTGGTATTGGCCCATACTGACTATGCAGGCTGATGTGGGAACCACCGATTCATTCACAGACACACGGGACTGCAGTTGTGCTCCTTGGGCAGTTTGGTCAGGAACTCTGTTGAGCCCCTGATGCATAGCCGATGCTCTCAATACCAGTCCGAATTCCTGTTCTCCCGCGATCCGTAAATATGCACAAATATAACACCTGCCTCACAGTTCCAGCGACCCAACTTTACTCCTGTGTGCAAACCCCACACAGACACTCTCCCTGGAACTGTGTGAGCTTGGTACTGAACATCCCTCCCACATCCCCAGGGCAGCGGGTTAATTGCTGTGGTAAATTGTCCCCGGTGTGCAGCTGAGAGGTGGAATTTGGGAAGGTTAATGAGAATGCAGGGAGAATAGAAAATGTGATGGTTGTAGGATTGGTGTAAATAAATAAGGCATAGCATCATCTTCATCTTTGGAGCTTCCCAAACATAGTGTGTTAGTTCTATAAAGACAATGTCTGGGCAAAGATAGCCTGGGGCAGTTGTCGGCAAGTGAGACCACTGGAATATCCTCTGCTTACTACTGAGGAATAGGCTGGGGGGGGGGGGGGGCTGGTGGCAGGAGTGAACACAACACTGATGAATGAGGCCTCGATAGTAAGACTTTTCAAGGAAGTTCTTCCTAAAACATAGGGCTCCCAAAACACAGTGAGGGATGCCAGAGACAGGAATAACGGAAGGATGTGGAATGCACCCAAAAATGAGGGACAATTGCTTTACTAACTTCAAAACATCATCAGCTGTCCGCTTGAAGTTTTGACTGAGTTTAAACACCTCTACTGCAAATAGTGATTGATCTTTTGAGTAAGGGATTCAAATATTTACAATTTACCAAATGGTCAATATCTGTGCAAAAATGGCAGACTTCTGTCCTGGCTTCAGAACAGAGTGGGTGACAGGGGCTATGCGTTCTCCTTGCGCAGAAGCAAAATTAAAATGTATTTCAGTCGTAAGACTGCCCATGTTCTGGGCCTAGTTATTTTATTATTGACAATGGTAATAGATTGTCAAGGGATAGAAATGTAAGCTTATTACTAGAAGCCTCAGTAAGGAATCCGGGTGAAATTTCTTTGCTGAGTGTTTGGAGTATTTTAACACAATGTGTATCTGAACAGGAAAAGCAAAGATGCATTTAGCAGAGTTGGCAAACTCATGAGGGAAAAGGATAGGGTGGGAGGAGGCTTGGGTGAAAATTTTGATTCTGATATTACAGATACATGACATAGGAACACGTTTAGATAAATAAGGGGGACATCTCTTTGAAACCTATCAAATATCGAAAGGTCTAGATAGAGTGGACCCCAGAGCAGGGAATCGAACCAGAGTGCACAGCCTCTGAATACAAGGACGTCCCTTTAGAACAGAGATGAGGAGGAATTTCTTTAGCCTGCAGGTGGTGAATCTGTGGAATTCATTGCCACAGATGGATGTGGGGGCCAAATCATTGGGTATATTTAATGTGGAGGTTAATAAGTCCTTGATTAAAGGGCGTCAAAGGTTACGGAGCGAGAGTGGGGGAATGATTTTGAGAGGGAAAGTAATTAAGCCATGATCGAATGGCAGAGCAGACTTGAGGGGCTGAATGGCCTAATTTCTCCTATACTTTCTGTTTTTATGGTGTCCATGGGCAGCACAGATGGTGGACTAAAGGGCCCATTTGTATATTTCATCTCTCTATCACTAGGAACACCCTTGGACAGGGGGATTGGTCAACAGACCCATCACTGTATCTAGGACGTGAGTGGGAGATGGGGCTTTGATAGAGATTGGTCTCCTGTAACCCTGTGTGGACCACCTCTGTCCACCAAGTTTGTGTATGAGCAGAGATAAGCTGTTTGCACAATTCAGACACCACAGCACAGGGTGAAACTTTGGATGGTAGTATAGAAAGATATTTTAAAGGCAATGTGGTTATAGCCTGGAACTCTCTGCCAGAGGGTAGGTGGGAAGAGAGTCAGAAAGGGCCTTTGAAAGGGAGTTGTCTGAAAGGGAAAAGAGAGGGGATGGGTGGGATGGGACAGGACAGGACACTTTACTGTTCTGTGTGGGGGGGGGGGGGCGGGTGGATGAGCTGTTGTTCCCTCTGGTACCGCATAGAATAGTGTGTGTGAACGACCAGAACTGGAGGAGTTTGTGCAGTTCATGCTGCATGGGCTACAGGCATGGGAGTGTTTCCGAGATGTGGTCACTGCTGTAACGTACAGCAAGTTCCCACGAGTAAAACATAGAACAGAATATAGAAATCTACAGCACATTACAGGCCTTTCGGCCCACAATATTGTGCCGACCATGTAACCTACTCAAAAAACTGCCTCGAATTTCCCTACCACATAGCCCTCTATTTTTCTAAACTCTGCATACCTATCCAAGAGTCTCTTAAAAGACCCTATTGTATCTGCCTCCACCACTGCCACTGGCAGTGCATTCCACACACCCACCACTCTCTGGGTGGAAAAACTTACCTCTGATATCCCCCTTGTACCTACTTCCAGGCACCTTAAAACTATGCCCCCTCGTGTTAGCCATTTCAGCCCTGGGAAAAAGCCTCTGGCTATCCATATGACCAATGCCTCTCATTGTCTTATACCCCTCTATCAGGTCACCTCTCACCCTCCGTCACTCCAAGGAGAAAAGGCTGAGTTATTCTCATATTCTCTCCAATCCAGGCAACACACTCGTAAATCTCCTCTGCACTCTCCCTAAAATGTCCCGAGATGATTTGTTCCACTGTAGTGTTGAGTGATGGGTGCTTGTGATGCAGACCGAAACTCTCATTTCTCTTGCTCTGAGTGATGTCTTGGACAATTTTACATTCCCTGAGGTGGTAGACCCTGCCTTGGTCGTCTGAACAATGGCAGCAGCTATTGGGCTGCAAAAGTGGAAACGTCAGCCCATTGCAAGATCTGCCCTCGAGTAACTGTGCCTTCAACAATTAATGAGTAGTACAGCACAGAAGCAGGCCCTTCAGCCCATCTGGTCCAATGCACCCTCTCAGATAGTCCTAGTTGTCCACATTCGACTCATGACCCTCCAAGCCCCTCACCTCCATGCACCCACCCAAATACCTCTTAAATGTCAAAGCTGCACTCAAGGCAGATACAATTTGTCAGGTCACCCCTCAGCCTCCTTAGGTCCAGGGAAACAATGATCTAATCTCAAAGGCATTCACCTCTCAGACAACATTCTGGTGAATCCTCTCTGCACCCTCTCCGGTGCAATCTCTCAGCTAGAATTGGAAAGGGACGCAGATGGTGACTGATCTTGTGAGTAGGAAATTCAAATATTTACAACTTACCAAATGATCAATATCTGTATTAAAATGGCATCTTTCTATCCTGTGGGCGACAGGGGCCATGCTGTTTCCTTTGGGCACTAGTCAAATATGTTTTAATCATAAGAGTGTGTGCATTCTGGCCCTAGTGATAGAAGTCAGAATGGTGTGTGACTGAGAGTAAGCACACAGGAGCTTGTAGCTCCATCCTCCTGTTGCCTTGATGGTAGCAGTTATGGTTTCAAAAGATGCTGAGGATGTTCTATGAGTCTGTGGTGGCCAGTGCTATCATGTTTGCTGTTGTGTGCTGGGGCAGCAGGCTGAGGGTAGCAGACACCAACAGAATCAACAAACTCATTTGTAAGGCTAGTGATGTTGTGGAGGTGGAACTGGACTCTCTGACGGTAGTGTCTGACAAGAGGATGCTGTCCAAGTTGTATGTCATCTTGGACAATGTCTCCCATCCACTCCATAATGTACTGGTTAGGCACAAGAGTACATTCAGCCAGAGACACATTCCACCGAGATGCAACACCGAGCGTCATAGGAAGTCATTCCTACCTGTGGCCATCAAACTTTATAACTCCTCCCTCGGAGTGTCAGACACCCTGAACCAATAGGCTGGTCCTGGACTTATTTCCACTTGGCATAATTTACCTATTATTATTTAATTATTTATGGTTTTATATTGCTATATCTCTACACTATTCTTGGTTGGTGCGACTGTAACGAAACCCAGTTTCCCTCGGGATCAACAAAGTATGTCTGTCTGTCTATTGAATTTTGGCAGGTGCTATTGCATTTTGTGTGAAGTGTGCGTTGCAGTCAGGGTGCACGTGATGGAAGGGTGGTGAATGGAATGCCAGTCAATCAGCTGCCTTAGTTTGGCGAAGAGAAAGCTGCGAGAAGATCTAATAGATGTATATAAAACAATCAGAGACTTGAACAAGGTGGATTTTGGGTGGCGATTCCCTTTGATGGGCAGTTCAGTGCTTGAGTGTAGATATAAAAAGGGAAGAGAATTAAAGGTGCCATCAGGAAAATCATTTTAATATCAAGAACGCACCATCTTCAGGTGTAGTGGAGGCAGATTCCATCGTGGCCTTTCAAAAGCTGTTCTGAGGGAATTTTTCTGCCACTACTCAGTCATGGTGGGGGGAGGGGGCAAAGAGGGGAAATTTGCTTCTAGTTCTAGGTAAAGGCAGTGTTTCACCAGGAAACATTTAAAGAATACAGGGAGTGGATAGTGTGGGGTCTAGCTGTCAGGCAGGTTCCACGGCAGGGTGCAAACACAGCATTAAGTGAAAAAGGGTTGAGTGCTTTCCTGACTTATAAATTCTCAGGCTTCCAGCCAGGTACAGATACCAATCTTAACCAACATTTTGATGACACACTCTGTCATCTTCATCAGGGGTGATGCCTGGGGGTGTGTGTGTGGGGGGGGGCGGGGTGATGGGACTAGCGGTTTTCTTCTTACAGAGAGCTGGTGTGAACTTGATGGGCCAAATGGCCTGCTTCCTGCTGTAGTCACCCTTGGCTCCAACATCAACTCATTATCCTGCCTGTCAAGCCCTCAAGAATCTGAGACTTCATTCGATCACCTCCCATTCTTCAGTACACAAGAACGTAAGAAATAGGAGCAGGCCATATAACCATATAACAATTACAGCACGGAAACAGCCCATCTCAGCCCTTCTAGTCCGTGCTTACTCTCACCTAGTCCCACCTACCCGCACTCAGCCCATAACCCTCCATTCCTTTCCTGTCCATATACCAATCCATTTTTTAAAAAAATGACAATATCAAACCTGCCTCTACCACTTCTACTGGAAGCTCGTTCCACACAGCTACCACTCTCTGAGTAAAGAAATTCCCCCTCATGTTACCCTTAAACTTTTGCCCCCTAAGTCTCAACTCATGTCCTCTTGTATGAATCTCCCCTACTCTCAATGGAAAAAACCTATCCACGTCAACTCTATCTATCCCCCTCATCATTTTAAATACCTCTATCAAGTCCCCCCCCTCAACCTTCGACACTCCAAAGAATAAAGACCTAACTTGTTCAACCTTTCTCTGTAACTTAGGTGCTGAAACCCAGGTAATGTTCTAGTAAATCTCCTCTGTACTCTTTCTAGTTTGTTGACATCTTTCCTATAATTCGGTGACCAGAACTGTACACAATACTCCAAATTTGGCCTCAACAATGCCTTGTACAATTTTAACATTACATCCCAACTCCTATACTCAATGCTCTGATTTATAAAGGCCAGCATACCAAAAGCTTTCTTCACCACCCTATCCACATGAGATTCCACCTTCAGGGAACTATGCACCATTATTCCTAGATCACTCTGTTCTACTGCATTCCTCAATGCCCTACCATTTACCATGTATGTCCTATTTTGATTAGTCTTATCAAAGTGTCGCACCTCACACTTATCAGCAAATTTGCCACAACAAGTCATCTGGCTTGTTGAGTCTGTTCTGCCATTCAATGAGTTCATGACTCATCTCCACCTACCTGCCTTTTTCCCCCATATCCCTTAATTCCCCTACTATGCAAAAATTTATCCAACCTTGTCATAAATATATTTACTGAGGTAGCCTCCACTGCAGTATCAGCTGCAGTTCCCCAGTTCAATAAGATGGACTCTTGACCCCACAGTCATATTTGGTCTCTTATCGAAGAAAGGATGTTCTGGCATTGGAGAGGGTCCAGAGGAGGTACACAAGAGCAATCCTGGGAATGAAAGGGTTAAAATATGAGGCGCATTTGACGGCTCCCAGCCTGCTGGAGTTTCAAATAATGGGGTGGGAAAAAGCTCACTGAAACCTATAGAATACTGAAAGGCCCAAACAAAATGAATATGAAGAGGAGGTTTCCTATAGTGGGGGAGTCTAGGTCCAGAGGGCACAGATAAAGAGAGTATCTTTAGCCAGAGAATGGTGAATCTGTGAAATTCATTACCACAGACGGCTATGGGGCGAAGTTGATGGGTACATTTAAAATGGCGGTCGATAGGTTCTTGATAAGTCAGGGCACCAAAGGTTACAGGGAGATGGCAGGTGACTGAGGTTGAAAGGGATAAAGCAGCCCTAGAATGGCAGAGCACACTCAATGGGCTAAATGGCCCAAGTCATAGAAAGGTACACAGGCCCTTCAGATCATCTAGTCTGTGCTGAACCATTTTCACGACCTGCTTGGGTCTAGCCCTCCATACCCTTACCTTCCATGTACCTATTCAAACTTATGTCAAGCATTGAAATCGAGCTTGCATACACCACCTGCGCTGGTAGCTCGTTCCACACTCTCACAACTTTCTGAGTGAATTTTTACCCCATGGTCCCCTTAAACCTTTCACCTTTCACACTAGTTGACCTATGACCTCTACATGACCTCTAGTTGTAGTCCCACACAAACTCAGTTGAAAAAGTCTGCTTGCACTTACCCTATCTATAACCCTCAATTGTATATACCTCTATCAATTCTTCCCTCAATTGTCCACATTCCAAGGAATGAGGTCCTAATCTATTCATTCTCTCCTATAACTCAGATCCTTCAGAACCAGCAACATCCTTGTAAATTTTCTCCAGACTCTTTCAACATTATTTACATCTTTCCTGTTGGCAGGTGACCAAAACTGCACAATACTCCAAACCAGGCCCACCAATGTCTTAAACTTCAAGATAATGTCTCAGTACTTTGATTTATGAAAGCCAATGTGCCAAAAGCTTTCTTTATGACACTGTCTAAATGTGGCACCCCTTTCAATGAATTGTATTCCCAGATCCCTTTGTTCTACAGCATTCCTCAGTGGCTGACGGTTCCCTGTGTACCACCTTGCACTGGTTTGTCCTACTGAGGTGCAACACCTCATATTTGTCTGCATTATATTCCATTTGCCATTTTTCAGCTTAATTTTTCCTCTGGTCCAGTTCCCACTGCAAGCTCTGATACTCTTCCTTACTGTCCTCTGCACCTCCAGTCCTGGTGTCATCTGCAAATTTGCTGATCTAGTTAACCATAGATCATTGAAGACAAGCAACAATGGACCCAGCACTGATCCCTACAGCACTCCACTAGTCACAGGCTTCCGGTCAGAGAGTCAATCATCTACTACCACTCTCTGGCTTCTCCCTCAAAGCCAACATCTAATTTACTTCCTCACCTAAGTGACTGAACCTTCTTGACCAACCTGCCACGCGGGAACTTGTCAAAGACCTTGTTAAAGTCCGTGTAGACATCATCCACTGCCCTGCCTTCATCAACTTTCTTCGTAACTTCCTTGAAAAACTGTACGATTGGATGGATATGACCTACCATGCACAAAGCCATGCTGACTATCCCCTAATCAGTCCATGTCTGTCCAAATACTCACTCATTGGCTCCCTTAGAATAACTTTCCCACTATTGATATCAGGCTCACCCACCTAGAATTTCCTGGTTTATTGTTAGAACCTTTCTTAAGCAGCAGAGCAACATTAGCTATCCTCCAATCCTCTGGTACCTCCCCTGTCGCTGAGGATGATTTAAATATCTCTGCTTGGGCCCCCTGCAATTTCTGCACTTGCCTTCCACAGGGTCCAAGGGAACATCTTGTTTGGTCTCAGATCTATCCATCCTAATTTGCCCAAGACCTCCTCCTCTGTAATCTGTACAGTATCCAGGATCTCACTGCTCTTTTGCCTCACTTCTATAAACTCCGTGTCCATCGCTTGAGTAAATACAGATGCAAAAAAAAATCCCACTTAAGGTCTCCCCTCTCTTTTGGCTCCACAAGTAGATTACCATTCAGATTTTCCACAGGGCCAATTTTGCCCCTTGCAATCCTTTTGCTTGTAACATGTCCGTATGACTTAACTCATATGTCTTAAGGTCTTATTATGGTCTGCACTTTCTCTACAATTGTACTCTGTTATTGTTTTACCTTTGTACTACAGTGCACAGTGCAACATTGCGCAAGAGCTTTTCACTGTACCTTGCCTCATGTAATAATAAACAAATTCTAATTCCAGCCTAATCTTCCCACCCCCTCTCCCCTGCCCAAGGCAGCCCCTTAGCCCCAGGAATCGGCACCATCAACATTCTGACTCCAGCACTGATCAAGGTGTGATCCCATCTGCACCTGGTACAGCTGCAGCCAAGCCCCCCCCCCCCCCCCCCCCCCCCCCCCCCCCCCCGGCAACACAGACTGGCATTGTTGTACCTTTCTGTGCCCTGGAGCGCATGGAGCGGCAACCTTGCTGTTTATTTAGCGTGTGTCTGCTTTTCCAGGAGGCTGAGTTGCTAGCTCGACGGTCAACCCAGCCAGATTCGAACCGGGGACTAGTCGCTTCGGTGCAGATTCCACTACACAGCCTGCCAGTTACCATTGTACCTGTCCCCAGGTCCCGTCGAACAGCTGGGTCTCACGGCTCCCCACGGTGTGACTAACACCCTGCACCTTCCCACTGCTGTGGGGACAACACACAATCGCCCCTCCACCTCGTCAATGCTCACACTGCCCACCCGGAGGTGAGAGGAGAGTTGGCTCACAGCCCACAGAGAGCAAGACAGAAACCATGGAGGAACTCGGCGGGTCAGGCAGCATCTATGGAGGGAGAAGATCAGGACACTGTCCGACTTGAGACTCTCCGTGGGTGGAGTGGGCGGCAAGCGCTGGCCAATGTTCGGAGGATCCAGCTGAGAGGGGTTATGATGGGTGGGCGAGGTGGGAGGGTAAGAGTGGAAATTATGCAGGAAGTTAGGAGAAGACTGCTGGGGGTGACAAAGGGCTGCGGAAGTGGAGGAGACAGCCCAGGAAAGACGTGTGGTTGGCTGAACACACGGGGAACAGAGAGCAGAGGGTGGAAGCGGTCAGGGGGGGGTTTCACTACTCCCGCCTCCTCCAGCGTGGGAGAGACTCGGCAGCGGGTCCCGGGTCTGCATACACGACATGTAGTTGGTGAAGTCCAAGAAAGTTTATTTTCGGACAACAGAAGTAGAAATAGATCCCAAATCGCGGGAAAAAAGAGATGATCCCACATTTACACGGCTCCTTGAGCATGGCAGGACATCGCCAGACATTTTAACTTGCAAATTGAAGGACACAATCCACGCAGACGCGCCCTCGGCCCCAACCCCCGGTCCCTCTCCCTCTCCCACTGGCGCCCTGTTCCAGTCGCTGCTTGGACACAACTCCGCCAAGATCCCCTCCTGATATCCGGAGTTCCCGAGACTCCGAAAGAGGGTGGAGGGGTCTCTCTCGGTGGCCCGGGGGCTACTGGGGACGGAGTCCAGCCTGGGACTGACTTGCAAATTCACTCACCTTGGTCGGGCTGCCGGACGTCCCGGCGCACTCTGCTCGGGGGGAACTGACTGACGCCGCCAGGCAGACAGTTCCTTTCTCTGCCTCGGCTCTTACTCATTTCCTGTCGTTCCATATAAGCCGAGGAGCCTCGGCGGCGAACCACACCACTGCTTAAAGATACAGAACCGGGGCTGATCAGAGTTCACTCAGCCCATCGCGCCGGTGCTGGTCCGTGAAGGGCTGCCCAGTTCTTCAAGGACTGTGGACGGGTTGTTCCAGAACTGCAACCCTTGGGTGAAATAACACCAGGCATCATCCTAACTCTCTCACCCGTTGCTTTAACTCTGTATCCCGTCCCAGGGTAAAATCTGTTAAGGGAAGCGTTCCCTTCCTAATTAATCTCGACAGACAACCTGGAATGTTATATAGAAGAGAACAACTTGCCTCTTCTATTCCAAGTTAAAGACACATTCCCCACTTTTCTCTGCTCTGGGTGAATCTCCTCTGCAGTACATCACCGCTTGCCAGAGCTGCGCACACCCAGCGGTGCCAGAGTCACCTCCCTGCTCTGATATTTGGTGCCTCCACGAAGGGGCAGGTCCCGTGTAACAGCCTCCGAAAAGTTTCATGGGTTCTGTGCACATTTTAAACCTTATTTAACCTTAATTACTTTCAAGGCCTCTGTTTACCGACACACCTTAACCCTCTAATCCCTTCTCGATGCAATATCACTCGTCACTTCTCTGGTCAACTGGCCAAGCCCTCCGTATCCACCAGCACTACATACCCCTCGCTCCCTCCCCCTGCCCAGTGACGGCCCACGTTAACCTGTTTAACTGAAGAAACTCCCCCGATGTGTCTCTACTGTAGTTTTGTCCTCACCCTATCTGAGATCTTCCCTCCCGAACCTTCCTGCAACTTAAAACTAACTTGTTTTCTCTCTTTCCCAGCTCTTACACCAGAGGGCACAATTTTAAGGTGATTGGAGCGAAGTATAGGGGGATGTCAGAGGTAGGGAGTGTGTGGAAAGCATTGCTAGGGTGGTAGTAGAAGCAGATACATTAGGGACATTTAAGAGCTTCTTAGATAGGCACATGGATGGTAGAAAAATGGAGGGTTAGGTTGGAGAGGGAAGGGGTAGATTGACCTTAGAGGCTGTACGGTAGCTTAGTGGTTAGCACAATGATTTACAGTGCAGGCGACCTAGGTTCAATTCCCGCCACTGCCTGTAAGGAGTTTGTACGTTCTCCCCGTGTCCGCATGGGTTTCCCCCGGATGCTCCAGTTTCTTCCCAAAGTCCAAAGGCGTACCAGTTAGTAGGTTAATCGGTCATTGTAAATTGCCCTGTGATTAGGCTGGGGTTAAAAGAGGGGATTGTTGGGTGGTGTAGCTGAAAGGGCTGGAAGGGCCTATTCTACACTGCATTTCAATCAATCAACCAATAAACAGAGTGGAAAAAAAGGAGTGGCCAACATCATAGGCCAAAAGGCCTATACTGCTCTATGTTCTATTTAACAAAGTGCTCTAGACATGAATGTGTTTCTGTCTCCACAGATGTTGCCTGACCTACTGAGTGTTTCTGGGATTTCCTTTTCACTGTCAACCGCACAGACAATCCCTTCACAGCCTCAAAGAGTGATGGTGAGGGAGGGGGAATGAAACAGCAAAGATACTAGCATGGATAGAAAATCGGCTGATGGGCAAGAGGCAGAGAGAGGGAGTAAAGGGGGTGTTCTCTGGTTGGCTGCTGGTCACTCGAGGTGCTCTGCAGGGGTTGGTGTGGAACCCCTTCTTCTCACATTCTTTGTCGATCATTTGGATGATGGAATTCATGTGTTTGCAGCCAAGTTTGCAAATGATATCAAGGTGGGTGGAGGAGCAGATAGTATTGAGGAAGCGGGTAGTCGTAGGCAAATTAGGAGAAAGGGCAAAAAAGGGGCAAATGAAATATAGTGTTGAAAAGTGTATGGTCATGCACTTTGGTAGAAGGAATAAAAGTGTAGACTATATTCTAAATGGGGAGAAAATTCAGAAAATTAGAGTGTAAAGGGTCTTGGGAGTCCTCAAGCAGGATTATTTAAAGGTTAACTTGCAGGTTGAGTCTGTAACTTGCAGGAATGCAAATACAATGTTTGCATTCATTTTGAGAGAAACACAATATAAAAGCAAGGAAGTGATGCTGAGGCTTTATAAGGCACTGATTAGACCTCATGGAGTATTGTGAGCAGTTCTGGGCCTTTTACGTATAAAAGAGATGTGCTGGCACTGAAGAGGGTGCTGAGTTTGGGAATGAAAGGGCTCATTTAAGGGCTTGTACTCACTGGAGTTTAGACAAATGAGGGAAATCTCATTGAAACCTATCAAATATTGAATGGTCTAGATTAAATTTGGAGAGGATAGTTGCTATCACGAGAGAATCTAGGACCGGATGGCAGAACCCCCAACTTAGAACTGGGATAAGGAATTTTTTCTTTAGCCAGCGGGTGTTGGATCTGCAGAATTCATTGCCACAGGTAGCTGTGGAAGTCAGTTCATTAGGTGCTGCATATTTAAGGTGATAGGATCTTGCAGTATCAGTAGTGAGGACCAAGAAGATACGGACAAGGGAGATGCAGGAGCACTTACAGGACTGTTGTAACACTTTATTTTCTCTTACTATTATTGATATATTGCTTAGCTTTGTTAATCAGTTATTTGCCAATTTAATTTATTGTATATAATGACTCAATGTATCTTTTTTTGTTAATCAACAATAATTAATAAAAAGATTTTAAAGTGAAAATGAAAGGACTGCTTTGAGTCAGTGGACTGGACAGTATTCAGGGATTTATGCTCAAGTCTGATTGAATTCGCCACAGTCGTCACTGACTTCATTAAAACCTGTGTGGATGAGTGTGTGCCTATGAGAACATACTGTGCATTCCCAAACCAAAAACCATGGATGAACCAGGAGGTTTGTCGCCTACTGAGGAATAGATCTGGGGCGTTCAAGTCTGGCAGTCCAGGTCTGTGCAGAAGAATCAGGTACAACTTGTGGAGGGCTATTTCAAGAGCTAAGGAACAATTCCAATGATGTTGGAGGCAAAATTGGATGCATCTCAACTCTGGCATTACTTCCTACAAAGCGAAACCTAACACAATGAAAGACGGTGATGCTTCATTCCCGGATTATCTTTATGTTACGACGACAACTGCATTGGTGCTGCTTCCTGCACCCATGCTGAGCTCATTGACTTAATCAACTTTGCCTCCAACTTCCACCCTGCCCTCAAATTTATCTGGTCTATTTCCAAAACTATCCCTACCTTCTCAATTTCTCTGTCTCTATCTCTGGAGACAGTCTATCTACAGATATCTTTTCTAAACCCACTAACTCTCACAGCTATCTTGACTGTAAAAATGCCATCCCCTTCTCTCAGTACCTCCATCTCCGCTGGCATCTGTACTCAGGATGAGGCATTTCATTCGAGAACTACTGAGATGCCCCTTTTCAAATAAAGGGGCTTCCCTTCTTCCACAATCAAACACGGCCCTCAACCACATCCCTTCTATTTTGCATACAGCTGCCCTCACCACATCCTCCCGCTGCCATACTAGGGATAGGGTTCCTCTTGTCCTCACCCACTACCCCACTAGTCTCCATGTCCAGCACATGATTCACTGTACCCTTTGCCATTTCCAACAGAATTCTCACAACCAAGCACATCTCCCCCCCATACCACTTCCCGCAGGGGTTGCTCCCTACGTGACTCCCTTGTCCACTCTTCCCTCCCCACTGATCTCCCCCCTTGCAAGTGGAACAAGTTCCACACTTGCCTCCTCCCTCATTACCATTCGGGGCCCCAAACAGTCATTCCAGGTGAGGTGACACTTCACCTGTGAGTCTGCTGGAGTCATCCACTGTATCCAGTGCCACCTATATATCAGTGAGGCATGATTTGGATTGGGAGACTGCTCTGTCTGCTAGGAAAAGTGGGATCTCCCAGTGGCCACCCATTTCAATTCCACTTCCCATTCCCATTCCGACATGTCAGCCCACAGCCTCTTCTACTGCCAAAATGAGGCCACACTCAGGTTGGAGGAACAACACCTTATATTCTGTCTGGGTAGCCTCCAACCTCATGGCAGGAACATCAATTTCTCAAACTTCCAGTAATTGCACCCCCCCCCCATTCCTGTTTGCCTCTCTCACCTTATCTGCTTACCTGTCCATCGCCTCCCTCTGTTCTTCTCCCCCTTCCCTTTCTCACTTGGTTTTCTGTCCTCACCTATCAGATCACAGCCAAAGCAAACAAAATGCTGGGTACCCTGCGAAGAAACTTCCACTTGTAGTAAATCCGTCAAGTTCACAGCATACAAGACACTCGTCCATCCAAAGCTTTAGTATTGCGCGGCCATACGGGATCCCCATCGAGCTGACAGTAAGAAGTCCATCGAAAACAATCCAACGCCGTGCTGCTCGCTTTGTGCTGAACGATGACAGCAGGAAATCCAGTGTCACCAACATGCTCTCTAACCTTCATTGGGAACCACTTGAAAGCCGACGTACTAAACTAATCACAACACAAACAAAATGCTGGTGGAACACAGCAAGCTAGGCAGCATCTATAGGGAGAAGCGCTGTCGACGTTTCAGGCCGAGACCCTTCGTCAGATGCTGCCTAGCCTGCTGTGTTCTACCAGCGTTTTGTGTGTGTTGTTGTTTGAATTTCCAGCATCTGCGGATTTCCTCGAGTTGGTACTAAACTAATCCCCATTTTCAAAGAAGTTCACAACATCACTCCAACAAACATCCAAAGTCGTCACAGGGTCAGTTCAACTCGACAGCAAACTGGACCTTACATACTGGAAACCCCTTCATTCAACAAGATTGGCTCCAGTACTCCCTCTACCCATGATCAACAAGAGAGTGGAATCTTCTGCCGCCAGACCTGCGCAGTATTTCTGACGTTAATATTTTTAAAGATAGACTCAATCAAATCAGTTTAGGGGATCTAGTCAAAATAGCTCACTTTACAATTCAAGTCTCACACCGTTCACACCGACTCCACATTGTAACAGCCGCCCGGCAGTGCTTGCGCAGTCCCAAGCAGAAGCAGAAGATTCCCCCTTCTCTTTCACCCATCAGCTTCCCAGCTCTTTACCGCACCCACTCCCTCTCTCCCAGTTTCACCTACCACCTGCCATCTTGTACTTCTTCCTCCCCTCTCCACACCTTCTTACTCTGACTTCTCCTCTTCCTTCTCAGTCCAGTCGAAAACATCAACTGTTTATTCTTTTCCATAGATGCTGCCCGCCTGCTGGGTTCCTGTAATATTTTGTGTGTGTTGCTTTGGATTTCCAGCATCTGCGGACTTTCTTGTGTTAGTATCAATGCTCGTGAATCAATATTGGATGGTTTATATTATGCCCTCCACTCTGGGCCTTGTCCCTCTGATCCTCAGGAGTGGCGTACTAAAACTGGCATTTCGAGTGAGTATTCCTGACTCCCTTGGGACCTGGTCTCCAGTGAGGGGGTGGTGTGTGTGTGTGTGTGTGTGTGTGTGGGTCAGTTTGTGTGAGACCCGTGCCCCAGTGAGAGTCAGTGTGTCTGTGGGACCCATCCCCCAGTGAGAATCAGTGTGAGTGGGACCCATCCCCCAGTGAGAGTCAGTGTGTCTGTGGGACCCATCCCCCAGTGAGAATCAGTGTGAGTGGGACCCGTGCCCCAGTGAGGGTCATTATGTGTGTGTGACTTGTCTCCAGTGAGGGTCAGTGTGTGTGGGAGACCGTACCCCAGTGAGGGTCAGTGTAAGTGGGACCCATGCCCCAGAGAGAGCCAGTGTGTGTGGGAACTGTGCCCCGGTGAGGGTCAGTGTAAGTGGGACCTGTGCCCCAGTGAGGATCAGTGTGTCTGTGGGACCCGTGCCCCGGTGAAGGTCAGTGTGTCTGTGGGACCCATACCCCGGTGAGGGTCAGTGTGTCTGTGGGACCCGTACCCCGGTGAGGGTCAGTGTGAGTGGGACCCATCCCCCAGAGAGAGGGTCAGTGTGTCTATGGGACCCATCCCCCGGTGAGGGTCAGTGTGTCTGTGGGACCCGTGCCCCGGTGAGGGTCAGTGTGAGTGGCACCCGTGCCCCAGTGAGGGTCAGTGTGTCTGTGGGACCCATCCCCCAGTGAGGGCCAGTGTGTGTGGGAACTGTGCCCCGGTGAGGGTCAGTGTAAGCGGGACCCGTGCCCCAGTGAGGGTCAGTGTGTCTGTGGGACCCGTGCCCCGGTGTGTGTCGGGCCGTTTACCGCAGTGAGATTGGAGTGTTGTGCAGATGAACCTGCTTGTTATGGGTTAATTACTTGTTCCACATGGTATTGAAAATGTTGGGAAACTCTGTTTTGACATTTTCTTCTCTGATGACTCGTTCCAGCTCCTCCCACTTCCCAGCTCAGGGTTTGTGCAATCCCACGATGATCATGGAATCGGTCTGTTGTGCTGCTCACTCTATGTGCTCTGTATAATTGTATGTAAAGAGGGTTTCTTCTTTTTTTGTTAACTAGCAGGAATGCTAATTTACTGATAACGAGAATGGTATTCCTTTGTAAACCAAATGGGGATTAATGTTCTTTCTTCTGAGTCTGTAAGCTTTTGTTGACGGGCTTTTGGGCAGATCGGCGTGAGGGGGTCGAGAGAGAGGACGCAATGGTCTAAGCTGGGCGAGGATCGGACCCCAAAGGAGGGTCCGAGGCCGGGAGATTCTCCGAGGAGGGGGGGGGATGAAGCTAGATGTGCATTGGTTGACCACTCGGAGGGTCCTGAGCTGTTTGGAGAGTCCGAGGAGTTCGGAGGGTCCTGAGCTGCGAGTCGAGGAGTTCGGAGGGGATCGAATGGTGGCCAGAAGACTTCAGAAATTGAGCTCCAACGGCTGTGCACGAAGTGGTTTGGACTTTGATAAGTTTGGCGCCTTTTCTTTAATTTTCTCTTCATGTTTGCTGTATCGTTATTAATCACAGTTATAGTAACCTTTATAAATTGTACTCATTTAATCGCATATGGTGTACTGTCTGTTTTTGGGCGAGGCGGGGACATCACACAGCATCCACACCAGCTGATTACCCAGTTTGGCGGGGCCGAAGGCTGCTCCCCCTAGACAAGAACGAGCTGAGCGAGCCTGAGGCGACCCAGGGGGTTACATGTATATGAGCAGTCCCTCTGCTCTCCTTTGCCCCCAGGTTCTCAATATAGCAAAGAAAGCCCAGCAGTGTCTCTACTGTCTGCAAAGGCTAGGAAAGTCCATCTCCCATTGTGGTGAACTACATATACCTGTCTGGACACGCCACGCCCCCCCCCCCCCCCCCCCCGCTGACTGCTCCTGTGGCTCCTCCCACTGACCCCGGTATAAAGGCGATTGGAGACACCACCCCAGCCTCAGTCTCCAGGATGCAGAGTGGTGGTCAATTGCTGCTTGTTCTTTCTTCCAGCCAATAAAAGCCTATATCTCGCCTCACGTCTCCGAGAGTTATTGATGGTGCGTCACCCACCCCCCATCCTCATCACATTCTACAGGGGTTGTATTGAGAGCATCCTGAGCAGCTGCATCACTGCCTGGTTCGGAAACTGCACCATCTCAGATCGCAAGACCCTGCAGTGGATAGTGAGGTCAGCTGAGAAGATCATCAGGGTCCCTCCTCCTGCCATCACGGACATTTACACTACATGCTGCATCCGCAAAGCAAATAGCATTATGTCCATACATGGCCTCCTCTACTGCCATGATGAGGCCAAACTCAGGTTGGAGGAGCAACACCTCATCTACCATCTGGGTAGTCTCCAGCCCCTTGGTATGAACATCGAATTCTCCAACTTCTGGTAATTCCCTCCCTCTCCCTTCCCCCATCCCACTTTCTCTCTGCCTCTTCCTCCTCCAGCTGCCTATCACCTCTCTCACGATTCTGCCTTCTACTACACAGTGCTTTCCCCTTACATTCCTTCACCTTTCCTGCCTATCCCCTCCCTGCTTCTCCTCCCCCACCCCTTGATCTTTCCTCTGATTGGTTTTCCACCCACCCTCCACCTTCTTTATAGGGCCCCTGCCCCCTCCTTCTTTAGTCCTGACGAAGGGTCTTGGCCTGAAACGTTGACTGCTCATTTCAATGGATGCTGCCCGACCTGCTGAGTTCATCCAGCTTGTTTGTACGTGTTGATTTGACCTCAGCATCTGCAGTGTACTTTGTGTTTATCATTATGAAGGACACCACGCACCCCTCATACAAACTCTTCTCCCTCCTGCCATCTGGGAAAAGGCTCCGGAGCATTTGGGCTCTCACGACCAGACTATGTAACAGTTTCTTCCCCCAAGCTATCAGACTCCTCAGAGTCAGCACCTGGACGGACTCCTTACTGCCCTATTGTCCTGTTTATAATTCATTGTAATGCCCGCACTGTTTTGTGCACTTTGTGCGGTCCTGGGTAGGTCTGTAGTCCAGTGTAGTTGTTTTTTTTTCTCTCTCTGTGTTGTTTTTTACGTAATTCAGTCTAGTTTTTGTACTGTGTCTTGTAACACCATGGTCCTGAAAGAAGTTGTCTCGTTTTTACTATGTACTGTACCAGCAGTTATGGTCGAAATGACAATAAAAGTGACTTGACTTGACTTGAAATGCTCATTCTCCAGACTGGGTGGTCATGAATCAGAGATTTCCTGGAGTTGCATTTCTTTATGAAGCCTTTCAGTATGTTGTGGAATCATAGAGCATTACAGAACAGTACCAGGCCCTTCAGCCCATCTACACCATGCTGAAGTGTCAATCTACATAGTCCCATTTAGCCACACTCAGACTATAACTTTCCACACCCCTCCCTCCATATACTTATCCAAACTTCCCTTAAATGTTGCAACTGAACTTCCGTTGGCAGGTCATTTCACACTTGCACCATCGTCTGAGTGAAGAAGTTCCCCTCAGGTTCCCACTAACTACTCCTTTCCTTTAACTCTTAACCTATGGAGGAATGTTGTCTCACTTTTTAACTGCATTGCACTTGTGGTTTCTGAATGACAATAAACCAAAATTCAATTCAATTCAATTCAATGTCTAGTTCCAGTTTCACCCAACAGCCTGCTTGCAGTTACTCTATCTATACCCCACATAATTTTGCACGCCTCTGTCAAACCTCTCACCATTCTCCTCAGCTCCGGGGGACAGAACTCCAAGCTATTCAATCATTTTCCTACAACTCAAGTCCCAGCAACATCTTGTAAATTCTCTCTGTACTCTTTCAGTCTTATCGATAGATAGCTGAGCAGAAATGCTTCCGACACTCCAAGTTAGCCCTCACCAATGTCTTAAAAAACTTCAACATAACATCCTAACTCCTGCATTAACTACTTCGATTTATGAAGACCTATGTGCCAAAAACCCTCTTTATGATCCTGTCTACCTCTGACGCCGCTTTCAAGGAACAAGAGATCTGTATTTCCAGATCCTTCTATTCTACCGCATTCCTCAGTGGCGTCTCATTCACTGTGTAATTCCTACCCTGGTGGGTGCTACCAAAGTGCAACACACCAAACTTGTCAGCACTAAATACCATCGTCTATTTCTCCGCCTATTATTCCAGCTGGTCCAGGTACTGCTGAAGGCTTTAATAGTCTCCCTCGCTGTCCACTACACCCCCAATCTTGGTGTCATCTGTAAATTTGTTGATCCAGTTAACCATATTAACATCCAGATCATTGATATAGACGACAAACAAGAACGGACCCAAAAGTCACAGACCTCCAGTCAGTTTGATTAATAGGACTGGATGTTACAATCCCTAAGGTTTCTGCTCTGCCCTTGACTTGCATGGAAGTAGTTCTTAAAGATGACCACTAGATGATGTTACTACCATTACGACACATCTTCAGTGGTGTACCTCAACATCACTGGGTGTTTAGGCCTTTTATCACAAGACACCCTCAGCCGAGGCAGGCCCACCACAGGCTGATCAGACCTGGGTGTGTGTTACATGGTTAGTCTCTAGATGGTCACTTGGCAGCCCAGACAGCATCCCTTCTTTTCAGCCGCAGCCAGTGACTGCTTATTTCGGCAGCATTAGCAAGTGTTTTGATTGCCTTCCTATGGGCCTGCTCTCTGAATCCTACTTCCCTCAGCAGCCTTACGGTGGAACTGGCTACAAAGCCCCTGCACCCCACCTCAACTAGGCGCACTTTCCCGTTCCAGCCTTGCTCCTCTGCTTCTACTGCAAGACTGGCATGTCGCAGCCTTTTTCATTCGTAAGCCTCATCCACAGCGTCCTCCCAGGGGACCGTCAGCTCGATGATAAAGACAGAAGTTGGACCAAAGGACCAGGTCAGGCCGCAGGTTGGTTGTTGAAATTTCAGATTAAGTTTCCGGCCTAAATCGACATGCGTTTCCCAGTCCCTGGCTGCACGCAGTGGGCTTGAGTCATGAGGTGAGGGGTTAGCCCCTGGTTTCTTTCCTTCCCAGATGAAGGAAGATAGTTGTGGGACCATTGTCTGGGCATTGAGAGGCCTGGTGTTGGTGGTTACTCTCTTACACTCAAGTTCAGCTGCCAAACACCACAGCACTTGGTTGTGTCTCCAGGCGTATCTGCCTTGTATTAGGCTGGTCTTGCAACTAACCAAGATGTGCTTGAGGGATGCCGGGACTGCGCACAGAGGACAGGCCGGATCCTCTCCCAGCAAGAGAGACAACCATCAACTACAACTCTGGCTTCTCACACTAAGCCAATTTAAATCAGGTTTACATCTGAACTGTTTGCTAGTGCTTCTTGGGGGGGTTTAAACTAAATTTGCAGGGGGCGGGGATCCAGAATGTGAGAGGGGATAGCGAGAGGAAGAATAAAGGACAGGTGGGGACTACACGGTTCCGGAATATTAAGTGTGTAGTAGAGAAAGGTGAGGCGGAACAAGTGATAAGGAGGACACATGTACAGAGGGATGGTCTGACGGAACATGGAGTTAAATATGTTGAAAGAATAAGTAAATTTGGGAAGGACAACAAATTTCTAGGGGCATATAGCCCAATGGGAGTTTGGGGAGCTGGGTTAAGCACAATAGGCAGCGATTCAAACAGAGAGAGGAGAAATGGGCTAAAAATTCTATATCTGAATGCACGAAGTGTCAGAAATAAGGCGGATGAGCTTGAAGCGCAGGTGTGAATGGGTAACTATGATGTGGTTGGGATAACGGAGACATGGCTGCAGGGAGATCAGACCTGGGAAATGAATGTACAAGGGTATACGTGCTATCGTAGGGACAGAAATGTGGGCAGAGGGGGTGGGGTGGCCCTGTTGGTGAGGAATGAGATTCAGTCCTTTGCAAGGGGGGACATAGGGTCAGGAGAAGTAGAGTCTGTGTGGATAGAACTGAGGAACAGTAAGGGCAAAAGGACCCATATGGGTGTCGTCTACAGGCCATCAAACAGTAGCATGGATATTGGGTGCAAGTTGAATAGGGAGTTAACATTGGCATGTGGCAAAGGTAACGTTGCAGTAGTTATGGGGGATTTCAACATGCAGGTGAACTGGGAGAATCAGGTTGGTGCTGGACCACAGGATAGGGAGTTTGTAGAGTGCCTACGGGATGCATTCTTGGAACAGCTTGTATGAGAGCTGACCAGGGACAAGACTATTCTGGATTTAGTGTTATATAATGAACAGGATTTGATAAGCGATCTCACAGTAAAGAAACCATTAAGAGGTAGTGATCATAATATGATAAGTTTTTATCTGCAATTTGAGAAGGATAAGGGCAGCTCGGAGGTTTCAGTGTTGCAGTTGACAGGGGAAACTATGGAGCCACGAGGGAGGAGCTGGCCAAAGTTGACTGGACGGATAGCCTAGCAGAAAAAACAGTGGATCAGCAATGGCAGGTATTCTTGGGAATAATGCACAAGGTGCAAAATCAGTTCATCCCCCAGAGAAGGAAGGATTCAAAGGGGGGAAAGGAGCCACGGTGGTTGACAAAGGAAGTCAGAGATTGCATAGCATTAAAAAAAAGGAAGTATGACAGAGCTAAGGTGAGTGGGAGGACAGATGATTGGGAAGTTTTTAAGGAACAACAGAACTTAACTAAAAAGGTAATACGGGGAGAAAAAATGAGGTACGAACGCAAGCTAGCCAGGAATATAAAGGAAGATAGCAAAAGCTTTTTTAGGTATGTGAAGAGAAAGAAGATAGTTAAGAACAATGTTGGGCCCTTGAAGAATGAATTGGGTGAAATTGTTATGGGAAACAGAGAAATGGCAGAAGAACTTAATGAGTACTTTAGATCTGTTTTCACTAAGGAAGACACAAGCAATCTCCCAGATATATGGATGGGCCAAGGACATAGGGTAACAGAAGAAATGAAACAGATTGACATTAGGAAGGAAACAGTGATGAGTAGACTGATGGGACTGAAGGCTGACAAATCCCCAGGTCCAGATGGTCTGCAACCTAGGGTACTAAAGGAGGTGGCCCTGGAAATTGCGGATGCATTGGTAATCATTTTCCAATGTTCCTTAGATTCAGGATCAGTTCCTGAGGATTGGAGAATGGCTAATGTTATCCCACTTTTTAAGAAAGGAGGGAGGGAGAAAACAGAGAACTATCAACCTGTCAGCCTGACATCGGTGGTGGGGAAGATGCTAGAGTCCATTATTAAGGATGAAATAGTGGCATATCTAGATAGCAGTGATAGGATTGGGCCGAGCCAGCATGGATTTACCAAGGGTAAATCATGCTTGACTAATCTGTTGGAGTTTTTCAAGGATGTAACCAGGAAGTTAGATGGGGGAGATCCAGTGGATGTAGTGTACCTCGATTTTCAGAAGGCATTTGATAAGGTCCCACATAGGAGATTGGTGGGTAAAATCAAAGCTCAGGGCATCGGGGGGAAGACATTGACATGGATAGAAAATTGGTTGGCAGATAGAAAGCAAAGGGTAGCGGTGAATGGGTGTTTCTCGGAATGGCAGGTGGTGACTGGTGGGGTGCTACAGTGCTCGGTATTGGGACCACAGCTGTTTACAATTTATGTCAACAATGTAGATGAAGGCATTGAGAATAACATCAGCAAGTTTGCTGATGATACTAAGCTGGGTGGCAATGTGACATGTGATGAGGATGTTAGGAGAATTCAGGGTGACTTGGATAGGCTGGGTGAGTGGGCAGATATTTGGCAGATGACGCTTAATGTGAATAAGTGTGAGGTTATCCACTTTGGGAGTAAGAACAGGAAGGCAGATTATTAGCTGAACGATGTAGAGTTAGGTAAGGGAGAAATACAAAGAGATCTAGGAGTCCTTGTTCATCAGTCACTGAAGGTGAATGAGCAAGTGCAGCATGCAGTGAAGAAGGCTAATGGAATGTTGGCCTTTATTACAAAGGGAATTGAGTACAAGAGCAAGGAAATCCTCTTGCATTTGTACAGAGCCCTGGTGAGACCATACCTGGAGTATTGTGTACAGTTTTGGCCTCCAGGGTTAAGGAAGGAGATCCTGGCTGTAGAGGAACTGCAGCGTAGATTCACGAGGTTAATTCCTGGGACGTCCAGACTGTCTTATGCAGAGAGGTTAGAGAGACTGGGCTTGTACACAATGCAGTTGAGGAGATTGAGAGGGGATCTGGTTGCAACATGTAAGATTATTAAGGGATTGGACAAGATAGAGGCAGGAAATATGTTCCAGATGCTGGGAGAGTCCAGTACCAGAGGGCATGGTTTGAGAATAAGGGGTAGGTCATTTAGGTCAGAGTTAGGGAAAAACTTCTTCTCCCAGAGAGTTGTGGGGGTGTGGAATGCACTGCCTCGGAAGGTAGTGGAGGCCAATTCTCTGGATGCTTTCAAGAAGGAGCTAGATAGGTATCTTATGGATAGGGGAATCAAGGGATATGGGGACAAGGCAGGAACCGGGTATTGATAGTAGATGATCAGCCATGATCTCAGAATGGCAGTGCAGGCTCGAAGGGATGAATGGTCTACTTCTGCACCTATTGTCTATAAATCCAATTTACTACCTCATCCTGAATACTGAGTGACTGAATCTTCTGATCAGCTTCCCATGTGAGACTTTGTCAGAGCCCTTGCTAAAGTCTATGTAGACAGCATCCTCTGCATCTCCTTCATCAAGTTTCCTGCTAACTTCTTCAAAAAAAAAACTCTATAAGATGGGTTAGACATTACCTACCATGCACAAAGCCATGCTGACTACCCCTCATCAATCCACGTCTGTCCAAACACTCACGTATCTGCTCCCTTCCAGTTATTTACCCTCTACTGACCTCGAGCTCTCCAGCCTACATTTTCTGAGTTTATCCTCAATGACACGTTAGCTATCCACCAGTCCTCAGGCACCTCACACCAGGCTGAGGATATGTTAGGTACCTCTGCCAGGGTCCATGCATTTTCTTCTTCCCACAAAAACCAAGTAGACATCTTATCAAGCCCTGGGGATTTATCCACACTAATTTGTCTCAAGACAGCAAACATCTCTTCTTCTGTGTTCCAAATATGGTCCTTAACCTCATTACTCTTTTGCCTCAATCCTATAGACTCTGTATCCATCTCCTGAGTAAGTATAGATTCAAGAAAAAAGTAGAATCTATTTGAGATCTCTCCCTTCTCTTTCAGCTCCATGCATAGATGACCACCCCGATCTATGGATGAATTTTGTCCCTTGAAAGCCTTTTCTCTTAATCTATCTGTAGAAGCCCTTGGGATTCTCCTTCACCTTGTCTGCCACAGCACCCTCATGTCTCCCTCTAACCCTCCTCGTTTCCTTTTTATGTGTTTTCTTGCATTAGTTATTGAGCGCCTCATTTGTTTCCAGCTGCTCATATCTGCTATGAATTTCCTCTTTCTTCTTAATCAGAGCTTCAATACCCATAGACTCTTTACCTTTGCCCAATAATCTCTTCCCATGAAGAGCTTGTGGTGGACACCTGGTGTTGTAGGCATAGCAGTGAGGAGACGATCGAAGGTAACTAAGGTCTCAGTGTTGGAGAGGACACTGACACCAGAATGTATGTTCTACCATATTTTGCAGACATGACCTTGTGGTATCTCCCCAGGGTAGAGATGTTGCTGTGGTTATTCCAGACCTCTGAAGCATGGAGACTGATGGTGGACCACAAGTTCTGTGCCATATCAGAGATCCTGACCCTTTTCCTACACCAACCAAAGACTGTGATGATGTATCAAAGGTGGTGCTGGCCTGTCTTCACTGTAGGGATGTCCCATGTGGAATTTGGTCCACATTTCCCAGCTTCTCACCATGAACTTAGTTGGTTTATTAGGTTATTATTCTCTCATGTACTAAGACACAGTGAAACACACTGAGGAAGAACAAAGGAAAATGAAACCAGAATTCAGAAGAAAGAAACAAGCAGTGTGCAGTGTAGGCAAACAAGAAGGTGCAGAGCCACAAGGAGTAGACTGTTCAGTCAAGCTTCCATCTTATACTACAGAACCATTCACTAGTCGTAACAACAGAGTAGAAGCTGTCCTTGAGCCGGGCGGGACGTGCTTTCAGACTTTTATACCTTCTGCCCAATGGGAGAGGGGAGAAGGGGGAATGTCTAGGGTGGGTGGGGTCTTTGATTGTGCTTGTTGCTTTACTGAGGCAGCGAGAAGCGTAGACAGAGTCCGTGGAGGGGAAGTTAGTTTACAGGAGTCCACAACTCTCTGCAGTGTCTTGCAGTCGTACAGCAGAAATACAGGCCCTTCAGCCCAACTGGTCCGTGCTGACCACAGCATCCTCCCTGCTAGTCCTAGTATTCGCATTCAGCTCATAATGCTCCAAAGCTCTCCGCTCCATCCTACCTGTCCAAATGGCTCTTTAGTGTCGCATTTGTACCCCCTCAACCACTTCCTCTGGCAGCTCATTCCAGGGTCTCACCACCCTTTATGTAAAGAAATTACCTCTCAGGTCTCTTAAATCTCTCCCCTCTTACTTTATATCAGTGCCCTCTAGTATTGGACTCCCCAACCCTGGGAAGAAGACTATAGCTGTCCCCCTTAACCATGACCCTGATGAATGAGGTCACCCCTCATTCTCCTACACTCAGAGGAGTGTGGCCAACCTCACTCTACAACTCAGTCCAGGCAGCATCCTCTTCTCCACCCTCTCCAGACTGACAATATTCCTAAACTTAGTTCCCTGACTGATGAAGACCAGCATGCTAAATGTCTTCCTTCAGTGAACTGTGCACCTCCGCTTCCAGATCCCCCCGTTCCACTGGACTCGTCAGTGCCCCTGCTATTCACTATATAGCCCCTGGCATCACTGTCCAAAAATACATCACCTCACACTTATCTAAGGTGAAACCATTTGCATTCTCCCCAATTGGACATAATCTTTTTGCAATTCATTGTAACTTGCTTCACTATCAATAAGGCCTCCTACTTTAGTATCATCAGCAAACCCGCATTCACATCCAAATTGTTTACATAAGTGAGTAGCAGATGTCCCAACACTGACCCTGGGAAACCCAACAAGTCATAGGTCTCCAGTTAGAGGATCAATTGTAATCAATTGGCTTACAGTCATGGAGCCAATTCAGACTCCCCCGTCTCTAGCTCCCCCGAATCCTATGTGAACTAAACTTCCAGATCAGCCTGTCATGCAGGACCTTGTCAAAGGCCTTACTAAAGTCCATATCAACTACATGCACTACCCCCCTTGGCTACCTCTTCAAAAAATTCACCCCAGAATGGTCAGAGCAGCTGCCACTGCAGCCGAGGCATCTAGAACCAATCGATCAAAACTGAGGAGGGTCAAAGAGACCAGATACTGGTGTGTGTGTGTGTGTGTGTGTGTGTGTGTGGGGGGGGGGGGGATGGGATGGAGTGTGTACTTGCTGTATGGGGAGGGAAACATGGGAGTGTGGGCTGGGGTTGGAGCAGGTTGCAGGACAAGTGAAGCTGCGGAGAGAGAGAGATAGAGAGATATGCTGAAGGTGTTGGCCAGCCTCACCGGCTGGTTCGATGCAGGTCCTCACGGAGAGGTGCAGAA
The DNA here is from genome assembly GCF_030144855.1 of Hypanus sabinus. NCBI lineage: Eukaryota > Metazoa > Chordata > Chondrichthyes > Myliobatiformes > Dasyatidae > Hypanus > Hypanus sabinus. The sequence goes on along the minus strand of NC_082727.1, from coordinate 20,685,409 downwards.
CTGCTGTTTAGGATCACGGTTTTTATTTTGTTGAGAGATACGGCACGGTAACTGGCCCGTCCGGTGTAACAAGCCCACACCACATAATACCTACTAATCTGTACATCTTTGGAATGCAGGGTGAAGCCAGAGCACCAGGAGAATACAGGAAATGTCAGTATTAAACTTCTGTGTGAGACCTTATATGGTGCTTTGAGAAATTGCTGACACTCGTCAACCCGCCTCCATGTCCCCTCTAGCTCTATGCCAGGAATGCACCTCTCTTCATTAAACCACAGCAACTCTGCTTCATTCAACATTCAAGTCTGTTCATTTTCATTCTTCAGTGCACAAATGTAAAGCAGAATGAAATTTCTATTACTCCAGATCTGATGCAGCATAAAAATACCTTCCTCTAATATCCCCCTTTAACTTCCCATCCCTTACCTTAAATCCATGTCCTCTTGTATTGAGCAGTGGTACCCTGGGGAAGAGGCACTGGCTGTCCACTCTATCTATTCCTCTTACTATCTTGTATACCTCTATCATGTCTCCTCTCATCCTCCTACTCTCCAAAGAGTAAAGCCCTAGCTCCCTTAATCTCTGATCATAATGCATACTCTCTAAACCAGGCAGCATCTTGGTAAATCTCCTCTGTACCCTTTCCAATGCTTCCACATCCTTCCTATAGTGAGGTGACCAGAACTGGACACAGTATTCAAGTGTGGCCTAACTAGAGTTTTATAGAGCTGCATCATTACCTTGTGCTGCTTAAACTCTATCCCTCGACTTATGAAAGCTAACACTCCATAAGTTTTCTTAAATACCCTATCTACCTGTGAGGCAACTTTCAGGGATCTGTGGACATGTACCCCTGATCCCTCTGCTCCTCCAGACTTCCAAGTATCCTGCAATTTACTTTGTACTCTGCCTTGGAGTTTGTCCTTCCAAAGTGCACCACCTCACACTTCTCTGGGTTGAACTCCATCTGCCACTTCTCAGCCCACTTCTGCATCCTATCAATGTCTCTCTGCAATCTTCAGTAATCCTCTACACTATCCACAACACCACCAACCTTTGTGTCATCTGCAAACTTACCAACACATCCTTCTAACCCCACATCCAGGTGGTTAATAAAAATCATGAGAAGTAGAGGTCCCAGAACAGATCCTTGTGGGACACCACTAGTCACAACCCTCCAATCTGAATGTACTCCCTCCACCACAACCCTCTGCTTTCTGCAGGCAAGCCAATTCTGAATGCACCTGGCCAAGCTTCCCTGAATCCCATGCCTTCTGACTTTCTGAATAAGCCTACCATGTGGAACCTTGTCAAATGCCTTACTAAAATCCATGTAGATCACATCCACTGCACTACCCTCATCTATATGCCTGGTCACCTCCTCAAAGAACTCTATCAGGCTTGTTAGGCACGATCTGCCCTTCACAAAGCTATGTTGACTGTCCCTGATCAGACTATGATTCTCTAAATGCCCATGGATCCTATCTCTAAGCATCTTTTCCAACAGCTTTCCCATCACTGATGGAAGGCTCACTGGTCTATAATTACCCAGACTATCCCTACTACTTTTTTTGAACAAGGGGACAACATTTGCCTCCCTTCAATCCTCCTGTACCACTCCCGTGGACAATGAGGATATGAAGATCCTAGCCAGAGGCTCAGCAATCTCTTCCCTCATCTCGTGGAGCAGCCTGGGGAATATTCCGTCAAGACCCAATGACTTATCCATCCTAATGTATTTTAACAACTCCAACACCTCCTCTCCCTTAATATCAACATGATCCAAAACATCAACCTCACTCATATTGTCCTCACCGTCATCGTTCCCTCACATTGGTGAATACCGAAGAGAAGTATTCATTGAGGACCTCGCTCACTTCCACAGCCTCCAGACACATCTTCCCACCTTTATCTCTAATCGGTCCTACCTTCACTCGTCATCCTTTTGTTCTTCATATAATTGAAGAATGCCTTTGGGTTTTCCTTTACCCTGCTCGCCAAGGCCTTCTCATGATCTCCTCAGCCCCTTCTTAAGCTCCTTTCTTGCTACCCTATATTTCTCAATAGACCCATCTGATCCTCGCTTCCTAAACCTCATGTATGCTGCCGCCTTCCACCTGACTAGATTTTCCACCTCAGTGATTCGGACGGGCTCCTCAGGAAACCTCTGTCCATCGAATCCCTGACTCATGGTGTCTGAAGGCCATTCTGTGCTGACCACTGTGATGGATTTCTAGTCCAAATAATTTTTCAGGAAGAATTTTTACGCAATGGATAGGCTGTGAGGCAGTGTTCGGCTGACTGCGACCGTGTATGTTAGAGTGGGTAGGTTGGAGAGTGGGCAAGCGGCTTGCTTTGCTGTTGTCTTGTTTTGTTGTGGGAGGGAGAGAGATTGATTGATTTTTTTTAGGAAGTAGATCTGTGTTATGTGTGAGCAACTGCTTCAGATCTTGAGACATCGAGACAGCCGAGACTCTGGCAGCAGATGTCACAACGCAATTGAGCAGACATGTTACCTTCAAGTCACACCCAGCACTTGCACAGCTTCTCTCTCATTCTGATTTTTAAATTTCCATTGAACCCCACATCTGCGGGGTGAAAGCCCCCGGCCCATCCCAGATGTGTGGAATGTTAGGGGAGACGGCCTTTGTCACACTCAGTAATAGTGAACAGCCGGTCACACTCAATAACAGTGTGCTGGTATGTCACACTCTGTGATACTGAACAGTCTGTCACACTCAATAACAGTGTGCTGGTATGTCACACTCAGTAATAGTGAACAGCTGGTCACATTCAATAACAGTGTGCTGGTCATCATCATAGCTTGTCACACCAGGCAGTCAGCCACTCTGGTGTTGTTTGGTTGACGTTGAGCAGGTCCGTGTCAGCTAAATCAGGTGAGAGTGGGCAGTTGTGCAGAAGGTGTTCAATGTTCTGCACCCTTCCCCTGCACTCCAGGATTAGTGAACAGCCTGTCACACTCAGTAATAGTGTGCTGGTATGCCACAATCAGTGATAGTGTGCTGGGCTGTCACACTTTGTAATGGTGTGCTGGTGTTGTTATCTCGGATGCAGTGGCCTGAAAGGCAATAGGCCAGATACAAAGCACTCAGTCCGACTTGCACTATCCACAACACCCCCAACCTTTGTGTCATCAGCAAACTTACTAACCCATCACTCCACTTCCTCACCCAGGTCATTTATAAAAATCACGAAGAGTAGGGGTCCCAGAATTGATCACTGAGGCATCCCACTGGTGACCGACCTCCATGCAGAATATGACCCGTCTACAATCATTCTTTGCCTTCTGTGGGCAAGCTAGTTCTGGATCCAAAAAGCAATGTCTCCTTGTATCCCATGCCTCCTTACTTTCTTAATAAGCCTTGCATGGGCTACCTTATCAAATGCCTTGATGCAATCCATATACGCTATATCTACTGCTCTTCCTTCATCAATGTGTTTAGTCACATCCTCAAAAAATTCAATCAGGCTCGTAAGGCACGACCTGCCTTTTAAAAAGCCATGCTGACTACTCCTAATCATATTATACCTCTCCAAATGTTCATAAATCCTGCCTCTCAGTATCTTCTCCATCAAATACCAACCATTGATGTAAGACTCACTGGTCTATAATTTTCTGGGCTATCTCTACTCCCTTTCTTGAATAAGCGAACAACATCCGCAACCCTCCAATCCTCTGGAACTTCTCCTGTCCCCATTCATGATGCAAAGATAATTGCCGAGGCTCAGCAATCTCCTCCCTTGCCTCCTACAGTAGCCTGGGGTACATTTTGTCCAGTCCTGGCAACTTATCCAACTTGATGCTTTCCAAAATCTCCAGCACATCCTCTTTCTTAATACCTACATGCTCAAGCTTTTCAGTCCATTGCATGTCATTACCACAATCAATAAGATCCTTTTCCATAATGAATACTAAAGTAAAGTATTCATTAAGTACCTTTGCTATTTCCTCCAGTTCCATACACACTTTCCCACTGTCACACTTGATAGGTCCTATTCTTTCATGTCTTATCCTCTTGCTCTTCATATACTTGTAGAATGCCGCATTAGGGTTTTCCTTACTCCTGCTCGTCAAGGCCTTCTCATGGCCCCTTCTGGCTCTCCTAATTTCCTTCTTAAGCTCCTTCCTAGTAGCCTTATAATCTTCTAGATCTCTAACATTATCTAGCTCTCTGATCCTTTTGTAAGCTTTTCTTTTCTTCTTGACTAGATTTATTACAGCCTTTGTTCACAATGGTTCCTGTACCCTACCTTAACTTCCCTGCCTTATTGGAACGTACCTATACAGAGCTCTACACAAATATCCCCTGAATATTTGCCACATTTCTTCCGTACTTTTCCCTGAGAACATCTGTTTCCAATTTAAGCCTCCAATTTCCTGCCTGATAGCCTCATAATTCCCATTACTCCAATTAAACGCTTTTCTAACTTGTCTGTTCCTATCTCTCTCCAATGCTATTGTAAAGGAGATAGAATTGTGATCACTATCTCCAAAATGCTCTCCCTCTGAGAGATCTGACACCTGACCAGGTTAATTTCCCAATACCAAATCAAGTACAGCCTCTCCTCTTGTAGGCTTATCTACATACTGTGTCAAGAAACCTTCCTGAACACATCTAACAAACTCCACCCCATCCTAACCCCTTGCTCTAGTGAGACGCCAATTGAAATTTGGGAAATTAAAATCTCCCATCACAACAACTCTGTTATTATTACACCTTTCCAGGATCTGTTTCCCTATCTGCTCCTCAATATCCCTGTCACTATTAGATAGCCTATAAAAAACACCCAGTAAAATTATTGACCCCTTCCTGTTCCTAACCTCCACCTACAGAGACTCCGTAGACAATCCCTCCATGGCGTCCACCTTTTCTGCAGCCGTGACACTATCTCTGATCAACAGTGCAATGCCCCACCTCTTTTGCCTCCCTCCCTGTCCTTTCTGAAACATCTCAAACCCGGCACTTGAAGTAACTAATCCTGTCCTTGAGCCAGCCAAGTCTCTGTGATGGCCACCACATCATATCTCCAAGTACTGATCCACGCTCTAAGCTCATCCACTTTGTTCACAACACTCCTTACATTAAAATAGACACAACTCAAGCCTTTGGTGTGAGCGCATCTCTTCTCTATCACCTGCCTATCCTCCCTCACACACTGTCTCCAAGCTTTCTCTATTTGTGAGCCAATCTCCTCTTCCCCAGTCTCTTCAGTTTGGTTCCCACCCCCCAACAATTCTAGCTTAAACTCTCCTCAGTTGCCTTAGCAAACCTCCCCGCCAGGATATTGGTCCCCCTGGGATTCAAGTGCAACCCGTCCTTTTTGTACAGGTCACAACTGCCTCAAAAGAGGTCCCAGTTGTCCAGAAATCTGAATCCCTGCCCCTGCTCCAATCCCTCAGCCACGCATTTATCCTCCACCTCATCCTATTCCTATTCTCACTGTCGCGTGGCACTGGCAGTAAATCCCGAGATTACTACCTTTGCAGTCCTGCTTCTCAACTTCCTTCCTAACTCCCTGTCATCTTTTTTCAGGACCTCTTCCCTATTCCTACCTATGTCATTGGTACCAACATGTACCACGACCTCTGGCTGTTCTTGCTCCCACCACAGGATATCTTGGACGCAATCCGAAACATCCCGGACTCTGGCACCTGGGGGGCAAACTGCCACCCGAGTTCCTTTCGTGCGTCCACAGAATCACCTGTCTGACCCCCTAACTATAGTGTCCCCTATCTCTACTGCCTTCCTCTTCCCTTCCCTACCCTTCTGAGCCACAGGGCCAGGCTCTGTGCCAGAGGCATGGCCACTGCTGCTTCCCCCAGGTAGGCTGTTCCCCCCCAACAGTACTCAAACAGGAGTACTTATTATCAGGGGAAACAGCCACAGGGGTGCTCTCTAATACCTTACTCTTCCCCTTCCCCCTCCTGACTGTGACCCACTTGTCTGTCTCCTGTGGCCCCAGTGCGACCACCTGCCTGTAACTCCTCTCTGTCAACTCCTTGCTCTCCCTGACTAGGCGGAGGTCATCGAGCTGTATCTCCAGTTCCCTAACTTGGTCCCTCAGGAGCTGCAGCTCGACACACCTGGTGCAGATATGGCCGTCCGGGAGGCTGGGAGACTCCAGGACCCCCCACATCTGACACCGAGCATAGAAAACTGGCCTCACACACATACTACCTACCTCACCTCGTCCCACTACTGCCTAAGCCCGTTGAACCAAAGCCCTACCACTCTGCTGCCCGCTCCGACGCTGCCCGCTGGAAATGGCTGCCTTCTTTTTAAACCTTTTGCGCTCTACTGGCTGATGTCACACACCTACGCAGTCTCTCCTCTCTTTAACCCAAGTAGTAAAAACTGCCTTCACTCCAAAAAATCAGCAGTTCACTCACAGACTTCTTGCTTTCCATGTTTTATTGTTCTACCACGTTGGTTCACAGTGGATTTAATTTGGCTTTTTGACACCCATCGAAAGAAAAAAGACTCTTTCATGTCAAAGTGAAAACAGATCTCTACAAAGTGATCTAACTTAATTACAAATACAAAACATGAAATAATTGATTGCATAAGTATTCACCCCCTTTAATATGACACAACAAATCATCACTGGTGCAGCCAATTGGTTTTAGAGGTCACATAATGTGTTAAATGGAGATCACCATGGTGTTTCAACCCCATTCACCTGTCTTCTTCCTGTAACATTTAGCATCCTTACTATGCAAGAACCTATTAACCTCTGCTTTAAATATACTCAATGATTCCACTGTTGATGACAATTGATTCCACAAATTCATTAGTCTCAGGGCAAAGAAATTCCTCCTCATCTCTGCTCTGAAGATGGACACCCTTCTATTCTGGGGCTGTGTCCCCTGATCCTAGACCCCACTATAGGAAACATCCTCTCCACATCCACTCTTTCTGTGTCCCCTGATCCTAGACTCCCCACTATAGGGAACATCCTCTCCATATCCACTCTATCTGCATCCCCTGGTCCTAGACTCCCCACTATAGGGAACATCCTCTCCACATCCACTCTTTCTGTGTCCCCTGATCCTAGACCCCACTATAGGAAACATCCTCTCCACATCCACTCTTTCTGTGTCCCCTGATCCTAGACTCCCCACTATAGGGAACATCCTCTCCATATCCACTCTATCTGCGTCCCCTGGTCCTAGACTCCCCACTATAGAGAACATCCTCTCCACATCCACTCTATCTAGAGCTTCAAATATTCAACTTCAGTGAGATCTCCCTTTCCCCCCACCCCATTCTGCTAAACACCAGTGAGTACAGGCCCAGAACCATCAAAGGCTTCTCTTACGTTAACCCTTTCACTCTCAAGATCATTCTCGTAAACCTCGCCAAGGCCAGCACATCTTTTCTTAGGTAAGGTGAAACTGCTTCTGTCCAAATGAGCAATTCAGAAGATGCAAGATATAAACATCCCTAAAAAGGGACAAGTTTTCTAAAGGCAGGGTGACACAACCGTGGCTAACAACTGAAGCCAAACCCAACATAAAAGCCAAGGAGAGGGCATATAATAGAGCAAAAATTAGTGGGAAGTTAGAGGATTGGAAAGCTTTTAAAAACTAACAGAAGGCAACTAAAAATTCATAAAGAAGGAAAAGATGGAATGTTGCTAAGCTAGCCAGTAATATTAAAGAAACACCAGGAGTTGTTCAGATGCATAAAATGTAAAAGAGAGCTGAGAGCAGATATCAGACCACTGGAAAATGATGTTGGAGAGGTAATAATGGGGGACAAAGAAATGGCAGACAAACTGAATACGTATTTTGCATTAGTCTTCACCGTGGAAAATTCTAGAAGTATGCTGTAAATTTGAGAGTGTCATGGGACTGAAGTGTGTGAAGTTGCCATTACTAGGGAGGAGTTTTGGGAAACTAAAAGTTCTGAAGGCAGATAAGTCTCCTGGACTAGATGGTATACACTCCAGGGTTCTGAAGAGACTGGAGGCATTAGTAAAATGATCTTTCAAGAATCAATTGATTTTGGCATGGTTCTGGAGGAATGGAAAATTGCAAATCCCACTCCACTGTTCAAGAAGGGAGAGAGGCAGAAGGAAGGAACTCAAAATCCAGTTACTCTGACCTCTGTATGGTCCTTTAAATATTGTTATGGAACCTGCCTCAGCCATTCCCGTTGGCAGCTTGCTCCACGTGCCCAGCCTGGCAGAGTTTACAAGGTGCCCCTCAGGCTATAAGACTATAAGACCATTTGGCCTATCGAGTCTGCTCTGCCATCATGGCTGATCAAATTATCCTCTCAGCCCAAATTTCCTGCCTTCTCCCTGTATCCCTTCATGCCCTGACCAATCTACCAACCTCTGTTTTAAATATACAGAAAGATTTGGCCGTGGCAAAGAATTTCTGAGATTCACCACTCCCTGGCTAAAGAAATCCCTCATCTTCTCTGTTCTAAAAGGATTCCCCTCTATTCTGCAGCTGTGTGCTGTGGTTTTAGACTCTCCCATCATAGGAAACATCCTCTCCACATCCACTCTATCAAGGCCTTTCACATTCAAGAGATTTCACCGAGGTCACCCCTCATTTTTCAGAATTCCAATGAATACAGTCCCAGAGCCATCAAACACTCTTCATATGACCAAACCATTCAAACCTGGAATAATTTTTGTGAACCTCCTTTGAGCCCTCTCCAGTTTCAGCACCTCCTCCCAATACTCCAAGTGAGGCCTCACCAGTGCTTTATAAAACCTCAACATTACATCCTTGCTTTTACATTCTAGTCCTCTCGAAATGAATGCTAACATTGCATTTGCCTTCCTCACCACAGACTCAACCTGCAAATTAATCTTTAGAATCCCTTTGCACTTCAGATTTTTGTGTTTTCTCTACATTTAGAAAAGTGTCAACCTTTCATTTCCTCTACCTAAGTGCATGACTGTACACTTCCCAACATTGTATTCCATCTACCACTTTATTGTCCATTCTCCTAATCTCTATGCCCTTCTGAAGCCTCCCTCCTTCCTCACAACTACCTGCCCCTCCACCGGTCTTCATATCATCTGCAAATTTTGCAACAAAGCCATCAATTCCATCATCTCAATCATTGACATTTAATGTGTAAAGAATCTGACCCAACACAAACCCCTGTGGAGCACCACTAGTCACCAGCAGCTAACCAGAAGAGGCTCTTTTTATTACTCTTTGCCTCCTGCCAATCAGCTACTGCTTTATCCATGCTGGAATCTTTCCTGTAATACCATGGGCTCATAGATTGTTAAGCAGCCTCATGTGGAGCACCTTGTCAAAGACCTTCTGAAAATCCAAGTACACAACTTCAACCATTTCTCCTTTGTTTGTCCTGCTTGTTATTTCATCAAAGAATTCCAACAGATTTGTCAGCCAAGATTTTCTCTTGAAACCATGCTGAATATGGCCTATTTTATCACGTGCCTCCAAGTACCTTGAGACCTCACCCTTAATAATTGACTCCAACATCTTCCCAATCACTGAGGTCAGACTAACTGGCCTATAGTTTCCTTTCTTCTGCCTCTCTCCCTTCTTGAAGAGTGGTGTGACATTGGTAATTTTCCAGTCTTCCGGAACCATTCCAGAATCTAGTGATGCTTGATGGATCATTACTTATGTCTCCACAATCTCTTCAGCCACCTCTTTCAGAACCCTGGTGTAAACCATCGGGTCCAGGTGTCTTATCTACTTTCGCACCTTTCAGTTTCCCAAGAACCTACTCACACACTTCACGCTTCACACTTCACACACTTCATGGCCCCTGACTACTAGAACTTCCACCTTCCTGCTAGTGTTTTCCCACAGTGAAGACTGATGCAAAATACTTACTCAGTTCATCGGTCATTTCATTGTCCCCCATTACTACCCCTCCAGCATTGTTTTACAGTGATCTGATATCCATTCTTGTCTCACTTTTATGTTTTATACTTTATGAATCTGAAGATACTTTTGGTATCTTCTTTAATGTTACTTTTGTAATCTATCGTTACCTTCTTAATGGCTTTTTAGTTGCCTTCTGTTGGTTTTTAAAAACTTCCCAATCCTCTAACTTCCCACTAATTTTTCTCTACTATATGGCACCCCCCTTTAGCTTTTATGTTGGGCTTTGATTTCTCTTGTTAGCCTCTGTTGTGGTATCAGTCCTTTAGAATACTTCTTCCTCTTTGGGATGTACAGTTTATATCCTCTGCCTTCCAAATTGCTTCCAGAAATTCCAGCCATTACTGCTCTACTGTCATCCCTGCCAGTGTTCTTTTCCAATCAATTGTAGCCAATTCCACTCTCATGCCTCTGTAATTCCCTTTACTCCACTGTCATACTGGTACATCTGACTTCAGCTTCTCCTTCTCCAATTTCAGGGTGAATCTGAAGGGTTCTTTTACTGTAAACTCTCTAATCAGTTCTGGTTCATTGCACAATACCCATTCCAGAACAGCTGAACCTCATGTGGGCTCAACCAAAAGCTGTTCTAAACAGCCATCTCATAGGCATTCTAGAAAAACCCCTTCTGGAATCCAGCTCCAACTTGATTTTCCCAATCTACCTGCATATCGAAATCCCCCCATGACCATTATAACATTGGCTTTTTGGCATTCATTTCTATCTCCCATTGTAATAAGGCCACATCCTTATTACTCTTTGGGGGTCTGCATGCAACTCCCATCAGGGTATTTTTGCTCTTGCCATTCCTTAGCTCTATCCACAATGATTTAACACCTTCTGACGCTATTTCACATCTCTCTACTGATTTGATTTCATTTTTTACAAACAGAGCAAACCAACCCTTCTGCCCTCCTGCCTATTCTTTCAAAACAATGTGTATCCTTTGACATTAAGTTCCCAGCTTGAACCTTCTTTCAGTTCTTTAAATGATCTTTAAATCTTTCCCTTCTCTCTTTAAACCCACATCCTCCAGTTTTGGAAATAGTTTTATATGCTTTCACCTTATCAATGATTTTATGATTATTTTACACATCTCTATGAGATTGCCTCTCATTCTTTTATGCTCAAAGATATGAAGTCCTAGTCTGTCCAACTCTCTCCTCGAGTCTTGTCAGCATCGCTATAAATCTCGTCCACATCCTTTTCAATTTAATTAGTTCATCACCACCAGAAGGGATAGGTTGTTGTCACCTTGCAAGTTCTCACATATCTTTGGTTGGAGAAGAAAATGTCAGAGTTCATCTTTCATTATTAGAACACAGAAATGTACAGCACAGTACAGGTCTTTTAGCCCACCTTGTATTGTCGACCCTTTAACCAACTCTAAGAACATTGTAAGTTTCTCTCTTATGTAGCCCTCCATTTTTCTATCATCCATATGCCTATCTAAGAGTTTCTTAAAAAACCCTAATGTATCTGCCCCTACCTCTGTCTGTCAGAGATCATCTAGCATTTGTGAGGAATTTGTACTGTTTGGAGTTTTTATTTCTTAAAACCAAGACAAATGACAGCAGGAACTTAGATTCATACCAGCATGGTCTGAGGAACGCACCAGCAGAAGGACTGAGGTGCATTAACAACTCATTTCTCTCTCTGCTGTGATCTACTGGTAAACATAGTGAGTTACTGAAGCACAGTAGCATGCTACTGATTAGAGTTCTGGTCATTATTCCAGAGCAGAATTTCAAAGTGGTTGTGGGTAGATCTCTGGAATGATCCTGAGTGTGGGATTAGAGTGTATGGAGGCTGGTGTTTCACTACAATCTGAGTCACTCTTTCACTATTATTCTGTGGCTTCCTCAGTCTTGGCACATGTTAAGCACAAGGCACGGTAATTCCAGACCACGTCAAACTAACTGTAGACGGGCCAATGAGTCATCACTACCAGCATTACTGTGGAGATTCTGCCCTTTGGCTGACAGCTTGGATGTTCCTGAGAGCTGATGAAGTTCACATCTCGTTTCCTCCTCAGTATCAGGAAATCTGAGAATTTCCACATTGTCAGCAATTTCACTTGAAAGTCACTTGGATCACATTTATTCCCCATTAGAAACAGAAACTTAACATCATAGAAATCTACAGCACATTACAAGCTCCATGTACATATCTAAGAGTCTCTTAAAAGACCCAGTTGTATTTGCCTTTGCTGGCAGTGCATTCCATACACCCACCACTCTCTGTGTGAAAAACTTACCTCTGACTTCCCCTTGTATTTACTTCCAAGTACCTTGAAACGATGCCCCGTCACATTAGCCATTTCAGCTCTGGGAAAAACCTGCTGGCTATCCACACAATCAATACCTTTTGTCATCGTTTACACCTCTATCAGGTCCTCCGTCACTCCAAGAAGAAAAAGCCAAGTTCACTCAACCTATTCTCATAAGGCATACTCTCCAATCCAGGCAACATCCTTGTAAATCTCCTCTGCACTCTCTATAGTATCCACATCCTTCCTCTAATGAGGTGAACAGCACTGAACATGGTACTCCAAGTGGGGTCTAACAAATGTCTTAACACACGAACATACCTACAAACTCCACTCCATCTGAACCCCTGCTCCAAGGAGATGGCAGTCAGTACTAGGAAAGTTTATATCACCCATCACAACAACCCTATTATTACTGCACTGGTCCAGTATCTGCCTCCCTGTCTGCTTCTCTAAGTCTCTGTTCTTATTGGGGGGGGGGGGTCGCTAACAAAACTAGAGTTATTGCCCCCTTCCTGTTTCTGATTTCCCACTCACAATGACTCAGTAGAAAATCCCTCCGCTACTTCCTCTTTTTTTGCAGCCATGATTAGCAGTGCCATTCCCCCACCTCTTTTGCCTCCCTCCTTGATCTTTTTGAAACATCTAAAGCCTGGCACACTCAGCAGCCATTCCTGCCCCTGAGTCATCCAAGTCTCTGTAATGTTGTAATGGCCACAGCATCATAGTTCCATGTATTGATCCACGCTCTAGGTTCATCCACCTTGCTTATGACACTCCTTGCGTTAAAATAGACACATCTCAAACCACCTGGCTTCTTTGGTCTGTTATCTGCCTATCCTCCTTCAGAAACTCCCTACAAGCTCTCACTACTCGTGCGCCAAACACCCCATCCTCTGCCTCTTTGCTTCGATTCCCACCCTTCCCAAAAGCATTAAGCAAACCTCCCTCCCAGGGTATCGGCTCCCCTCCAGTTCAGGTGCAACCCGTCCCCAGAAAAGATTCCAATGAACCAAGAACATGAAACCCTGTCCCCTGCACCATCTCCTCAGCCACTCTTCATCGTCCTGGTCTGACCTTCCCCAGCTCGTGGCACTGGGAGTAATCTGTAGATTACCACCTTGGAGGTCCTGCTCTTCAGCCTCCTTCCTAACTCCCTAAACTTACTGCACAGGACCTCTACGTCATTGATACCAACATGTACCACGACCTCCAGTTGCTCACCAACCTCCCCCCCCCCCCCAAGAATACACTGCAACCACTCAGAGACATCCTGGACCCCAGCACCTGGGAGGCAAAATACTATCCTGGTGTCTCTTTTGCTGCCACAGCATCTCTTATCTGTCCCCCTAACTACTGAGTCCCCTATTGCTCCATCTGACTTCACCCTTCCCTTCTGAGGCTCAGCACCAGCTGCTGCTGCCTTGCCCAGATAGGTCATCCCCCTCAGGAGTATCCAAAGGGGTTTTCCTGTTGCTGAGGGGAATGGCCACGGGGGAACCCTGCACTGACTCCCTTCTCCCTTTACCTATCCCAGTGTTCACCCATCTACTCCCTGAATCCTGCACTCTGGGTGTAACCACCTGCTCAAAAGTCTTATCTATCGATTGCTCTGCCTTCCGGAAGATCCTTTGTTTGTCCAACTTCAGCTCCAGCTCCTTAATGTGATCTTTCATGTGCTGGGGTCGGCTGCACTTCAGTGAGACCATCACGTCCCATGAATTCCCACATCCTACAGGAGGAGCATTCCACTGCCATATCTGCCTGCACGGTACAAGAGACGACCACGACCAAATCTCCTAACCTGTTCCTTTGGCCTCAGCCTCTGACCTCAGCTCTCACCGCTGCCATCCTGCTTGACCCTGCTGTACTTTTATTTAATTCGCAGTGCTCTACTCTCGCCGCTGATTGGACCCCTGCAATATCCAAACACCTGCAAAGTTCTCCTTCAACACCAGCCTCGCCAGTCTGTGCTCTGCTCTCGATGCTGACAGGACCCCTGCAATATCCAAACACCTGCAAAGCTCTCCTTCAACACCAGCCTCGCCAGTCTGTGCTCTGCTCTCGATGCTGACAGGGCCCCTGCAATATCCAAACACCTGCAAAGCTCTCCTTCTACACCAGCCTCGCCAGTCTGTGCTCTGCTCTCGATGCTGACAGGACCCCTGCAATATCCAAACACCTGCAAAGCTCTCCTTCTACACCAGCCTCGCCAGTCTGTGCTCTGCTCTCGATGCTGACAGGACCTCTGCAATATCCAAACACCTGCAAAGCTCTCCTTCTACACCAGCCTCGCCAGTCTGTGCGTAACCTCTCGATGCTGACAGGGCCCCTGCAATATCCAAACACCCATGAAGCTTTGCTGATCTGAACAACACGTAAACCTCTTGACCATGTCTGTATACTTCTATGCATCGAGTTGTTGCCACATGATCGGCTGCTCAGATATTTGCATTAACAAGAAGGTGTACAGGGTACCTAATAAAGTGGCTACTGAGTATGAGGTGAAAAGAAAAGTTTCTGAAGTAACTCGATGTGGCCGTGGTGGTTCCTCTGGCAGATGTGCGTATGAGCTTTCATTGGTTGTTGGAATATGGTTTTATTTTTAAAGTAAATTTTATACATAATAAAATCTGTATTCAAGTGCAACAGAAAAACACTGCATGGATCTTTAAGTTTGTATTGTTGTTCAGTCTGTACATTCAATGTCAGTTCGGTATATTAGTAGTGAGTAAATATTTGTATACGTAGCACCACTGCCACTTGTGGGGTGACCGCTGGATATTTGAGGGAACATTCCATCAGACCTAGTGACAGAAGAAAGGACTCTATACTGTGGTCATTCCCCACAAAGCCTCCACATGGGCTTCATAATACTTCAGTTCATCCATCAGCATGTCCTTCTACAGCCTGGACTGGAAGACCAAGTTTTGGGCAGGCCGATGGGTATCTTTCATTGATCTTCCGGCAGCTGCGGACACGTGTGTGTGTGTGTGTGTGTGTGTGTGTGTGTGTGTGTGTGTGTGTGTGTGTGTGTGTGTGTCTATGTGTGTGAGTGTGTGTGTGAGTGTGAGTGTGTGTGTGTCAGTGTGAGTGTGAGTGTGTGTGTGTGTGTGAGTGTGAGTGTGTGTGAGTGCGAGTGTGTGTGAGTGAGTGTGTGTGTGAGTGTGTGTGTGAGTGTGTGTGTGTGAGTGTGTGTGAGTGTGTGTGTGAGTGTGAGTGTGTGTGTGTGAGTGTGTGAGTGTGTGTGTGTGAGTGTGTGTGTGAGTGTGTGAGTTTGTGTGTGAGTGTGTGTGTGTGAGTGTGTGTGTGAGTGTGTGTGTGAGTGTGTGAGTGTGTGTGTGAGTGTGAGTGTGTGTGTGAGTGTGTGAGTGTGTGTGTGTCTGTGTGTGAGTGTGTGTGTGCGTGCGTGTGTGTGAGTGTGTGTGTGAGTGTGTGTGTCTGTCTCTGTGTGTGAGTGAGTGAGTGTGTGAGTGTGTGTGAGTGTGTGAGTGTGAGTGTGTGTGAGTGTGAGTGTGTGTGTCTGTGTGTGTGTCTGTCTATGTGTGTGAGTGTGTGTGTTAGTGTGTGTGTGTGTGAGTGTGAGTGTGCGTGTGAGTGTGTGTGAGTGTGAGTGTGTGTGAGTGTGAGTGTGCGTGTGAGTGTGTGTGAGTGTGAGTGTGTGTGTCTGTGTGTGTGTCTGTCTATGTGTGTGAGTGTGTGTGTTAGTGTGTGTGTGTGAGTGTGAGTGTGCGTGTGAGTGTGTGTGAGTGTGAGTGTGTGTGAGTGTGAGTGTGCGTGTGAGTGTGTGTGAGTGTGAGTGTGTGTGTCAGTGTGAGTGTGTGTGTCAGTGTGAGTGTGAGTGTGTGTGTGTCTATATGTGTGAGTGTGTGTGTGAGTGTGAGTGTGTGTGTCAGTGTGAGTGTGAGTGTGTGTGTGTGTGAATGTGAGTGTGTGTGTGAGTGTGAGTGTGAGTGTGAGTGTGAGTGTGAGTGTGTGTGTGTGTGTGTGTGTGTGTGTGTGTGTGTGTGTGTGTGTGTGTGTGTGTGTGTGTGTGTGTGTGTCTAGGAACTACGTATAGTCACAGAGCTCTCTGCCCGGAATGAACTGAGACAAGGACATGTGCATCCTTAAACATCCTCTCAGCAGCTCCACAGTCTGCAGAGAGGTGGGTGACCGTCTCTTCCCCACTGTGGCCATTCTGAGAGTTGAGATTGAGATTTTGACAGCACAGGAAGGCTCTGACTGGGACTCCTCTGACCTTCAGCCAGGTGAAGTCCTGGTGCTCATTGGTGATGTCTGATGATTCGGACGGGCTCCTCAGGAAACCTCTGTCCATCGAATCCCTGACTCATGCTGTCTGAAGACCATTCTGTGCTGACCACTGTGATGGATTTCTAGTCCAAATAATTTTTCAGGAAGAATTTTTACGCAATGGATAGGCTGTGAGGCAGTGTTCGGCTGACTGCGACCGTGTATGTTAGAGTGGGTAGGTTGGAGAGTGGGCAAGCGGCTTGCTTTGCTGTTGTCTTGTTTTGTTGTGGGAGGGAGAGAGATTGATTGATTTTTTTCAGGAAGTAGATCTGTGTTATGTGTGAGCAACTGCTTCAGATCTTGAGACATCGAGACAGCCGAGACTCTGGCAGCAGATGTCACAACGCAATTGAGCAGACATGTTACCTTCAAGTCACACCCAACACTTGCACAGCTTCTCTCTCACTCTGATTTTTAAATTTTCATTGAACCCCACATCTGCGGGGTGAAAGCCCCCGGCCCATCCCAGATGTGTGGAATGTTAGTGGAGACGGCCTTTGTCACACTCAGTAATAGTGAACAGCCGGTCACACTCAATAACAGTGTGCTGGTATGTCACACTGTGATAGTGAACAGCCAGTCAAACTCAATAACAGTGTGCTGGTATGTCACACTCGGTGATAGTGAACATTATGTCACACTCGATAGTGTGCTGATATGTCACACTCAGTAATAGTGAACAGCTGGTCACACTCAATAACAGTGTGCTGGTATGTCACACTCAGTAATAGTGAACTGCTGGTCACACTCAATAACAGTGTGCTGGTCATCATCATAGCTTGTCACACCAGACAGTCAGCCACTCTGGTGTTGTTTGGTTGACGTTGAGCAGGTCCGTGTCAGCTAAATCAGGAGAGAGTGGGCAGTTGTGCAGAAGGTGTTCAATGTTCTGCACCCTTCCCCCGCACTCCAGGATTAGTGAACAGCCTGTCACACTCAGTAATAGTGGCTGGTATGCCACAATCAGTGATAGTGTGCTGGGCTGTTGCACTTTGTAATGGTGTGTTGGTGTTATCTTTTGGATGCAATGGCCTGAAAGGCAATGGGCCAGATACAAAGCACTCAGTCCGACTTGATGGAATAGTATACGGAGAGCAAGGGAGTGAGGCGAATCACACAAAAAGACACAGGAGCAGAATTAGGCCATTCGGCCCATTCCATTCTGGCTGATCCCTGATGCCACTCAAACCCATTCATCTGCCTTCTTGCCATATCCTTCGATGCCCTGACCGATCAGGAAAGTATCAACTTCCACCTTAACTATATCCACGGACCTGGCCTCCACCGCAGTCCGTGGAACTGTATTCCATCTGCCACTTTATTGTCCATTCTTCCAATCTGTCTCAGTCCTGCTTCAACCGCATCACTTCCTCAGCATCACCTACCCCTCCACTATCTTCATATCATCTGCAAACTTTCCCTCAAAGTCATCCACTCCATTATCCAAATTATTGAGAGACAATGTAAAAAGTAACCTCCCTATACAGACCCTAGAAGAAAGCCACTAGTCACTAACAGCCAACCAGAACCCCCCACCCCTCTTATTCCCACTGGCTGCCTATCTGCCATTAGCCATAGGATTTTATCTGGTTAAGCAACCTCAGTGTGGTATCTTATCAAATGCTTTCTGAAAATCCAGGTAAATTATATCCACTGCTTCTCCTTTGTCCACCCTGCTTGCTATTTCCATAGATATCTCTAACGATCCTCCGTAGATTCGATGGACCAAACGGTCCCGATGAAAGATCTCGGCCTGAAAGGTCGACTGTTTGCTCTTTTCTGTAGGTCCTGCCCGGCCTGCTGAGTTCCTCCAGCATTTTTTATTTGTTGTTGTTTCTCATTTCAATCATCTGCAGAGTTTCTTGTTCTTGTCATCAGTCTCTTTGCTAGTTTTACAAAGTGACAACCACCTGAGGCAAGATATCAGGGTGCGTCGGGATCATATGCTTCCAAGAACGTAATTAACCGCATTCGTTTTTCTCTGTCGTAATCCTCAGGACTTCCCACACAACGTCTCGGAGTCTGGTGAACGGGTACAGTAAAGTTTAAACAGTTTCGTTGGGTTTTCCTCGGGCGGTTGTGTAACACGGAATGTCCTGGTTTGGGAGGTTTTTAAGCTGCTATTAGCCTGTGCCCAGACCATTGATCGGAGCGGGTGCTGCCATGAACGGACAAACCAGGTGAGAGGCTGGTACGATCTGTACCCACTGGAACAGGTGCTGACAGACGAGGGTATACTGCGTGTGGAACGGGGTCGTTGTCGAGGAATGGGAGAAGCTCTTCACTGAGAGGGGGGAGATTGGCCAGATCAGTACATCCGCCGACTGATTTGCGATAGATGGGAGGGCAAAGGGTGGGTTAACCTGCGGGCCAAGGTCGCTCAGAGGCGGGCAGATGGACAGGAATGGAGAGGTCGAGATTGAAAAGGATCAGAGTTTGGGAGGGGGTGGAGAGGAGGTCCGGGTGCAAAGGGTTCAGGAGTTGAGGGAACGTTGGGCGGGGACAGGTGAGGCGTGGGCATCAGGGTTAGGGATGAGGAAATCAGATGAAGTAGGGGAGGGGGTTAAATGGAGAGAGATGAGGGGTGGAGAAAATTGAGGCATTGGGAGCGAGTCCGGTCTGGAGATGGGTCATGTCTGGCGCGTAGTGGTGGAAAGGGGTCAATGTTAGGAGAGAGTCTGAGTGGAGGAAGGTGAGTGTGGGGAGCGGTCAGGGGTGAGGAGGTAGGGGTGTAGAGGGATCTGGAGTGGAGAGAGGTGGTGGTGTCAATGTATCATGGGTACATGGAATGCGAGAGGTTGCTGCCCATCTTTGGGTTTCCCGGGGAGCTGCTGCTGGGGTTCTGGCTGCGCTTTGGTCCCACGCTCCTCATATGCAGTTCGGAAGGGGTGGGCGTGAGGCGGATCTCCCGGTGGACTTGCTCCTGGGCCTGGCCACGGTGGCCATTCACGGGTCTAGGCGGCTGAAAGCGGAGGGTGCTGCCCGAGCCGACTACCCACCTCCTTTCCGAGGATAAGATCCCGCCCGGCTGTCCTTGGAGAGGGAGTACGCGGACGTACTTCCGGGAGCGGTGGGCGCCCCGGGGTATTGACTGTTTTCAATAAGGTTCAATAGGTACAGTTGACGTCAGAGAAATGTATACAATATACATCCTGAAATTCTTTTTCTTCGAAAACATCCACGAAAACAGAGGACTGTCGCAAAGAACGAATGAGAGTCAAACGTTAGAACCGCAAGCACCCCCAGCTCCCTCCTCCCACGCATAAGCAGTAGCAAGTCAATGAACTCCCTCCCCACCCCAAAAGCACCTCCACCGAGCACACAGACTGAGTGTCCCAAGAACTACTCGTTCACCCGCTCGTTCGACATACCACAGGCGCTCTCTCTCTCTCTCTCTCTCTCCCTCTCTCTCTCTCTCCCACTCCCTCTCCCTCTCCTTCTCCCTCATAGGGAAAAAAGAGGTACCCCTGTTTCACAGCGAGAGGGGAGACATAACGGACAGCTCGCTGATTTCAGGTGTTAAAAATCTGTTGCGTCGATTTTTCCGAGCTCTGTGCCCAAAAAAAAACCTCATGTTTCTGCCCACGGCAGCTAGCCCGCTGCTTCCGATCTTCCTCTGACGGCCTTGGATCAGCCCGTCCCCAGAGCCACGAAAACCCGGCACCCCTAAGACGTGCTCGTTTTCCAGGCCACGTCCTTGGGTTATCAAAAAGCGGCCGGTCCTGAGGCCCTGAGAGCGGGTCCCACTCCCGTAAAGAATCGAAGGTCAGGATCTTCAAAATATTTTGAAGGGGGGGGGGGGGAGGGGGAAGATAATAAAGATGGAAATAGAGCAGTTCCGAAGATGCAAGCAAGGGAGCCGCCGTTTCGCCGTTTCCGCCCTCCTTTTATAGACTATAGTAACCATATTTTATTTTGAGTGTACTTACTGTTTTGTAAATATTGAATGTCTCCTGTATCCTGTGTGTGTGTGTGTGTTATTAATACAATATTATAGTTGTGTTTAAAAAAGGTGGGATCGTGACTGGTAGGAGTTTGTGGTGGGGGGAGGGGAGTCATTAATTGAGGATCAGAAGATGGGAGTCGGTGAATGAGACTATCTGATTCTAGATCCCAGTGTTGATCAGTCCAGGCTAGTTAACCCACAGCGCGCGACTTACCCTGCTCGCTGTTGATGTCTGTGAGCATATTTGCTGGCGTGTAGGTCTGGTGTATCAGACTGGTGTTCCTGTGTAGGAACCGTCCAATTGCATTTCACCAACGCTTGGTTAGGATTGTCAGAGAAGCTGATAGAAAGCGAACCGTGAAAGACCACCATTTGTCTTTTGGAAAAACGCCTTGGTTTTGGCCGCTGCCCGGAGAGTCGCTGTGTGCTTGATGGGTGAAAACTATGAGTGGGACGGTGGGGTCCTCCTTTGTTTCAAACCTGCAGATGCTGGAAATCCAAAGCAACGCACAGAAAATGCTGGAGGAACTCAGCAGGTCAGGCAGCATCTATGGAAAAGAGTCAACAGTCGACGTTTCAGACTGTTTGGCCTTCCATTCTTGTTGACGTTCTCATCTCTGGACGGAACATCAGAGCATGATCTAGGGGTGAACATCAGTTCAAGGGTAGACTGTGTGAAGCTCTCTTCCTCTAGTCATCAGGGTGTTCTACAAAACAAACCCATTTATTGTTTTCATGTCCGTTTTTGTAATTGAACCGAAACGTCACAAATAATTAATAACCTCAGTTATTTCAAAACATAACTGCAAACTTAATTTGACACCGGCAGGGTGAAAATATTACAGCCGGCTGCAAGAGTCCTGCCCTGTAGTGAAGGAGAGATGTAGTGTATTCAAGATTGCTCAATGTCACGTGTAAAGGAGAACGAAATACTCCGCATCTGATGCAGCACAATTTTTTTTTAAAAAAGCACAATAAATACAAATACATTAAGATAGCTTATATTCATCGATTGATTGTATGTCCATAATGCTACGTACAGGAGAGTCTGTACAAAAAGAGACGGACAGCAAAAAATCTAATAGTGGTGGTTGTGGGTGTGGAGGGGTGGGTTAGTGAGTGGAGGTGTTGATCAGTCTCACTGCTTGGGGAAAGTAACTGGTTTTGAGTCCGGTGGTCCTGGTGTGATGCTGCGTAGCCTCTTCCGTGACGGACACAGCGGACACAGGTTCCACCTGTTTTCCGAGACAGTCTAAAAGCCCTCTGCAACCAATAATTGTATGAATAGCTCAACAAGTTTTATCTGTCTGTTCGGATCTCTAGTCTTATCGGGGTAGTACCATCTCAGAGCAGTACCGCAGGACAACCAATTTTATGTCTGACGTCGGATTATACCATGTAGTTGTGTATTCATTTATTAATCTAACTAATAAAGGGTTAAAAGTTAAAAAAGAGAATCGGCCGTGGACTGGTGAGGTGGCAATGCGGCCATGTGATCGCAGTGGGTCGGGGCTTTGCCCCAGAGGCTGAGGGCACGGATCTGGCCGTGCTGCGTCCCCACCTTTAGTAATTTATTCATGTTAGGAGAAGCCTCTTGGGCCATTTAATAAGCTCACCCTCGGGCGAGTGAGAAGTCGCCGCGTGCCGGTTGATCACCGACTCCCTTCTGCTGACTGTCGTGGGTTCCGGAATGATGGAGCTTCCCCACTCCCTTCTCCGCATGGTGCCCGGGGCAGTTTCGGTTAATGTCTCTCGGTCCAGGGTCCACAAGCTTCTGAGGAAGTTTGAATCTGAGCCGAACCGCCGAGAATTAAAAGTTAGAAAAAAGAACACAACAACTTTGGAAATGTAGGGTCATAGGAAGTGAACCTTGTGCGTAGGTGCATGGGGTGGCGGGGAATGAGACAGGGGATGAGGGGCCGATTCGCCTCTTGTGGTCGGACACTCCTGTGGTCCTGTTGTAACATCTCCTGTGGAGAAGACCCTGCCGAATGCAGGTCCACGCCCGCGCTCCAGGCGCACCCGCCCGGCTGTGTTGAGAACACGCCGCTTCTCAGGTCCGGGTCACACCAGCCGCATGCTCCTAACCTGGAGTCACCTGGCACGGTGGGGTGGCGGAGTCGATCGGGAAAACCTCCTGACCCTTTTGCTCCTGGACCTGGCTAAAATGGCCATTCATAGCTCCAGGCGGCGGACAGACAACTGAACTGCTCAAGCTGATTGACTGCCCTCCCAATCCCCCTTTCCGGGGTTTCATCTGTGCCCGGTTTCCCGGAGAAGGAGCACGCGGTGGCCGTGGGTAGAGTGCGGGATTTCCGGGAGCGGGGGGCCTCTGGGGCTCGGTTGCGTTGCGGATAGTAATTTGAAGCTGTGCGTGGTGTGTTTATATAGGTGTGTGTATGTATATATATATGCTTTTGTCTGATATTGTAGTCATCGAGTAAACTTTGCGTATATATAAAACAAAAAAAAGTCGATGCACACAGCCAGAATCACTCTCTTCAATCTCCACAGGGAAAGAATCCTGAATGATCGGCCCATAATAGGTGAGTGATGTTGGCTCTTCCACTGTGCTGATGTTCCGAACGTGATTATTCCAGGAGTGTGTGTGGTGGGTATTAATGGGGTAGGCGGGCTACCCGAGGCAGCGGTCTCACCAAGTCCCGTGGAGCAGGGACAGCGAAAACACAGAACGATGAAGTTTTGAGGGATAAGAGAGGGTTATCTTCCCTCGGGCTGGTGGATCCTTGTATCTCCCCAGCTGTTGGAACATCATCCTGAAACATTGTTTTTTTCGCTCCGCCAGCGCTGCCTGAGCTGCTGAGAGTTTCCAGCAGTTCCTGCTGTGTTTCAGGTTTCCTGCATCTGCAGTGATTTCCTCTAGAGTTACCCTAGCGCCTGGCTTTACTCTTCCCTGCTCGAGGAAACATTCTGTCCGACCCAAGCCAAACTAAGAATTCTTTTTCGAATATAGAACAGTACCGCGCAGGAGCAGGCCCTTCGGCCCACAATGTTGTGCCGAATCTATCAAAAACCAGCTTCGGCACCGCTTTCTCCCTCTCAGGCGAAAGGCCATAGACTGTTAACACGTCCGGCGCTGCTTCACTCCGAACACAGTCCTAGTGAACATGACTTGCGCCTCAGAAGCCAAGTTATTGGACGATATATTTGTGTCTGTCCCTGGGGAACTTCTAGCCTGACAGAACGTCCGTCTGTCAGAGAGTTTTTGAGAGTGTTACAGCCTCCTTCAGTGACAGGAGGACAGATCTTTCCTTTGAGATATGGCGCTTGCTCTCTCTCTCTCTCTCTCTCTCTCTCTCTCTCTCTCTCTCTCTCTCTCTCTCACGCTTCCTCTTACGCTAGGGATCTTGGCCCAGCACACGGTGGATCACCTGTCCAAGATGGCCCAGACGTACGTGTCCTCTTCCAACGTAAGACACCTGGAATCGGCCGGATGCAGAGTGGCAGTGATCAGGTGAGTCTTGCCCCATAGAGCTCACTCAGGTGGTGGTCTTAAACCTGCCGAGAACGTGGGGGAGACTCGGAATGAGAGGGAGGGCGAGGGGATGAAAGGAGCGAGCAAGCGAGTGTAAGAGTGAGATAGCGACGGAAGAGCAGGAGTGAGGGACTGCTGGGCTGAGGGTGAGAGGAGACCGAGGAGGAGTGAGTGAATGGGAGAATGAGTGAGTAGGAGGGCGAGGAAAGGGAGGGTCGATGAAAGGGCAGTGGGGCGAGCACGGAGGTGGATGGTGGAGCGGGGAGCAGTGTGGAATCTCACCCCGCCCACTCCCAAATAAACCCTGCATTGAATTGGTTGATAGCAGATTTAGCAACGACTCTATGAAGAGCAGAGGGTGGTATAGTTGGTTGAGAATTGGTACTGGAGACCTGTTAGTGAAAGCGGTAGGTCATTGACATAACTATAACTAGTGGTTGGGCTCAGAGTTCTGATCGACAGTTAAGGTCTTGGTTACAGTATGGGTGGGTGGTAAGGAGACTGTGACTGTGACTTTGTGACATCTGTGACTTTGTTGTGTTGAAATTGACCGTTGCGACTCTACATCGATCACCTTATCAACAAGATTTTCATTGCTAAACTCTGTCGGATTGAGAGGCGCTGGGAAAGTGGGGGATGTGTTCGGGGAGGGACGGGCTTGGGAACTGATATTGGATTGGGGAACAGTTTTGAAATTGTTTAATCCAGGAGATGAGAGTTGGGTGATAAATAGAGTTTAGTCTGGGATGAATTAGGAGGGGGGAGAATGTGGCTGTTCTGAGACAGGGCGTTGACTAGCTGTGACTGAAAGCCGTTCGTTGTTCTTGCAGATTGTTTCTCAGTGAATCTGAATATGAAAAAATATTTTACTCAATAAATGGGTAGGTATTTGACCAACCGTCCCCCTTCCTCATTGTATTGTCTCTGATCTTCGCGAAAGCTCTGCTCCCACCCCACCTTCATCGTCCCTGTGTCCGCACGGCGCTCCAGCCACTTGGCTGGGTCCTGGGACACTGGTCCCACTCCACGTATTCCTATCCTGAATACTGGACTCTCCGTCAGTCAGTGATTCGACCAGCCCCAATAAGTGGTCTCGGCCCGAAACGCCGACTGTTTATTCCCTTACGTAGATGCTACCTGACCTGTTGTGTTAGTCCAACATTTTGTGAGTGTTACCTAAGATTTCCAGCAACTGCCAAATCTCTTGCGTTTATGAATTGAAGTTACTCCCCGCACCCACCCCCGGTCCGGACCATCTGCTAACTCCAATGTTTGAGCGTAGCGCGCAGGTTCTATCAGTCGCCCAGACACCGCAGCAACCGTGCTGTCAGTAAAGCCCTTCCCACGGGGGCAGCTTCCTCCGCTTTGCCTGCCTTTCGAAAGGGTGTTTCCCCACACCCGCCCTCCCCGCTTTGAGCCGGGACTGGCTGATGGGCCGGCGTCACTGTTTGAGATCCCGACTTCTCACACAGGCGAGCCGTGTCCAGGTCTTCCCCCGCCGGAGCTAACCACCAGGGCCCTGTCATTCGAGCCGCTGCACACTGTGTTATGAAGCCACGATCACTCCCACCTCTTCCTCAGGATCTTATTCCCTGGCGGGGCCGTTGATCTCGAGAACTCCGAGTTCGCCCGGGTGGCCGGCATCTTCTACAGGCTGGCGTTGGAGGTCAGTGAAGGGTCGGGGGAGGGGGGGGGTCTGTGCTTATGTGTCGGAGACAGGCAAGCGAGGGAGGGCAGTATACTGCTCCTTTCGGAGGGGCCAGAGAAGGTACGCGAGAATGATTCCGGCAATGAAACGGTTAATATATAAGGACTGCTTGATGCCTCAATGAAGTGGGGGGGGGGGTCTCACTGAATTCTATCGAATTTCCAAAGACCTAGAGTAGACGTGGAGATGGTATTTCCTTTCGCGGGGAGTTTAGGACCAGAGGGCACGGCATCAGAATAGAGGGAGGTAGGTTTGGAATAAGACGAGGAGAAAGTCTTTAGCCACAGGGCGATGGAATTCATTGCTACCAACAGCTGTGGAGTCATTGAGAATATCTAAAACGGAGGTTGACAGGTTCTTGATTAGGTTGGAGAATGGGGTTGAGAGGGATAATAAATCAGCCATGACGGGATGGTGGAGCAGACTCGATGAGCCGAATGGCTTAGTCCAGCTCCCATGTCTTACGGTCTTATGAACCTGAGGAAGGGCCCCAGATTGTTTAGTGTCCCGTCAGAGTGGGCCAGGTCAGACCTCGGCCTCGCCCTTTGATTCACTGCAGAAGCAGTGTGTGTTGCCAGTCTGCACCCGACAGTCTGCCCAAAACCAAGCCAACCACACCCTGGGCAACAGCTCAGTCTGTTGACAAAAGTCTCCGGCGGTCGGGTAGCATCTGGAAGTGAAGAGAAATTCTGGATCCGGTATTAGGACTCAGTCCGGATGAGGAACCCAATTCTCTGACTCCGCACCCCGATTCAATCCCCGAATGAGGAAGATCCCCGGCTGTCCAGTTTGTCCTAAATCTCTCCACCGCCACCCAGCTATTCCATGGGCGGCTTTTCAACAAGGAACGTGGGCCTGGGGTGAAGGAGGACGAGGCTGGGATAATGAGGATGGGCTATTTTTTGTGCTCCGTTTGCTCGGTCTGTTTACGGTGCTGGCGGGTAACGGAAGGGGTAGTGGTGACCCTCTGGTGCCGTGATCGGGGTTCGCTGGGTTGGCAGCCAGGCTCCAGAGCACGAGGATCCGATGAGTGCTTCCCCGGGCTGGGGCAGGGTCTGGACGGGTGTATGGCTAACTGTCACATCTCTCTCCACCGCAGGCCTGTGACCAGGGCGATTACTTCCCGGTGTGGGGGACATGCCTGGGGCACCAGCTGTTGACAGCCCTCACAGCCGGCGAGAATCTGCTCAGCAGGACGAACAGCAACAACATGGCATTGCCGCTGGATTTCACTGACGGTAGGGAGCGCCCGGAGTGGGACTGGGGTGAGGGGTGGAGGGAGGTGAGGCCAGCGGATCGTGGCCGAGGAGTGTGGTCAAGATAAAAGGGGGGGCCAGAGAGGAGGAGATGCCATGAAGAGGCGTGGTCTAGAGCGGGGCGGGGCGAAAGTAAGAGGGCGTGGTCTGTTGGGCGTGGCAACTGAAGGGGTGGTCGAGGAGGCGGGGTCGTGGGGCGTGAGCAGGAGAGGGGCATCGCTCGATGTAAACAGCATCAGGAAAGTTGCCTGGAGTCTAATATCTCCAGTTCCTCCTTTCTGGCCAGTTTCCAAACCATCTGGTTCCTTCCCCGAAAACCCATTGGGTAAACTGAACAGCAGAGGACTCACTGTCTCTGGGTCCAAAGATCTTAGTACAGAAACCTCCATCCCAAGCGTCCGGAACACGGGAATAGAATCAGGCGGTTCACGGGGGAAGAACGACACCTTTTGGTATCCTTCCCCAGCGGCCTCGCTCAGAATTAGTAAACTAAGTTGGTAACTCGACTGAATCTGCAGATGCTAGAAATAAATAAAAACACAAAATGCTGACAGAACTCAGCAAGCCAGACAGCATCTATGGGAGGAGGTAGTGATGACGTTTCAGGCCGAAACCCTTCATTGAGGTTTCGGACCGAAACGTCGTCAGTACCTCCTCCCATAGATGCTGTCTGGCCTGCTGAGTGCCAGTATTTTGTGTTTTTATTAAGTTGGTAACTTGTTAGTTTGTTGGCGCGTGGATCGGTCTACTGATCTGAAGGTCACTTGTTCGAGCCTCAGCTGAGGCGGCGCGTTGTGTCCTTGAGCAAGGCACTTAACAACACATTGCTCTGCGACGATACCGGTGCCAAGCTGCTTGGGTCCTAGTGCCCTTCCCTTGGACAACATCGGTGGCGTGGAGAGGGGAAGGCCTGCAGCTTGGGCCACTGCCGGTCTCCCATACAACCCTGCCCAGACCTGCGCCCTGGAAACCTTCCAAGGCGCAAATCCACGGTCTCACGAGACTAACGGATGCCTTGTCACCCGGAAGTTTTCCTTGCATACTATTCATACTCATCATTGCATTAGAGTCATGGGGGGGGGGGGAGAACAATGCTAATCAGTAACGATGCAGAATGCAGTTTCAGAGAAAGGGCAGTGCAGTGAGCTGCAAGATGATAACGAGGTAGACTGTCTTATTATAGTCGGGTGCCATTCAATAGTCTGACAACAGCGGGATAGAAGCTGTCCTTGAGCCTGGCGGTACGTGCTTTCAGGCCCCATCTTCACCTCATTCTTCTTCACTTCATTCTTCATTGAGGATGGATCACTCGTCCCGGGACTCTGCTCACACCCACCCCTTTACTCCAGGGTCCATCTCCCAACTACAAGGCGACGTCATTCCGCGCAACCTTCAATTTAAATCCCTCTCAGGGCCTCTCTCTCGTTTGGTTCGGCCCCTGCCTGAGGCCAGTTAACAAGAGGACAAGAAAAGAACTGCATCAGATCAAAGGAAAAGACTCACTCATCAGATCAAAGGAAGACACCTACACACTTACACGGTCCCCCGTCACCCCACGTACACACCTGTACCGTCCTCCCCTACCCCACTCATACTCCTGTATTTCACTCTACCCACACTCCCGTTATGTTCTCCCCCACCCCCACTCCTGTCCGCCCCCCTCCAACACCTCACTAAGTATTAATTTCCGTCTCGTTACTTTTCAGAAGCGAAATCATGTAAAATGTTTAGAAATTTCACCCCAGAGTCGACGCGAATTTTATCAGAGACACCGCTGACCGGTAACTTCCACAAGTACAGCGTCACCCTGGAGGTAAGGGCATGGGGTGCGGGTGAGTGAGACCTTGGCAGTCGTGAGGGGTGGGATGGGAAGAGGAGGGTGGTGAGAGCGGGTGGGGCTGACGGTATGTATGTGTGTGGGGGGGTAGGTGGTGTTAGGGGGAGATCGGACAGGCAGAGGAGGGTGGTGAGAGCGGGTGGGGCTGACGGTATGTATGTGTGTGGGGGGGTAGGTGATGTTAGGGGGAGATCGGACGGGCAGAGGAGGGTGGACCGGGGTGAGATAAAGAGAGAGTATGGGGAGCGGCATTGAGGTGTGACAGTGGGGCTGACGGCAGGGAAAGGTTGTGGGGCGGTGGTGGGGAGAGGGTGCGAAGGAGAGGAGGATGGGGGAGCGGGGGTAGGGTGGGGACTGCTGTTGGGGAGCAGTCGGCTTTGAGTTACGGTGTTAGACAGGAGGAGTATGGAGGACATTAGGGATATGGGAGGCGATTAAGGGAAGGGCTATCGGGCGACAGAGGGAGCTGGAGGGAAAGGGAAGAGTGGTGCTGGAGAGTGAGAGTGGAGCTGGCGAGTGGGGAGGGGGTGATTAGGGATGACCGGCTCCTGGGGGGGGGGGGGACTGTGTGAGCGTTTATTCTCCCAAGGGACTAACGCGGTGGTTAATTTTAGACCTTCAAAGCGAATAAGAAGTTGAGCTTGTTCTACCGACTCATCTCCACCAACACTGACCGGCAGGGAGTCACCTTTGTCTCGACGATGGAAGGTAGGTGTAATCGGACCGGAGCCATACCCTCTGGCCTTGCTCCACCGCCCCACTGAAGAAAGGTGGGGTTTCTTGCTCTCGGGCACCGGTGCCTGGATCGACACAGTTTGGTGGAGGGTGTGTGGTATGGTGTGGAGGTGGGGGGGGGGGGGGGTTCGGGGTGGAAGAATAAAGCCCGGGGATCTCCAGCTGCGGCGGGCGAGGCCCCGGGGTTTGGTTCAGAGGGGTCCCTAAGGAACTCGCCGTTACTTCCAGGGCGCGGTGTATCCAACTGAGCCGCTCTCTGCCGTTGCAGCGTTCCGGTATCCCATTTATGGCACACAGTGGCACCCGGAAGCGAACCGCTACTTCTGGAACAAGAGCATGGATATTCTACACAGTTCCCTCGGAGTCAGGACTTCCTTCCTAATGGCCGAGTTCTTCGTCAGTGAAGGTGGGTCTTTAGAAACACTTTCTCAGTCAATTTAACACGATGCCCGTAGGAGAGGAGGGGGAATAGGCAGGAGAGCTGGGGGTATCACCCTTCTAGGGAGTCCAGCCTGGAGATCAACACACGTTTTGGTCTGTGTATCCGTCAGCAGTGATCAATCGTGTCTCCACCAGCGTCTGGGCGGAGGCAGAACGGAAACCTGAAGTCAGGGTGCAGAAAATATCACCCGGCCTATCCTATTCTGCTAGGCAAACATTAAGTAACAAATTATCCCAAGAGGCACCAAACACACGAGCAGTGAGTGGAATCAAAGACTGTCACAGAAACAGGATGCGACCAATAGGAAATGGACGGTCTCCAGTGCGGCTGCGAAAGGAGGATCGGGCATGAGGACAGCAACGCCATCCCGTTAAAATCCCAGAGCTATAGAAACGCCAACAGAGATTCCGGGGACTTCGTCCCTGGGGGCGGGGCGGGGGCGGAGATACACAAAGAAAATGGGCTACACCTGGGGACAGGACGGGTGAGCTGCTGTCAGCGGCCTCTATTCCTGCAATGTGATGGGCCTAAGATAAAGAAGAAGGGGCAGCGAGAGTTCGGCTGCGGTGTTCACTGGTTCCCCTCTGGCAGAAAGAATGGAGGCCCAGGCACCCTCGCCGTCACTCCCCCACCACACCCGCCGCTAGCCTTCTCCAATCTCTCTTCATAACTGGCGCGCTGCATCCCAGTGAATCCATGCACAGTCCAGACACTTCAGACGCAGTGTTTTCTCCTCCTTTTATCCTACTCTGAGATCGATCTTTCACACGTGTGCGAAAGTGTTTTTGAATTCCCCTAGTATATCCCCTATCCACCACCACTGGCAGTGCTTTCCACGCACCGTCCACCCTCTGTGTAGAAAACTTACCTCTGACAGCCCCTCTACTTTTCTCCAATCTTCTTAAAATTGTGCCCCCGTATTAGCTATTTTCTCCCTGGGAATGTCTGATCGTTTAATTCCTCGTATCATTTTGTACACTTCTAACAAGTCAATTCTCACTCTCGCTCGTTCCAAAGAGCTCGCTCAGACTATCCCCATAAGACCTAGTCTCTAATCCAGGCAGCATCCTGCCACATCTCCTCTGCACCCTCTCTAAAGCTTCCACATCCTTCCTGTAAGGAGGCGACCAGAACTGAACACAGTATTCCAAGTGTGGTCTAACCAGGGTTTTATAAAACTGCAGCATTACGAACTCTATGGTTTTTAAACCACAGTATCGCAACTGTGGTAAAACAAACGTTTCACAATTCTCTATCATGACCCACCTGCCCTTACATGTTATACCCTGACGTACCCCAATGTGCCTTCTTCGATACAGAAGCCCCACGTCCCTCGCCACCATGACACTATCAACAAACTTCTCTACTATGATACCTACATTAAAATCCAAATCATTGTTACACTTCACAGAACTCGGGGATCCAAGCTCCAAGCCCTGTTGAACCCACAGCCCTTGGACCTCCACCCACTGAAGTTCCTCTCTCCACTGTCCTTACCCCCACTGCGAATTTCATCCCAGTTACCATCTTCTCTGGCTCCTCTGCCCTCCTACTCCCCTGGTCAACCCGAGAGGTGGACGCTCGCCAACGCGTTGTAGACTTCACCGAACGCTCGACATTCATCACCCTCCCTGTTATTTCCACAAAGCTCGAAGTTACTTTCACCAGCTGTTTGTCCATGGTTAATTTGTACACCGGGCGCCGGCCCCCGCCCCTCCACATGTAAAACCCTGTCCACCATTGAACACATCTACATGGAACGCTGTCGCAGGACAGCAGCATCCATTGTCAAGTACAGCCCCCACCCCACCCAGTCGCTTCTCGCTGCTGCCATCGGAAAGAAGGTACAGGAGCTGCAAGACCCGCACCACCAGGTTCAGGAATAGTTACAGTTATTAACCCTTAACCATCAGGTTCCTGTACTAGAACGGGTAACTTCACTTACCCCAACATTGAACTGTTCCCACAACCTATGAACTCACTTTCAATGACTTTTCGTCGCATGTCTCGGTGTTTACCGCTTACTTATTTATTCCTGCTATGAACTCTCCACAGCCAGGAAAAACTTCCACCATTTAGAGGACGAATTAGAGGAAGACTCTATCCTCATTGATCAATACGCTCACACAGTGGACAGGACAGATCGCCGAATCGTCTACTTATTTTGACGGACCTGACGTGGATATCTAATGGAGTTCGTGCGCGGGCGAGGTAAGGTTTCCGGCCTGAGCACGAAACGTCCTCCAATTTAAACCCCCGTAACGCTGGCGGTGGACAACCCTGGGAACAGCGAAGCCGTTCTCTGTGGAGGGCAGGTCACCCATATTGGGTTAGTGACCTACTACCCCTACTGATGTGAGACTACCGATCTATAACTTTGAATGCAAACGAGGACTTCAGCTGTGAAGCTCTTGCAGACGGATCCCATCCATGGCCAGGCGCTCCGGCGTAGGAGCGATGTTCCGGGGGTATGTCCGTGCCCGGTCATCGTGGAGAGGGGACAAGAGGTGTCCACCGGCACTATGGCGGTGTTGCTGGACCACTGGGCACCACAAGGGTTAAATGCAAACTTTGACAGGGATGAGAACATTTTAATTTCTGGTATTATTGATTGTGTTAGTCACTGTAATTGTGTGTGTGTGCGTGTGTGATTGTGTGTGTGTGTGTGTGTGTGTGTGTGTGTGAGAGAGAGAGTGTGTGCGTGTGTGAGAGTGTGTGTGTGTGCGAGAGTGTGTGTGTGTGAGAGTGTGTGCGCGAGAGTGTGTGTGTGAGAGAGTGTGTGTGAGTGTGTGTGAGAGTGTGTGTGTGAGTGTGTGTGTGTGAGTGAGTGTGAGTGTGTGTGTCTGTCTCTGTGTGTGTGTGTGTGTGAGTGTGAGTGTGTGTGTGAGTGTGTGTGTGTGTGTGAGTGTGTGTGTGTGAGAGTGTGTGTGAGTGTGAGTGTGTGTGTGAGTGTGTGTGCGAGAGAGCGTGTGTGCGTGAGAGTGTGTGTGTGTGTGAGAGTGTGTGTGTGAGTGTGTGTGTGAGTGAGTGAGTGTGTGTGTGAGTGTGAGTGTGTGTGTGTGAGTGTGTGTGTGAGAGTGCGTGTGTGCGTGAGTGTGTGTGTGAGTGTGTGTGTGTGTGTGTGTGTGTGTGTGTGTGTGTGTGTGTGTGTGTGTGTGTGTGTGTGTGTGTGTGTGTGTGGTTGTGTTGTCCGTCGTGTCCAACAACGACAGGAGACCTGTGCTGGGGAGCTTTTGAAGTGGAAACGCCGTTGTTCTGGCGCAGTTCCACTCTCTGAACCTCGGAAATCCAAGTCCACTGGTCGCAGCGGTCGTCACAAAGCTGGGGTCTTTCTAGGTTGCGGTGGACGGCCGTGACTCCTGTGCCTCGCCATGCCTTTCCCTTCCGCGGAGAACTGCCTCCCCGGCCGTTGGATCTCACAGCAGATCTCATCTGGCCAGCCCGCTGGAGCTGACTTCCCCTGCTAGAAAAGGCATGTCCCTATCTCATCTGGGTATGAGGCCCGCCAGCTCTCCTCACCTGGTTTAGCCCGCTTGTCTAGGCGTTGTATCGGGGTGTGGCCGCGGTCGCCCGTAAGCAGAAAGAAAAGTCTTGAAAGCCTTTTACTCAGAGAGTGGTGAGTGCGTGGAATGGGCTGCCGGCAACGGTGGTGGTGGCGGATACGATAGGGTCTTTTAAGAGGCTTTTAGATAGTACATGGAGCTTAGTAAAATAGAGGGCTATGGGTAAGCCTAGTAATTTCTGAGGTAGGGACATGTTTGGCCAAGCTTTGGGGGCCGAAGAGCCTGTATTGTGCTGTAGGTTAAAAAAAAATCTTACCCAGATGGTGGATGTGATTAGTGCCAGAGTAGAGCTAACAGGGGGAGGGGGCAGGTGAAGCGGCGATCAGCCACCTCCGTGCTCCCCGTGTCCTTGTCGGCCATACTCCTCAGAATACTGTCTGTATCAGAGCCCAGTCTGCTCACGCCTCTCTCTGAACCACCGAGGGTTTGGACGGCGACCGCACACCGCGCGAGAACGGTCCAGCACGTTGCTTCGACAGAGCAAGGTCCCAGAATTTGACGGGTGATTTTTTTTCCCCTTTAGCATTCATCGAGGGAGCAATATTGCTCAGGGCTCCGGGAGGATTTCTGCCAGGATGGAAGGGGCGACCTCAGGGTGAATACGAGTGTCAAATGACGAACTGGAGCCGGAGAGCCAGGAGACACAGGCCCTCGGAAATGCGAACGGCGCCGGAAGGTTAAAAAGTGTAGCTCGGTGAGAGTAGAGGACGGGGTTGAAGGTGGATCTTTTAATACGTCAGCAGATGTGGATTATCAGTGATCACACCATACTGGGATTTAAGGTAGACTTAAAGAAGGCAAAAGTAAGACAAACGTAAGGATTAATGTGGACAAAAGCTGATTTTAATCGAATAGGATCTTGGGCAGCATTTAATGTCAAAGATCCAGGTCAACAGAGGGAATTGTGGTGGAGTCCGGGAGAGGAGGAATCAGCTGTCGAGCGAAGGCGTGACGGGGTGCCCTGATCTACTGATTCGGGACCAGCAGTTTGAAGCCACCACTGACCCTGGGGATTTAGATGTCTGTATCTAAATAAATCTACGAATAAATTATGGGATATTAAAAAAAGGAAAACACATATAAAATGTCTCAAATTTTTTAAAAAGAAGTTGAAATAAAAAGCAGCTTCCTCGTGAATTAAAGAAAGTTGCGTCGAAGCGCCATTAGGCATATATAAACGTTCTTCATGAAATCTGGTGTCATTCTAACCCAGGGGTCCCCAACCTTGGTATTGCCATGGACCGCTACCATTAACCCAAGGTTGGGAACCCCTGTTCTAACCAGTCCAAAAATCAGCGGGGTAACTTGTTTAACGCTGGCGAGAAGGTGAGGGTTTAGAACGCTGAGAGAAATCATTATTCTTTCATTAAACATCGGGGAAAACAGGAGAATTCGGTGGTTCGGGCAGCAACTGCGGAAGCAAAATGTGTGTTTTGTTTCATTTCAAAAACAAACTATTCACGTGCATATAAACACGTCTTTGTCTACAGTCAGAGTGTTGGTTCAATGTGTTTATAGTGTGCGCACGTTCTGTGTCCGAGGCACCGGTCCCACTCACGTTGCCTACTGGCAGTCAAGCTGCCGGTGTTGAGATGCGTCCTCGCAGGGCCCATTCCTTCAGTGGGTCGCGGCAGAAAGCGCTCATACTGCGGACCTTCCGCACACAGTCTTCGCGGCGGCGGCACTGAGGTTTAGCGCGTCCTTCGGCGCGTGTCCGGCAGTCTGGACTGTACCAGTCAGCAGTACTTCCTCACAGGCAAATCGCTACTGAACGACCTATCTCAATAAAATGCTTAAACTAACGTCCAGTCACTCAATGGACGTTGACAATGTCCACATTCACGTGCCTCTTAAATGACTCTATTGTGTCTGCTTGCACGACCACCCCAGGTAGAGCACTCCCGGCACCCACCACTCTGTGTAAGGAACCTGCCTTGCACATCTCCTTTGAATTCCCCCCCCCCCCCCACCACCTTAAATTGCCCTGGTATTAGGCATTTTATCCCTGGGGCAAAGACACTGCTTGTGTACTCTATCTCTGCCCCTCATCATCTTACAAACGGTTGACTACCGCCAGAGGTCATGGTGGGGAGTTTAATGAGGGGAAACTACTTCAGTTAGGGGAGCGTGAGAGTGTGGAACGAGCTGCCACTACAAACTGTGCATGCAAGCTCGATGTTAATGTGTAAGCGAAGTTCTGATAGGTACACGGCTGGTATGGAGGGCTATGGCCCCGGTGCAGGTCGTTGGGAGTGGGCAGTTTAAATGGTTTCGGTCTGGTTTAGATGGGTTGAAGGGCCTGTATTTCTCCATATTTCTCCAGGTCTCTCCACATGCTCCACCGCTCCAGGGAAAACAACCCGTTTGCCCAACTTCTCATGAAAGCACATACCCTCTAATCCAAACAGCAACATCCTGGTAAACCTCTTCTGCACAGCCGACTAAGCCTCGACATCCTTCATACAGTGTTGCGACCAGAACTGTGTGCAATACCCCCCCGCCAGATGTGACCCCAGCTTTATAAAGCTGCAGCATAGCCTCCTGCCTTTTGAACGCAGTGGCTTAACACAAGCGTGCCATTTGCCTTCTCTGCCACTGTTTCAACCCGTGTAGCCACTTCCATGGAGCAAGAGACCCCTCGGCACAGAGTTCAGCACTGGCGAAAAATTGCCATTTGGTTTATTATTATCACGTACCCAGGTACGGTGAAAATCTTTGCCCTGAATGCCACCCATACCGATCGATTAATCGGTATATCGGTATATCGAGGTACTACGGGGTAAAACAATGACAATGCAGAATAAAGTGACACACTCAAAATGCTGGAGGAACTCGGCAAGCCAGGCGGCGTCTATGCTGAAGGGTTTCGGGCCGAAACGTCGACTGTTTCTCTTCTCAATAGATGCCACCCGGCCTGCTGAGTTCCTCCAGCATTTTGCGAGTGCGTTGCTTGGATTTCCAGCATCCGCAGATTTTCTCCCGTTTTGTGGCAGAATAAAGTGTTACAGTTATAAAGAAAGTGCAGTGCAGGTAGCCTATAAAGTGTAAAGACCATGACCAGGTGGATGAAGTGAGTGTCCATTCTATCTTTCAATAGTCCTATACCAGCGAGGTACAAGTTGCTCTCGAGCCCGGTGATAGATGCTTCCAGGCTTCTGTGTCTTGTGCCCAATGGGAGGGGCGGGATGAGTGCAAGTCTGAGGTTGTTTGTTTGGGGTCTTTGACCAGCTCACCTGCCCGCTCCTCACCTTCCCTTTCTCACCTGCCCGCTCCTCACCTTCCCTTTCACACCTGCCCGCTCCTCACCTTCCCTTTCTCACCTGCCCGCTCCTCACCTTCACTTTCTCACCTGCCCGCTCCTCACCTTCCCTTTCTCACCTGCCCGCTCCTCACCTTCCCTTTCACACCTGCCCGCTTCTCACCTTCCCTTTCTCACCTGCCCGCTCCTCACCTTCCCTTTCTCACCTGCCCGCTCCTCACCTTCCCTTTCTCACCTGCCCGCTCCCCACCTTCCCTTTCACACCTGCCCGCTCCTCACCTTCCCTTTCACACCTGCCCGCTCCTCACCTTCCCTTTCTCACCTGCCCGCTCCTCACCTTCCCTTTCTCACCTGCCCGCTCCTCACCTTCCCTTTCACACCTGCCCGCTCCTCACCTTCCCTTTCACACCTGCCCGCTTCTCACCTTCCCTTTCTCACCTGCCCGCTCCTCACCTTCCCTTTCTCACCTGCCCGCTCCTCACCTTCCCTTTCTCACCTGCCCGCTCCTCACCTTCCCTTTCACACCTGCCCGCTCCTCACCTTCCCTTTCACACCTGCCCGCTCCTCACCTTCCCTTTCTCACCTGCCCGCTCCTCACCTTCCCTTTCTCACCTGCCCGCTCCTCACCTTCCCTTTCTCACCTGCCCGCTCCTCACCTTCCCTTTCTCACCTGCCCGCTCCTCACCTTCCCTTTCTCACCTGCCCGCTCCTCACCTTCCCTTTCTCACCTGCCCGCTCCTCACCTTCCCTTTCACACCTGCCCGCTCCTCACCTTCCCTTTCACACCTGCCCGCTCCTCACCTTCCCTTTCTCACCTGCCCGCTCCTCACCTTCCCTTTCTCACCTGCCCGCTCCTCACCTTCCCTTTCTCACCTGCCCGCTCCTCACCTTCCCTTTCACACCTGCCCGCTCCTCACCTTCCCTTTCACACCTGCCCGCTCCTCACCTTCCCTTTCTCACCTGCCCGCTCCTCACCTGCCCGCTCCTCACCTTCCCTTTCTCACCTGCCCGCTCCTCACCTTCCCTTTCTCACCTGCCCGCTCCTCACCTTCCCTTTCTCAGCTGCCCGCTCCTCACCTTCCCTTTAACACCTGCCCGCTCCTCACCTGCCCGCTCCTCACCTTCCCTTTCTCACCTGCCCGCTCCTCACCTTCCCTTTCTCACCTGCCCGCTCCTCACCTTCCCTTTCTCAGCTGCCCGCTCCTCACCTTCCCTTTCTCACCTGCCCGCTCCTCACCTTCCCTTTCTCACCTGCCCGCTCCTCACCTGCCCGCTCCTCACCTGCTCAGTGACGTCGAATGCTGCGTGAGACCAGCAGCCCGGAGCGGGGGGGGGGGGGGCACTGCCTCGGGGTTGCCGGCTGCAGCGCCGGAGCCATGGATCGCCTCACCGGCGCCCTCCGCAGCCTCCAGTCTAACTCGGAGTCGGTCACGAACGGCATCTGTGGGATTTTGGCGCTGGCCAGCGTCCGGCTATACGGTGCCTTCCACTTTAGCTGCCCGTGTCTACCCGGCTACAACACTGCGTACGCGGCGGCGGTGCTCCTCCTACCTTGCATCGCCCTCTTCATCTGCGGCCTCATGGTGAACCGGCGCTGGCTTCTGCTGCTGCGGGAGTGGCGGAGGCCGGAAGGCGGCCGACCCCGGGACATCAGTGCCTTGCTGTCGCTGCTGCTCGGAGTGGTGCGGAGCGCCGCGCTGCCTCCCGCCGCCTGGCTTATCGTGGCACTACTCGATGGCAAGTGCCTCGCCTGCGCCCTCGCTACCAGTCTGGAGCCCGGCCGCTTCGCCAATGTTAGCGGCTACACTGAGGCCGAGCTGCGCGCCGCCCTGGCCCGGCTTCCCTGTAAGGACCTCGCCTCCGGGCCACTGCCCGGGCACCCGCCCTTCTCCAGGAAGGCAGCCTACCGGTACCTGCGCACCGTCTCCCAGGTAAAGCCAGCCGCCTCCCAGCCTACAGCTCCGGCCGCAGCAGGGCGGAGGTGGGGGGGGGGGAGGGGGGACTCTCTTGAAAAACGGCACTGGGGTCCAGCTGGCTTCTCGGCCATTCTATTTCGCTGCCGTCTAGCGATGGCCAGGGGTGCGGAGACCAGAGTCTACGCGATCGGAGCGTTGGACATTAAGATTAGGGGGGCTCTGAGGGCTAGAGAGAAGGCTGCTGAGAACGCAGCAGTTGTGGTGTTGATGGGAATGGAGAAGAGACAGGACGACTGGACAAGCTGGGACTGCTCCCCCCCCTCCCACCCCCCGGAGCAAAAACGACTGTGGGTGACAACAGAGAAGTTTATTAAATCGCAAGGGGCCGAAATGGGTAGGAAGTCGCAGCCTTTCTTTCCCGGAGCAGAGAAGTCACAGAACAATACTTCACAGGGACAGGGACTTCGGCCCATCTAGGACGATTGTGCCCAGAAGCCTGCACTTGCTCTCCAACCCATGAATTTAACCAAACTTCTCTTAAATGATGAAATCGAACCTGCATCCACCACTTCGGCTGGAAGCTCGTCCCACGCTCGCATCACCCTCTGGTGACGAAGATCCCCGCCCCCAGGTCCCCCTTAAATATTTCACCTTCTGCCTTAGTCTGAAACTAGAGGGTGTAGTTTTAAGGTGAAACGCTTTAAAGCGGCAAGAGTTTCATACGTAAACTGCCGGGTGAAATGGTTAAGGACGGTGCGTTAACGACATATAAAAGGGACTTGGAAAGTTTGTGGTTAGGGAATGTTTGAGTGATACCAGTCGAAAGTGGGGAAATGGGACTGGCTCAGCTAGAGAACCTGGTCGGCATGAATGAGTCGGGCCGAAGGGCTTGTTTCCGTGAAGCGACTCTAAAGCACTGGACAGATGGGGCTTTCCTTACCGCGGACTCACCCTAAAGGTGCACGTTAGCCTTTAGGGAATCCTGCACGACGATTGTCGGGTCGCTTCGCAGCTCTGACTTCGGAATTTTCTCCGTTTAGATAATTACCTGCACCTCTATGCCTTCTACAAAAGTGCATGACGGTACACTCCCGTACATTTCACTCAATCTGCCGCTTCTTTGCCTATTCTCCCAATCTGTTTAAGTCCCTCTGCACATTCCCTGCTTCCCCAACACTACTTGCCGCTCCTCCCATCTTCACTCTACCCGCAAACTTACACACAAGACTATCCAAATCGCCTACTCCAAATCTTTCACATCTAACGTGAACAGAAGTGGTCTCAAAACCGACTCCTGCGGAACACCATTAGTCACCGGCAACCAACCAGACAAGGCCCCCCTTTATTCCCAGTACTTCCCTCCTGCCAGTCAGTTTATCTTCTCTCCACGCTAGTACCTTTCCTGTAATTCAATGGTCTTTTATCTTGTTAAGCAGCCTCATGTGCGACACCTTGTCAACATGCTTTTGAAAATCCAAGTAAACAACATCCATTGACTCCCCTTTGTCTATCCTACCTGTTATTTCCTCAAAGAATCCCGACAGAAGAAACCATGCCGACCGTGACCCGTTTTGTCACGTGCCTCCAAGTATCTGAAAACCTCATCCTTAATAATGGACTCCCCCATCTTCCCAACCACTGAAGTCAGGCTAACTGCCCTAAAATTTCCTTCCTTCCGTCTCCCTCCCTTATTAAAGAGTGGAAACGACATTTCCAATTTTCTAGTCCTTCAGAACAACTCCAGAATCTAATGTTTCTTGAAAGATCAATCAATGATGCCATTACGATCCCTTCAGCTAACTCTTTCACAACGCTGGGGTATAATCCATCTGTATTTTCAGCTTCTCAAGCATCTTCTCCTTAGTAAGAGCAGCAACACTCACTTCTGCCCCGTGATGCTGTCGAGCTGCCGGCTTACTGCCAACGTCTCCCAAGGTGAAGAGTGACACAAAATACTTATTTTGTTGTCTCCCATTGCTGACTCTCTGTCATCATTTTCCAGTGGTTCAATACCCAGAATCTCCTCTCTTATTACTCTTTCAATACTTGAAAGAAACGTTTCATATCCTCTTTTATATTATCGGCTAACATTCTTCATATTTCATATTTTCTCTCCTTATAAGTTTTAGTTAGTTTTCAAAAAACTTCTCAATTATCTAACTTACCACTATTTTTTGCAATATTACACGCACTCTCTTTGGCTTTTATGCCGTCTTTGACTACCCTTGTCAGGCACGGTGGCCTCATACTCCGTTTAGAATATTTCTTAATCTAAGGGATGTATCTATCCTGTGCCTTCCTACTCCCCCACCCCCAGACACTCCAGTGATTGGTTTTCTGTTGTCATTTCTGCTAGTGCTCCTCTCCAATGAACTTTGGCCAGCTCCTCTCTCATGCCGCTGTAATTCCCTTTACTACACGCTAATATCGATATATCTTCTTCCTCTCAAACCTCAGGGCGAATTCTGTTGTATTATGATTACTGTTACTTAAGGGTTCCTTTACCTTAAGCTCCCTCATCAAATCTGGTTCATTACCCAAAACCCAATCCAGAATTGTTTCTCCCCTAGTGGCCTCAACCACACGCAAGCTGCTCTAAACAGCAATCTCGCGGGCATTCTACAAATTCCCTCTCTTGATAGCCTGATATCCCCAATCTGCTGGCATCCCCCATTACTATCCTAAGATTTCTATCTCCCGTTGAAATTTGTATCCCACATCTTGGCTACTATTTGGAGGTCTGTATTTAACGCCCATCAGTGTCTTTTACCCTTGGAGTTTCTACCCACAAAGATTCTACATCTTCCGATCCTATGTCAACTCTTCTGAAGGATTTGATCTCACTTTTCCTTACCAACAGAGCCACCCCACCCCTCTATCTACCTGATTGTCTTTTCGATACAATGTGTATCTTAGATGTTAAGCTGCCAAATAATGATCTTCTTTCAGCCATGACTCAGTGATGCCCACATCATCGTATCTGCCAATCTCTAATTGCGCTACAGGGTCATCTACATATACGTATACTGCATACGTTAAAATTTAACAACGTCTGTCCTGTATTCACCACCCTTAACAATTTTGCTCCCGTGTTACACTTATCATTCTGGTTTCTATCCCCCTGCCAAATTGGTTTAAACCTTCTGCAACTCTCTGGCAAACCTGCCCGTAAGGATATTGGTCTCTCTCAATTTCAGTTGTAACCCGTCCTTTTTATACATCCCCCAGAAGGGATTCCAATCATCCAGAGATTTGAACTCCTGTCCCCTGCACCAATTCCTCAGCCATCTTCCAAATCATCTTATTCTTACCCTCACTGGCGCTTTCTACCTACATCCCTGTATTCTCTCTTCAGGACCTCCTCATATTCCCTGTGGTCTCGGGCCCGCTGCCTGATACCACAAGGTGGAAAGTGTGCATGAAGCTCCGGCGGGGCGGGGAGTTTCCTGTACGGTACCAACCCTGCCCTCCTGCTCCCGGTTCACAGGAAAGCTCGGGGCGGGCCGGCCATTCTGTCCCTCCGGCTGGTGCCTGATAGCGAGGTTGGTGGTCCAGGGACCAGCCGCTGTGGGATTGGGTTCGGGAGGGTGACTGGGTGAGTGCGGGGTCGGGTTACAATGGGTCTGCTCTGCTCCTCCGCCACTGTGTTTGTGTCCTCTGTGTTCTCAGGCGGTGGGATGGACCACCCTCTTCCTGCTGATCCTCGCCGCGTTCCTC
Source organism: Hypanus sabinus (assembly GCF_030144855.1). Classification (NCBI taxonomy): domain Eukaryota; kingdom Metazoa; phylum Chordata; class Chondrichthyes; order Myliobatiformes; family Dasyatidae; genus Hypanus; species Hypanus sabinus. The sequence continues at coordinate 20,643,062 of NC_082727.1, read as the reverse complement.
GCTCGCTCCCTGAAGCCATGCTCTCGACAAGTCAACCCCCTGCGGAACTGGTACTGGGGCAACTACCTCGACCAGGAAGAAAAGATCTTCGAGGAGATGTGCTGCGAGCATGCGCACTCATTCGCTCGGCGCTGCGTCCGCCAGTTCTTCGTCGGACCGGGAGAGGAGGGAACGGACTGGCAGGCGAGCCCGAAGGGGGCGGAGGGGGAGGCGGACTGCCCTCTACACGGTATCACCAACAAAGAGCAGCTGAACCAGCAACTCCAGCTCTGGGACAACGCCAAGCCCCCACTGGCTATCGAGGTCGATGACCGGCAGACCCCTGGACACCCGGGGCTCTCTCACGGCCCGTCGGAAAACGGTGCAAGGCACACCCGGGTTTAAAAAAGCCATTCCGCCCCTCCACTACCTTCGCCCCAAGACCTAGTGGGATTCCTCGGGTCAGGTCTGACCCTCTCCTTTTCCGGGACGAGGTGCAACTCCTTCTCGAGTACCGGGAGGGAGCGGGAGCGAGGGGCGAAAGGAGAACTAAAGGGAGAAAGGGGAAGAGGGCGAGGGGTAGCTCCCTTTGGCTTAATGATTCTGTTGTTTTTCCGAAAGTGCCTGCACATTCGCAAGCAAAACGTACAAAATCCACACAGACAGCGCCCGGGGCCGGGATCGAACTCGCGTCTCTGGAGCTGAGAGGCCTGCGCCACCAGCCGCTGTACCATTCAGGCTCATCATTGTGGTATCAGTGCTGGGATTAGAACAGGGACTGGTCATTCAGCCTCTCGATTCTGCACCCAAGGCCGGTCAGCGCCAGTGTCCTGCCCGTTCCCCTACGGGCTGAAGCCGTCTGTTCCAGTCTTGAATTTGTTTGTCGTGCCCCAGCCCCCATCGAGATTCCCAGTCCACAACGATCCATCCGGCCTAGTGACCCCGCCCCCACAATGAAAACAACCACTGCCCCCTGCCCACCCTCTTCTCTCTGCTCACCGGAACTATTATCTCCCCGCCTCAGAGATAACTCCACAAGATCCTCATACCCACCAACGGGGCCGACCGCTCTCAGATGTGCCTCAGGCACTCCAGAGGGCCCACCAATTCCGAAATAGGTCATCCCCCCTACAGGGACACTGCAGAGTATCCTCCCTGAGAACTATCCCCTCCTCACCAGTTCCGGGAGATTTCTGTCTCAGTGTCACCCAGAAGGCTCGGACCTCCTCAGATCACTGTGGCACGGACAAGCCTGAGACCGCGCATGAAGCGCCGAGGGAGGGCGAAACCTCGGAATAAACCCAGCTCACCGCACCTCGACACCCCCTGCCCGCCTGACCTCCCTAGTCACATCGGAGCTCAGGGAGCGGGGACCCCATGAGACTACCAGAGAATATCTCTCCCTAAATGAGGGGGCCACGTCTGCAGACTCGAAGGGCCGATGGCCTAATTCTGCTCCTATATCTTTATGGTCTAAAACTGCAGACTGTGGGGCCTCTTCCTTTGATGTACTCCTCTGTGTTCCAATCTATCACCCCATCGCCGTCCAGCGGCAAAATAACAAGTTCTGACGACTGCTGGCTGCTCAAAATAAAGCAATAAGAGTAACTTAAAATAAAAATTTCTCAGAGCATGGCATGGTACCCAGTGTTAGTTTTTGGGAGAGTGTGAGTATTAGTTTTCAGAAACAGATTAATGTGGGTCGGATCCCAAGAGTGTGTGATGGGACGGAATGGAGGGACCTTTGCTCTGTGTCTGACCCCGGGGTCAGTATTAGGACAGTATTAGTCCGTGAGCCAGTAGGGTTGCTCGGTTACATCTGAGGGGAATAATGCTCCTAGTGATTTTTAGCAAGGTATACATCCCTGAAGTTAGAAAATATGCAATAGCATTGCACCAGTGGTAGTTTTATGTATGCATTTTATAACACTAGCCTAAGACAAGCATTTCTGAAAAGTGGCCAATATAAAGTACAACATATATATTCAACCTAGTGGTATTTTGTCATCAGTGATCCCTCAACATTGAAATTTGTCACAATGATAGCTGAGTTCAAGCACTTTTCATCAAATGTTATAAAATTCTACATCGTAAACTATGTCATTACTGGCAGTCGCAGTACGGTTCACAATTTCAGTAGAGTGAATCATTTCATTTTTAGAAAAATATTTGTCTGTTGTTTATTTTGGAAAAGTCAATAAAACCCTAGGACAGTTATAATCACATGGATTTGTAGAGAGTTTATTCAGGAATTCAAATAAGTATCACTTTCCATATTAACATCAGTACAGCAGAAAATGTTACCCCCATCAAAAGGTAAAAAAAAACAGCTCATTTGGAGAGACTTCTGGAGTTTTATCAATGTCATATTTTCCATATTGTTGTATCAAATCAAAACAATCTTAAGCTTTTGACATAGCCTATAGAATTACAGTACAATAATTCAAGTGTGGGGTTCCACACGGCCATAACCCAGGCCCCACTTGGTTGCAAAATGAATATATTTAATCAAAGACTGCTTTCCATACTTTGTTTTCCATTCTTTCATAACCTATTAATAATCAATAATTTTCCAAGTCTTCCACGTCTTCCACATCTTCATCTGAACTTCCCACACTCTCTGAGGTGGACGCCTGGTTCTCACAGTCTGCCAGTCTACACATGTCAGTACACCTGAGGCCAGTTGCAACACACATGCATCTTGGGAGTGAACATCTTTCTGGACAGTTACAGGCCTGTAAATCCAGGACGGCACCGGGTGCTGGCTGGCCATCAACTGTTCAGCTTCCTTATTCAGTACATCTTATGTATGTATCGTCACCGTGTTGTCACTGTCAGTAATAGATGATATTTGTAGAGATGCTGATTTTAACAACTTTGCTGAAAAACATATAGTCTGAGCTATATTCCTCCCAATTTTCAAAGACAAAGCGTCAATAATAAGAGAGAACCATCAGTTTGAGTAGAATGCTTTATTCCGTGCTATGTTTAGTTTTGGAAAGTGTGTTTTGGCCTGGGGTTATAAATCGAGTGATAACACACAGAAAGCTCCCACCGCTGCAATGCTGTCACGTATTTTTTAGCAATTAGGAATTTTTTTAGCTAGAGGGTGGTGAATCTGTTCAATACGTTGCCATTCACGTTTAGGGGGACCAAGTCATAGGGTGTATCTAAAGCGAAGATAGGTTAGTAAGGGCATCTATGGTCACTGGGAGGAGGCAGGAGAATGGGGTTGAGAAGGGTAAACGATCAGCCATGATGGAATAGCAGAGCAGACTCGATGGGCTGAATGGCCTAATTCTGCTGGTGAGCGTGAAGGTCTGAGAAGATCCTGATAAAATACAGACATTTCCCACAGTACAGCATGGTTGATACTCGTCGCTAGGAGCCGTCGTCTCCCTGAAATCAGCACCCCGACGGGATAACAATATGCCACTTGTACACGGTCCAATGCTGGGGAGTTACCGGTACATGGAACATGAATGTGGTTCTGAATGTTCACTTGGCTTGATTGTAGGCAGGGCTCTGAAGCACCATCCTCTGCAGGTGGACCAGATTAATTTGCCTAGTATTTGCAAATTTGCATTCAATCAATAAAGACTCTATTTAAACCAGAAAAATACAACCAGTCCCTGGGTCACAGCTATTAATTTGCCTCAGAGAAATACCCACACAAATCCTAACTTCAGGTTTATTTTTCATTTATTCAAATGATGTAGTCACCACCTGCAGGGCCAGTATTTATTGTCCACCCCAATTGTTCTTCAGGTTGTGGGCAGGTGGGGTGGGGAGCGTGCTGTCTTTCAGAGCTGACTTGGAAAGGTGCTTCCGCCATTGCACAGTGCTGTTGGGACGGGAGTTCCAGGGTCCAGGCAAAGTGACGGCAGATGACTGCTGATAGATTTCCAAGTCAGGATGCAGTGTGACTTGACGGAGACCTTGCAGTTGGTGTTTCCCTGCATCCGCTGCATTTTATCCTTCTTGTTGGGAGAGGTGGTGGGCTTGGACGGGCGGGGATGTTGGGGATGAGGGATGTTTACCCTCAGTAGGTAAATGCAGTGCATTTTGCAGACGGTACGCACTGTAGCCACAGGTGGAGCGAGGGGGTGTTTAGTCTACCATACAGCTTTCTTAACCCCCCCACCTTCACAAGTCATTCTGTCCCCTTCAAAGATCTGTCTTTCCATTCCTGTCGCCCTTTAAAACCGGACATTGAGTGTTAACAGCAACAACGTTAACACAGTAAACTGTAGTGGCAAGGGAACAATGCTGAGCCACATCTGGAGATACTTGAAAGTCAAAGACAAAGTAAACTTATTATCAAGGTATCTATATGTTACCATGTAGTACCTTGAGATACATCGTCTTCTAGGAAAATAAAGTAATATAATACAATTGGTGAGTATATAACAAAGATATGTCAACCAATGTGAAAATAAGACAAATTGTGCAAATAGTGTATATGTATAATACTGAGAGCATGAGTTGTAGACTTCTGGAAAGTGAATCTGTAAGTTCAGTGTTGATGTGAGTGAAGTTGTCCCCTCTGCTACAAGAGGCTGTCCTGCATCACCAGGTTCGGGAACAGTCATTGCCCTTCAACCACAAGAGAGCGCGGCCTGGACAGTGAGGTCCTTGCTGATTGATGCTGCTTTCTTGTAGCAGAGGTCCTTGTAGGTGCGAGCAATAATGTAGACTAGAGGACTTTGACTGTAATGGACTGGGCTGCATCCACCATTCTCAAGACTTTTCCTTCCATGGGCATTAGTGTTTCCATACAGATTGTGATGCAACCAGTTAGCACCATCTATAGACGTCGGGCAGATAATTGAAAGCTTGGTCAAGGAAGTCGGCTTGAAGGATCTGCTTAAAGTGGACATGGAGTAGGTTTAAGAAGTAGCCCCAGCACAGGAGGGCAAGGGGTCGTGGGATAGTTTGTCTGTAGATTACAGTGATAGGAAGGCGTGAGGTCACACTGGGATTTGGAAACGAGGATTATAATGTAAAGTTGAGGCCAGGTTAGCAGGAGCCACCGTAGGCCTCTGAGCAGGGGACGGGGTGAATGGACCAGAGTGAGTTAGTTCTTGGACAGCACAGATGGTGTCAATGAGCTGAGGAGTTAGGAGGTGAGTCATTTAAATAGAATGTAGAACATTACAACACAGTGCAGGCCTTTCAGCCCAGAATGTCGTGCTGAACTTTTAGCCTATTCCAAGATCAATCTAACCCTTTCCTCCCTCTTAAGCCCTCATTTTTTTTTTAATCATCCATATGCCTACCTCAGAGTCTGTAAAATCTCCTAATGTGTTTGCCTCAACCATCACTCCTGGCAGTACGTTCAACCTGTCTCAGAATCCCCCCCCCCCCCATGCTTTCCTCAGAACAGCTTAAAATTATTCCCCCTTGTATTAACTATTTCCGTCCTGGCGGTGGTGGGGAAGGGGGTGAATCTGTCTATTCTATCTATGCCTCTTATCATTCTGTTCACTTTTATTAAGTCAAGTCTCATCCCCCTTCACACCTAGCTCGTTCAGCCTATCCCCGTAAAACATGTTGCAGGACTCTTTGCTTCTGACCTGGAATCGAAGTGGTCAGAATGTTGCTGAACTGTCCTGAAGTTGCTCACTTTTTAACCCCAGAATTCAGCATCCGCAGTTTCTTACATCTCCCTTTGTGACCTTGTTGAGAATTCTTTGGAGAGTCCAAGGCGTCCTTGAAAGGGAATTTAAATTGAATGGAAATGTTACCTCGCGGTTTGACACTGACTTCACAAAGCAGATTTAAATAAATACAAATTACATCAGCATTTAGCCAACAATGAAACAACACCTCACACTCGGCCCCGGTGTGACGTCAACCCAAACCCTCTCCTCCCTCAAGCCATCAAGTGGAGAGGGGGGAGAATAAAACCTGGGAGAACCAGGATGGACTTTTGCCGCGAGTTTCGGTACGCGCAGACTTCAAACCCTCTTCCTGCCCCTCTCAGTAGCCAGCAGAGGTCAAAAAGTGACAGAGCATTACTGCACTGCAACCGGCCCTTCGGCCCATCTAGTCTGTGCCTAACTGTTATTCTGCCTAGTCCCATCGACCTGCACCTGACCCACAGCCCTTCATGCCCCTCCCATCCATCTACCTCTCCAATCTTCCCTCAAATGTTGCAGCACATCCACCGCTTCTTCGGGCAGCTCGTTCACCACTCGCAGTCCCTCTGAGTGAAGAGGTTCTCCCTCAGATTAGCCTTAAATATCTCACCCTTCACTCCAAATGTATGACCTCTAGTTCCAGCCTCATCCAACCTCACTGGAAAAAGCCTGCTTGTACTTACCCTATCTATACCCCTCATATCTACCGCCCCTCATTCTCCAGTGAATTTTCTCCGTCCTCTTTCAGTCTTACTGACATCTTTCCTGCGGGTAGGGTGACCAGAACCGCACACAGAACTCCAAACTAGGCCTCAGCAAGGTGTTATACAACTTCAATATACTCTGATTTATGAAGGTTAACGTGTCAAAATCTCTCTTCACCAGGTTTGATCCTGGGAATTGGTTCAGGACAAACGGGCGTTCTGATGTTCCTCTCCGCCCACCATCAATCCCTTCACTCAGCCAGGCGTCGTGTTCCATACGCCCCCCTCCCGAACCCTTCCTGTCTGCGCGCCCCAACCCAGAAACCCAGTTCTCAGAATGGCTCCTCTTACCCTAGTTATAATGGTTAGGTTTGGAGCCGTGGGACATCTGGTAGAGACGCTGTTTCACAGCTACAGTGAGCAGGATTAACCTCAGTGGAGATACAATCAGTGACACATAGTGGTGGGGGAGAGGGGTCACTGAGGGGCGGTGAGGGAGATCGATTAACGTCAGTGGCGATACAACGCACTGGGGGAGAGGGGTTAGTGAGGGGCGGTGAGGGAGATCGATTAACGTCAGTGGCGATACAACGCACTGGGGGAGAGGGGTTAGTGAGGGGCGGTGAGGGAGATCGATTAACGTCAGTGGCGATACAACGCACTGGGGGAGAGGGGTTAGTGAGGGGCGGTGAGGGAGCTGGATAAACGTCAGTGAGGATGGATTCAGTGACACATGGTGCTGGGAGAGGGGGGTTACTGAGGGGCGGCGTGAAGGCGCTCCCTCGGTTAATCTCACCGCAGTGTTCGGCTTTAACAATAACTTTAGCAACATTATAGTGTAAGGACGGCGGAGGAACTCAAGTCTGTGGGACGGATTTTCGCAGAATCAGAATCCGGCTTATTACCCAACGTGGAGTCCTACAAAAAAAATTAGAGAGCCAGCGGGGATACGGTCATGCTTACATCAGTGATTCCGATGGAAACCGGAAAGAGAAACGGAAATTATAGAAATCATTATATCGGGCAGCACCTGTGGAGAGAGAGGCAGGGCTAATGTTCAGGTCTTTGACACCTTATCAGAACTACAGGCAGTTACAAAGGTCCGCAGGTGCCCCAGGAATGGGGAGGAGATGTTTCTGAAGTGGTGGAGCGAATTAGGATCACAAGAGACGCTTGTCAAATGGCGGGAGTACAGAAACCCGAGTCAACGTGGACTAGACAAAAGAGGTGATTGTGATGTCAGGAAGTCCACGACTGCCCGCCGTTGCACACCAATGGCTCGACCGTGAAGAGCACATAACGGACAATCTCACCCGCACCCAGAACATCCGTACCAGTCGTTAAGGCACAGCAGCGTTTACACTTTCTGAAGAGACTGAAACGTGCAGGGCTCACCGCCCCCCCCCCCCCCCCATTCTAACATCACTCTACAGGAACACCACCGAGAGTGTCCTGTCCGCTTGCATCATTGTGTGGTGCGGAAGCTGCGAGACCCTACGGAGGAAAGTAGACGCCGCCGGGAGGATCACCGGGGTCTCCCACCTCCCCATCCCCATTTATGACATTTACGGATAACGTTGCAGACGAAGGACCGCGAAGGATCCCGACCACCCATCCCACAATCTCGTGCCAGGAAGGTGGTACAGGAGCATCAGGATTGGGACTGCCAGACTGGGTAACAGCTTCTTCCCTCGGGCTGTGAGACTAATGAATACCCTGCCACCACCGAGGTTCCTTCACTAGGACAGCCCACCTGTGCTGAGCAATACATGTGTTTTGAATTATATTTTACTGACTCGTTTATGGTAACATTTTGGTTTATGAGCTGTGCGTGTTACATCAGAACACAAGAAACAGGAGCAGCAGCCGGCCATCCGGCCCGTCGAGCTTGCTCCGCCATTCAACAAGATCATGGCTGATCTGACCATGGACTCATCTCCACCCACCTGCCTCTTCCCCATAACCCTTAATTCCTCTACTATGCAAAAATCTATCCAACCTTGTTTTAAATATTTACTGAGGTAGCCTCCACTGCTTCATTGCATAGAGAATTCCACAGCTTCACTGCTGTCTGGGAAAAGCAATTCCTCTTCATCTCCATCCTAAATCTACTTCCCCGAAGATTGAGGTTGTGACCCCTATTTCTAGTCTCACCTACCAATGGAAACAACTTTCCTGCCTCTATCTTCTTGTCCCTTTCATAATTTTATATGTTTCCATAGATCCCCTCTCATTCTTTTGAATTCCAGTGAGTACAGTCCCAGGTGACTCAATCTCTCCTCACAGACTAATCCCCTCATCTCTGGAATAAGCCTGGTGAACCTCCTCTGCACGACCTCCAAAGCCGGTATATCCTTCCTCAGGGAAGGAGAGCAGAACTGCACACAGTACTCCAGGTGTGGCCTCACCGATACCCTGTACAGTTGCAGCATAACCACCCTGCTCTTAAATTCAATCCCTTTAGCAATGAAGGCCAACATTTCATTTGTCGCCTTGATAGCCCGCTGCAGCTGCAAACTAACTTTTTGTGAATCCTGCACAAGCACTCCCAATGCACTTCTGCACAGCAGCACGCTGCAATCTCTTACCGTTTCAGTAATAATCCGATCTTCCATTTTCCCTTCCGAAGTGGATGACGTCACATTTACCAACTCCGTACTCCATCTGCCAGACCCTTGCCCACTGACTTAACATCTATATCTCTCTGCAGGCTCTCCCTTTCTTCTACATAATTTGCTTTTCCACTCAATTTAGTATCATCAGCAAACTTAGATACACTGCACTCGGTCCCCTCTCCCAGATCATTAATGTATATCGTGAACAGTTGCGGGCCCAGCACCAACCCCTGTGGCACACCAATCACCACTGATTGCCAACCAGAGTAATGCTCATGTACCCCAACTCTGCTTTCTATTAGTTAGCCAATCCTCTGTCCATGCTAATACACCACCCACATGTTTTGCGGGTGCACCGTGGTCCGGATGAACGTTGTTTCGTTTGGTTGTTTAGATGTACAGTCAGATGACAATAAACCTGAACTTGAACTTGAATTGTAAACGATTTTCAATATTGACTGTTCCACGTCACTTTTTGTCAGGTTACCGAGCACGGACATGAGGTGAAAATATTTATTAATGTTTATATCGCGATTAATCTTCTCATTGGCAAACTCAGTGAAATTCTATGAAAACGAGCCAGTGATCTCACCGTCACCACGGATGAAAGGGAAGATTTATGGTACAAATGATCAACAGGAAGTTTTCTCACCGCCTCCCCAGTGGGAACCAGGAGGATGTGAAAGCATCGTCGGAAACCCGGCGGTGTAAGTTGAACAATGACCGCAAGGTGAAGTTCTCTCAGTACTGCCCCACCTGCAACGCAACGCTCCCTCATTGCCACACCCACAGTGAGCCGCTCCTTCAGTACTTCCCACAGAGGTGCTCCCTCAGTAACATCCCTCTCACACCGCGACCCTCTCTCAGTCCTGCCCCTCCCTTCCCCCAGCTCTGACCTTCCCGCAGCTCGGCGTACCTTCAGTGTTGTCCCTCCCTTCCCTCAGTATTGCCCCTCTCTTCCCCCAGCTCTGCCCCTCCCGCAGCTCGGCGTACCCTCAGTGCTGCCCCTACCTTCCCTCAGTATTGCCCCTCCCGCAGCTCGGCGTACCCTCAGCGCTGCCCCTCCCTTCCCCCAGCTCTGCCCCTCCCGCAGCTCGGCGTACCCTCAGTGCTGTCCCTACCTTCCCTCAGTATTGCCCCTCCCGCAGCTCGGCGTACCCTCAGTGCTGCCCCTCCCTTCCCCCAGCTCTGCCCCTCCCGCAGCTCGGCGTACCCTCAGTGCTGCCCCTCCCTTCCCTCAGTGCTGCCCCTCCCTTCCCCCAGCTCTGCCCCTCCCGCAGCTCGGTGTACCCTCAGTACTGCCCCTCCCACAGGCGCTCAATCATCAGGGCCGGCTACTCTGGTCAGGATCCAGACCCAATGACATCCGCGCACCTCATGGAGGGAGGGGTGTGCGCGGAAGACCCAGAGTTTGGGACGGCGGGAGGCGGCGGTGACGAGACTGCCAGGCAGCAGAGGGCGGTGGGCGGTAGGGAAGGAAGATGTGACTGAGAGAGTGCCAGTTGATTGAGAATCGAGGATCGGTGCGGGGACATGGACAAGTTCCGGCTGGTTTTCCAGTTCCTGCAATCCAACCAGGAGTCCTTCATGAACGGAGTGTGCGGGCTCCTGGCTCTGAGCAGCGCCCAGATCTACTCCAGCTTTGAGTTCACCTGCCCATGCCTGCCCAGCTACAACCTGCCCTATGCGCTGGTCGTCTTCACCCTGCCGCCGCTACTGCTCCTCCTGTTCGGGTTCGTGCTCAACAACAACGTGTCGGTTCTGGTGGAGGAGTGGCGGCGGCCGGAGGGGCGCCGGTCCAAGGACGGGGCGGTGCTCCGCTACATGTTCTGCTCCACTCTGCAGAGAGCGCTCATCGCCCCCGTGGTCTGGCTCAGCGTCACGCTCCTGGACGGCAAGTGTTTCATCTGCGCCTTCAGCGAGCGCCTGGACCCCCGCACGCTCGGCGCCAACCTCTCCGCCCTGCCCCCGGCGCCGGCCGAGCTCCGCCGGCTCCTCGCCACCCTGCCCTGCGAGGATCTCTTCAGCCATCCCGCCGCCATTTCCCGGGAGGCTGCCCAACGCTACCTCTGCTGCCTGTCCCAGGTGAGACAAGAGAGGCAGAGGTAGGGAGTACAGCGAGGGGTATACAGAAATGGGATGGTCTTGAAAAGATGGATAGAACAGGGGCAAGGTAGGGGAGGTGTTTACGATGTTGAGGGATCCTCATTCTGTGTCTCACCCCGGGAGTGTATGATGGGACAGTGTAGATGGAGCTTCACTCTATGTCTGACCCCGGGAATGTGTGGACGGAGCTTCACTCTATGTCCGGCCCCGGAGTGTGTGATTGGATAATTTAATGAGTAACCGGCTGAAAGCCGGAGAAAAGTTTATTCGTCATACACACCGCGAAAGCACAAGATCCTTTTCGACGTAAAGGGAATTTTGCTCTGTGTCTAACCCCAGCAGCGTGTGATGGTCGATGTAAAGGGAGTTTCTACCGTACCTGACACCGGGATTGTGTGATGGAACGACTGCGTAGAGAGAGTTTCAGTCTGTATCAGACCCCGGAGGTGTACGAGAGGATGGCGTTGATGGAGCTTCACTCTCTAGCTGACCACGGGAGTGTGTGATGGGATGATATAAAAGGCGTTTCGCTCTGTGTCTGATGCCGGGACAGAGCAGAGGGATCTTCACCCTGTGTCTGATCCCGAGAGTGTGTGACGGGATGGTGTGGACAGATCTTCACCCTGTGTCTCAGCCTAGAAGTGTGTGATAGGACGGCATAGGAAGAACTTCACTCTGTGCCTGTCCCCGGGGGTGTGGGATGGAATATCACTCTCTGTTTGTTCCCGGGAGTGTGGGATGGAACATCACTCTCTCTCTGTCCCCGGGGATGTGGGATGGAACATCACTCTCTCTCTGTCCCCGGGGATGTGGGATGGAACATCACTCTCTGTCTGTCCCCTGGGGTGTGGAATGGAACATCACTCTCTCTCTGTCCCCGGGGATGTGGGATGGAACATCACTCTCTGTCAGTTCCCGGGAGTGTGGGATGGAACATCACTCTCTCTCTGTCCCCGGGGATGTGGGATGGAACATCACTCTCTGTCTGTCCCCTGGGGTGTGGGACGGAACATCACTCTCTCTCTGTCCCCGGGGTTGTGGGATGGAGTTTCACTCTCTGTCTGTCCCCGGGAGTTTGGGATGGAACATCACTCTCTCTCTGTCCCCGGGGATGTGGAATGGAACATCACTCTCTCTCTGTCCCCGGGGATGTGGGATGGAACATCACTCTCTGTCAGTTCCCGGGAGTGTGGGATGGAGTTTCACTCTCTGTTTGTTCCCGGGAGTGTGGGATGGAACATCACTCTCTCTCTGTCCCCGGGAGTGTGGGATGGAGTTTCACTCTCTGTTTGTTCCCGGGTGTGTGGGATGGAACATCACTCTGTGTCTGTCCCCTGGAGTGTGGGATGGAACATCCCTCTGTGTCTGTCCCCGGGAGTGTGGGATGGAGTTTCACTCTCTCTCTGTCCCCGGGGATGTGGGATGGAACATCACTCTCTCTCTCTGTCCCCGGGGATGTGGGATGGAACATCACTCTCTGTCTGTCCCCGGCGGTGTGGGATGGAACATCACTCTGTGTCTGTCCCCGGGAGTGTGGGATGGAACATCCCTCTGTGTCTGTCCCCTGGGGTGTGGGATGGAACATCACTCTCTGTCTGTCCCCGGGAGTGTGGGATGGAGCATCACTCTCTGTCAGTCCCCGGGGATATGGGATGGAGCATCATTCCGTGCCTGACTCCGGGAGTGTGTAGGGGACGGTGTAGAGGAAGCTGGTAATTCAGGGATGGTGTGACTCTCTCTCCTCTCGCCCAGGCCCTGGGTTGGTGTTTCCTGCTGCTGACGACTTTCCTGGCGTTCCTGGCCCGAGCCTTGCGACCGTGCTTCACCCAGGTCGTTTTCCTGAAGACCAGGTATTGGTCTCATTACATTGACATCGAGCGCAAGCTCTTTGAGGAGACCTGCAGGGACCACGCGAGGAACTTCGCCAAGGTCTGCGTCCAGCAGTTCTTCAAGGAGATGCAAGGAGAAATGAGGAGGGGCTGTGGTCCTCCCCACCCCCCGGGACTCCGCACGGAGGAGGAGGAGGAGGAGACCAAACTCTTGGGCATCACGGACAGCAAGAACATGAATAGACTGCTGAGCAATTGGCACAACCGCAGGCCGCCGCTGAACGTGAATGCTGCCACCACCCAGCCCAAGCAACTGACCAACGCCAAGCTCAACAACTGGGGACAAGTCCGGTGGGAGAAGGTGGCCTTCTATAGCAAGGTGTGACCTGTCTGAGTGTGGCCCCCTGCCTGTTTTGGCCATTAACCCATCTGGGAAGGCCGCAGTCTCGGCTTCGGAGAGCGTCGGAAGCTGGCGCAACGCACAGCCTGCTGGAGGCCTCAGGTTACGTTCTCCAGGGCGGGATACTGGAGTCACCGGGAACGCTCACAGGTCAAAGTTCAAAGTAAATTTATTACCGGTGCACGTGTGCCATCCTCTACTACCCTGAGATTCATTTTCTTGCCGGCATTCTTGGGGGGGGGAATAAAGAAATGCAATACAATCAATGAAAAACTACACACAAGGACAACCAATGTGCAAAATAAGGCAAACTGTGACAAAAAGAATAATAAATTAATAAATACCGAGAGCATGAGGTGTAGAGTTTTTGAAACTGAGTCTATTGGTTGTGGAGTCAGTTCAGGGTTGCGGTGAGTCAACCACGCTGGTTCAGAAGCCTGATGGTTGAGGGGTAGAAGCTGCTTCTGGCTCTGCCGGTGTGGGATCTACGAGTCCTGTAACCACTTGCCCGGTGTAAGCAGTGAGAAGAGAGCATGGCCCGGGTGGTGGGGGCCCTGCATGGCGGATGTTGTTTCCTTGCGGCAGCGCTCCTTGTAGATGTCCCCACTGGCAAGATCATACTCACGCCATCAATACTTTGTCGAAAGTAATTCCAATCTACATCCAACAGAACATCTAGTCTACGATTTTGACTACCATTCAGATTGTTCATCTGAATTATAGAGAAATCTATCAGTTGACATCCACTTGCCACCTCAAAGCAAATTGTTCAGTGGGTTTTAACGGATTCCAGTCTTTGTGGCCATGACGGGCGGGTCTAATCTGTAGCCCGCCCTCACGGAGCCCCGCACAGGCAGCACGACCTTCACCAGGGCTCCAACAGCTGCCAGCTTGAAGCGCTTGTGGACGCTGTCTTGCTCTGGGACACTAGCGGGTCTGGGGAAGATCGGGGCGACACAGTCAGACTCCTCAATCAGGGTCACGGCCTGACACAACCACATTCCCCAACCTTTGTTTGGAAGCTTATACATTGAGGACCTGGGCCACACCTAGGTCAGGTGGAGGAATTCCCGGAAAACCTGGCAACAGATCATCCCTGTGATTGACAGCTGCGGCAATAACCCAGTAGTGCCCAAGTACGCGGTATTCAACACCCCTCCCCACCCAGACGGTGGGAGTTTCTAACAGGGCAATAAAGATAAAGGGGGAGGAGGAAGTTGCGTTGGGTAATAAGGGGGAGCCAAGGGATTACAGGCTTGATTTAAGTAATTAATTATTATAAGCATTTTATCATCAGTGCCTCATAAATGATCACGTAATCACCTCATCTCTTGCTGACCCACCAGTTCTCTCAGTCTTGGCTCCAAGCGGGGTACAGTTGTTGAGAAGTAAAGTGACATTTCTGGCCTTGGCATATCATGAGAAATACGGACTGAAGAAATTGTGCTGTTTCAGGGCCCGGCCCCCGCATTATTCCCGCCAGTTTGATTTCCATACTGTAATCACGCAGTGCTGTAATACTGTTCTCAACTTCTTTGCTCTGGAGGAACCGTTGAATTAATTTCCAGGTCTCAGGGAAGCCCTGCGGAAAGATTATTATATCTGCAGCTCACGGTACTTTAGCGTGCTCAGTAAGTTGTAGATACAATAAACTAAAAATAATTGCCAATGCTCTTATGAGTAGACAATGAATTTTTAGCCAATTTCTTTTCTTGAAAAGTGCAGTTAAGCTTAACTTACCTTTCTGGAAATTAATCTTTCTTTCCTTTTCATAAATTTAAAAAAACTCAGAAAGCAAACTTAATAAATTTCTGTTAAATAACTGGCTTAAGCCAAAGTGGGATTTAATTTTTCTAAAGGTATGCATGGGAGATTTAATTTAAATAAAGATTGTAAATTGATTTTAATTAATGCTATTTACAGCAAGAAAATATAATGACAATGTTGAATAGTAGAGTTACTAAAAACCATAAGCCAAAGGAATATGAATAAAGATACAGCCTAAGACACAATTTTATACAGACTTGGAAGAAACATTTGCTTACTAAGTGACATGATGAGGCTCTAACGTAGGCCGAGTATGTGAAACCGGTGCTTATTGTTTGCTGCACAAATACTCAGTTTTGGATCGAACTTGAGATAAGCACACACACCTCCAACTGAAATGAGACAATTTCTGTCCTTGCTCTTGATGCTCGAAAGAAGTTTGAAACCGCAGTAAAATGTTCGTTCCTATGAATGGCAGGATACGTTCCTTTCACTGAAATCCAGAACTTGTCCAGGGGCAGGTCAGTAAACCTCATCTTGAGGGCACGGTCAGACTGCAGCTCACGAAGTTCTTTCTCTTCGCTCAAGGTGAAGTTCTCAGGCTGAGCAGGAGATTCAGAGAAAGGGTCCCTCACACAGCTTCGCGGTTCTTCCAGATGGGTTTCAATAAGACTCGAGCTTTTCTGACATCTTCTCTTTCCTTTTGCAACATTATTTTTCCAAAGATGGTTTCCTTTGAAAGCCGAGACATTTCTTGTCACTTTAAGTCAAAACATTTTCTCCAGCGCCTTGCAGAAACGTGATCAACTGGTTCATATGATGAGAAATGTCTGCTCAGTAGGCTAGTTTCTGCAGCCATTCTTCATCTTCAAAGCACTCAGCAAAACCTGGCCTACTATTTTCTTGAAAGTACTCCAGCACTTCACCTCAAACAGGGAGAGGCTGACGTTACAGCCCCAGTTAGGCAAGCCCCTTCAATGCTCGGAAAACTCTTTCTCCATCAGCCTGCCGTCCTCCCCTCCGTGCAATACAATGCCCACCAATTATCAGCGGACTCCCCCATCTCTCGTTAAAAACTGAGAATGGACTCAACCAAATACTGCCCTGAGAGACCACTAACCTAACGAGATTGCTCACCGGGCTGCTCCGTCTCTGCCCAGCAGCGCGCATGCTGGACCATGTTTATTTTTTTTAAATCACGATCTCTCACGGAACCCCGCTTGAGAAACCCTGAAATAGGGGGATGGCGCTCAATCGGGGTAATGTTCAAAATCTGTCCTTTCAAAGTCTTACCCGCATCTCTCTAGCCCCCGGCCCAGCGATATCGCTGCCCCGCTTAATGTACAAGCAGAGTCAGCTTTAGCCTGAGCTATTATGTCGTCATAACTCTCCCCTTGAGATTCGACTTAAAAATATAACTATGATTATCTAGAACACGGATTCAAGCTACCAACAGCAGTCAACATGTCCGTTGTGTGAACACATCTATTTTTCAAATGAGGTTGTGAAACCACCCATGCCCCCTGAATATTTGAAGTAAGTGCACTCTGGGAAAGCTGTGGCTTATTGCCAGCACTTCACAACAAAATAGCGATGGTTCCTAAGCTTCTTACAGCATTTCGTGGCTCATTGCCAGATCTGAAAAGCCCCACACAGTTGGAGGACTGATTCTGCCAGCAGTAAGGGAGGTTCTGAGTACAGTTTTGTCTTATCCACCAAACCAAATAATAAAGTGATTTTGCTCGGTGGCTGCTTAGTTCAAAGACAAATAGATAAAATGTCTCGAGAATGTGCAGTCGGTTAAATCAACTTGAACAGGTAA
Source organism: Hypanus sabinus (assembly GCF_030144855.1). NCBI lineage: Eukaryota > Metazoa > Chordata > Chondrichthyes > Myliobatiformes > Dasyatidae > Hypanus > Hypanus sabinus. The sequence goes on along the minus strand of NC_082727.1, from coordinate 20,626,198 downwards.
CAAAATCTTTGCTTCTTGGTTATGTTTGCTTCATAAAAAATAAAGGCGCGGATGAAGAATTGGTACGTGCAAGGGTACTACAGACAGGTATGAAGGAGAAGCCAATATTTTGGATTCTTAAGCAATTCTCCAAATGGAAGGACACTGCGCTCACCAACATTCTTACTTGTACAACAAATGGGGCACCACTGATAGGACACTACCATGGGGTATTAATTTCTTGAAAAATAAGCTGTACCTAACAGACAGCAAACCTAAGTGATCGACTGCACAAATCATAAGCATCGGTTATCACAGTAATAAATAAAATCAACCACGCTCTCCATTCTCAACTATTTTGAGATCTTTGTATTGAGAATGACGAACACTTGCTGTGGCACACAGAGGTCAGGTGGCTCTCAAAAGGAAACTGCCTGAAATATTTTTATGCACTTTCTGAAACTGTGATAAAATTCTTTGAAGACTCAAATTCTGTTGTCTCTACATTTTTGTCTAAGTTATTCAAGGGCAATTTCCAATTTATGAGCATCTCTGAGGCTGTGCATCGTAAATCAATATTCTTCATAGTTTTTATGTAATGGCCAGATAGGGACGGTGGTGGTGGGGGGAGCAGGTTGGTCACTGGAGTGTGGTCTGGTCTAGTAGCCAAGGAGCCGGTTACACCAAAACGTTTTGGAACCAATGCCTTTTTCGTCATCAAGCCCGTCACCTTTGAGCCATATCCAGATGAGGATCACAATTAAACTCAACTGGACTAACGAGGTAAATACCAGGTATAGATTGTAGATCCAAAGCTGCTTAGCATTCTTTCCCGAGTACACAAGTGTAAATTGTTACTCTGGATCCAATGCAACACACAAAACAAAAATGCAATAAAGGACACAATAAAAGTAAATACTTAGAATAGCTATATACATAGATTGATTGTCCATAAAGTAACGCTAGGTACACAAGTGTCTGCACATATGGTGACTGACAGGAAATGATAACGTAGTGGTGGTTGAGGGGGTGGGTGGGAGTGTTGATCAGCCTGATTACGTGGGGAAAGTAACTGAGAGTCTGTGGGTGCTACATAGCCTCCTCCCAAATGGGAGTGGGACAGACAGCCCATGAACAGGTTAGGCACAGTGAGCACTGAAGGCTCTTCCACCAACCACAATGCTGGGGGCGGGGATGCAAACCAGTGATTGGGTTAAGAATGGGGCAGTTGATCGGGCAAAAATGCAGTCAGTTGGATGAGTTAAGGAGTAACAGTGGACCAAATTCAAAAGGATGTTGAATACAGGACTGAAGGTGTCATAGTTGAATGGACACAGTATATGGAATAAAGTAGATGATCTTGTAGTGCTCTTGGAGACCGGCAGGTATGATGTACCGGGCATCTCAGAGGCGTGGCTGAAAGAAGATCCGTTAGATTAACAACCTAGGATACACGTTGTATCAACAGGGCAGGCAGATTAACAGAAGAGGTGGTGTGGCTGTGCTGGTAAAAAATAAAATCAAATCCTTTAAAACAAGTGACAGAGGATCAGTTATGTCACGACCTAGATTTGATTAGGTTTAATAGAACCTTTAGCAGGCAGTGATCATAATATGAGAGAATTCACCCTGCAGTTCGAGAAGCTGAAGCCAAAATCGGATCTATCAGTATTACAGTGGAGTAAAGGGAATTACTGAAACATGAGTGAGGAGCTAGCCAAGGTTGATAGGAAGGGAACACTAACTGTGATGATGGCTGGACAACAATGGCAGGTGGGAAGTTTGGAAATTCTTGACGATAACGTACTCTAAAGGGAGGATGAGGCAACCATGCCTGACAAGGGGAGTCAACGACAGCAAATTAAAACCAAAGAGAGGGCATATAACGTTGCAAAAAATTGCAGGAAGGTAGAGGATTTTAAAAACCAACAAGGTATTTAAAAGCCGTTGAGAGAAGAGATGCAATATGAAGTAAATCTAACCAATAATATGAGGATGCAGAAAGTTATTTTCAGAAACATGAAGACTAAATGAGATACAACAGTGGATTTCGGACTGCTGGAGAGGTAGTAATGGGGGACAACAAAATGGTGGACAAAGTTAATGGGTATTTTGCGTCAGTTTTCACTGTGGAAGACACTAGCAAAATACCAGAGATGTGAGTGATAGGGGGCAGAATTCAGTGCCATTGCTACTACTGAGAAGGTGCTTGGGAAGCTGAAAAATCTGTAAGTAGGTAAGTCACCTGGACCAGATAGACTACACCCCAGGGTTCTAAAAGAAACAGCTGAAAAGATTGTGGAGACATTAGTAATGATCTTTCACGAATCACTAGATTATGGAGGACTGGAAAATTACCATTGTCACTCCACTCTAAGGGAGGGAAGCTGAAGAAACCATTTAACCTATATCGAGGTACTAGACACAATTGTCCCCTTAGTCCTCTGTTGTTTGCTTTGGCTCTAGAACCTCCAGCCATAGCACTTCTTAATTCCAAGGATATTACAGGTATCACCCGAGGTAATACTATTCATAAATTTTTTTATATGCAGATGATATTTTACTTTTTATTTCCAATGTGAATGACTCCTTAGCTTCCACTCTTTCTTTAATCTCTCAATTTAGTCAATTCTCAGGTTATAAGTTGAATCTATATAAAAACGAACTATTCCCTTTAAACAACCTGATACCAATAATCACCAATTTTCCGTTTAAAATTATGACTAATAAATTTCCTCATATATATGGCAGAATAAAAATCCCAGGTTAGGTAAAATATATTTACAGAAGTCAAAGAAGGAAGGTGGGGTAGCATTACCTAATTTCAGATTTTATTATTGGGCAGTTAATATTAGATATTTGTTATGTTGGTTGAAAGACTGGGGTGGATCTTTTGGCCCTCGTTGGGTGAGTTTAGAAATTAAATCTGTATCAGTTTATGCTCTGGGTTCTATTTTAGGGACTTCTCTCCCTTTTGCTCTTTCTAAATTGCCGAAATGAATTGACAACCCGATAGTTAAACATACTTTACATATATGGTTTCAATTTAGGAAATTTTTCGGGTTGACTCAATTCGTTTTAAATAGTCCTATTGTATTTAATTGCTTTTTCCACCCTTCCATTATAGATCAAGCTTATTTGGCTTGGAAAACTAAGGAATTGCTAAGATTTTCTGATTTATTTTTGGACAATTGTTTTATGTCTTTTGAGCAATTATCCAATAAATATAATTTGCGATTTCATTTTTTTTTAGATATTTACAGATTAGGCATTTTTTAAGTACTGTACTTCCTACGATTCCAAATTTTGTGCCTTCAGATATTTTGGAGAGTTTGTTTGAATTAGACCCTTTTCAAAAAGGGCTTATTTCCAAACTTTATAATATAATTATGAAGATACGTTCAGAGCCCCTTTATAAGACCAAAAATGATTGGGAAAGAGAGCTTAATATTATTCCTAGTGAGAATTGGGATAGAATTCTTCAATTAGTTAATACATCTTCGATATGTGCCAAACATTCATTAATACAATTTAAGGTCGTACATAGGGCCCATATGTCCAAGGATAAATCAGCTCATTTTTACTCTTATATAAACCCTATTTGTGTAGATGTCAATTTGAAATCGCGTCTTTAATTCATATGTTTTGATCATGTCTGCTTTTGAAAAAATATTGGAAAGATATTTTTGATATTATCTCTGCGTTTTGAATATTGATTTACAACCTCATCCTATTACTGCAATTTTTGGTTTACCAATGTTAGACTCACTGCATTTATCTTCTGCCCGTCGAATGATTGCATTTCTAACTCTGATGGCTAGAAGATCTATATTGTTGAATCGGAAGGAAATTAATCCTCCCACTGTATTTAATTGGTTCCCTCAAACTATGTTATGTTTTAAATTTAGAAAAAATTTGAAGTGGTGTATTTGATACTTCTATTAAATTTGAAAAGATATGGAGACCATTTATTCAATATTTTCATATGATGTAATATGACCCCGTTCCAAGTTCATTTGACTTTCCAGCTTTTAGCTTAGGACCGGAGGTGACGACATTGATGATTATGTATTCTTGTGAGATATTATAAACAGTCCTTTTTTTTTCTTTGTGTTTCTTCTTTTTTCCCCTTTTTTTTGCTTCTTTTTTCTTCTTTATTAGTCATTAGATTAGTAGATTAGTTAATTTTGCATTATATTTTCTTTTCTTTTTTCTGTTTTTTTTATATCATATATTATGAAATATCTAGACTTACCATGTTCATACATATACTGTATAGTTCATGTTTTGGTAAACTCATTTATACCGTAACCATTGTTTACGTCTTTTTTCATCTGTAATGGAATTTGTATGTTTGTAATTTCTTTATTAATATATCATTTGTATTTTGTCCATATTATTAATAATAATAAAAAGATTGAGAAAGAAAATTATGACTAATCAGTTTACTTACCTTGGAATAACTATTACTAAAAATTTTAAACATTTGTATAAAGCTAATTTTATTCCACTACTGTGTTACCTTAAAAGGCTATTTAGTAAATGGCCTCCTCTTTCTTTATCCTTGTTAGGCCGTTTAATTCTATTAAAATGAATGTGTTACTTGAATTCTTTTATCTTTTCCAAGCATTGCCTATTTTTATTCCGAGGAGTTTTTTTCGACTCTTTGGACTCAATTCTCTCCTTACTTGTGGAATAATAAACAACCCCAACTGAACAAAGTCTTTCTTCAAAGGAAAAATAAAGATGGTGGTCTAGCTTTACCTAATTTCAGATTCTATTACTGGGCAACTAATATAAGGAATATCACAGTCTGGTCATATTATATCAAGAGGGACGACTGTCCACCATGGACTTTACTAGAAGCTCTAACGGTTAAAATGCCTCAATTATTTATCTTCTTGGATCTTCTCTTCCTTTACCTTTCAGTAAAATTACTGATAACCCAGTTCTTAAACATACTTTGAGAATCTGGTAGCAATTCAGGAAAATTGTTGGTTTGTCTCATTTTTCCCTTTCTAGTCCCATTCTTTGTAATTACATTTTTCTACCCTCTACTACTGATAAAGTTTTTATAGAATGGAATAGATTGGGTATTCGACAGTTTTTGGATTTATTTTTTGATGGGAACTTAGCGTCATTTGGGCAGCTGTCCATCAAATTTGGTTTACCCCAAACTCATTTTTATGGTTACCTTCAAATTAGAGATTTTCTGCGTTGTCAATTGACTAGCTTTCCTTCAAGTTCAGATAAGAATCTCTTAGATGATATTTTAAATTTGATACCTTTTTTTGATGGCTCAATCTCTAATATATATAATAAACTGCTTATGTTTATTATATATATTACAAATTTCACAAATATGCTGGTGATAACAAGCCTGATTCTGAAGTCATTGGGTATATTTAAAGCAGATATTGATAGGTTTTTGATTAGTGAGGGTGTCAAAGGTTACAGGGAGAAGGCAAGGAACTGGGCTGAGCAACATAATAAATCAGCCATGACAGAATGGCGAAGCAGACTCGAATTCTGTGCTTCCATGGTCCTAGACAGACACTCACTGCAGACAGACCACCTTAAAAACCACAAAAATCAGCTTTATTACAATCACCATATGGAGTTCATGACCCTTGGCTCCTCATGGTTTGAGCTCTGTATGTGGAGCTGCTGTTGGGGAGGTGAACAGACTCACACTGCACCCTGGAGCCCTCTCATGGGCTGAGACGGAGGTCCACTGATGCCCACTCAGCCCCATCCGAAGCTTCAGCCCAGGGTGATGGCTTGTACCACTCCAGGAAGCACCTCCCTACCAAGGAGTGGGGGGGGGGGGGGGGGGTGACCAGCTACACCACCATGGTGGCACTTGCCACAGGTTCCTGCAGCGCTGTGCACCGCTGAAGCAGACTTCATACATGACACCCCCCCCCCCCCCCCCACACACAACTTGAGCTGCAGCTCATCAGCGGGAGGGGGCACAGAGGAATAGATGAGGGGGCATAGTTCACTGTCCTCCCAGAGCCTCCACCTCTCTCCCACCACCCATCGTCCACTGTACAAGAGGCCGGCTGTGGAGCCGGCTAACTACCCTCCAAAGAGGTCTTTGACTGCACGTAGACGAGCGCCTTGTCCTTCACCGCCTGTATGCGCTCTGCATTCCCGTGCTTCTTCTCATAGTCCAGGTAGCGCTTGAAGAAAAACTTGATCTTTTTAGGAGCTGCCTTGAGGGTCACAGCTCTGTCCAGGAGGTGCCTACGGGACAGGAGGGAGAAAGGACGTCAGTCTGTACTGAGGTCACAGGTTTTCCAACCTCGGAGACACCGGCGCCCTCTAGTGGCCGACTGTCAGGCCTCCAATACCTCACAGTAGGTTGGGGACGGGGGAAATTCACCCAACTTCTGTACTCAATATTTGGAAAAAAAAATATGGGAGGTTATATTGAAGTTGTATAAGATGCTGGTGAATCCAAATGTGGAACAATGCGTGCATTTCTGGTCACCTACCTACAGAAAGTGTTATAGAAAATTTACAAGGTTGTTGCTGGGATTTGAGTTATAGGGAAAGGCTGAATAGGTCAGGGAATATTCCTTGGAGCATAGGGGAATGAGGGAAGATCCGACAGAGGCAAAGTATATGAAATTATGAGGGGTATACATAGGGTAAAAGCCAGAAGGTTTTTTTCCGGAACTGGAACGAGAGGTGGTAGGTTTAGAGTGAAGGGTGAAATGTTTAAGGGGACCTGAGTGGGATATTCTCTAGAGGGTGGAGAGAGTGTGGAATGAGCTGCCAGCGGAAGTGGTGATTCCAGCATTTAAGTGGCTTGGATAGGTACATGGATGGAGGGTAGGGTCCAGGTGCAAGGTGATGGGACTATACAGAATATGTTAGTGTGGTTTAAATGGGCTGAAGGGCCTGTTTCTCTGCTGGAACTATGGCTACTCCAACGCTGTTCTAATCTTTGAGAGGGTGTATTGTCTGAAGATAGTAGTTGAAGAGGGGGTGTATTGTCCTCCTTCCTCAGACAGTTGGGAGTGGGGGGAGTAAGCAGAAGAACGTCCAGTCCAAAGGCAGGGATGGTTGGGGAAGGCTCGCAGTATTGAACCGGAGATGGGTCTGGTTAGTCGACGCTGTTGGTAGACAGGTGCTGATGGTGACCTTGCTCTGTGAGAGGGGCTGCATAGCAGGTCCTGGTTTGTCCCTGAACTATGCAACAGGCCCGGGTAATGCCGACACGTTTAACTTGTCAGACTAAGGGTCAGCCAAAGGAGACCCGGCGCCACAGAACTGGAACATAGAGGGTCTGGGGAGAGACTGGACACTGCTGTCCCTGAGCCAGTGTCCGGGTGGGGAGTTGCCATGGGGAGGAACAGGATAAAGAAATACAAGGTGTGGGGTGACTGAAGCCTCAGGGTGTGTGAGTGACCGAGAGTTTAACCTGCTGGACGAGGACTGAGAGGCTGGAGCTGTGGGTGGGATCTGGCACAGCAGCAGGGATATTGGAACTGCTACCAACTTCACTGACTTGGCACAGAGCCCCTTTGAGCAAGTCTAAATCACAAACAAGAGAAAATCTGCAGATGCTGGAAATCCAAGCACCACAGACAAAATGCTTGAGGAACTCGGCAGGCCAGGCAGCTTCCATGGAAAAGAAGACCAGCTGAAGGGTCTCGGTCTGAAACGTTGACTGTTCACTCTTTTCCACAGATGCTGCCTGGCCTGCCGAGTTCCTCCAGCATTTTGTGGGTGCTGCTTCGAGCAAGTCCAACCCACCTCACTTCTTCCTGGCTGCCAAACTTCACCAGCATGTCGATGTAGACCGACCACAGGTCCGTGCGCTTCGGGTAGCTACTCAATGTGTTCTCAAACAAAGCCTTCGCCCGCTCTGCGTCACCCAGTCGGAAATCCAGCTGTGCAAACTTGACGATAACATCAATATCTGAAATGACAGGGGAAGGCACTGTAAGGCGAGGACCAGGTATGGAAACTGGAACAGGACACGCTGCATGTGGGTGCAGAGGACATTTACCAGGATGCTGCCCAGTTTAGAGAGCATGTCTTCGAGGATAGATTGAGCAAGGCAGAGAATTTCTCTTTTGAGATAAGGAGGATGAAAGGCAACTTGACAGAGATATAAAAGATGATAACTAGCCCAGACTGAATGGCCAGCCAGACTTTTAACCTGGGTGGAAATGGTTAATACGAGGAGGCATAACTTTAAGGTGATTGGAGGGAAGTAGACATAGAGAAGACGTCAGAGGAGGTTACTCCAGTTTCCTCCCACAGTCCAAAAACGTACAGGTACCGGTTAGTGAGTTGTGGGTATGTTATATTGGTACCAGGAGAACGGCAACTCTTGTGGACTTCCCCCAGCGTGTCCTAGGATGCAAATAACACATTTTGATGTACAGGTGACAAATAAAGATGAGCTTTAATCTTTAAGATACTCAGCTCACACCAGCCTGGCCAGTGGGAAGGAAGGAAATTACAGGAAGTTTCCATACACAAAGTGGAAATGCAAGCCTCTCACTCTCAAAGTCCAGAGGTTTAATGGACCACCCCTGGACGATCAGTTTTGCTGGAAGAGGGAAAGGAGTGATGTTTGAGATGTAATCGGCCAGTGTCTGGTTGCCTGAAGCAGCTTGTTCAGGAGATAAATGATGTTTCCTTATTAAATCCTCTGAAACAATAACTGAAGCCCATCCCAATCCAGTAGACAAGGACCCACAGAACTTCAGCCATGCACTGACAGCTCCCTGGACAGCAGCGCCAGAGATTCTGCAGATGCTGGAAATACAGAGCAAAATACACAAAATTCTGGAGGAACTCAGCAGATAAAAAGGAGGAATAAAGATGTTTCAGAGAGTCCCAGCCAAAAACGGTGACCGTTTATTCATCTTCACAGATGCCACCTGACCTGTTGCGTTCCTCCAGCAGGATGTTTAGGAGCTTTGGCAAACAGGAGCTGATGAAATGGAGCCAAGTATGATTTACACCCCTTTTCCCACACCAACTCCAACTTACGCTCTTTCTTTGGTAGACACTTGAGAGCTCTCTGCAGCAGGGTATGGCTGCCCTCGCCGCGGCCCTGCTTCAGGAGAAAGGCGGCATAGCTCAGCCAGACGGTGCTCTCCTGACGGAACCGCTTCAGCATGGCATTGTACAAGGCATCTGCTTGCTTGTAAAACAGAACACACAGCACAGCAGATTATACAATGTTTGAAATTACATTCAAATTACACCAGCCTAGTGCACAGGTGACCACTTCCGTTAGCTCCAGCAACACCAGAAACCCACCCCAACCCCCAGTAGAGTCTGCCAGAGTTCACAAATGCACAATGGCCTCCATCTACTGAATGTGTATAACTAACGCTGGGTTGGGGCAGGTCAACTCCAACCCTGAAGGGAATTTGTGACGTTGTCTATCCCGGGAAGGCAGCATCAGAAATAAACACCAACAGGAATGTGGGCATTTCTCATACCCCCAGGGGTAACTTTGTGACTAACCGGTTCCTTCCAAGTGTGAAGGAGGTGCTTTGTGTCTGACCTATGCCGCTCCTGGCCTGGCTGTGGTTGACCAGACAGCCTAGGGAGAGTTTCACTGTGTGTCTGACCTATGCCGCTCCTGGCCTGGCTGTGGTTGACCAGACAGCCTAGGGAGAGTTTCACTGTGTGTCTAACCTATGCCGCTCCTGGCCTGGCTGTGGTTGACCAGACAGCCTAGGGAGAGTTTCACTGTATGTCTGACCTGTGCCGCTCCTGGCCTGGCTATGGTTGACCAGACAGCCTAGGGAGAGTTTCACTGTGTGTCTAACCTATGCCGCTCCTGGCCTGGCTGTGGTTGACCAGACAGCCTAGGGAGAGTTTCACTGTGTGTCTAACCTATGCCGCTCCTGGCCTGGCTGTGGTTGACCAGACAGCCTAGGGAGAGTTTCACTGTGTGTCTAACCTATGCCGCTCCTGGCCTGGCTGTGGTTGACCAGACAGCCTAGGGAGAGTTTCACTGTGTGTCTAACCTATGCCGCTCCTGGCCTGGCTGTGGTTGACCAGACAGCCTAGGGAGAGTTTCACTGTGTGTCTGACCTATGCCGCTCCTGGCCTGGCTGTGGTTGACCAGACAGCCTAGGGAGAGTTTCACTGTGTGTCTGACCTATGCCGCTCCTGGCCTGGCTGTGGTTGACCAGACAGCCTAGGGAGAGTTTCACTGTGTGTCTGACCTATGCCGCTCCTGGCCTGGCTGTGGTTGACCAGACAGCCTAGGGAGAGTTTCACTGTGTGTCTGACCTATGCCGCTCCTGGCCTGGCTGTGGTTGACCAGACAGCCTAGGGAGAGTTTCACTGTGTGTCTGACCTATGCCGCTCCTGGCCTGGCTGTGGTTGACCAGACAGCCTAGGGAGAGTTTCACTGTGTGTCTGACCTATGCCGCTCCTGGCCTGGCTGTGGTTGACCAGACAGCCTAGGGAGAGTTTCACTGTGTGTCTGACCTATGCCGCTCCTGGCCTGGCTGTGGTTGACCAGACAGCCTAGGGAGAGTTTCACTGTGTGTCTGACCTATGCCGCTCCTGGCCTGGCTGTGGTTGACCAGACAGCCTAGGGAGAGTTTCACTGTGTGTCTGACCTATGCCGCTCCTGGCCTGGCTGTGGTTGACCAGACAGCCTAGGGAGAGTTTCACTGTGTGTCTGACCTATGCCGCTCCTGGCCTGGCTGTGGTTGACCAGACAGCCTAGGGAGAGTTTCACTGTGTGTCTGACCTATGCCGCTCCTGGCCTGGCTGTGGTTGACCAGACAGCCTAGGGAGAGTTTCACTGTGTGTCTGACCTATGCCGCTCCTGGCCTGGCTGTGGTTGACCAGACAGCCTAGGGAGAGTTTCACTGTGTGTCTGACCTTGGGAGTGTGTGATGGGACGGTGTAGAGGGATCTTTATATTTAAGGCCATTTTCCTTGCTGCAGCAGGGTCAGGGAAGGCCACATTATCTCCACACCAAGTTGTACAACTGCTCCAATGGAAACACACTAAGGTTTCTGTTTGCACCCTGCCCAGGGTTCAGTTCCATTCACCAGCTGGAGACGGAAAACACTTCTATATCCCAGTGAGGGGAGAAAGTGCTCCTCACTGAGCCAACCGATGGGCGTCCCATCTGCCCCAAAAAGCTCCTGAAGTAGAAGACATGGCCTTGTATCTGACCATCCCACACTCCCTTCCTGCTCATATTCAGGGTAACAGTTACACAGTCTGCAAAAGCCCAGCCCAAACGGGATGGCACACCAGTAAATGTCTGCCTACCTTGTACTTCTCAGACCTGGTGTAGATGTTGGCCAGTTGCTGGAAGACTTTCAGGGGTTCACTGTACTGTACAGCCCGTTCAAACACCTTGGCCAGTGACTCCTCTGTGCCATAGAGATTCTCCAGGTTGAGCAGAGCTACCCAGATGTTCAGCTTCTCTTGCTCCTCCCTGGACAGGCAGAACAACAACTTAATGGTGCAAGGGCAAACCTTTACGGGGAGCATGAGTGGAAGAACTTCTGCACTCAGAGAGTGGCGAGAGCGTCGAGCAAACTGCCAGCAGAAGTAGCGGATGTGGGCTTGATGAGAATACATGGGTGGGAGGGGCGTGGAGGGCTATGGTCCAGGTGCATGTTGGTGGGACCAGGCAGAATAATTGTTTGGGACAGAATAGATGGGCTGAAGGGCCTGAACAGACACATAGGGCAGCATTCGAGGAAGGAGGCCAGACAGAGAAAGCGATGCTTCCAGGATTTGAGGGAATGAATCACAGGGAGAGGTTGCTAGGGTTTTAGTCCCTGGAGCATTGGAGACTGAGGGATGATCGTAACAACATTCATAAAATCATGAGGGGTGAATGCACTCAGTACTTTTCCCACAGAACAGTACAGGCCCTGCAGCCTACAATATTGTGTTACCCCTTCAGCCAACTGTAAGATCAATCAAACTCTTCTCTCCTATATAACCCTCCAGGGTTTGGGAAATCACGAACTAAGAAGATTTAAGGTAAGAATTAAAAGTGACATAAGGGACAACTTTTTCTACCTAGATGCTGGTCCCGATATTCAATCAGCTTCCCACGGTGGTTGGGACAGCTACATATAGGAAAGGTTTAGAAGATACAGGTCAAACATGGGCAAATGGGATATGCGTCTCATTTGCCAAGGGGCCTGTTTTTGTGGTGCTGACTCGAAACTGGAATTGAAATTGGTTAGACAGAAAGGCGGTTTCTATCCAGACTCTAGATCACAATAACAATACAGTGGTTGTGGACTGGTTTGTCCATGGTAAAGACAGCACACAGTGATACAGTGGTTAGCACAGCTGCTTTACACCACCAGCATAGGGCTCAACCATTGCCACTATCTGTAAGGAGTTTGTACTTTCTCCCTGTGACGGTATGGGTTTCCTCTGGGTGCTCCAGCTTTCCCCCCACATTCCAAAGACATACGGTTAGGGTTAGCAAGTTGCTGGGGGGGGGGGGGGGGGGGCAATGTTGGCGCTGGAAGTGTGGCAACACACTTGCCCCCAGCACATCCTCAGACTGTGTTGGTCATCGAGACGACAACACATTTCACTCGGTATCTCAATGTACATGTGACAAATAAAGCAAATCTTTATTTGACGGTGCAGATAGAAAGGGAATTTTTGTTTGAAAAGGTATTTTTAAAAGAACAAGTCACAAACTGAGCTAGTAATTGAAGGGAAATCATGAGACAGACTGAAAAACGATGAGGACAGTAGATTTGCTGAGCTCTGACCAAGGGTCTTCGATCAGAAACATTAGTAGTATTTCTTCCCAGTGATGCAGCCTGACCGGCTTAGTATTTCCAAAATCCTCTGTTTGAATTACAATCGCAGGGCATGAATTACTCTTGGGATAGATGGCAGAACTCTTCCATTCTGTGAAAGGATAGAGATTTGGCCAGGGTTTTGAGGACAGGAGTGTGTGGGGTTCAGGACTCCATCTATCCCCCTCCAGCACTCCCCCCACCACCTGAGGCCACAGAACCTTGCACAGCCCTTAACAGACGCTTACCTGAAGGAGATGGTTTTCAGAGCTCGCTCAGCCACAGCTCGTGCTTTCTCGATCTCGGTGGCGTGCAGGTGGAACGCCATGTACTGCATCCAGACAATGGAGCTGTTGGGGGAACTGAGGACCATGCGATCGAAGTCGTCTGCAGTCTGCGGTTGCCGGGTGGGGTCCATCAACTGTTGCTCTGTCTGTTCCAGCTCCTTCTCAGCCCGCCGCTTCCTTGTCTCCTTCTCCTTCCTGCTCAGTCTGGGCTGCAAGGTCAGAATCCCACACCCTGAGCAAAGACCAGCCTCCCCTCTCACACCCCATTCCCCAATCCCACGCCACTTGGAGATCAGGGACCCACCAACTCTATCAGTTGAGGACAGGGAAGGAAAGGCGTCTTCCTAACCTACTGAGGCAAACTCACAGCCCCCAATGCCCAGCATTACACCTGCACAATTCAGGAATCTTCAATGGGTTACGGGTCACATATGCTCTCCCACCGCTCACCCTCAAACCCACCCCCTCCTCAAATCATCTATTCCACACCTACCATGGGCCCCCCTCTGTGTTTCTATGCCTCCTTCCCCATCTCCCTCACTACTCCAATCCCAAACACCTCAGCCACTACGAGCCCCACACCCCCTGGAGGTCACACCTCACCCTGGTCGCCTCTGCTCCCCCTCTGTCCTTTGTTCCCCAGTGCTCGTCCCACCCCCGTTACCTCTAGCACGTTCTCATTTGCCCTCCTTCTGCGTTTGTCCCCACTGACCCCGTCGCCCACTTGCTACACCTCCCCTGACGGACCTCCACTCCACCCCTTGCTGGCTGAACCGACTCTCCTGGTGAACATACACAGGACATTGTTTATATCTGGAGATACAACACAGTAACAGGCACCTCTGCCCCAGGAAGCCCGTGTTATACAATTACACACATGTACGACCATTAGCCCACATCTGGGAGGAAACCAGAGCATCGGAAGAAACTCACAGTCACAACATTACCAAGCTTTTCATTCAACGATTTCTGAAGTAAAATATTTTAACTCCCATGATTTGAATTCATGTTTCTAATCCATATTCTAAGTTTCTGGATATATCTTCATGAACCCCTAACATAATGAATGTAATGCCTCAGGCATTAATATTCTCCACCCCCCCCCCCCCCCCACACCATGCTGTCTGGAAGTCTCCTGCCTGGTAACGACCTCCTAAATCTGTCCAGTACCTTTCCAGTGAACCACGTTATTTCCTGTTGTTCAGCAGGCTGCCACAACTTGAGTGCCCTCTGATTCATCACTGGTCACTCTGCAGAGGGCGGTAACCCCTCCCTTCCCCACCGGTCAGCACGGGCAGCGGAGATGGCATCGTCCTACCTCAGTGTCCGCGCCCTGTTCCTCCTCACTGTCTGAGCTCAGGTCTTCCTTTCCCTTCATCGCGGGGGCTATGCTGCTTAAACTCGCACCCCAGGCAAAGCTGCCGGACAGCTGCAGTCTGGGCGCCTTCGGTTTCGGCTGCTCCTGTTAGAGACCAGGGACGAGGAACGGAAAGACGTTATCTGAGAGTCTGTGATAATAACCCACAGAATAAAACTGAAGGAGGTGCCACAGGTTTACTCTTCGGCCATTGGCGACCTTCCCAAGGGGCCTCGACACGGGACTAAAACTACGAGAGAAGTTAAGGCTCCTGATGAATTGTACCGAGTCACAGCTTTGAGTGGCTTCACACATCATGGAGAATAACTCAGGCAGAGTGATAAACCATGAGTAAAATCGACATATTTCACTGTATGCTTTGATACACGTGAATTTCTGAGAATGTTATCTCCTTAAACTTTACAAGTGCTCACGAAGCAGATGGGGTCACGTTTGATGCAGAGAGTCTCCCAATCTAGGCCAAAGTTGTGAGGGAGTGTTGACAGCGCCACTCTCCTTCCTCATGCCTCTGCAAACACTAAATTCTCAATCCATTTCTTTTACATTACAATGATGAGAAGGTTTGAGCTTCTCTGGAGAATGAAGCAGTGTGGGTATCGAGAGGGTAGGCCAGTATCAGGATTAATGTTATCTTTCCTTTGAAGTCTGATGATGCTATGCAGGCTCGCTGCGGCAACAGCCGCATTCTCCAAATTGCTGACGGCAACGTGTGTGGGACACTGAGAGCTCCAGCAGTCTTCTTCAGAAGCAAATGCAGCTGGCAGCTTCTTTCCAGGAAGATGTTCGATGGAGCTGGTTGCAGAGGAAATGGGTGCAGGACATTAAAGGGAGGTGAACGTATTGAGCTAGCGGCAGACATAGTGGATGTGGGTTTGATTTCAACATTGAAGAGAAGTTTCAATGATTACACAGATGGGAGGGGTATGGAGGGCTAAGGTCCAGGCATCGGTAGATTGGACGAGGCAGAATAATAGTTTGGCACAGATTAGATGGGCCTAAGGACCCATTTCTGTGCTGTGACCTGGTGATGCTTTAACTGAGAGGAACAGCGTGTTGGACCAGTGTTACAGTCTCGGGAAGTTAATCGTAACCCAGACCTGTGCAGGGATTATAAACTACGAGGCTCACCTTAACGTCACCATCGCTCTCCCCTTCTTCCTCCCGAAAGTAGGCACCTAATCCTCTATTACGCTCCTCCAAACACCGTTTCTTCGTTGTCTTCAACTTTTTGGAGAGCGGCTAAAAGGAGAGCAAGCACAAATGGAACCAGTGTTAAGCTAAAGCACGGTGATCACGCCATACATTCATGCAGACGGCAGGACTAGCCAGTAAAGTGGTTCAGAAGGTAGATGGGTACTGGGGTTTGTCAGTGAAGTACAGGATTGTACAGAATACTGGTAGGCCACAATGTTCAAAGTCCTAGTCACCACTCCTCAGGATGCAACAGCACCAGTTGTACGTCGGGCAAGATTCACAAGAACGTTGCTAACTCGGGAATTGTAGCTCTGGAAAGCTGACTAGGCGGTAGTTGTTGGGACTAAATTAAAGCAAAGGGTGATTTACCCGACATGTATCAAATGATGATGGGTTGAGATGGATGAAATAAACAAAGCAAACGCTGGAAATAATCAGCAGGTCAAGCAGTATCTTATGACACAAGAGACCATTCAGCCCACACAGCCAATGCTGGCCTTCAGAGCACTCCCATCAAACTCATTGTCTCTTACTCTCTGCAACCTAGTCTCCCTCACACGATCATCATCTCTCCCAGTTCTCCGGACAGCAGCCAACATAGTGGGCAGTGTAACTCATTGGCTGGCATGTCTGGTGTGTGAGGAAACCCACGGGTCACAGGGAGAATGTGCAAACTCCATACAAACAGTGCCAGAGGTCAGGGTCGAACCAGGTTCAGTGAAGCTGTGGGGCAGCAACAGCACTCAATCCGAATAATTTAATGTGGAGAGAAACTAAACTAATATAAACACAAAACACTGAAGGAACTGAGTGGGTTAGGCTGCACCTATGGAGGGAATTGTTTCTTCACCTGGACTGAAGTGATGTGTTTAAACTATCAGTAATGCAAGAGATTGGCAGATTCTGGAAATCTTCAATGACACATGGAAAACCCTGGAGGAGCTCAGTGGGCCAGGCAGTACATGGAGGGAAATGGACAGTCGACATCTCAGGTCAACACCCTTCACCAGCACTGGAAACAAACAGAGTGTACAAACACCGAGTCCAGCACCTGGTCCCTCTCCGAATCTCTCCGCTTGCGTTTCCCGACCTCAGCCACCTCCACCTCAGCTTCATTCATCTCCTTGCACAACAAGCCAAGCGACGCCGGTAGCAGGTCCGGCTTCTTCGTGTCTCGAGGGAGAAGTGAAAGTCCCACGTGCTGGTCCGTGGTGCTGTAGAGAGAACCAAAAGAAATACATCAAACAAGTGAACGCACATGCAACAGCAGACTGGTACCGGTCTGCAGCCCGGTGACTGGAGGCCACTGCCTTAAACACTGCAGGCCTGTGCATTAGGCTGCCCCACTGTAGCCTTTCCAGGCTCAAATACCCATGTGGTTCCTCATGGGTGCCAAGGAATGATCCCAGAAATGATGAACTTCAACTAACTGATCTCCTTAAAGGAAGGTTACAGGGAGACACCCAGAATCAAACTATTGAGGAGAAATGTTCTCTATTGGCAGATCATGGGTTAACCTGAGAAAGAAGTTAATAACAGAGTGCAAAAACTGGATTTTTCAATCGCAGCATTTGCATCACCACCCCTGCATCTGTGGGGCCTGACTCACCAGGAAGAATTAAAGGAAAATAAGGTACTGGTGGGTGGGGGAGGGGGAAGAATTACTAAGCCATCCAGAAGTGGGATGACCTGGGTAACTCTTACAAAAGAACCAGTACAGGTACAGAGTTTCAAACTGCCTCAACCAGTGCTTTTAAGACCTCAGCATCCTTTCCTCATGCTTCACACATTTCATTGGCATGGCTCAATCCCTTCACCGTAGCCACCCGCAGGGTAAGCATCAGCCATCCATATGACTGATGAGCCCAAACCAGAATTGCACCCCGCCCCCAAGCACACGCCAGTGGTGTCTTCACCATGGCAACGGCATAGTCACCGCTCCCAGTGCTTCAGAGGGAGCGCCAAGCCCAGGAGCTCACCGATCCGTACGAACCTCCACTGACAGATTGTGAATGAATCTACAACATCAGGTTGACCCACGATCTCAAAGCGTGAATCCCTCCTAGAACCGGAGGGATGGGCTTAGTCATCACTTTTCTAGACCAATGAATGGTAATTCAGCCAGCTCAGCTCCCATGTACCTCCTACCTCAGTACTTTGACTGTCACCAGTTTTCCCTTTGGGATATGTTCCTGATAGAGTCGGTTATCGTTGACCAAGTAGTCAGTGACGTGTTGATACTGAACGAGGCCCGACAAGGAGGCTGAGAGGCTGAAATATAAAGATCACAAGCTGAAGGAGGTGCACGGTCTGTCAGTACTATAATGCACATTTGCATACTCTGTTTACACACTCAATACCTTAAACCGCAGGCTGCCACCACTCACTGGTAACAGGCTTCTTTGAGAATAAGTGTGAAGTGGGAAATAAATTTCAAGCATGCACACACGAACTTACAGCAGACCTCAGAAACGTGTTTCCCTGCAGCGTAGGTAATCGGTTGGGCCAGAGGGACCCAGGGCACAGATTCTCAGATCAAAAGTCGAATCAGCGAGTCAGACAGTAGAAACAGGGAGTTAGTGCTTTGGGTCAAAGATCTTTCATCAGACCTGGGGACTAAGGAAACAAGTCCGTTGTACATCACAGAGAGGGTGGGGAAGGGACATACAAGACCAAAGGAATGCCTCTGTTGGACTGCCAGGATTGACAATGGGAGTAGCTGCTGATGAAGCCATCTCATTGACAGCTCAGTGAGGACAGTCAGGGAGAAAGAACACACGGCAGAGGATGCAAAAGCTGGGATGTGCACAGCTCTGGCAAGTTAGGCCACACTAGTGAGGAAAAAAAATCAAAGCAAGGATTACAGATGGATGATCTACAGCTGAACTAAAGGCATCATAGATTCAAAGTCATAGAAGTAGGACCCTTGGCCAATCTAGTCCACACCAAACTGTTATTCTGCCCAGTCCCATCGACTCCGCCTGGACCATAGCTCTCCATACCACTCTCATCCACACACTTATCCAGATTCCTCTTTAATTCTGCAATTGCAGTTCAGTCACACACTCTGCAAGCCAAGCATGGGGTTTGCTGCTAGAACCCATACCGGGGTTTGATCAGACCGTGCAGCCTACAGTCACTTTCTCCTGAACTGTAACACATCATTCAGCATTTTGTTGTTGTTTTAACACTTGCACTGCTGAAGTGACCTGTAGGGAACGGGTGTGCAAGACAAGTTTTTATGTATTGTACCTTGGCATAAAGTCATGAAAATAGAAGTGTTTTACAGATTTACTTTGCTGTCACAGCTGGGTGTCTATACTTTATAATTCTACAAATCTCTCTTCTATCACACTCAGACTGCTGTTTGTACAGCATTTCTCAAGCCTGTTCCTTCTCTCTGCACGGTTCTAAGCTCTCAGAACCAACACTATCCCTGTGCATCATCTGTCAGTCCACTTGGGAACCTCTGCAACCTTTTCCCAAAATGGAGCTTAGACAGTGCAAAATGGAACCTGTATTGCACACTGCTCCTACAGATCAATTCATTATAATATAACAGTGGTTAAACAGTAAACGAGTGCAGAATCGCAATCAAGAGAAGATGTGCAGATGCTGGAAGTCCAAACAACACACACACAAAATGCTGGAAGAACTCAGCAGGCCAGGCAGCATCTGTGGAAGAGAGATGTTTCGGGTTGAAACCCTTCATCAGGACTGGAGAAGAATGATGAGGTCAGAGTAAGAATGTGGGGGGAGAGGAGGAAGAAACACAAGGTAGTGGGTGCTAGGTGAAAGTGGGAGAGGGGAGGGGTGAAGCAAAAGAGCAGGGATGTCAAATGGGGAAAGAGATGAGGACTGGAGAAGGAGGAATCTGATGGAGAGGACAGAAGGCCATGGAAGAAAGGGAATGGGGAGGAGCACCAGTGGGAGGTGATGGGCTGGTAAGGAGATAAGGTGAGAGAAGGATATGGGTATGGGGAATGGTGGGGTGGGGGAGTGAGCATGTCCAGAAATTCATGAAATCAATGCTCACGTCATCAGGTTGATTACCCAGACCGAATATATGGTGCTGCTCCCCCCATCTGAGAGTGGCCTCAGCGTGGCAGACATGTCGGAATGGGAAGTGGGATTTAAATGGGTGGCCACTGGGAGATCCTGACACAGCAAGTGCTCAGCAAAGCGGTCTCACCCGTGTTCAGAAGGCCACAATGGGAGCACTGGACACAGCAGATGACCCTAATAGACTCACAGGTGAAGTGTCCGCTCACCTGTAAGGATCGTTTGGGAGTGAGGGAGGAAGTGTAGGGACAGGTGTAGCATTTGTTCTGCTTGCAAGGATAAGTACCAGGAGGGAGATGAGTGGGATGGGATGAATAGACAAGTGAGTGCTCCCAGCAGAAAGTAGAGTGGGGGGGGAAAGGTGTGCAGACGAGCATGGTGGTGGGATCCCGTGAAGATGGCAGAGGTTAAGGGGAATTATGCACTGGACGCTGATGGGGTGGTAAGTGAGGCAAAGAAGAACCCTACCCCTGGTGGGGTGGCAGGAGTATGGGGTGAGGGCAGACGTGTGTGAAATGGGAACGATGCGGGTGAGGGCAGTGTTGATGGTGGAGGAAGGGAAGCCCCTTTCTTTGAAGAAGGACAACTCCTTTGTTCTGGAATGAAAAGCCTCATGCTGAGAGTAGATGCTGCACAGGCAGAGGAATTGAGAGAAGGAGATGATGTTTTTACAAGTAACAGGGTGGGAACAGTCCTGGTAGCTGTGAGAATCTGTGGCTAAAGAGTGCAGAATAATGTGTTACAGTTACAGAGAATGTGTAGGGCAGGGAGACAATAAGATGCAAGAACATAACGAGGTAGATTGTGAGGTCAAGAGTCCATCTTATTGTACTGGAAAACCATTCAATTGTCTTATAACAGTCTGGTAGTTTGCGCTTTTAGGCTTTTGTACCATCTGTCTGATGGGAGAAGGGAGAATGTCTGGGTCGGGAGGTCTTTATGACAGACAGACATACTTTATTGATCCCGAGGGAAATTGGGTTTCATTACAGTCGCACCAACCAAGAATAGTGTAGAAATATAGCAATATAAACCCATAAATAATAATAAGTAAATTATGCCAAGTGGAAATTAGTCCAGGACTAGTCTATTGGCTCAGGGTGGCTGCTTATTGAGGCAGAAGTGTAGACAAAGTCTATAGAGGAGAAGCTGGTTTCCATGGTGTGCTGAGTTGTGTCCACAAACCTCTGCAGTTCACTCATGGTCACAATTAGAGCACGTGCTATACCAAGCCATTATGCACCCAGACAGGATGCTATCTATGGTGCATCAATAGAAATTGATGAGGGCCAAAGGGGACATGCCAATTTCTTCAGCCTCCCAAGGAAGCTCAGCTGCTGCTAAACTTTCTTGGCTGTGGAGTCAACAAACTGTAGTTGGACCAGGACAGGCGATTGGTAATGTTCACTCCGAGGAACTTAAAGCACTCAAACCTCTTCACTGCAGCACCACTGATGTAGACGGGAGCATGTATACCACTCCACTCCCTGAAGTCAATGATCAGCTCTCTTGTTTTGCTGACATTCAGGGGAAAGCTGTTGTTATGATACTATGTCACTAAGCTCTCTACACTGACTCATACAGCCCGCTACAGTGGTATCATCAGCAAACTCACCTGACAAAAACTCCAAGCTCTCCGACGTCTTTGACATAACCCCTTAGGATTGCCCCCTTCCGGAGGTGCTTGACGGACATAATCTCTGGATCGCTCACCGACGGCTTCTTTTCAGGGAAAACCCTAGAGGAATCAGACTCACATCAGCATGAAAGACAAACACTCACAAAACAGGAGCAGGAAGGTAACTCAAACAGAATCTCATTGAAACACAGGAACAAGGGAACATCACACGCAGCACCTCATAACAAGGAGCACACCATGCCTGTTTAGAAATAACGATAACTCTCATATTTATGCATCGAGGTTCTTGTACAACCCGCAAAAAAAATCCTAATATTAAGTAATTTCTAAAAATACTTCCAAATGCAAATTAATTGTCAATAAACATTTTTTTGTTTCATTTTGCTTCTAATTAGCAGCAACATCCTCTGGCACTTCATGTGATGGACAGTACCACTGGTCACTTCATTTATTTTTGATCTGTTTTACATTGACACTGTTAGCCTTCAATATGGAACTGCGTAGTAAAGCATTATTTATATGGGCAAGGAAATAACATAAGGCAAAAGTGACTTTGCAACATCCTTTAAATAAACCACTGAACTATGAGAAGCAAAGGTAGCATGCACAGCCAGTCTTTTACCCAGGGCAGAAATGCGGAGGCACAATTTTGAGGTGATTGGAGGAAAGTATAGAGGGGATATTAGGGGTAGAATTTTTACACAGAGAGTAGCAGGTGAGAACACATTGCCAGGGTTAGTGATAGAGGCAAATACATTACAAAACTCTTTGATAGGCACATGTACGAAAGAAAAGTTACAGGGAAAGATTGAACAAGTTAGGTCTTTATTTTTTGGAGCGTAGAAGGTTGAGGGGGACTTGATAGAGGTATTTAAAATTATGAGGGGGTTAGATAGAGTTGACGTGGATAGGCCTTTTCCATTGAGAGTAGGGGAGATTCAAACAAGAGGACATGAGTTGAGAGTTAAGGGGCAAAAGGTTAAGGGTAACACGAGGCGGAATTTCTTTACTTAGAGGGTGGTAGCTGTGTGGAACGAGCTTCCAGTAGAAGTGGTAGAGGCAAGTTTGGTATTGTCATTTAAAGTAAAATTGGATAGGTATATGGACAGGAAAGGAGTGGAGGGTTATGGGTTGAGTGCGGGTCGGTGGGACTAGTTGAGAGTAAGCGTTCGGCACGGACTAGAAGGGCCGAGATGGCCTGTTTCCGTGCTGTAATTGTTATATGGTTATAAAAACAGAGGGCTAGGTTAATCTTAAGAGTAGGTTAAAAGGTCAGCACAACATTATGGACTGAAGGGCCTGTATTGTGCTCTATGTTCTAACAAACTCATACAATGGACCAGTAATTTATTTGAGCAGCAACCCTATTTCCCAAGGATGCTGGACGGCCAAATGTGTACTATATATCATCCCTTCATGTCACCAGGCTTAAACACTGAGATTCCCTCCCAATATCATAGCGAGGGCACCTTCACCTGATGGACTACAGCGATTCTCGAAGAAACCTCACCATACACCCCCAACCTCCTCTTCAAGGGCCGCTAGATGACAAGTTCCACCCTGCACACACATTGTGGGCCCCTGACTTAAGAAAAGGATACCAAGTGCTGGAGAAGGTGCAAAAATCATTTACGAAAGTGCAACAAAAACTGAAAAAGCAAGAGGACTTTTACTTTAGAAATAGAGAAGACCGTAGTTTTTAAGAATTATTGAAGGAATTTTCAGGTTAGAGCATGTCTTCAAATGTGCAAAGAGATAAGATTTAATATGGAATTCGGGAGTTTCTTCATTCAGTGACGTGGTGGGTAAGCAGGTTAGGTCATTTAAAAGGGTGGGAGCTGTATATGAGAGAAAAGGAACAGAGAGGTAAAGTGTTAAGAAGAAATGAAGAGGGCAAGTCCAGGGGAGAGAGGGAGAACGGCTTTTATATGTTGTATCTTTTACTGAGTTCAATGTATCTGTGAAAACTGCACCCAGGTCTGTGAAAGTTCCACATATTAGTGGGATTTTTAGTGTGTGAAACAAGAATGACTTTGCAGAATAATCCTGGAGTCATCACAATTGATTTCAGTTGATCAGCAGTAAAACAGTAACCATAGATTGCAAGGCATCAGTATGTGGTTGGAGGGAGAATAGCCAACCTGGTTTATGGAGAGAGACAGTCAACAGGGAATTACAGCAGTCATGTAAGGCAGGGAAGGTAACTTCAACAAGTGTAGTTATCATAGTTCAAGTTTTATACACAAATGCAGGGTTTTTCCGGGGCCAAGATGAAAAACACATTATCAACAGCACACTGCACATATGTGCAAAGAAGCACTTATGGTTATGATTTGAGAAAGAAAAAGACAAAAATATAGCCCAGATCTCTGAGTGGCATGACTGTAAGTTGTCCTGGTCTAGCTTGCTCTTCCACTGAGCAAACACTGGTGAGTGGCACCGAAGGGACAGACCAACCCCTAACCCAGTATGGATTCCAATGCACCCACAGAGCCCTGCTTTCTCCCACACCGCCATGGCGTTTCCTCTCCTGGGTGACTGCAACACACAACCCCGTGGCAAGGGTGTAGTCCTTGCCACAACTGAGGCAACGCAGCTCACTTTCCCCCCCACTGTTGATCTCACCAATGAACCGGTATTGCAGGGTTCTACATTGCCAATGTCCAACATGGTCCTGACATCACAATAAAACGGTCCAAAACAATTACTCGCAATGCATACCACCCGGTGGTACCCAAGTCCCGATGACGACAGAACGGTATTCAGTAAGTCCAGCTCCATTGCTACTGAGCAACTTACTGAAGGGATAGTCCATCAGCATTTGATGTTTGTAAAAAGGCGTACAAGACAAAACAAATACACTGAGTGTGCTGCCCTCCTCAGAAGGAAAAGAAGCACCTTCAATGTGGTAAAGCAGCTTAAAACAACTCATGGGAGTAAAATCAAGCATGTTTGACATCAGGTACGTGATCAGCTGTTGTTCAAAGATGGTGGTTTGAGGACCCACTGCAAAGGAAGGACCAGATGCATTGGGGAAAGGGAGGGATATGGGTAAGTGGGCTGGGGACTGCGAGGGAGAGAAAGGAGGGAAGGATACTCACCTGCATTTCCTTAGAGAAACTCCGAGCTGATTCTTATCTTTGGAAATAACACAACACCTAGAGAAATACAGAAGAGAGATTCAATGAGACACAAGTATTGGAGAAATTCAGCTGATAATTACTTAGGGACCAAGAAGTGGACTCACAAAATCTGCTCCTCTCCTTGGTCCAACAGCCCCTCCTCACCTCTAAAAGTCAATTTATACCCCTTTCACTCTCACAAGAGCATGAGGACAGCTTGTGGCTCTCCTACCATTCAATGGGATCTTCTTTCACTCAGCTTTGCTTTCGTGCACTAACCTCATACCCCAAATCACTGAGTAGCGACAGTCCCCATGTCCTGTTCTTGTTCCTGAGAACTGTCTAAACCTAGTGTCAGAATCGTCTGGTTTCTGTAGTTACCCATTATGTATCACTATGCATACACTTGTTACCTTCTTTTATCACACTGAATGATCGTCTTCGTATATACTTACTGAATTCAGTCATTACTAACACCAGGAAACACTATTACCAACAGCTTGAAAAAGTAAAGTCATCATAATGCAGGGAGATCCAGTAACTAAAAATATTTTGTTAGCAAGGATGTAATGCTGAGGTTTTATAAGGCATTGGTCAGACTGCACAAGCAGATTTGGGCTCCTCATCCAAGGAAGAATGTGCTGGACTGAGAAGGTGCAGAGGAGGTTTATGAGAAGGAGCCTGGGAATGAAAGGGTTAACATATGTAGAGCATTTGATGCCTCTGGGACTGTACTCACTGGAATTTAGAAAAATGAGAGGGGAGAGGGGAATCTTATTGAAATCGACCAAACACTGAAAGTACTGGACAGTGTTCAACAGTGGCTAGATGGGAGATGCCAGAGAGTAGTGGTGGATAATTGTTTATCGGGATGGAGGCCGGTGACTAGCGGGGTGCCTCAGGGATCTGTTTTGGGCCCAATGTTGTTTGTAATATACATAAATGACCTGGTGAATGGGGTGGTAAATTGGATTAGTAAGTATGCCGATGATACTAAGGTAGGAGGTGTTGTGGATAATGAGGTGGATTTTCAAAGCTTGCAGGGAGATTTATGCAGGTTAGAAGAATGGGCTGAACGTTGGCAGATGGAGTTTAATGCTGAGAAGTGTGAGGTTCTACATTTTGGCAGGAATAATCCAAATAGAACATACAGAGTAAATGGTAGGGCATTGAGGAATGCAGAGGAACAGAGAGATCTAGGTATAACTGTGCATAGTTCCCTGAAAGTGGAGTCTAATGTAGATAGGGTGGTGAAGAGGGCTTTTGGAACGCTGGCCTTTATAAATCAAAGCATTGAGTACAGAAGTTGGGATGTAATGCTAAAGTTGTACAAGGCATTGGTAAGGCCAAATTTGGAATATTGTGTGCAGTTCTGGTCACCGAATTATAGGAAAGATATCAATAAATTAGAGAGAGTGCAGAGACGATTTACTAGGATGTTACCTGGGTTTCAGCACTTAAGTTACAGAGAAAGGTTGAACAAGTTAGGTCTCTATTCATTGGAGCGTAGAAGGTTGAGGGGGGATTTGATCGAGGTATTTAAAATTTTGAGAGGGATAGATAGAGTTGACGTGAATAGGCTGTTTCCATTGAGAGTAGGGGAGATTCAAATGAGAGGACATGATTTGAGAGTTAGGGGGCAGAAGTTTAAGGGAAACACGAGGGGGTATTTCTTTACTCAAAGAGTGATAGCTGTGTGGAATGAGCTTCCTGTAGAAGTAGTAGAGGCCAGTTCAGTTGTGTCATTTAAGGTAAAATTGGATAGGTATATGGACAGGAAAGGAGTGGAGGGTTATGGGCTGAGTGCGGGTAGGTGGGACTAGGTGAGATTAAGGGTTCGGCACGGACTAGGAGGGCCAAGATGGCCTGTTTCCATGCTGTGATTGTTATATGGTTATACTAGATAAGAGTGGATATGGAGAGGCTGTTACTTATAGTGAGAGAGTCAAGGATCAGAGGGCACAGCCTCAGAATACAAGGACATCCCTTTAGAATAGAGATGTGGGGGAGTTTCTTTAGCCAGAGAGTAATGAATCTGTGCAATTCACTGCCATAGAGGCTGTGGTGGTCAAGTCACTGGGTATACTTAAAGAAAAAGTTGATATGTTCTTGATTAGCAAGGCATCGAAGGTTACAGGGTGAAATAAGAGAAAGGGGTTGAGAAGGATCATGAATTAGTCATGATGGAATAGTCATGCCGTTTAAATGTGAAATACCCTTGGAGAGTAAGATCATATATTTTGGATAGATACCTCAAGAATGCTTGAAAAGAGATAAATATTTAATGAATATACTGTTGGTGGCTGGTAAAAAGCCTCTCACTAGGAAATGGTTATCACAGGAGAGCCCAACTTTAAATACATGGATGGAAATTACAATGGACATTTACAAAATGGAGAAGGTAACAGCATCTGTTAATCACAAGCTGGAACAATTTGATTCACACTGGGAAAAATGGTTTAACTACATAATGCCTCATAGGCCTGATTTTATTCTCACAAATCAATATGTTGGAAAAAAAGAGATCACTCCCTACTTGTACCTAGTTCTTTCCTTTTGCTTGTTTTTTTCTTTCCGCTCTTTTCTATAAGTGTGTACCTCAGATAAATACTGTGTGGAGATTTGTGATATATATGATTATATGATATATATGTACAATGTCTGAAATACATCTTAGGAAATGTTTATTTGAAAATGAATTTCAATAAAAAAAGGAAAAGTCATGCAGGGTAGGTTAAACGGCCTAATTCTGCTCCAATATCTTAGTTGTCTTGAATATTCTCAATGACTGAACTCCCCACAGCACTTGGGTAGAGAATTTCACATATTCACTGCCTTCTGGATCTCACCTCAGACCTGAACAGATGACCCTTTACTTTGTGACCTCTGGTTGGAGAGGTCTCAGCCAGGAGAGTCTTCACTCCTTAGTCTACATTACAGTATTTGCTCTGCCCACCACTGCATAGTGACCACAGGGTGTACTGTGCTCCCTTGCCCATACTGCTCCAACACCACCTAAAAAAAAACTACCATCGCCACCAACAAGGGAAGCCAACAGCAGGTCCCCCCAGCTCACATGTGCCCGTGGCTTGGAAATACAAACTCATCCTGCTGCTCTTCCAGACACCCTTTACCAACTATCCCTACAGCTTCTCCTCCTTTCTCCGCTCATATACATAGTGAACTTTAGGAACCAGTCAGCACACGTGGTGCCACCTTACTGGAAGCCCAGCTGGGCGGGTGGGAAAGGGGCTCGGTTTGCTGTTGGGGGGGGGGGGGGTTGTCTGTGTGTGTGTGTGTGTGTATTGTTCTGCTGAACACTGCAGGCATGCTTTGATGGTGCTGAATGTGTGGGAACACTCACAGGCTGCCCCCGGCACATTGTTAGGTTGTACTGGTTGTTAACACAGGCGATGCATTTCACTGTAGGTTTCGATTATACATGTGATTGATAAATTAATGAACCTGAATCTGGAAAGAGTGCAACACTGACCCCTGCTGGCACAGAGAGAATTGCAGCACCAGAACACTGGTGCCCTCCCTGAGCTCCTGGCCGCTCCAGCTGTGTCACCCCAGATTCCTTGATGCAGATGTGCAGCACCCACATCCCCCGCACTGTGATGCTCCCCTGACAGAGAGACTCTGGTCATAGAATAATATAGCACAGTACAGGTCCTTTGGCCCATGATATTGTGCCAAAATTTTAACCTATTCTGAGAGCAATCCCATCCTTCTCTCCCACATGGCCCCCAAGTTTTCTAACACCCACATGCCTAGCGAAGTCCCGAATGTATCTGTCTCCTCTACCAACCAGGCACTGCATTCCACGCACTTACCACTCTCAGTTGATATTCCCCCCTTCATATCAGCCATTTCCATCCTTGGAAAAAGCCTGTGTGTGTGTCCATTCTATTTATGTCTCCTCTTAACATCAAGTCACTTTTCACCCCCCTTCTCTTCAAAAGGAAAATCCCCACTTGCTCAACCTACCCTCCTAAAACATGCTCGCTGGTCCATGTAACATCCTAGTAAATGTCCTCTGCACCCTCTAAAGCTTCCACATTTTTCCCACAATGAGGTGACCAGAATGGAACACAACACTGCAATGTGGTCAAACAGTGTCTCCAGACTGGGAGCATGAATCAGTCAGGGAGGGGTAGTACTGGCCACCAGAGCCAACAGGAGTGGACGGTGCAGTCGGCCACCCCAGGCCCCAGGGCTCCAACACCCACCTGACAAGGCTGCCTGGGACGAGTCCCTCCAGCGGCGACTCGCTGTACGAATCCGCCAGGTCGCACAACCCTGCCCGGCCGGTCTTCCCGAGGGGCAGGCCAACGACTACCCCAATGCCCGGGAGGACTTTTTTAATGGTGCCCAGAGTCACTGACCCTTCATCCAGCGAGCACAGACCTGGGGAAGAGAGTTTCAGGAAGTTACTGATTTAGCAAAGCACACAGGCCCAAAACACCCAAAGAGTCACAGCAGGGACCATCCAGCCTCATCCCCAGCTGAGGTTGCAGGGGCAGAGCCAGTGTGGGAAATGCAGCAAAGCAAAGGTTAAAATGGTGCGCTAACAGAACAGAACGCACCTTGCCTTTCCATGCTTACAGTCACAGTTAAGACGATGAGCAGTGTGCAGACACTGCAATCACCCAGGCTGAACATGGCCCTTGAAAGCCTCGTTCTTGCACAGCCTTTCTGTTTAAGCCTGGGAACCAATGTCACCAAGCGTACCAAGACGAGGTAAAGATGCAAATGAAGGATTCTCTTACTATTGATTAGTTATTTGGCTAATTTTCAATTATTATTGGCTTTATCACACTGATTATTAACATCCGATATGTGCATTATGATTGGCACTTAAATGAGGAAATTTAGAAGTGCACAAGTTTCTACTTGATGCATGTTTGTGCTCATTAGTTAATTCTGAATAAATACAGCATTTCTTTGTTCAAACTTCAGAACAGTTTGCTGACAGGGGCTATGCCGTTCCTCTTGTACACAACTGAATAAAGAGTAATTGAGGCACGAGTGCAAAGCCGTGACCACGGGAACCGGGGAAGGCTTTAGATCAGGGGCTCCCAAGCTTTTTTATGCCAAGGACACCCACCATCAACCACGGAGCCCAGATTGGGCGCTCCTGCTTAGAGATGTACAGAAACCGAACAGGGGCTTTTGTGTAGTGTACCCTGAGGAAAATGCTCACCCTACCCTCTCTGGCAGTGCAGTCAGCCAGTCTCTTAGTTTGGAGGCAGAGCCCCTCCAGTAACTGCCTTCACTTCCTACTGCCCATCTCCCTCAATCAGTTCCACAGCCACCGGGGGACAGTGCTGGGAGGTGTGTGTGTGTCTACACGCCAGACACCAGTTCCACAGCCGACAGCTCACTCCCGATTCTCAGAGACCCTTCACCCCGAACACAAAAGACCATAACGGACAGAAGCAGAATTCGGCCATCTGGTCCATCGAGTCTGCTCCGCCATTTGATCACAGCTGATTTATTATTCGTTCCAAACCCCACTCTCCTGCCTTCTCTAGGGTCATAGTCATTAAACAGTACAGTGTAGAAACAGGTCTTCTGGCCCACATAATCCGAGCAAACTGTAACTCTGTCCAGTCCATCAACCCACACCCGGATCATGGTTCTTCACACCCTTCCCATCCATGTGCAGTACAAATCCAAACTTCTCTGAAATGTTCCAATCAAATCTACATCCACTATTTCTGCTGGCAGCTCGTTCCACACTCACACCACCCCCTGAGTGAAGAGGTCCCCCTCTCAGATTCCTCTTAAATATTTCACCTTTCACTCTAAACCTATCACTTCCAGTTCCAGTCTCACCCAACCGGATTTACCCAACGTACACCACTCATCACTCCGTATACCCTCTATCAAATCTCCCATTCCCCTGCACTCCAGGGAATGAAGCCCTAAGCTATTCTACCTTTCCCGATAACTCAAATTCGCTATAAATCGACAACTATGAATAAATCTAGTGATCTGGGGCGGGGGGGTCGATGCGCCCGATCGATTTTGCTTGGTTTTTGTGTGGGAGGGATTCGGGAGTTGGAATGCCTGTTCCGTTTTCGCTCGTGTTTTATTTTTGCAGGGAGGTGGGATTTCGGGTTTGATAATTGTGCTGCCTTGCCTTTCTTTCTTGGTTTTGTGGCTACCTGGAGAATTGAAACATTTCGAAGTTGTATGCTTTGATAATAAAGTGAATCTATCAACCTCCCACTTTTAATACCTCCAGTGACTTGGCCAATGATTATTTGTGCTCAACCGCAATATCCTCCCCACCCTATACGTTCCTATATCCCACCCACACACAGAAACCATCAGCCCTGTCCAGCCCCTACACTCCTCACCGTCTGACCGTAGGATATCTGGTGTTCAGCAAGGTTTTAAATAAAAACTCAGGCCATCAGATTAAACACAGTATCAGCTCCTCCCTCCACCCATCTGTCCCATCCACCCCATCAAGTAGTTTGTGCTTGGCCTTACCTGTGAGTGAAAGAGAGAGCCTCGCCCCTGTACTATCTGGGCCGATCACCGTTGCAGTCAGCGCCTGACCGGGCTGGAATGCTCGCTGAGGGTGCTTCATACACTGATAGTGAGGGACAGAAAGAAAAATCTTTTAGCAGACACTCATACAACAGAATCAGGCTTATTATCACTGACAAGTGTCGTGAAATTTGCTGTTTTTGTGGCAGCACCAGTGCAAGACAAAAAGTTACCATAAGTTACAAAATTAAACACATAACGCGAAAGAGGAATAGCATTGTGTTTGTGGGTTCAGAAATCTGAAGGCAGATGGAAAGAAGCTGCTCCTAAAGCACTAAGTGTGGGTCTTCAGGCTCCTGTACCTCCTTCCCAATGGTAGCAAAAAGAGATCATGTCCTGAATGGTAAGGATGCTTAACAAGTGATACTGCCTGCAAGGCACGCTTTGAGACAATGCTGTTTATGCTGAGCCAGACTGTGTTGCTGGAAAGGATCCACATCAAGTAACATACACTACAGGGTGCATCGAACACTTGAAAAGGATAAATGTGGAGGGCTGAAGGGGAAGAATGGAAGAATAAAAGGGATGGCACTGCATCTCACAGAGTGGATGTAGCAGGGGAAGTATAATTGGGTGACGCCTCCTCTCACAGCAAAGGTGAAGAGGGGAAGAATAAGGGGGTGACACCCTCTCACAGCACGCACGTAGTATCTTCCTGATCTGCAGGATCCAAAGCATGGGCTCATGTTTCATCCACAGATCCCAGGCAGGTGGAGCCAGACCCTTCCCACATCATTGACGGTGCACCGCCCATTTCCCCCCTCCTTACAACAGCACCAGCTGTAAGATCGGGGTTCAATTCTGCTGCTGTCTATAAGGAGTTTGTGTGTTCTCCCTGTGTCTGTGAGTTGTGGGTGTGCAATGTTTATATCAGAAGCATAGTAACACTTGTGGCAGTCCAGCACAATCTGATTTGATGTAAGCGACGTATTTCACTATACGTTTCGAAGTGACAAACAAATTGCTAATGTTCCTATATCTG
This sequence comes from Hypanus sabinus, assembly GCF_030144855.1. Taxonomy (NCBI): domain Eukaryota; kingdom Metazoa; phylum Chordata; class Chondrichthyes; order Myliobatiformes; family Dasyatidae; genus Hypanus; species Hypanus sabinus. The sequence continues at coordinate 20,594,199 of NC_082727.1, read as the reverse complement.
ATATCTGCTGGCTTCATTAAGAGGAACGTTTGGGAAGTTAGCGTGCAGCTTGCACAGGCTGAGTGGTCTCCCAGGCTTGCTGCAGAGCCACTGGACATTCCCAGTAGAGAGGGAATAGACAACCAACTGCTGACACTGAGATGTTAGCCTCCGAACCCCAAGGAAACGGTGGAAACACCCAGCCACTCACAGTATACAACCTGACACTCACCTTGTGACTGAGGGACAGCAACAGCTGCTCGACATTCCCATGGATATCGTGGGTCACTTCAACATCCAGGCACTGCTTGGCACTGTAGTACTGTGGACAGGAGAAAGGGCAGAACACACTGAGCCATGGTGGAGAATTACAGGACACACAATGGGGGAAAGAAGGTAACAGCTACGTGCAGAGGGAAGCTGAGTGAGCTGGACTTGAGGACCATGATCAAATAGAGTGGCTTTATCATCTGGGACAGCCTAATAGGCTCCAATCCAGTTGGGTTCAAAGTTCAAAGTAAATTTATTATTAAAGCACATGCAAGTTACCATATATTATTCTAAGGAAAGATAGAAATAAAATAGAATTTACCAAAAAAAAATCCTCCAAGGGACTACAACTTTATCATGGTTTGGAGGTTTGCATGCCTCAGTGACCTGGAGAGAACTACTGGCTGGAGCAGGGCTATATGCTTTGGCTCTTGGTAGGGTTACCCATGCCAAACAGGTCAAAGGGTAGAGGCCAAACTAAGACTGGTCCACGGGACCTCCAGATTTTTTTGGTGAGGGGGGGGGAATGGGGTTTAGCTCACTGCAAACAAACCTGATGGTCAAACAAAACTGTTAAGGAAACACTAACGAGGAATCCTTCCACTTCTGTGAGCGGGGCAGAAATGAGGACCCTGAACCACACCCGGGGCACAATAGAGAAGATGGCCAAGGACAGACAGTCGGACGAACGTCATTGCTACCTTAAATGCCGGTGGCATTACAGGCAAAAGTTCTTACAGAAAAAAAAACTTTATGTAATGTTAACTTTTGCATCTAGTCCTCCTACCATCGTTACCAGAACCCAGCGAGAAACAGCATCACCATTATCATGCAGTCAATGCCACCACCCCTGGGACCAACTCTCATCATCCAGTGTTCTATAACCCATGGGTCATGTGCCGGGACAGCCCTGACTCTCGAAAAGGCCACACTGGTAATTCTGTCACAAGGCAACTGTGCATTTCAGTGGGTAATCAACCTCAAAATGACTACATCACTGAAGCACAGTCCACAATCACCCCTCCCCGAAAGTGCACAGCACTACCCACCCTGAACTCAACACCAGAAAGACATCAGTGCCAGTACCCTGTACACGTAGCAGGTCAGTACTTGTCCGAGCTTGAAGGCCTGCAGCCTGTCCACCAGCTTCTCATCCTGTGGTACGGCGGTACGCTTCTCTGACAGTTTACTGGAAGGATAAGGACAGCAGAGGGAACAAGCCCACAGTTATAAGACTAGATCCAAGTTCGAATTTCACTTAAACTTTCCAGTAACTGGTTTGGGAATTCATGCTCCTGTGGCTCTCAGAATCAGGTTTATTATCACGGACATATTGCTCTACTGAACACTGTGGGCATGCTAGGTTAATGCAACAGACACTTTTCACTGTATAGATGTCCATTTGATAAAGGGAAGCTGATGAACGAAAGGCAGTGGATGTTATCAACATGAACTATAGCAAGGCATTTGACAAACTCATGCACGGGAGACTGGTCAAGAAGGTTCAGTCGCTGAGCATTCAAGATGAGGTAGCAAACTGGATTAGACATTGGGAGAAGCTGGAAAGTGGTGGTAGACGGTAGCCTCTGACTGGAGGCCACACCGCACGGATCAGAACTGGGTCTTTTTGCTTGTCATCTATATCAACAATCTGGATGATAATGTGGTGAACTGGATCAGGAAGTTTGTGGATGACACCAAGACTGGGAATATAGTGGACAGTGAAGAAGACTATCAGAGCTTGCAGCAGGATGTGAGCTCGATGTCAACGTTTAAGAGGTCTGGACAGGTACGAGGATGGGAGGGGTCTGGGTGCAGGAAACTTAAATGGTTTGGCACAGACTAGATGGGCCGATTGGCCTGTTTCAGTACTGTACTCTTCCATGATTTTATGGTGTTTGCACAACCTCATCCACATTCTCACTGCTGAACTCCCTCCATCTTACACTGATGTCTCCTGGTTCTGATCCCTGCCAGGTGTAGATACCCTAACACCCCATCAAATAGTTCACAATTCTAAAATCATCTGGTTCACCTTTTCAGAGAAAACTTCATCCAGTTGCTTCTCCCTCTACTGATGTCGCCTGAGCTGCTGAGTGCTCCCAGCATTTTCAGTTTTTATTTCAGCTTCAAATACTGTGCCATTTTGTGAACTGCCAGTCTGTTCAATTCTTCCTCTTCGTTTTAACCCACTGGCTCATGAATCTTCGAGTATACAAATTGAACTGAGGCGGGCACCCTGACCTGGCATGGATAAGCTGGCCGAAGGGCCTATTTCCGTGCTCTCTGACTCTATAGTGACTGAACATTGTTTTTACGTTGTGTGGACCTGGCTCGGTTACGGGGTGCACTCTGAATGCCCTGTAGAACCGCAGCACCAGACCCAGCGCTCGATACAACGCTGTCTCTTACCTGGGTCGCAGAGTCAGCACCGGCTGATTGACTGTGAAACCCGAGTGTGTGATGGGCAGAAACCTAGCACGACAGGGAGAGAAACGTCAGTCAGTCACAGAAAACACTGAGAAATTTGCTCTGCTAGGTCAGAGGTAAAGCTCCCCCCCCCCCCCCCCCCCCCCACCGGCATTTCAGGAAAACCCACCTACATTCCGCACGCAGCTTCATTCAGGGGCGGCACAGAGCATAGGGGCTAGCACAATGCTATAACAGCGCCAGCGACTCAGGTTCAATTCTGTTGCTGTCTATAAGGAGTTTGCACGTTCTCCCTGTGACCACATGGGTTTCCTCAATGTGTTCCCGTTCCCTCCCACATTCCAAAGACCAACTGGTTAGTAGGATAATTGGTCAGATGGGTGTAATTGGGTGGCGTGAGTACATTGGCTGGAAAGGCCCATTACCATGCTGTAGCTTTAAATAAATGTCTGCCTACACTGGCCCCAGTTGCCTGCATTGGGCCTCAGCACCTTTCCTGTCCAGGTACTTGAGCTCATCACCATGTCGCATCTCTAAATCTAAACCCCCGTGGTGTGGGAGACCCAACATGGAGGCAGTGCGTGGAGACACTCAGGAACCCCTACACTTTCCGAAGAACTGCAGTGAACTGCAACTCGGGACGTGCTCCAAACAGAGCACAATAAACTTCAAAGCTGAGTGAAGCAACACGGGATATTTGAGGCACCAGAAAAATCACACAGAGGAAACAGTGCTCAGCTCCCACTGCAGTAAACAGGGAGGAGAGCTCCTTCACGCTTGGGGTGGGGAGGAACACAGCACTGGGCTATAGGACGTGCTGCTAAACAGGGTCCTTCCTTTTTCCTCCGGAATCCGTAAAACATCTCGGTGCTGTACTGAGGAGTTGGGGGATTTTGCAGAGAAGGGGAATTCGGGGCTATGTGGAAAAGGGAAGATGGTGGAGCTGAGCCCACCGCCAGATCAGCCATGGTCTTATCGAACTGCGGAGCAGGCTCGACGGATCAGATGACCAACTCCTGCTTCTAATGATCACATCTCAATCAAAACCACCAAGGCAGGCTATCCTGTAAAGGAGACCAGGACATTGCTGACAATTCAGATTCAGGATCAGTTCCTGAAGATTGGAGAGTGGCTAATGTTATCGCACTTTTCAAGAAGGGAGGGAAGGAGAAAACGGAGAACTATCGCCCTGTTAGCCTAACGTCAGTCGTGGGGAAGATGCTTGAGTCCATTATTAAGGACGAAATAGTGGCACATCTTGATGGCAGAAATAGGATTAGGCCGAGCCAGCATGGTTTTACCAAGGGCAAATCATGCTTGACTAATCTGTTGGAGTTTTTTGAGGGTGTAACAAGGATGTTAGACGAGGGTAAGCCAGTGGATGTTGTGTACCTAGATTTTCAGAAGGCATTCGATAAGGTGCCACATAGGAGATTGGTGAGTAAAATCAGAGCTCATGGCATTGGGGGCAGGGTTTCAACATGGATAGAAAACTGGTTGGCAGATAGAAAGCAAAGGGTAGCAGTGAATGGGTGTTTCTCGGACTGGCTGGAGGTGACTAGTGGGGTACCACAGGGCTCTGTATTGGGACCACAGCTCTTTACGATTTATGTCAACGATTTAGATGAGGGCATTGAAAACTATATCAGCAAGTTTGCTGACGATACTAAACTGGGTGGCAGTGTGACATGCGAAGAGGACGTTAGGAGAATACAGGGAGACTTGGATAGGCTGGGTGAGTGGGCAGATACTTGGCAGATGTCATTCAATGTGAATAAATGTGAAGTTATCCACTTTGGAAGCAGGAACAAGAGGGCAGAGTATTGTCTGAATGGTGTAGAGTTAGGTAAGGGAGAAATGCAAAGAGACCTAGGAGTCCTAGTTCACCAGTCAATGAAGGTGAATGAGCAAGTGCAACAGGCAGTGAAGAGGGCAAATGGAATGTTGGCCTTTGTTACAAGGGGAATTGAGTACAAGAGCAAGGATGTCCTTTTGCATTTGTACAGGGCCCTGGTGAGACCACACCTGGAATATTGTGTACAGTTTTGGTCTCCAGGTTTAAGGAAGGACATTCTGGCAATTGAGGAAGTGCAGCGTAGATTCACTAGGTTGATTCCTGGGATGGCAGGGCTGTCTTACACAGAGAGATTGGAGAGATTGGGCTTGTACACGCTGGAATTGAGGAGATTGAGAGGGGATCTGATTGAAACGTTTAAGATAATTAAAGGATTTGATAGGATTGAGGCAGGAAATATGTACCAGAGGGCATGGATTGAGAATAAGAGGTCAGTTATTTAAAACAGAGTTGAGGAAGAGCTTCTTCTCCCAGAGAGTTGTGGAGGAATGCACTGCCTTGGAAGACGGTGGAGGCCAATTCTCTGGATGCTTTCAAGAAGGAGCTAGATAGATATCTGATGGATAGGGGAATCAAGGGATATGGGGACAAGGCAGGGACTGGGTATTGATAGTGAATGATCAGCCATGATCTCAGAATGGCGGTGCAGACTCGAGGGGCCGAATGGTCTACTTCTGCACCTATTGTCTATTGACAGTGACACACCACCTAGCGCCTATTCATTCAGTGTCACGTCCATCTCAGCGGGGTTATCTTTATTGTTTATTTTATTTAGAGATACAGTACAGAACAGGCCCTTCGAGCCGCACACCCCGATTTAACCCTAGCCTAATCATGGGGCAATGACCAATCAGCCTACTAACCGGTACGTCTTTGGACAGTGGGAGGAAATCAGAGCACCCAGGAAAACCCATGCCTGCCACGGGCAGGTCGTACAAACTCCTTACAGAGGATGCAGGAATTGAACTACTAACTCTGAAGTGCTGAGCAGGAATTGTGCTGCACTAACTGCTACATAAACCCTGGTGACTAATTAGGCATGAACAATAAACTCTGTTTAGCAGTCAGCACTAGCTTGCTCCAACCAGAGTGATGTAGTGATGTTACTATCCTGCCGTTGTGCAGATGATGTTGGTTCTCCCCCAACCCCAGTGCAGTATGGTCAAGCCGCAACCCACAGCTACCACCCACCCACAGCCACTTACTTGGGGGACTTTGTCTCTTTGGCTCCAATGACCTTTGCGGTCACCGTGTTGCCGATTTTCAGGCTCGACGTTGGAACCGTTCCTTCAGAGACGTGGTCGAGGATCTCTGAGGCGTGAACGAAGCCGGTCACCCCGTCCGGCAACGTGACGAAGAGGCAGGTCGGCCGCACCGACTTCACGGTCCCACTGACGACACTGCCGACGCACAGAGTATGCTGGACCTGGGGGGCTGCCTCCTCCGCCCGATCCGGAGGCTCGTAGTCTCGGTCTGGCCGCCGGCGTTTACCAGGTCCCCGGCTGGACAGCGGGATGCCCTGATGCTCCCTGCCACCTGCCTGAAGCTTCACGGACACTGTCTGCCCTTCGGAGAGCTTCTCCGAGTCGAAGTGGAATGTGTCGTTTAGGTGGGAGGCGATGGGAATGAAGGTGAGCTGCGAGGAGCCTGACAGAGATGCGACAGCGACGTCTGATGCCACAAACTGCACCACCGCCGACTGCGATGGAGCTCCCTTCTGCTGCTGCAGGAATGCATAACAGAGACACTATTAACTGCATATTGCTAACTCAGAAATCCCTTGCTAAATGTGAAAGCACAGAAGCCTACTTGGACCTGCACTGGCTCTTTAAAATCCCATTCCCCACCCCTGGATGCTACCTGGAATACAGGGTCTATGGGTCATAGACTTTAAACTTTGTACAAAACATATTACGACATAAACAGTAGGGAGAATGGAGTGATATTCCAGAGATGCCTGTCGGCACAGTCAGCTTTCAAAAGGAAACTGGACAACAGATCACTGAGAAAGAGTGGGATAAAATTACAGGAAGGATGTAGAAGCCTTAGAGAGGGTGCAAAGGAGATTTATCAGGATGCTGCCTGGATTAGTGAGGGTGTCTCACAAGGAGAAGTTGAACATGCCAGAGCTTTTCTCTTTTGAATGAAGGAGAACGAGAGGTGATTTGATAGAGGTATATGACATGATAAGAGGCATGACTGGAGGGGACAGCTGGCGCCATTTTCCCAGGACGGCAATGACTAAAATGAGCAGCCATAATTTTAAAGTGATGGTGAAGTGCAATATGGGGGCAAGATTGAAAAGGTTGATGAATACAGGACTGAAGGCATTACATTTGAATGCATGCCATGTACGGAATAAGGTAGATGATCTTACAGTGCATTTAGAGATCGGCAGGTATGGTGTTGTGGGCATCAATGAGTAATGGCCGAGAGAAGATTATAGCTGGGAGCTTAACATCCGAAGATACATATTGCATCAAAAGGACAAGCAGGTAAGCAGTGGGGCACGGTGTTTCTGTTGGCAAAAAGTTAAATTATAGGCTAGTTAGCCTGGCTTCAGCGGTTGGAAGGGGGTTAAGAGTGCATTATTAGGATGGGATTTCGGGATACTTGGAGGCACATGATAAAGTAGGCCAAAGTCTTTCAGGGTTCTTTTGAAGACCCAGACCTGGAGTTACACACTGACTTTGGTTCTCTGTGGAAATGGGACCCATTCTCAGGGCCTCACGACCGGCTGCTTTTTGATATGCCAAGGACACAGCCTGGAAGACTGGCGCGCCTTCAGGATGCCCGATTTTCCTGGCTCTGGAAACGGGCTGATCCAAGGCTGGTGCTGCCCACTGAAGTGACGCGGGAGAACACGGAAGATCGGAAGCAGCAAGCTTGCTGCTTTTAACATCATAAATCAGCGAGTTGTTTTGTTATGTCTCCCCTCTCTTTCCGTTATTAGGCAGAGAGAGATCCTGTGGTACGTCGATTACCGGGTGAACGAGTAGTCTTTGGGGTGCTGCAAGTCTGTGTCTTTACTGATGCTTTACTGCACGCTTGAGTGCTCGGTGGGGGGTGCCAATGCTTTTTTGCTGGTGGGGGGGGGGTCGCTGCTTTGCTGCTGTTTTTGCGTGGGAGGGGGAGCTGGGGGCGTACTTTAGGTTCTAGCATTTAACTGTCATTCATTCTTTGGGGCACTCCTCTACTTTTGTGGATGTTTGCGAAGAAAAAGAATTTCAGGATGTATATTGTATACATTTCTCTGACATTAAATGTGCCTATTGAAACCTAGTGCAAAGGGACTTGGGAGTCCTTGTGCGGGATTCCCTAAACTTGCAGGCTGGTGGTAAGTGCAATGTTAGCATTAATTTCAAGAGGTCTAGAACATAAAAGCAGGAATGTAAAGCTTTACACTGAGCAGACCACACGGAGTACTATGAGCAGATTGGGGCCCTTATCTATGAAAAGATGTGCAGGCATTAGCGAGGGTCCAGTGGAGATTCATGAGAATGACTTGGGGAATGAAAGGGAGTTTTTGATGGCTCTGGGCTTCTGCTTGCTGGAGGTTTGAAGAGAGGGAGGGAGAAAGAGAGAGAGGGAGGGAGAGAGGGGGGAGAGGGAGGGAGAGAGGGGGAGAGGGGGGGAGGGGGAGGGGAGGGAGAGGGAGAGGAGAGAGAGAGAGTGTGTGTGTGTGTGTGTGTGTGTGGGGTGGAAATCTCACTGAAACCTATCAAATATTGAAAGACCAAGGTAGAGTGGATATGGAGAGACGATTCCTGTAGTGGGGTACCACCTTAGAATAGAAGGGTGTTCCTTTAGAACAAAGATGAAGAACTTCTTTAGCCAGAGGATGATGAATCTGTGGAATCCTGGCCACAGATGGCTGTGGAGGCCAAGTCATTGGGTATATTTACAGCAGAGGTCACTAGGCTCTTGATTAGTTTGGGCATCAAAAGTTAACGGGGAGAATGGTATGGAGAGGGATTATAAATCAGCCATGATGGAGCAGGGTCAATGAGCGGAATGGCCTGATTCTTCTCCTATGTCTTTAGGTCTTGTGGACTGGAAGAAGGTATCAGAGGTAGTTTCTCTTTACACTGAAAGTGGGGAGCGCATGGAACACGCTGCTATGGGTAGTGGTAGTCAGTTATATCAGGGACATTAAAGGAACTCTTAGAGAGTCACTTGGATGAAAGAACAATGAAGAGCTACATGGGAGGGAAGGACTAGATTGACCTCCAAGGAAGGATTAGATAGACCTTCAAGTAGGTTAAAAGGCCAACATAATATGCCAGATTTCTGACTTTCCTCATCCACGGCACAGATGAGCTCTAGGCCGAGCAGCTGCCCACAGCTCCAGTGATGCTGCTTGCTCTGAGACCTGTCACAGACTCAATGGGCTGAATGGCCATCTTCCCGGCCATATATATGAATGATAGTATCAGGTAACCTCTCGGATCCAAAAAGAACAGTAACTTCTGTGACCTTGCCTGATAATAAGTCTATTGCTTCTCATCACATCCTGGAAAACCTCTTCCACAACCTTTCACAGGTTGAAGCGCACAGTCAACAACGGAGCTAAACGATTATTCTAAAGCAGGGTCATGCTGCTTCTGTCTATAAACATAATCAACCACTTTGTGACAGTCCACATGTGTGAATGTGGAAACTCAGATGTTTTGCCCAACTACCCTCTCCAATCTTCACAGACTTTCAGCTCTCGTACCTGTTCACTTTCAAATCAAGCAGTCCCAGACCAGTTACGGTACGGGCTGGAAACAGTGCACAGTTATCTCCGTACCAATGCATCATAAGCCTCAGCTACTCTTAACAGACCAGTGGTCCTCTGCCGATTATACCTCTACACTGCAGTACAAGACCTCTTCCTCTCCTCTGGGAACCTGTCCTTGAGGTAAAGGAGACCAGACCTCTACAGAATGCACAGTTCACGTTTACTGCTCTCGTGTCCACCTTGGCCTCATCAAGTTTTCAGCAGGGATGGTCATCCACACCCCCCACAATGGAATGGTTCTTCTCCCCTGATAACGTAGCCTCCTCTCATCCAATCCCATTGTGTTAAATCACAAGCCAACTCTACCTGGAAGGGTAGGAGGAGCTGCAAACTAACCCATTCCCCTGCTCAAAGCCCTCAAGGACCACCAACCTCACACTGACAGGTCAAGGCATTGGTGCCTATCACCACACTTCTGACTGCAATCTAAACAGTTCCTCACACAGAGAGGTAAAGACCCTGGAGAGCACCACTCTCACTCTCCCGACCGTAGCCTGGACTCCTGCACAGACAATTAAAGGCCCGACACCACCACCACCCCACACACTTGTACCTTTTTGACACGTGCACTCAGCAGTTCCGGGCGGAGTGAAACATGAACTGTAGAGGAGAGGAGATCGATGAAGAGCACCACCGCTGCTGACTGTTGCCCAGGGGTCAGAGGTGCCTCTGAGGAAGAAGAAAAGGAAATAATCAGGCCATGTTGGCACCAAAGGCAGGGCTGAAGCAAAACTAGATAGCATCCTAGGAATGGGTAGGCCAGGACAGGGCCACAGTAACCACTCAAATTCTGGAGAGGTATGAACCCTTAAGCTTCTGGCCCAGAAACAAATTAGTCATCCAATTTCACCAAAAAGCCAACAGATTAGGTGTGAACGCACCCCCTTGGTGATAGCGACTGGCTGTAACAGTCAGCCCAGCAACCTGCTCGCCAGTGAAAAGTGCTGTCCCGTCAGACTTCACTGCATCCACGGTGAGTTTCAGCTTCTGTCCAGTAACCAGGCGGCTCAGATTAGCAACAACTGCAGATTCTGAAAAAAGGAACATCATGGAGAGTTAAGGACCCAGCAAATGCCATTCTCTGTACAACTCCTCACCCAACCCTCCACCCAATTAGATTCTGGCTTGTAACCCACCCCCACCTTAGGTGCCAGATGCAGTGACTCCTGGTGCTTACAGTGACATCAGAGGAAATCACCACCCACAAGGACACCCGTGGACAGATCCAGGCTGCAGGGAGATGGTTGTGCAAACAATGATCTCAACAGAACAGTGCTAGTGTGAGAAATGAATGGAATAGGACCATCCGTGAAATGTACTGGTATTGGTGTGTCCATAGAGCCGTGCCTGTCCCGTGACAGCACTGCCCTCACCTGGTCGGAGGTCACACCACCTGCCTGTCCCGTGACAGCACTGCCCTCACCTGGTCGGAGGTCACACCACCTGCCTGTCAACATTTCACCCCTCCCAACTAATCAATGCACACTTAACCACTGGCCACCTTAATTGGATTAACCCGTCTCGCACCAAGCTGTTGCCCCCCCGGTGAATCACCTGGGCTGGACCCTCCAGTCCCCTGACCTATAAAGGGTGCTACATGTGTTTGGCTCGCTCTCTTTTTGCCATCCTCGAGGCACCACCCTGCTTCACTCCAGGCTGAAGAGTGCAGGACAACGCTGGAGACACGTGGTGAGCTGTGCATTGAATAGGGTTTGGGAGTGTTTATTGTTGTCCCTGTAGCAGAGAGCCGTGCCTGTCCTTAGTCAAGGGTGGCGAGTATCGTAGTTACTTTTCCCTTGCTTGTATGTGTACCTGTACTCTGTCCCCACACCGTTTTCCCGTGTATTGTACTGGCGACCTGACTTTTCCCACGCTAGTCTATTCTAAGTGTGTTTGTGCGAATATTGTAGCCACTTGTTCCCAAGCTCTTCTCCCCTTGTAAATAAACTCCTTGTTATTAAAACTGTGTGTCCAGAGCCCTTGCCTTTGAGACCCAAAGAATCTGTCTCATTTCCATCACAACATACGGGTAAATAACAAATGGTTGAATTTCACGTATTAAGAAAACACAGGTGCATTTTTCATGATTCAGTCTGCCAAAATCTTCCCAACATCAAGGCACGCCTGAGCCGTGGATTTAAGAGCGGCAGCCTCTGACAGTCACCACTGAGGGGCACAGAGGTGGAAAACAGGCAAAGATTTTAAAGATGAAAGAGAATAGCTTACTTGTCACTTACATCAAAACATATAGTAAAAAGCATCACCTGAGCCAACAATCAACACAGACTGAGGACATGCTGGGGGGCAGCCAGCAAATGTCACATGCTTCTGGCGCCAACATTATATGCCCACAATTTACTAAGCTCAATCCATATTCTCTAGAATGAGGGAGGAAAACTAACCCAGAGAAAACCCAAGCGGTAACTCGGAGAGCATTCAAACCCCTTACAGATAATAGTGTGATATGAACCCAGGTCACTAGCATTGTAGTGTCATGTTAACACATTTGGGCTACACTGTGACTCTAATGTGAGACATTCGACAGGTCAACTAAATATGGCATTCTCCTTTCACCGAAGGTTAGAGATTCAGGGCCAGGGTGGGAAAATCGAGAGATGGTTTACAGAGGAAATTAATTGTTATTAGAAAAGGAATTCACTGTTTCTCAACAGTGAATTATGACTGAGACCAACCATAATGGCAAGACATTCAGAGTCTGAATGGTCTCTCACATACACAGGCCAAGTGGAAATTCTCCCTCACAGAAACATTTGCTGTACTTTGCACCACAAACATTTATCACATTTTGACATTACCCCTCCGGCCCATAAAGGCCCTGATGAAATCCAGCTCTGTCAGGTACTGGCTCAAGAGGGCAAGACTCTCTCGAGCAGTGTCCCCAGATCCACAGTCCGCAACTTTCAGAGTCAGCAGGACTCGCCTCTTCTCCTCATCCAGATTCGTCACCATGGCAACCACCGTCTGTCCCACCGCAAAATGGTCCGCAGTGTTGGTGACAAACTTATCAGACATGGCCTGGAGAAGCAGGAATATTAATTTACAGAATTGCCATTCTGAGGAACAGTGGTTTCTAATATACCCAAACTTCTTCAATACCTCAAACTCCAGCTTGTGACCCTCAACGACCATCTCATCACAAATTAATTCCATCCTGTTTATTATTCAACATTCCCAAATCCCGTGTCCTACTTGGTTGGACTTCAATCCACAACTCTTGAGTGCTAGTACTCTGATTAGATTTCACAACATGTAACTCATTCTTTAGAGTTTATTTCCTGGTATATGTTTTTAAAAACTCTTCTGAAATGTTTTAGGAAGCTATTTTTGACCAACCCTGCTTATCTAGAGGTTAGCACAGGAAGTAAGCTACAGAGAGTTGTAAAACTAGCCTACTCCATCATGGGCACTAACCTCTGTAGTATCCAGGTCATAAGACCATAAAATATAGGAGCAGAATTAGGCCATTTGGCCCATTGAGCCTGCCCTGCCATTTCACATTGGCTGATCCATTTTCCCTCTCAGCCCCAGTTTTCTGCCTTCCCCCATGTATCCCTTCATGCACTGACCAATCTTAAATATATAAAGACTTGGCTTCCGCAGCTGCCTCTGGCACAGATTCGCCACTCTCTGGCTAAAGAAATTCCTCCTCATCTCCGTTCTAAAAGGACATCCCTCTATTTTGAAGGCTGTGTCCTCTGGTCTTAGACTCTCCCACCGCAGGAAACATTCTTTTCACATTCACTCTATCAAGGCCTTTCACCATTTGATAGGTTTCAATAGGTCACCCCTCATTCTTCTAAATTCTAGTAAATACAGGCCCAGAGTCATCAAACACTCTTCATATGACAAGCCATTGAATCCTGAGAATAATTTTCATGAACTTCCTTTGAACCCTCTCCAGTTTCAGCACTTCCTTTTGAGATAAGGGATCCAAAACTCCACACGATACTCCAAATGAAACCTCACCAGTGCTTTATAAAGTCTCAACATTACATCCTTGCTTTTATATTCTAGTCCTCTCGAAATGAATGCTAACATCGCATTTGCCTTCCTCACAGACTCAACCTGCAAACTGACTTTCAGGGAATCCTGCACAAGGACTCCCAAATCCCTTTGCGCCTCATATTTTTGTACTTTTTCTCAACTTATAAAATAGTCAACCCTTTCATTTCTTCTACCAAAGTGCATGACTGAATACTTCCTGGCACTGTATTCCATCTGTTACTTCTTTGCCCATTCTTCTAATCTATCTAACTCCTTTTATAGCCTATTTCCTCAAAACTACCTGGCCCTCTACCTATTTTCATACCGCCTGCAAACTTTGCAACAAAGCCATCAATTCCATCATCTAAATCATTAACATACAACGTAAAAAGAATTGGTCCCAACACAGACCATTTTGGAACTGGTCACTAATAGCCAACCAGAAAAGGCTCCCTTTATTCCCACTCCTTGATTTCTGCCAATCAGACACTGTTTTATCCACACTAGAATCTTTTCTGTTATACCATGTCTTGTTATAGCTTGTTAACCAGTCTCATGTGTGACACCTTGTCAACTGCCTTCTGAAAATCCAAGTACAAAATATCCTTGTTATTTCCTCAAAGAATTTCAACAGATGTCAGGCAAAATTTTCCTTTGAGGAAACCATGCCGACTACGGGCCAATTTATCGTGCGCCTCCAAGTATCCTAAAACCACATCCTTAACAATCGACTCCAACATCTTCCCAACCCCCAAGGTCAGATCTCAGTTCCTTTTCTTCTGCCTCTCTCCCTTCTTGAAGCATACAGTGACATTTGCAATTTTCCAGTCTTCCAGAATCATTCCAGAATCTAGTGATTCCCAGTAAGTTTTGCTCTATTATATGCCCTCTCTTTGGCTTTTATGTTGGCTTTGACTTCTCTTGTTAGCCACGGTTGTGTCATTTTGCCTTCAGAGCACTTTCTTCCTCTTTGGGATGTATATATCCTGTGCTTTCCGACCGGTTTCCGGAAATTCCAGCCATTGCTGCTCTACCGTCATCCCTGCCAGTGTTCTTTTCCAATTAATGCTGGCCATCTCCTCTCTCATGCCTCTGTAATTCCCTTTGCTCCATTGTAACATCTGACTTAGCTTCAAGGAGTGATGTCTCAGAAAGGCAGCGTCCATCATTACGGATCTCCGCCACTCTGGGCATGCCCTCTTCTCATTGTTACCATCAGGGAGGAGGGACAGGAGCCTGAAGGCACACACTCAACGATTCAGAAACAGCTTCTCCCCCTCTCCCATACAATTCAAAAATGGACATTGAACCCATGAACACTTCCTCACTAATTTTTTTAAAATGTCCTTTTTTTTGGACTACTTATTTGATATATAGTATATATCACAAACTGCCATTCTTTTTTTCTTGATCTATTTTCATTGCAGTGCTGCTGTGAAGTTAACTAGCATTGTTAACCAAAAGTACTGAAGCAAACACTATCATAACTACTGAAACTGTATTGAATTACCATTGACCTTAAGGATATAAAAATGTGGTGTACTTTGAGTTTCTGAGACCCTCCACAAGAATGCCTGCATATTGTGATGAATAAAGACTTGTATATCACCAGCTTCAGTGCCTCTGGTGATTTTGATCACAGTCACAACAGTAGTATGGGGTTTGCAGGAACTTTGTCTCTTTGTATGCAGTCACTGATAAGGTACTATTTTCCTTCCCCATGAGATCTCTGTAAAGCAGATGGGCTTCTACCAATACACGAAATAGTCATAGAGTACTACGTCACAGAAACAGGCCCTTCGACAAATCCTGTCTATGCCAGACAGTTAACATCTTTAATCTTTAACAAATATATCTGGTATCGCTGACAAATTTCACAGCCTACATGTAAGTCAGTGAAAATAAATTTGCATCTGATTTATAGCCATTTTTACCAAGACCAAACTTGCAACCCCAGGTTCAGTCATTTAATGTAAACCAGCATTAAATTCTCAGATTAGTCCAGTAACTCAAGCTCTGCCCCACCGTACCCCAAGTATAGCATCATCTGAGCTCTGCAGTGCTTGCAAGACAATCAGAACTCGTGGCTGTAAAAGGAAATAGGACTCACGGCTTTGGGAGCCAGGCCGACCAGTCTGTGCGCAAATTCCACAAACACTCCGTATGGCATAATGTTCTTCACCATTCCTGTCATGACCATCCCCACCTGGGAACAAACAGAGACAAGCAGTTACAGGATAGCTCGGTGTTCCTCGCCTTTACGTGAGGAAAAATATACTGGGGATGAGGAGGGGCAAGGAGGTCAGAGAAGAGGAGGAGGACAATGAGTGTGCAGGCACGGAGAGATGATTGCACTTGAATATACCAGCATGGCTGGAGGACCAACCCTCAGTGGGGCTGCTGGAGGGAAAATACCAAGAAGCCATTTGCCCCAGGCATTATCACATTTCACATCATACAAGTCACTGATAACAAATATGATTCTGACATATAGCCATGTTGACTAGGAGCAGTCCAAAGGGGTCTGACCGAGAGGAGAATTTTCCTGTGACTCTCAGGAATAATCACAGTCAATGCTGAGCCACAGAACATGGAACACTACAGCACAATACAGGGCCTCTGCTCCATGAAGTTGCAACAAGCTTTTAACCTATTCTAACCCTCTCATATATCGCTCCATTTTTCTAATCCCATGTGCCTATCTAGGTGTTTCTTAAATGTCCCTTATCTGTATGTGCCTCTACCTCCACCCTGGCAATGCATTCCATGTACTCACCACTCTAAAAAAGTATTACCTCTGGCATCCCCCTATCATCCTGCAATCACCTTAAAATTATGGCCCCCTGAATTAGACATTTCTGCTGTAGGAAAAAGTCGCTAATTTTCTGTTACAACTTAGGACGCTGCTCAGTGCATCAGGTTCATGGGTGCCCAGCAGAGCAATCTCATCAACCCCTTTCCCTCTCCTTGCAATTTGTTCTCTTTCACACATAGTTCACCACGGCAAGTTTGGGGTGTCTATTCAAAGCAGAGATAGATACCCAGGCACTGAGTTGACCAGGGGTTATTTAGCTAATACTCTCCAAACCAGCCAGTGCAGACTAAACTGTGGCTTGAGATGGGGAAGCAGCCAGGCCATGTCTGGAGCATGGGGCTGTTTCTTCGCTGCAGCAGAAGGATTTTGCTAAGGAGCACAATCCAAAGGTCCTCCACGCTTCTGAGGAGCTGAGCAACTGCAGGGGTCACCCCTGGTAAAGGGGGTTTAACTCTTTCTGTCTTTCTTCTCCAAGGCAACCATTCCTCACAACTTTTCTAGTGTCACAGCTTGGGGTAAAACATAATCAGTGTTGGAGCTGACGTGGATCTCAGCCTGCCCTTCCTCTGATCCTGTCTGGATACTCTTTGCTTTTCACTGTGGGCTAGAAAACCTGTAGCTGGGCTGTACTGCTGTATCTTCTATTGGGCTCGTTTAAAAAGCACAGAGCACTGCTCCAATGTGATCTTCCAGTCTTTGCAGCGTGCTATGCTGTTCAACAAAATTAACTGGTTGCCCAAACTTCCGAATTCCTAGACTTCTCCAAAACACCGGGGCAATACCGCTGCAGCAAACACACAAGGTGAAGTGGCTGGGTCTGAGTTACTCTGCTTACATTTGAAAATCACTTCAACCAGTTTACACCCACTGCAGCCTTGCTCTAGTGTGAAAACAAAAGAGAATGCAGATGCAGAACCTGGAAAATAAACAGAATGCTGCAAGTTTTGGACTTCAACATTTAATAGAAGTTTCAATGTTTAGGGAATAGCTTCTACCCCACTGCCATCAGATTTCCAAATGGACAATGAATCCTGTACACGACCTCACTACTTTTTCTTAAATTCTTCTTTGCTTTCTTTTTGGACTACTGATCTCTTTTATATTTCCTGTTGTAATTTATAGTTTTTACTATTATGTATTGCAATGTACTGTCGCCACAGAACAATATATTTTACAATGAATGTTAGTGATATTAAATCTGATCTGATTTACACACGAAATGCTGGAGGCATTATCTTTTTAAGACCTTAGAAAAGTTTAATTTTGGGCCTAATTTTATTCGTTGGGTTAAATTAATTTACTTGTCTCCTACCGCTCAGGTTATTACTAACTCTCAAATTTCTAAGCCCTTTAAATTACAGCGGGGAACTAGACAAGGATGCCCTCTTAGTCCTTTACTTTTTGCTTTAGCTATAGAACCCTTAGCAATAGCATTTCGGGAATCTAAGGACATTTCTGGTATACTAAGGGAAGGTATGTCTCATAAAATTTCATTATACGCTGATGATATTTTACTTTTTATCTCTAACACAAACTTCTTTACCTTCGGTTCTTTCTTTAATTTCCCAGTTTAGTTTTTTTTCAGGATATAAGCTGAACCTACATAAAAGTGAGCTATTTCCTTTAAATGACCTAATGTCATCAAATGCCAAATTTCCGTTCCAAGTAGTTACAAGTCAATTTACATATCTAAGTGTAACAATTACTAAAAACTTCAAGAATTTATTTAAAGAAAACTTAAACCCCTTATTGAATTACGTGAAAAAGACGCTTTCTAAATGGTCTCCTCTTTCTTTATCCCTAATTGGCTGAATTAATTCGATTAAAATGAAGATTCTTCCTAAATTTTTATATCTTTTTCAGGCTTTACCTATTTTTATTCCCAAGACCTACTTTGATTCTTTAGATTCAATTTTAACATCTTATATTTGGAATAATAAACAAGCTCGCTTTAAGTAAAGTTTACCTACAAAGAAATAAAGAGATGGGTGGATTAGCCCTACCCAATTTTAGGTTTTACTATTGGGCTGCCAGTATAAGGAATATTACTTTTTGGTCCTATTATATTTATCGTAAAGATTGCCCATCATGGGTCTCCTTAGGAGTTAATTCTGTAAAAAATTCCTCTATTGTCTCTTTTCTTGGATCATACTCTTCTTTTTCAGCAAATAAAACAACAGATAACATAATTGTTAAGCAAAGTTTAAGGATCTGGTCTCAATTTAGAACATTTTTTGGTTTAGCGAATTTTTCATTATCATCTCCCATTCTCCTTAATTATTTTTTTTATCCCTTCCATGACTGACAAAGTCTTTAAGGATTGGGATGAACTATGTATTAAGTGTTTTTGGGACCTGTTTATCTCAGGATCTCTTGCTTCATTTGACCAATTGTCAACTAAATTTGCACTCCCAAAAACACATTTTTACAGATACCTTCAAATTAGAGATTTCTTATGTTTCCAATTAACTACTTTTCCTATAGGTCCTAATCAAAATTTACTGGACAATCTTTTAAATTTAAAACCTTTTGTTAATGGTTCTATTACCGGTATCTATAACTTGTTGAGTGATTCTAGACAAGACTTTTTAGATAAAATAAAAAAGCTTGGGAGGATGACCTAAATTGTCAGATGAAAGATGGAATAAAATTCTTAAACAGGTTAATAAATTATCTTTCTGTGCTCATCATTAATCTTCTACAATTTAAAGTGGGTCATAGAGCTTACCTTTCTAAACAGAAGCTGTCCAGTTTTTATCCAAACATTTCTCCACTTTGTAATAAATGCAACTCTGCTGATGCCTCTTTAATTCATATGTTTTGGTTTTGCCCTAAAATTGAAAAGTTTTGGCGGGAAGTATTCCATACCTTCTCACAACTTTTTAGGGTCCAATTTGACCCAAATCCCCTTACTGCCTTGCTTGGTATTATTGCAAATGATGATATAACTTTAAATACTCCTAACCTACAGGTTTTAGTTTTTACCTCTCTTTTAGCAAGGAGAGCAATCTTGTTTAAATGGAAGGAGTCTACCCCTCCTACACATCTTCAATGGCTACGTGATATTATGTCTTATTTAAATTTAGAGAAGATCCGCTGCTCAGTCTTAAATTTGAAACAATCTTTTTATGATATCTGGGGACCTTTCCTAAATTACTTTTCCAATTTATAAAGCTTAACAGTGCACGGACTTTTATGTATATTTCCATCTTCTCTTCTTAAGCGAATATGTTTTTTTTCTAATTATCCATTATCATCCATCAGTTTTTTTTCTTTGGTAGTTGGTAGGGGGTTGACTTTCTTTATATAAAAAATTTCTTTTATGATGGATGACCTATCTTTAAATTTTTGATTACAGAGTGGTATACCCTTATGTGATATGCTATAACATTTTGATCAATTTTATTACAATATATGAATGTACACAATTTATGTTGAGATGTATCTATGTGTTGCACTCTGTAAATCTTGTTTTTTCTTCTGAATAAAAATACTGTAAAACAAAAATGCTGGAGGAACTCAGCACGTCAGGTAGCATCCATGGGGGGTGGGGAATGAGAGGTCAATGTATGCTGGAAGAACTGGATGGATTTCATACGTTTTCCAGTGACCGCACAAACCTCTGCCAGGTGCTCTGGTTTTCTCCCACATTCCAAAGATCAACGGGTTATACTGGTCACATGGGTGGCGTGGGCCTCTTGTGGGGGACCCTTATTGTGCTGAATCTCCAAATAAAAATAAAATAAATAAACTCTGCATATCAGGCAGCGTTTATGGAGCCAAAAGGTACGAGTTAAAACTTCAGGCCAAGACCCTGCACCAGAGGCTGGTAGGTGGAAAGTTGAACCAGATGGAGGGGGAGGGGGAGGGGGGGGGTTCACTTGCACTCTTTTGAACCTTGTCTGCTGCATCCAGTGATATAAAAATGATAGGCTATACGGTAGTGAACGGTAAGATCGAACTTACCAGGGTCTGCACAACATTAGAGGCCAAACGGCCTGTATTGTGTAGTAATGTTCAATGTTCTGTATTCTATGTTCAGTACCCATGATGTGGCCTCCTGAACACTGGAGAAGGGTCCTGGCCGGAAACGTCGACTGTACTTTTTACACAGACGCTGCCTGGCCTGCTGAGTTCCTCCAGCATTTTGTGTGTGTTGCAGATGAGAAGAGCTTGGGAAGCTTACAAACCAACATTCTGAACGTACTCTCTGGTTTTACGTAATCGTCAGCCCCGGTGAGGGCTCAGTAACCTACACTCCCAGTGCTCTTCTCCCACACACTTACCTGCCCACCTGGATTTCTTCCCCCTTCATTCACCTCTCTCATCCCATCCTCTTGCCCTACCTGGTTCCATACCCCCACCCCAATTTGTTCCTTGTGCTGCTAAGCACGGAACCCTTCCTATTCCCTCTGCCCTGATCAGGGTCTTGAGCAAAGAGTTCACTCTCACCTTTTGCCCCCACAGATTCTGCCTGACCGGCTTGACTTCTTCCAGCATCCTGTTCTTTCTCTCCCTGGCACTTTATTCCAGGCAGAAGTACATTTCCAAGTGCAAAACCTCCAGAAGTTCCCGATTTCCACAAGCACTCTCGGACTCCATCCCTGCCTCAGCTCAGCCTGCAGTTTCCACCATTCCTATACTTTCCTGTCTAGTCTCCCTCCTCAGCTTTGTGACCCGGCAGGGTCCTCACTTGTACCAGTTTCCACTCGCACAGCACCACTGCGCTTCCTGAACCGCACGGACACACAATATGCTGGAGGAACTCAGCAGGTCAGGCAACATCTATGGAAACGAAAAAGCAATGTTATGGGTCTAGACCATTCATCAGGACAGACACATTGACTGTTTATTCTTTTCCATAGAAGCTGCTTGACCTGCTGAGCTCCTCCAGTGTTTTCTGTGTATTGCTCTGGATTTCCAGCCTCTGTAGCATCTTGTATTTATGATTTGCTGAACCACACTGATCCTGTTTGGAAAAAGTCATTTTCAGGTCCTTGTCCTTCCCCTTTCCTTTCGCTGTAACCTCCTACAGCACTACTCAGGCATTTTTGGACTGCTACAGATCTCGCGATCTCGTAATCATTCTGTGTTTAAATCCCTCCCTCCTCTTTAAGGCGAGTTGTTTTTAAAAACCTGACTCTGCCTAAGCTTTCAGTTCCCTCCCCTAATACTCCTTTGTCCAACTCTTTGACGGCAGTAAGATTTGCTCGCACACCAAACACCATGAAGATACAAATTGCTTTTAGAATATGACTCATGAAGATCCACTGGGGACCTGCATGAAGAAAACGCCAGCTTACCTGGAGCTCTGTAAAATCCTTTGCTACGGCTCCTTGTTCAATAAAAGCCAGTAACGCTGGTTTTCTGCAAAGAATCTGAGAGAGGGGTTAAGGACTGCAATCAAGTGCTTCAAGCAGAGCAGGACAGTGAATGATTAATCCTGGGTACAACTGAGTAAGCCCAGTCCCAACGTTAACATGGACTGGAGTTGTAAAGCAGCAACTCGCAAGCAGGCGAGGGAATTACTCAACGTCACACCAAGGTTACAGCATCACAGGAACAGGTTGTTCGGCCCATCTAGTCAGTGCTGAACTATTATTCTGTCTCGGCCCATCTAGTGAGTGCTGAACTATTATTCTGTCTCGTCCCATTGACCCGCATCCACACCACAGCTCTCCAAACTTCTCTTAAATGTTACAATCAAATCCACATCCTCCACTTCTGTGATCAGGTTGAATCTCAGTAACCAATAAGCCACTGGAGGATTGATGAAAACAACCCGTGGAAGGAAACTGATTTCGAAAATGCAGGGAAGACAACCACACCCCAAAAGATCTTTAGTTAACATTTGGATTTGGACAGGTACCCCATCGGTCCTAGCTTGAACTGTCGATTGATGAGACCAAATAGAACTCAAAGCCCGGTTGTGGGTTGAAGGATACAATCCGATTGGAGGCCTGGCTCCAGCACATGACACCAGGGATGACGTCGCCCACTTGCAGTCGCTCCGCCAGAAGCCGACAGTTGCTCACGTGGTCCGAGAGGTGAGTTGTGGGCAGGAAGGCAGCCACTTGCTCGGGTAAGATGGAGACCTCCAGCCCGTCCTTTGCCTTCACCAACACTTTCACATCAACAATCTGAAAGATGCACAGCAGAGTGAAACACGTCAGCAGCCAGGAAAGCACTTCGACAGGTGAGACAGCGATCAAAGTAGCAGGATAGCCAGACGACTGAGTCTGTTTTTGCTGTTCAACGAGATCTTGTGTCATTGACATCTTGACAAGACCTTTCTGCCTTTACCCACAAAATGGTGATTGGAGGCATGGGATAGAAGAGTTTAGTAAACAGCAAGTGTGACTAAGGTTCAATTACACTGATGTCTGTAAGGAGTTTGCAGATTCTCTCCATGACAATGGAAGTTTCCTCTGAGTGCTCCAGTTTCCTCCCACATTCCAAAGGACTAAAGGTTAGTGGTTTAATCGGTCACAAGTGTATTTGGGCAGCGTGGACTCATTGGACTGGAAATGCCCGTTACCATGTTGTATCTCTAAAATAAAAGAACCTGGATCTCCACCTTGATGTGGCAGGCAAGGCTCTTATTGACAACTCCCAGGAGGATTAAAAACTAGATGCCCAACAGCCACACAACAAAGTTTCAAAGGGTCTTGTCTGCCTTTTCAGTTGAGATAAAGATCCAGCAGCAGAAAGTTGAGCAGGAAAGAGCCTGCAGTGACTACACTTCTCTCTCATACAGAACTTAAATCAAACACTTGGTCACTAATTATTTTTATGAGTCTTGCTGATCAAAATTTGCCTCCATCTTCTCAAAACTGATAGACCCCAGACCATCACACACCCCTCTCTGAACTCACTAGCCTCCACGTCCTTTGCCTTGGTAATTATCAATGAGAAAAGTTCAGCTAAGACCACACTCACCCCCTGGGCCCACATACATTGCTCCTTAGGTTCCCAACCCTTTCTGTGCTCTTAATACACGACTAGAATAACTTGGGACTACCTGACAAGGGAATCTCGTGAGTTTCAGAATTTCATGATTTTGTTCTCTTCGTATTCCTCAAGAGATTCACCCAGTTCCAGTTGTCTATACCAAGTACCGGCTTCCAAGCTGATTAAAGCTTCAACATCCTTTGTCATCCCTAATCTTTCCACTTTGCCTTTCACGCTCACTGGCACTGATCTCAAACAAACTCTTTCTATGAACTTCCAGTGGTCAGGAGCCAGCAGGCACCTGCTCCCAATATACTTCCACCAGGCCCCCTCTATTGAAATCAGCCTTTCCTCCCTCCCCTCTTCCCCACCTTAACCTCATGCCCTGGCATGACCCCGCAGTCATACAGCAATGCAGCACGGAATCAAGCCTTCTGGCTCAACCAGATAGCCCCAGTCTCCTGCCTTTGGCCAACACCTCTCCCAGACCCGCCCCTCCACGTACCGATCCAAATGCTTCATAACTATTACCATTGCATCTATCGCAACCTCTTCCATATACCTTCCACCCTCTGGGTGAAAACCTGTTCTTCAGGACCCTTTTAAATCTTTCCCCTCACCCCAAATCTACCTCCCCTGGTCTTGGACTCTCCCACCTGGGAAAAGGACCGTTACCTCATCTATCTTGCCCATAATTTAAAACACTTCTACAAGGTCTCCTCCTCATTGTCCTATGGTCCAAGGAAGAACACCTAGTGTGTCTTCTCCTATAACTCAGGCCCTCCATCCTCATAAATCTTTTCTGCACTCATTCAGCTCCACAGGGTGACCAAAACTGTAGGTAATATTCCAAGTGCGGGCCCATCAATTACTTTTACAACCGCAACGTAACATCCAAGACCTATGCTAACTGAACGGGCTGACGAAACGTACAGAATGCAAAAGACAGCAGTGACTACATCTGATCGGTTGGGAACACTTGGCCAACAGTGATGCTGTTGAAACCTCAGTCATACCTTGCCAGTCGGGTACCCAGCAGCTCCTTCACGTTCCTGGGAAATGCTGACCGCTCTGGTTCCCAGTTCCTGCCCATGAGCATCGCCACGGGCTTTCAGAGACAGCAGCAGCTTCTCCTGGTCTGGGTTACACTTCAGGACTGTGGCCTTCACAACCTAAGGAGGGGGTTGAATAGCAAAAATGACCAGAAATGGCATGGTAGCATAGTAATTAGTGGAACACTTTACAGGAGCACTGACCTGGGTTCAATTCCTGCCACTCTTTCTTTAAGGAATTTGTGAACGTGCGAGTTTCCTCCCACATTTCAAAGACGTATAAGGCAGGGTTGGTGTGACGGACATGCTATGTTGGCATTGGAAGCAGGGAGACACTTCTGGGCTACCCAGCATGATTCTCACTGATTTGATTTGATGCAAATGAATAATTTCAATGCATGTTTCGATTTACGTGAGAAATAAAGCTTATCTTTGTCTGATGGTGTGGGTGGAAAGAGAATTTCCGTTCAAAGATTTTTTTTTAAAGATTTGAGCAAGCAATTGAAAAGGAAAGCCTTTTGCAGGAAATCTGTAGGTCACCCTGGGGACGCAGCCTACATCCTCATGGAGTCTGCCCTCACCTGGCCAACGTAGAAGACCTTCTCAGGGAAGGGTGGGGGTTCGACACTCAACTCATTCCGTGGGACCAGACCTCGAACGTCGCCATAGAAGCAGACGATACAGCCGAATGGTTTCACACATACAACATAACCATGGACTGACTGCCCGGGCACAGCCTCCGCGTAACATGCAATCACGGGGAGCTTCGACTTCACCAATGTCTTCTTCCGAGTCAAAGTAACCTTCTTGGTCTCAGCATTTACCTTCAGCACCTAGGGAACAAGCAGCAATCAGGTGAACTCGCAACACTACACTGGCAGCAGTGGTTTACAGTTAATACTGCAGGCTATCAAAGGAGCCGTTCGAAAAGCACGAACAGCTGGAGTTCATGGCCAACACGACTTGGTGGGCCAAAGCAGGGTGGGTTCTGTGCTGTATGAGAACAAGGGATCCTGCAACTATATCCATTTGGAATGTACAAGAACTAATGTGACAACATATACATTGAACTAATCCCTGCTCATTGAGCACAGCACAAGAGAAGTGAGCCTGCAGACCCCAGCACTGCTTCACATTTAGAGATCCTGGCCGATCAGCACCAGCCGCAGCTCATCTCCGTAGCCTTGACTGAGTAACATCTGAAGTGAGACAAAGTCGCATTGTACCGGTGACCAACCTGCACACTGTTCCAGATATCAAACACCCTGTACACTGTCTCTTTCCTCCCAATCTGTAACAGACATCAAACATCCTCCATACTATGTCCAACCTGCACACTGCTCCAGGTATTAAACATCCTGTACATTGTCTCTTTCCTCCCAGTCTATACCAGACATCACATCAAACATCCTCCATACTGTCTAAGTCTCCATCACACTGTACCAGACACCAAACCCCCCCTCCACACTACCTGTCTCAACACACTGTCCCAGACATTGGACACCCTTCACATTACCCCAGTACCAGACATATAGTGTACATTGTCCTAGTCCCATCACACACTGTACTAGACATCAACCATCCTCCACACTATCTCAGTCTCTCCACACTGTACCAGACACTGAACACTGTCCTATTCCTCCCAACACTGTACCAGACACTTAACACCTTGTACACTGTCACATCCCCCCCCCCCAAACCCATACCAGACTCTGACCACTTTGTATGTTGTCCCACAACACCCCTGTCCCAACAATGTACCTGATATTGAAGTGCTTACCCTGCACCTTATTTTGTCTCCAACGCTGTACATCTTTTCTGGGTGCTTCAGTGGGACGTCTGCCAGATGTGTTCGAGGCACCAGACCCCGGATGTGGTCTGTCAGCTTCACAAGGACCCCAAATTTCTCCAGGGAGGCGACCGTACCCTGAGCAGCAGCAAAGCATGATAACCAGGCATCAGAGAAGCTGCTGGAAGAGGACTACAGACTCCATCTTACATGAACTACAGCAGCTGACCCCTAAATGCAGGTGACATTTTACAGGCCGTACCGAGGATGCTGAATACCCAACTAGCAGACAGAATAGTTTCGGGAGATCACAACGGAGATCATATTACTGCCGAAAGGACATGGGGTGATAATGGTGGGGTTATTAGAACATTAGTCTCGGGTGTAATGCAGGATTCACTGAGAACACAAGGAAAAAGCTTTGTAAACTTCACTTCACAAACTAATCTTATGAGATCACACCCATTTCTGAGGTGAGAAACAAATCTCAGCAGTGTGAGAACCAAGGGAAGGCTGAGGTAGGCACTGATTTCGGGAGGTAATTACATTTCAGTTTCCTTCTGGGGGAAGCTTTCAATAGGGGCATGGTGTGGGCTGGTAACAGGCTGGGTGGAACTGTGTTTAAGACTGCCGGTCAAGAGCTTTAGACCACACGGGTCCACCGGGCTGGTTGTGAAAGCAGCAGGGAGGGGGTTGGCGCAGCTAATTTACCCAGACCTCAACAGTACGAGATGGATGAAGAGACACAGATGTGGTCTGAAGTACAACCAGCGGGATGGCAAGCGGTGGACGGAGTTAGTCAGGAGCTCGAGATGAAAGGAGAGCCACAAGTAACACTTTACTCATGGTTCTGGACTGGCTGATTTGGGATTTGTCACAGCAAGCACCTACCTCAATCATCTGTCCTGGGACGATATCGTGGTACCTCAAAAATGGGGCTTCAATAATGGTCCTGAAAATCAAAAAACACAGAATAAGGAGTGTGAGTGCCTGGCAACTCAGGCACATTCCTCCAATCTCTGCCCACTGCAAAGCTTGCGATCAAGCGTCCATTCTAAGGATTTTCAGCAAAACAACAAAAAACACCTCATCTTAATTCAGAACTGCAAAAGCCAGATCAGTGGACATATGTCTAACCTTTGCTGCCCTTGGCCAAGGAGAGTGTAAAGGACAGAGTAGAGGGCGAATTCATTCAGTGGCTAACCTGCTTACTTTGTGGAGGAAGCATTATTCATGATCTAACCCATGATGTTGCGTGACGGGGCGACGCTGAGGGAGATCCGCTCCGTGTGATGGAGCAGTGCACAGGGAGATACATTAATTGTCACGTGGATGTACTTGGGCGCCGTGGGCTCATTGGGGCCTGTTACAGTGCTGCACCTCTAAATAAATAACTTATCCTTAAGCCAACACATTTATGCCACTAGTTGAACTGCTGATGGTGGACAGTCACTCACTGTTTCAGTGACACCAGGGCCATTTGCTCCATGGGTGCATGGTCGATGATCCGACACTGGTGCTTGGTGCCCTTCCTGAAAACGCTGGCAGCCGAAGTCATCTTCGTGTCAGAAAGGTGAAACACCTGGAACGACAAGGGGCAGTCGTTAGGCATCAATTATTAAAGGTCTGTGTTGTGAAATTCAGCTTGCCCCAACAAACAGCAGCACTCTACCGCAACTTGTGGGTACGCCGTGTGCCCGGGGCATGCTACGTTGGCGCTGGAATGTGCAGTGACACTTGCAGGCTGCCCCCAGCACACCCTTAGGTTGTGTTGATCGTTAATGGCATGCTTCGCTGCTTCGATGTACACATGGGATTAAATGAATCTGAAGCCAATCAACTTTCTGAAGACGGAAAATAATTACCAAGCTCGGCCTTAGAGGCTCCAGCACGAGGTGCACAGAGAGGAGTGTCACGCTGCTGCGTGCACTGAGGGGGAGGTCAGAAATGCAATGAGGGGTCCTGGTTGGCGTGGGGGGTAGAGTACTGTGAGTGGAGGAGAGCAGAGGAGCATCAATAAAACATTCTTTTGAATGAAGCGTTAAAGTGAGGGGCACAGCGGGATGCCTCCGGCAACTACTGTGCCAGTTTTCTCCAAAGCTCCATATTTATCCCTCAAGCAGGATTCTTTAAACACCCGGTGTAGTTTACAGGAACAGCTGAGGCCAGCAAGGCACCATCGTGGTTAGTGTAATTCCTTTACAGCACCAGCAAGCCCGGTTCAATTCCTGCTGTTGTCTGTAAGGAGTTCGCATGCTCCCCCACCCACCCCGACACCTGTTCATCTCCCACATCCCAAAGATGTACGGGTTAGTAGGTTAATTGTTCACATGGGTGTAACTGGGCAGAATGGACTCATTGGGCCAGAATGGCTGTTATCTTTGCTCTATCTCTAAACAAATTAATGTTGGCTGTCACATTTCGAGCACTATTACTGCGTGTCAACATCTATGTAACCCCTGAAGATTCCTTTGAGATGCTGACGATAGGCAAAATTCAAGTCTCTCTGAACTCCAGATTCACAGGTACATGGCAGCATCGGCTGTGAAAATTCACCCTTGTGTGGAAAACAGATTTACTCACACGCGAGAAGGCAAACGACCCGTTCTCCAGCCGAAAGGTGACACCAGCACCCTTGTGGTAGCACAGCACCGTGCACCGCTCCAGGACCTCTCCAATGTTCTGCCCACCCGGCTGCCGCACCGGGGCCCCAGGCTGCAGGAAGATGGGCCGAAGGGTCAGGTGAACAGACTTGGTATCCGGCTGGACGTACAGCACACAGGCCTTCACCTGGAGGAGAGACATAACGTGTGCAGCTTACTGCCCAGGGAACAGAGCTAACAGAGAATGCAGGGACACACAAACAGTAAAACCAAATGAACAAAAGCACCCTGAATCTTCAGCTGTGATGCACCACTACCATGGCCAGACACTCACCTTTCCCCCCACCCCATTCCCATAGGTGCCCATCTTGCCCCCAAAACGCCCACATCCCGCTCCCCTCCACACACACACACACCTTTCCCTCTTCTCTATTCCCCTCGAGGTCTCACCTTCTTCTCCCCTCCATTCCCCTCAAGCAGCTAAAACAGAACACAGAAACGTGAGCCTCAGCTGAGGCTTGCTGAGCTAACAGATTAATGCATCTGTGAATGTCAGAGAGCGTACTTATTTCTACATTTCCTTCTGACATTCAGCCCATTGAGTCAGTGCTACCACACGGGACCAATCTCATTCCCAGCAACCTACTCACCCACAAATGTATTTTATTTTAAATAAATGCTGCAATACAGGTGCTTGGTGTGACCAGGAAATGGTCCCTGCCCCCAGGGTGTGATTGACGTCTCCTGCCACCCTGCTGAACACTGCCACCATTATTCTCTTCAAGATAATCGACAGACAGCTTCAATGGGTTCCTTGGCAGCGTGGAAATACCTACCTTACTATTACACCCTTAAGTTAGATTTTGTTGGCCCTGGGGTGTCAGGGGAGAATTCCCAGATATCCCTCTGTGGACTGTCTATACTTCTCACTGTACAGCAGCCAACATAATCAAAGACCCAACCCACTCCGGACATTTTCTTCCCCCTCCCCCCCCCCAATCATGCAGTGGATACAAAAGCTTGAAACAACATACTTTCACAGTCTCAAGGACAGTTTCTATCCCACTGTTATCACACTTGTAAACCGACCTCTTGTCGGCTAAGATGACTTTACAATCTAACTTACAATCTTGCACTTTATAGCTTACCAGCACTGTAATTTTTCGGTAGTTTCTGCAATTTATTCTGTATTTATTGTTTTACCTTATTCTATCGCAATACACTGTGTAACGACTTGACCTGTGCGAACTGTCTGCAAGACAAGCTTTTCACTGTATCCTGGTACATGTGACAATAATAAACTAACTCCGGTTTTGCTGCTGGTACTACCATAGTGGAGTGCCGGTGATGGGCAATAAGTGACGAGGGTAGGGGTTTCTTGTGGAACAGGGAGAGTCATAGAACCAGCCATCTATGACTCCTTCAATAGCCCATCTTAAAAATATATTCATATATTCACTAGCACGACTGTCAGGAATGTGCCTCTAGCTCCTTTTGCATACTTGTATTATTCTACATTACGTTGAAGACACTTTACAAACTGATTCACAAACTCACCTTTTGACCCACGTGGTAGGTCCCGATTTTCTGTGGGTCTAGGTGCCTGAAGTCAACGTTGCCCAACATGCCAGAGAGGAACTGCAGAACCAGACCGTGAGGATTCACCTGGAATACAAACATCACTTGGTTCTATTCTCGGAGAAACCACCCGCAGAAATCTGCAACATGGGGCAGATACCATGTTTACCCCTAAAGCCCAGTACACAACCTAAGGCCATGGACATGGAGAGGGGAGGGTGGTAGGTGAGATGCCAAACGGAGTACCACCCAAAATTCAAATTAAGAACATGGCAGCGTTCACCAGATGATGGGCCCATTTAGATATTGTACTGTTCTATGGCCAGCCAATCAAATCTGATACAGTCTGACCCACCATTCTCTGCACATTTTCCCACACCTAAACCCATTTCCCATTGTGTAACAAATTGCTTTCACTGCAGCCTCAGTCCTCTGCACTCCAAAACTCAAAGGGAAAACTCATGATTCTCATAAAACAGAGAAACACCAGAGGTCCGACTCTCAGTGCACAGTGTTACTCCAAAAATAAACACGAGAGATTCTGTCCGTGCCCTCCTCTACTGCCATGATGAGGCCAATCTCAGGCTGGAGGAGCCACACCTCATATTCTGTTGGGTAGCCCCCAACCTGACCGCCTGGACACTGATTTCTGCAACTTCCGGTAATCGCTCCCTCCTTTTCCGTTCCCCACTCCGGCTCCCCCCTCTCCTATACTCTTCTTTCCACCTGCCCATCACCTCCCTCTGGTGCCCCTCCTCATTCTCCCATGGTTCACTGTCACCTGTAAGATTCCTTCTTCTTCAGCCCTGCACGTCTTCCACCTTTTCCCTCCTCCCCCTCCCCAACCCACACACCTGACCTCACTTATCATCCGCTTGTATTCCTCAAACCCCCTCACCTTCTTTTTCAGGTCTCTTCCCTCGTCCTTTCCAGTCCTACTGAAGGCTCTATTGACCGTTTATTCCCCTCCATAGATGCTGCCTGACCTGTTGAGAGTTCTCGCAGCATTTTGCGTGCATTGCAGAACAGGGGTTCCTCACTAACTCACTACATTATTTCCACATTCATCAATTCTTCTATCTCTGAACATCTACCCACAGTGGCCAAATAGAGGGCGCCAGAACTGCACAGCACTAAAACAAGCCATTCGGCCCAGTGCTGACAGGATATACCCATTTCGTCGCCCCATATCAATCCTATTTTACTGTCCTCACAAACCCATCAACTCCCCCAGGTTCTTCCCTTCATCTACAACCCCCCCGACTCTGCACGTTGCTCAGGATGTGGGAGGAAAGCGGCACACCCAGAGAAAACCCACATCATCCCACTTCAGCACTGGGATGAGACAGCAGCTCTACCAGCCACAGTGCTGTGTGCTCCTCCCAAAGTCAACAGCACCTTGGTTAGGGATGTCATGGATCAGTGACTGGAGGACAGATTTGAGGAGCAACACGACAAGACTCTGGATTATCAGAGATCTCCTCAGCTTTGGCTTCCTTGAGATGGAATTAGCCCCCTCACCATCAACCAAATACCCTGGAATCTCGCTGAGGCCACCTCTCAGCCTTTTGAGAGGGAAGACAATATAAGATGCCAAAAGCTGTACCTTCTGAACCTCAGCATTCACCACCAATCCAGGCAGCAAGCTATTCAGGCTCCACTTCTGATCATCAGTGGCCGTTGCTGCAGCAACATCTGCTGATCGGACCGAAAGCTGGACAAACCGGCCATTGTCCTTGACTGACTCCAGCAGGAAGTTCAGGTACTGACCAACATGAAGTGGGTGTCCTGGGGGCACAGAAAAAAAAAACCAGACTAACAGTGTGGTACTCAATATTTCATGCAAGATATATTGGCATTGTCATGTGGTATCATTCAATCACAAACTACTTTGTAGTGCTCTTCAGCTGTCAAGACACTCCCAAGAGTTATAAAGTTTTTGGGCATCAAGTGTTACCAGAATGGGGCAGAGAGATTGGTGATAACTGTTTCTTTATTCAGATACAGCACAGTAACAGGCACTTCTGACCTGCAGGTCCACGCCACCCAGTTACACCCGTGTAACCAATTAACTTACTAACCCGAACGCCTTTGGGACTTGGAAAGAAACTCATGCGGTCGCGAGGAGAGCGTACAGACTCCTTTTAGACAGCAGAATTAAATCTGCGCTGTGATAGTGTTACGCTAACTGCCGTCCTTAATTGATAACTCAAGAGAACACAGATTGCGTGCCCCGAGTCAAGGCCATGATTCTGATTCTGAATTACAGCACCTCTTGCCAGTTGATTATACCCCTGAGAGTCTACAGAACTAGTGAAATAACAGAGACCATCCGTGAGGAAGACCTACCTTGGTTCCTGCTCTTAATATAATCCCGGGCTTTCTGGTGCAAGAGGAAGGCCTTGGTGGCTTTGACTCCGATGTCAATCAAATACCCATGATCCTCCACACTGGACACACAACCAGACAGCAGCTGAAGTTAGGGAAAAAGAAGGGCAAAGTGTGAACAGCAATAGGAACCTGGCCAATTGCTTTGGGAGCAGAGAACCAATTTGTGCACAATTACAACAATGCAAAGATGACACTTAGTGGGAATCCCTTCAATCCCTGCTGTTGGTGGGCAGTCAGGTTGCAGACCTACACAAGGTCAAGAAAAATACACAAAGAAAGGCCTAGCAGCAACATTCACTGTTTAGCAGAAAGTATAGAGTTAAAAGCATACACTGTTAAATGTAAATCAGGTTGGGAGTTCTCTCTCCCTGAAGGAGTGACCTTATAGTGGTTTATAAGATCATGAGGGGCAGAGATTAGGTGGCCTGTCTTTTCCCCGGGGAAGGGGAATCTAAAACTAGTGACAGAGATTTAAGCTTAAACGTGTTTTTGAGGGATTTGGGCCAAATGCATGTCAATAGACTTGTTGGATGAACACCTTGATAAGTCTGGATGAGTTGGGCTGAAGGGTTTCTGTGCTATGTAACTCTATGACCATACGCAGCTTTGCTTGATCAACTATTTCTGTCTGTCCTTGGAGGAATATCCAATGCTCAAGCACTACTTTACTAAAGGTTCGTAGGGAAAACGAGGCCATTGTAGGCTTCCTGCAGACACCAAAACCCATGCTCCCATTAACTTCAGTTCATTATAAAGGGAATACACTAGGTGAGGGAAGGGTGGACACATTCGTTGACTGCCGATGACTGGATGGACAGAAGACAGAGTGGCAGACTCGATGGGCTGAATGGCCTACTTCTGCTCCTATATCTTATGGTCTTATGCCATCCCCCTGACTTCCAGTGTCAGAAGGAAAAAAAAAGAGTAACCTCATTGAATAACAGTATCAAAATATTGTCCAACTCTTTCTCTAATGGCACTCTGTGTTGAAAAACTGTCAGTAAAGAAAATACGTTTAATTGCTCACATCGGGGCTCATAGTACCAAAGTGCTGTGAATTTATGACTTGTGAAGGGCACAAGTCCTTGGAGTCATACGATCATGGTTTCCTTAAGGGGAAAATCTTGCTTGAAATATCTGTTGGAATTCTTTGAGGAAACAACAGGCAAAGGAGAGTCAGTGGATATTGTTTACTTTGATCTTCAGAAGGCCTTTGACAAGGTGCCACATGAGGCTGCTTAACAAGATAAGAACTTATGGTATTACAGGGAAGATACTAGCATGTGGAGACGATTGGCTGACTGGAAAGAGGCGAACAACGGGCACCTTTCTGGCTGGATGCCGGTGACCAGTGGTATTCTGCAAGGCTTGGGTTGAAAACACTTCTTTTCATGTTATATGTCAATAATTTGGATGATGGAGATGATAGCCTTTGTTGCCAGGTTTGTGGACGATATGACAAAAGGTGGAGTGGAAGAGTATTGAGGAAGCAGGAAGTCTGCAGAAAGACTGAAGACAGACTGGAATGGGCAAAGAAGTGGCAGATGGAACACAGTGTCGGGAAGTGTATGGTCATGGACTTTGGCAGAAGGAATAAAAGTGTAGATTATTTTCTAAACAGGGTGAAAATTCAAAAATCAGAGGTGTAAAGAGACTTGGAGCCCCTGGCCAGGATTTCCTAAAGGTTAACCTGCAAGTTAAGTCGGTGGTAAGGAAAGCAAGTGTAGAGTTAGTATTCATTTCCAGAGGACCAAATTATAAAAACAAGGATGAAATGCTGAGGCTTTATAAAACATTGGTCAGATCACACTTAGGAGTATTGTGAGTAGTTCTGAGCCCCGTATCTATGAAAAGTTGTGCTGGCTTAGGAGAGGGTCCAGAGGAGGCTCACGAGAACTCCAGAAATGAAAGGCTTCATGTATGACAAGTGTTTGAAGCTCTAGGCCTGTACTCACTGGTGTTTAGAAGAATGGGGGTGGGGGGAATATTATTGAAACCCATTGAATTTTGAAAGGCCCTGATAGAGTAAACTAGGAAGGATGCTCTCTATATATTGGGGGAACTAGCACTGGAAGGCACAGCTTCAAAATAGAGACATTCATTTAGAACAGATGAGAAGAAATTTCTTTAGCCAGAGGGTGGTGAATCGTTGTAGTTCATTGCTACAGTTGACTGTGGAAGCCAAGTCAATGGGTATATTTGAAGCGGAGGTTGATAGGCTCTTGATTAGTCAGGACGTCAAAGATCATGAGGAGAAGGCAGGAGAGGGGATGAGAGGGTAATGGACTGGCTGTGATGAAGTGGAGGAGAAGAGGGAAATGCAGGGTTTTCAGGGATCTTGGCCAAATAAATGCAGGTCAATATGACTAGCTGGATGACACCATTAAGTTTATAAGCAACATGCCATTAGTTCTGGAAACGCTGGATGGTAGGATACAATAAAACCAGGAGGGCTAGACACTGGAATTCGAGAACACAATTTTCAACAGGTCACCCCAATACAGGGGAGACATACAGGCTTTGTAACGGGTATAGAAAAAGTTTTTAATTTACATTTAGTTATTTGGTATGCAGCACAGAATGGGTCCTTCTGGTGCTTTGAGCTGCACTGCCCAGCAATCCCCAGTTTAACTCTAGCCTAATGAGGAGACAATTTACAATGACTAACGACTAGCCAGTGTGCCTTTGAACTGTGGGAGGAAACTGGAGCACCTGGGGAAAACCGGGGAGGATGTACAGATACCTTATGAACGACCAAAGAATTGAACACCGAACTTCAACGCCCCAGGTTGTAATAACACTGCGCTAACCGCTATGGTACATTGGCTCCCAAGTTTACCAGCATCCTACCCAGATTAGAAGAGCAAGGTACTAGGACAGGTTGGACAAACTTGGATTGTTTTCTCTGGAGCCTCAGAGGCGAGGGGAGACCTCACCGATGCTCATAAAACTATGAGAGGGCAGGCAAGATAGGAATGCCAGTTAATGGAGGACAAGGTAAGATGCACAGGGCAAGTTCTTTTTGATTTCTTCTATTTATAGAAAGTTGTGGGTACTTGGGAGGGCTGCCAGGGATAGTAGTGGAAGCAGCTATGACTGCAGCATTCAGGAGGCTAGTAGATATGCATGTGAATACGTAGTAATGTGGATAATGTGCAGGTAGAAGGGATATATTTTAATTTGGCATCGTGTTTGAAAGGGCCTGTTCCACTGCCATGTTCTAACTCACCATTCCTGGCCGCAACATCCCCGCTGACAGAGCTGCATTCACCTCCTTGGGGTTAATGGAGAGCTTCAAGCTGTGGCGGTTTGTTTTTGTTGCCCCGAGCTGAGAAATGATACACCGTACGATCATTCCGGGGCTGTACAAGTCCGGGAGAGCAGTCAGATCCTGGGGGAAGTTCAGAGGAAACAAAGCACTCAGAAACACGGCTCTGGGCCACACCGCAGACAGGAAGCAAAACCTTGTACCACCACCGAACAAACACAGCGCACTTCACTGACCGGCCCGAAGATGGATTTCAATGTCTGCCTTTTCACAAAGTTGCAAGTCAATACATTTACAGCAAATCAGCACATTCATAGAACATGGAATAATGCTGTACAGTACAGCCCCTGCAGCCACAATGTCGTGCCGACCTTTGACCTATTCAAAGATCAAGCCAATGCTTCCCTCCACTAACCCTTCATTTTTCTATCATCCATGTGCCCATTTAAAAGTTTAAGTGTCCCTAATGTATCTGTCTCTACCACCACCTTTGAAATCCATTCCATGCACCCACCACTCTGTGTAAATAAACCGAGCTCTGAAATCATCCCTATGCTTTCCTTATATCATCTAAAAATTGTGCCCTTGCATCTTAGCCATTTCCGTCCTGGGAAAAAGTCTCTGGCCGCCCACTCTGTGTAATCCTCTCGTCATCTTGTACACCTCATTCAGTCACCTCTCAGACTCCCTTGCTCTAAAGAGAAAAGGCCCAGCTCACTCAGCTTATCTTTAGAAGACACAGTCAGAGCCAAGCACAGGGTTCCAGTGAGAACACGTCAGCAAAGCATCAGCTTTCCATTATAGACACTGGAGTAACAGCCCAGAGGTTATCCAGCATTTATTAGCCCTCTGAGTACAACTGCAGTGGTGCCAAACAACGTGGCCCTTCCCATTGAGCCTCTTGCGGTGGCTGCACCAAACTTGGAGCGTAAAGGTTGAGAGAGCACGGTACTCTTGGCAGGAGTGCAGCGACAGGGAGGAGAGTGGGAACAGGGATTTGATTAACAAACACCACTGCAAACAGGCCCTGGGAAGTTTTAGAAACTGAAAGAATGGGCTTGGATTGACACGGATTTCCTGGCCTCTGTCCCACTGCTAATTCCAGAACTAACACACAGTGCTGCTTGCATAGAGTACTGCGTATCCTGATTGATGAATGAACGTTTTGGGCCAGAAAGGAGGGTAGAAGCCAGAAAGAAAGCCAGTGGCAGGGAGAGGAAGGAGAAGGAGCTGGCAGGTGATAGACGAATCCAGGTGATAAGTGGAAGGTGTGGTAAAGGAAATAATGTGAGAAGCTGGGAGGTGATCGGTTATGGAAAGCAAGGCTGCATGAGAGGACAGTAGACCGTGGAATAAGGAAAAAGTCTGTCCTGATGCCCCGGATCCAGTTCCTGGCACAGACATGAAGTGAAAATTCATAAAGCAAGAGATTGCAAGGGTGATCAGACTCACCTCTGACAGGTCCTCATTGACCTGCTCACTCAAGGTCTGGGTAAGTGCATCACAGATGCTGGTGAGGCTCACGTAGCCAGTGAGCCCGTGGGGTAAACCGATGGCAAGTTCAAAGTCAGTCACTTCCTTCACACATCCGAGCAGCAGGGTTCCAACAGTCAGTTTCTGCAGAGGGAAAGGAGCGAAAGAATAAACAAATTCCAAAGCAGGCATGTGATCCCAAGACCAGAAGATATAGAAGCAGATTTAGGACATTTGGCCCATTCAGTCTGCTCCACCATTTCATCATGGCTGATGCATATCCCCCTTCAGCCCCAATCTCCTGTCTTTTCCCCATATACTTTCATGCCCTGACCAACGAAGAATCTATCAATCTCTGCCTTAAACATACATAAAGACTTGTCCTGCGCAGCCGCCTGTGGCAAATAATTCCACAGATTCACCACTCTCTGGCTAAAGAAATTCCCCCTCATCTCTGTTTTAAAAGGATACCCTCTATTCTAAGGCCCAGAACCATCAAATGCTCTTCATATGACAAGCCATTCAATCCTGGAATAACTTTCCTGAACCTCCTTTGAACTTTCTCCAGTTTCAGCACACATCCTTCTAAGATACGGGACTCAAAACTGCTCACAATACTCCAAGTGAGGTCCCACCAGTGCTTTATAAAGTCTCAACATTACATCCTTGCTTTTATATTCCAGCCCTCTTGAAATTAATGTTATGTCCCCCCTCACAGTCCTTGGCAGCCCTGTGTCCACCGTGGAGAACTTCAGGTTCCTGGGAACCACCATCTCTCAGGATCTGAAGTGGGAGCAGAACATCAGCTCCATCCTGAAGAAGGCCCAGCAGCGGATGTACTTCCTGCGGCTCTTGAGGAAATATGGTCTGCCTCAGGAATTGCTGCTGCAGTTCTACACTGCAGTCACTGAGTCTGTCCTGTGCACCTCCATCACTGTGTGGTTTGGAGCCGCCACCAAGCAGGATAGAACCAGACTACAGCGCACAGTGAGGACTGCCGAGCGCATCATTGGAGCCTCCCTGCCCTCTATTGTGGACCTGTACTCTTCCAGGTTGAAGAAGAGGGCGGGGAACATCATAAAGGACTCCTTCCATCCTGCGCACGGACTGTTTGAACTGCTTCCGTCTGGTAGGCGCTTCAGATCCCCCTCAGACTAAGACTAATAGGCACTGGAGAAGTTTTTTCCCTACTGTGGTCACTTTGCTGAACAGTTAACTGTCGGTTAGCTGTCGGCTAACTATTACTTAGATTGCACTACCTGTATGTATAATCTATATTTTCATTTATATTTATCATTATTATTGTTATGAGCAGAGAGACAACATCTGCCGGAAATAAATTCCTTGTATGTGCACAGGTACTTGGCGATTAAAGTTTGATTCTGATTCTGAATATCACATTTGCCTTCCTCAACACAGATTCAACCTGCAGATTAACCTTCAGGGAATCCTGCACAAGGACTCCCAAGTCCCTTTGCGTCTCAGCTTTTTGTATTTTCTCTCCATTTAGAAAATAATCAACCCTTTCACTTCTTCAACCAAACTACATGACTATACACTTCCCGACACAAGATGCCATCTGCCACTTCCTTGCCCGTTCTCCTAATCTAGCCAAGTCTTTCTGTGGCCTCTCTGCTTCCTCAAAACTACCTGCTCCTCCACCTATCCTCATATCATCTGCAAACTTGGCCACAAAACCATTAATTCCATCATTCAAATCACTGACGTAACATATAAAAAAAATTGGTCTCCACACAGACCCCTGTGGAACACTAGTCACTAGCAGCCAACCAAAAAAAGGACACCCTTTATTCCCTTTCACTGCCTCCTGCCCAAATCAGTCTCTGCTTTTATCCATGCTAGAAACTTTCCTGAAATACCACAGGCTCTTAGCTTGTTAAGCAGCCTCATGTGTGGCATCTCGTCAAAGACCTGAAAATCTAAGTACACAGCA
Source organism: Hypanus sabinus (assembly GCF_030144855.1). Lineage (NCBI taxonomy): Eukaryota > Metazoa > Chordata > Chondrichthyes > Myliobatiformes > Dasyatidae > Hypanus > Hypanus sabinus. Next base: position 20,555,003 of record NC_082727.1, on the reverse strand, counting down.
TCAACTGACTCTCCTTTGTCTATCCTGCTTGTTATTTTTTCAAAGAATTCTAACAGATTTGTCAGGCAAGACTTTCCCTTAAGGAAACCATGCTGAGTATGACCTATTTTACCACGTGTCTCCAAATACCCTGAAACCGTATCCTTAACAATTGACTCGGGCATCTTCCCAACCACTGACTAATTGGCCTATAGTTTCTTTCTTCTGCCTCTCTCCCTTCTTGAAGTGGGGTGACATTTGCAATTTTCCATTCTTCCAGAACCATTAATAATGCCTCCACAATCTCTTCAGCCACCTGGGGTGTACACCATCTGGTCCAAGTGACTTATCTACCTTTAGACCTTTCAGTTTCCCAAGAACCTTCTCCCTAGTTGTGGTAACTTCACGATCCCTGATACCTGGAACTTCTATCATACTGCTAGTGTCTTCCACTGTGAACACAGATGCCACTTATTCAATTCATCTGCCATTTTCTTGACCCCTATTACTACCTCTCCAACATTGGTTTCCAGCGGTCCGACACCCACTCTCACTCCCCTTTTACAATTTATGTACCTGAAGAAACTTTTGGTATCCTCTTTAATATTATTGGCTAGTTTACTTTTGCTTTCCATCTTTACCTCTTTAATGGCTTTTTTTAGTTGCCTTCTCTTCCTCCTCTCGGGATGTATATATCCTTTGCCTTCCAAAGGATTCCTTTGCTTTGTGAAATTACAGCCTTTACTGCTTTGCCGTCACCTCTGCCAGTGGTTCTTTTTGAATCGGTTCTGGTCAAATCCTTTCTGGTGCCTCTGGAATTCCCTTTACTCCACTGCAATACTGATACATCTGACTTTACTTTCACCTTCTCAAATTTCATGAAGAATTTGCTCATATTATGATGATTTGCCGCTAAGGGCTCTTTTACCGTAAGCTCTCTTATCAATATTGGTCCCTTGCCCAACACCCAATCCAGAATAGCTGATCCCCCAGTGGGCTCAAACACCATCCTGTAGGCATTCTGTGCCCAATCCATGAGCCCCTTAGTCATAACCAAAGCTGAGAATGGAGGAGTCGAGGAGAAGGATCTAGTTTCTGTACCTTGGGAAGCCAGGAGCTGGGAGTATTCTCAGGCTGCCCTGCACCCAGATCAGAAGGTGAGCGGATACACGTCAACAAGGACAGGGAGGAATGAAGGCTAGACCAGGAGAGCTGCTCTGTTAGGTCTATGGTTCTATTAGTGACAGGCAGAGTGCCAGGAGCGAGTGCTGCAGAACAGTGGTGAATGAGAGGTAAAAGGCTGACTGTGGACATACGGCTGCATCACATACCTTAAATGTGAGGATCCCTGCCTCCTCTGTCTGCTTCTTGCGAGATACCAGGCCTTGGACTTCCTTCAACTTCTTTTTTTCAACACCAACCTCTTTTTTCTGTTTTTCTACTTTAGGACGCTTTGGTTGCTGTTCAGACGCTGACAACTGGAGGGAAACAGCATATTTATAAATGAGTCTTAAAAAAAAAAATCACAGCACAACTGACTGCCAGCATTGGTCAGCAAGTGAAACTCCCTCTGACCATCCCATCACGCACTCCCAGGGTCAGACACAGAGGGAAACTTCCTCCACATATCCCATCACACAAATCAGAGGTCAGACATCGAGTGAAGTTTCCTCCACATCACCTCATTACACCCTCTCAACATCACAGACTGAAGCTCCCTCCACACCATCCAATCACACACTTCCAGGGTCACACACAGAGTGAAACTCCCTCCACACCATCCAATCACACACTTCCAGGGTCACACACAGAGTGAAACTCCCTCCACACCATCCAATCACACACTTCCAGGGTCACACACAGAGTGAAACTCCCTCCACACCATCCAATCACACACTTCCAGGGTCACACACAGAGTGAAACTCCCTCCACACCATCCAATCACACACTTCCAGGGTCACACACAGAGTGAAACTCCCTCCACACCATCCAATCACACACTTCCAGGGTCACACACAGACTGAAGCTCCCTCCACGCCATCCAATCACACACTTCCAGGGTCACACACAGAGTGAAACTCCCTCCACACTGTCCCATCACACCACTCTCCCAGCATTAGACACAGAGGGAAGCTCCTTCCCCACCGTACTATCATATAACCCTTGGAGTTCGACACAGAAGCCTCCTTTGTGATGTTCATTCCCTGACCACTGGAGGAAGAGCAAAGCGTTAAGTGCTGGTATTTTCAACAGTACATTTGCAAAGGATTTTGAACATTATTTGTTGATTATTTCAGTGGGGAATTGTCCAATATTAGGAAATATCTAACCATGGAGCAAAGATTAATAAGTAAACATGCTAATAATCCCTACGATAGCAGAGAGTCCACATCCACTTCTGATTCTTACACAATGTTGGAACACACCTTGTTGTCTTTAACTTTTTTTGTGCTGAATTCCAGCAGCCAGAACTTACCTGAAACAAGTTGTCCTCTCCCTCATTGCTTTTGCTGACTCTCGCAGTGGGCTTCTTCTGTATCCCCCCGCGGGGGAAGTCCTCCTCCATTACAACAATTGTCAGCACCTGGATACATTAAATTACATTCAGGTGTTTGTTCTGCATGATTAACTGCCCACTGGCTGCATCAGTTCCTGAGACATTTGGCTGAAGAACAGGGTCACATTGCGGTCAGGGAGCACAGCAGAATGAAAAGTGTTGAAATTTACATCTAATATTGAGTCTTTGAACATTCGGCATTGAACAAACCCTTCAGCCTATCGGAGCTGTGGTGATCACCAAGAACCCACTTTACCGGTCCAATGTTATTCTCCATACCCCTCACCTTCTCCCCATATTAACTACTCACTACACAATTGGCAATGTCCAAATAAGCTGCCCTGTGAGGTATGGGATAGAACTGGAGCACTCACAGGAAACTAATGCAGAGAAAGCAAACTCCACAAAGACAGGACCCAGGTTTGGGATTGGAACCGGGTGGTTGAAAACTACATTCTGCATGTACTGAGTGCACCAGCACTATCTTAGTTTTTAAGAATTCAGTGAGATGAGGGAGGCAGAGTAGCATAGTAGTTAGCTCAACACTCCGCAGTAAAGGTGATGTGAGTTTAATTTCCACCGCTGTCTTTAAGGACTTTGAATGCTCTCCCCATGAATGTGTAGGTCTCCTCCCACACCCCAAATATGGGGTAATTTGCTCTGTTGGCGCTGAAAGCATGGTGACACTTGCGGGCTGCCCCCAGCACATCCTTGGACGGTGTTGGCCATCAATACAAACCACGCATTTCGCTGTATGTTTTAATGGTCAACGTACACGTAACAAATAAAGATAATCCTGCTTTCTCTCCTTGACTGAATTTTCAAAGCCTGATGTCGCCGGGAAAGAGAGTGAAGATAATGGGCAAAGGCTGCAAGTGCCTTGATGCTGTTGTGACAGTGAATTGCTCGACAGCGATGGAGCTGGACTTATTGTGTCCTGTTGTTGTGCCATGGTGGCGCACAATCCAACAGATGGCGAGAGTGATTGTTTGGGATGTTTTTCTTGTGACTGCAGGACCCCATTGGGCAGTGATAATGTGGTCTGGCTCACTATTTCATCAGCGAGAGTGACAGTGGGAGCGCTGCGTTGCCTCGGTTGCAGCTGCCCCTGCCCAGGAGAGGAGGCGCCAGGGTGGTGTGGGAGACAGCAGAGGCTTCTGTGGGCACATTGGATTGGGGGCTGGCCCCCTCCCTCTGGTGTGCGCTCAGTGGAAAAACACAACGGACCAGGACATCCCACGCACCGTAATTCCACAGGCCATAGACATCATTTTTGTGTGACTATATTTTTCTGCAGTCGTAACCATACGTGCTATGTGCTGTTGGTACTACAGTTTACACCTTGGCACCGGTGCATTCATGTATGGTTGATCATCTATTATCTAACAAATCCCTTGCTGATCTGAGGCTTACTCACCACCCACCCCCATAAAGCCCATCAGTATCTGATCAGAAGTTCTCAAGGGCTGAGCATCTGAAGCCTTGTGGGTTTGACAGGGTGACTGTGGAGCTGTTTCGTCTAACTGGGACTTCTAGAAGTACAAAGAGAGTTCAGGTTTCCAAGCGTCAGATGTTCAGTACAGAAATGGTTGGTCTCTTCACCTCAAGGGTGTGAACGTTTGGAACTCAGTGAGTTTATTCCAGACTAGGGGGTTCCGAACCTTTTTTTATGCCATTGAGCCTTACCATTAACAGAGGAATCTGTGGACCCAGGGTTGGGAACCCCAGTTCAAGATGGGATGACAGAAAAGAATCAGGGGTGTACGGATAACACTGGAGATGGAGTTTAGGAGAGATGATGGCTCCTTTTCCTGCATCTTTGGAAACAGCTCTATTTCTACCTTTAATATTTTTATTTTACCCTTTCAGGGTTCTTTTGAAGACCCTGACCTGGAGTTACATGCAGGCTTCGGGTCTTTGCGGGAATGGGACTCTCAGTCGGGGTTCCACGACTGGCCGTTATTCGACATGCCAAGGGTTTGGCCCGAGAGTCTCACTCGTGTTTGGAAGCCTAAGATCTCAGGGCACTGAAGATGGGCAGATTAAGGGTTGGTGTCACGGCAGGAGACTCGTGTGTCGTTGGAGAGGCCAGAAAAGCTCTCGCTGGGGGCCCGAAGATCTTGGAACAGAGCTCGGAAAAAGTGACAAAACGTACTTTTAAGATTGTAAACCAGCAGGTTACTGTTATATCTCCCGCTCGCTGTGAAAAGGGGGGAGGGGGAGGGGGAGGGGGAGGGGGAGGGGGAGGGGGAGGGGGAGGGGGAGGGGGAGGGGGAGGGGGAGGGGGAGAGGGAGGGGGAGAGGGAGGGGGAGGGGGAGGGGGAGGGGGAGGGGGAGAGGGAGGGGGAGGGGGAGGGGGAGAGGGAGGGGGAGAGGGAGAGGGAGAGGGAGACTCCTGTGGTTTGTCAAATTTCGGATGAAATGCAAAGCTTTTAGGGTAACTTTGGTCTGTCTTTGCTATTGCTTAGCACACACTTGGGCCCGTTGACAGTACCGGTGCACGTTTTTTTTGCTGGTGGGTGGAGGGAGGATCATTGCTCACTGTCACTTACGCGCGGGAGGGGGAACTTTGGAGTTCTCACGTTTAACTGTCGCTCATACTTTGGGGCACTTCTCTGTTTTCGTGAATGTTTGCAAAGCAAAAGCATTTCAGGATATACATTGTATACATTTCTCTGACATTAAATTTGAACCTTTGAGTGGGCTAGGTATCAGGAGATGTCACACAGTGCCTTTGGCCCAACTGCTCTATGATGACCAAGATGCTCATCTAAGCTGGCTCCCATTTGCCACATATTCTTCTAAACCTTTCTTAAACACACATCTATCCAAGTAAGTTTTAAATGTCTTTAATATACCTGTGTCAACCACTGTCTCATATCATATGCAGTTCATATCATATACAGACCACCCTCTGTGTGGAAACCTCCCTGTACAGCCTCTCAGTTTAACTCTCCTCTCATCCGTGCACTCTATTTCTTGATTGTCTTGTCTGGGAAAGATAAATAGATACTACCAACGCCCCTCATACACTTCCATAAAGTCACTAGCCAGTCTTTTCTGCGACTAGTACTGTATTTAATTGTGTGATGTTGGTACTGTACTTTTACACATTGGTCCCGGTGGAATGCTGTTTCCTTTGGCTGTACTCTTGTGTATAGATGAATGACAATTAAACATGAACTCTGCGACTTTTTAAGGACGGGTCCCGACTGCTGTGTCAAATAGCCTGATACCATGCCTCTGTAAGTTAGAGAAGGGACGAGGGCCCCTCCTGTATCTCCGCTCCGGCACCGAACGATGAAAATCCTCCCCGTCCGCTCAAGCAACGTGCCATTTCCGAAGACCCTCCATTCCATCGCTACATCACCGGCCCAACCCGTTACATCCCCTCACGACTCTATTCCATCCCGTCCATCACTCTCTCACCTTAAACCTGGACACACGGACATGTTACTGTCCCAGAGAGGCCTCGGAACCAGGGACCTCCTCTACCCCACACCATCCTATTCCATCGCATGCTCAGCCGAGCCCACGGGTTCACTCTGCCCGAGGGCCCCCGGACGCGGATCTCCCCTCCCCACCCACCAACCCGTTACCTCCCCTACCATCCTATTCCATCCCACCCACACTCCCCTATCAGGACCCGGACACGCAACCCCTGCCGACAGACAACCCGACCACATCTACCGTCCGCCCAGCGCACAACGCCCGCTGATTCCTCACCCGCTCACATGGACATCGCCATGTCTCCAACCTCCGGAAATACTTCGCGATGCTCAACAAATGCTTCCGGAGAATTGACCGTAAGTGCGCACATAGTCCGCCCACAGTTTTGCGCAATCAACGGGAGACATATAGTGAGTGACGTCGACATTGTCCAATGCCGATAGGGAGTCATAGTCGTCCAATCATTGATAAGGTGGCTGCGTCCCTTTCGTGGTGGGCGGGTCATACATTTGCCAGTCAATGGTTGCTGACACTCAATTGGCGGTTTACGCTGGTGGGGTTAATGTGATTGACACTGCATTCGTTCAATAGATAAGTAAAGCTCCTGGCAGAGTCAGGAACAGGGCGAGTGACGGGAATCTCTTCCAATAGGAGCAGCTGGCGGGCGGTATTTCCGGCGCCGCTCTGTGGAGCTTGGGCCTGTGAAGGACATTAGGAGCGGCGGAGTGAAGGTGAGAATAAGGGGGCTGAGGCTGGGAATGGGAATGGGAATGCCAGGGATAGCGAGGGACAGGCCTCAGCGGGAGCTCGGTGAGAACACCCGGGCCTGGTGGTGCTCTGACTCCCCAACCCGAGCTTCTCGCACGCGGACCCCGTTTCAGGCCGGGAATGGCGGAAGGAGGCTCGGTGAGGCCCTGCACCCGCAGGTCGGGGAAGCCCGGGCTTCTACTGGGGACCACATCCATCAGTCAGACTTCGCTTGCGCCGTTGGGCCCATTGTCCCCCTTCCCGCTCAGAGAGGCCCTCCTACCACCGGGAAACAAACAGCGCGGCTGCCCGCCGGCTCTCACACCCTCGCAGGCAGAGGTATCGGGAGTTCCCGCTCCCGTCGGCAGATCCCCAACCCTCCAGTCTCTGGAGTGGACTTGCCTGAGGGACGGAGCCCTACCGATGCTTGATGACAGGGCAGAGCAGTTCGTCAAGTCGATTTAATTCCTCTGGACGTTTCCATCCCGAATCGTTCCCTGTGGACGACAGTGTTCCATCCCGGTGGCGTCCTCACAAATCCCCCTACACCCTCTCCAATGCAATCCCATCTCTATCCTGCAGACCCGGAATGCACGAGTGCTCAGGCTGTGTAACGTTTCACACAACCTTTCTGTTCGTATTTGTACTTGATGAAGAAATGAAAGAATCCTGTATGCTCCTTTAACTGACTTATTGATCAGACCCGAGGATCTCTGGGTATGCATTCTCTCTGTTCCTTTACACCGTTCAAGAACCTGTGTTTTGCCTATTTTTTGCCCGATCTACCTCGCTAATATTTTACCTTGCTCTTTTGAATTAAATTTCATTTCTCATTTGCTGCCCAACTGACCAGACCATCTATATTTGGGTCATGGCCCGAAATGTTCAAAATCAAAGAAAAGTTTATTATGAAAGTATGTATAAATTATACAGCTCAGATTGGTCTGCTTGCACAAAACAAGAAACACGGAAGAAGCAATTTAAAAAAAGGACCAACACCCAATGAGAGGAAAAACAAATAAAAGTCAGCTGTTTATTTCCTTTATTGTGTTTATCTATTCTTTTCCATGAATGCTGCCTGACCTGCTGAATTCCTCCAGCACCTGTGTGTTGCCATCGCTCTGCAAAATCACTTGTTTATTGATATCTTTCTGCAATCTAAATCTTTCCTCTTTTACTGCCAATCACACACTTTTATCAACTATAAACTTTTATTGACATAATTTAGATGGGGTTTACATGGACATTAATATGAATGGAGTGGAGGGATGGGGATGATGCACAGAACGTCATGGTATAAATTGGCATCGACGTTGATTGCTGGACAATTGGCCTGTCCGTTGCTACACTGTTCTAGTTATCTATCATGTGCATTAAAACAGACAGTGAAATCTGTCATTTGCATCAATGGCCATCACAGCCTGAGGACGTGCTGAGGCAGCCCACAAGTGTGTGTGTGTTTTTTCCCTGTCTCTCTTCAAGCTGCTGGTTAATGGTCTGAACCTCTGGCACCTTTCCTGTGGCCAGGGAGGACTGAAGTGTTATAAGCAAAGTGGCTGCCATCTCCTGCTTTTAGTATTTGAATTGTTTTCATCTCTGCTTGCTGAGATCATATTCTGTCTGGGCTATTGAATAGATCTGTACAGTAACGTTGATTATAGATTAGAAAAATATGTTAGGGGCACTTAAGAAACTCTTAGATGTGCACACGGATGACTGAAAATGGTGGGTTATGCAGCAGTGAAGGATTAGATTGATCTTCGGGTAGGTTGAAGGGCTGGCACAAAGGGCTTGCACTGTGCTATGTTCTTTGTTTAATTGTTTAAATAGCAGGATGAAATCGGTGAGTATCTGTGCCACTCTGTGGCTCAGAATGTACCTGTGCTTTTTCTTTACATTCAGTTGCTATAGAAATAGACTGTGTTGATGTTGAGATGTTTGTGGGCTTTGAAGCTCAGTTTGATTACGTTCAGCTTCAGCACCCGTCAGTTGCACACTTGCACTGTGATGCCAGGATATTTGTTGTGACGCATGTTGAAACCTGTCATTTTCTCTCTCTGCAGCCAGTGTAAAGAGAATGGCGGGTCATGAGGCTTCTGGCCAGCACCAGTTCACTGGATTCCAGAAATATTTCAATGCCTACACCATCACAGGCAGGAGGAACGTAAGTACCACAGGAGTGATCTGGAGGAAGTGGGAGATGCTGAGTTAGTTGTGGGGATTGATAGATGTTGGTAGCTAATCATAAACACAGGAGATTCTGTAGGTGCTGGAAATCTTGAGCAACAAACGCAAAATGCTGGAGAACTCGGCAATGTTTTGATGAAGAATCTCAGCCCAAAATATGGAATGTCTATTCCCCTCCATAGATGCTGCCTGACTTATTGAGCTCCTCCGGCATTTTGAGATACTGGTGGTTAGTGGATGAGGGGAAAGAGTGTGGATTGGCCTTGACCTGCTGTGTGGTCACCTGCTGTCACTAGAGATGTGAATCTGTGAGTAAGTGTGGTGGAGGTGCACCAGACCACATTGGACCTCATCAGGAAAGGTGGAGCGAGCCTGCAGATTCTGAGACCTGCAGACACAGATAAAGTCTGGACAGAAGATACAAGGGTCATGCTTTATGCTAACTTACGATAATCTTGAAGTTGCTCCCTAATTTAAGGTCCCCGCACCCAGATTCAAACTTAATCTCTTGCTGAGAATCATTAAACTAATACAACACTGAGATCAGAGCCTACATGCCATGCTGCATCTCGTGAGGCTATCCATCCAGCACTAATCCCCACATTTCCCCTGTGGCTCTACAAAGTCCTTGTCCCTCTTATTTCCCTTAAATTCTGAAGTGGCTGGGTGCATTTGCATTTCTTGTACTTTATATCACACATTGGAAATTTCAAAATGATTCACAGCAAATTAATTATATTTAAATTATAGTCACTAGGCCACACATTCTGAAGGAAGCTGGTTGTTTAAGGTCACACTCCTGGCATTCTTCTGTCTCACTGGAATGCCAGTGTGATGTTGTTCCCTAGTCGTGGCTCAGTTTGCTTTACAGTTTCTGGATTTTTGAGAGATCTAGGGATCAGTGGGAAGACTGAGAACAATTGGATAGCCCTGGAATGAAGCACCCAACTATATTGGTCATTGCTATATTATAGTTGAGGATAGAAACAATGGAAGACCAGTCTATCTTGTTAAGTTGTCTCTCGCCGTACTGGTGATGCTTTGATCCTGTAACATTCCCTCACTATGTGATGGTCCTGCCTGGATAGATTGGACGTGCAAACAATGTTTCCTATAGTGAGGAGTCGAACTAGAGGTCACAGTCTTAGAATAAAAGGATATCCCTTTAGAACAGAAATGAGGGATCTCTTTAGCCAGAGGGTAGTGGATCTGCAGAATACATTGCCACAGACTGCTGAGAAAGCCAAGTTATTGTGGAGGTTGATAGGTACTTTATTAGTAAGGGTCCCTCAGGTTATGGGGAGAAGGAAGAATGGCAGAGAAGAATCGATGGGTTGAATGACCTAATTCTGCTTCTGTATCCTATAGTCCTGACAGAAAAAGACTGACAAGCAACCATTGTGCCTTTTGTCATAGAACCCATCTAGATTGTCTTTGTCTCTGTAACTGTTTTGAGCCGAGTCTCATGTGGAGAAAGTAGGAAGAAGCTACACTTCTGCCATCCTCTTGTGGCTTCTGAATGTGCCAAAATGTTGTTGCTGTTTTTTTCACAATGGTGTCCTTTGAAATCTAGTCAGTTGGCAAGACTGCCACTGACCAAATGCACAGAGTGGCTGCAAAAGGGGGCACAGTGTGAAATCCACAAGTTTGAAAATGGCAGAGTATGGCATGGACAAAGTTTAAATAGTAAAGCAGATTTGTTTAGTAAGTAGAACATAGAGCATTTCGTAGGTGGATAAATATGGTTTTCAGTAATCAATGTGTATCGAATAAATTACTGAAATTGAAGCAGAAACAGAAGATTAACAAGTAGCTGGCTGACTTTCATAACGGAATAAAAGTTGCACTTACAGTAACAAATGAATGTTTGGTTTCCAAGCCTAATGTAATGCAACCCAAAGTGCAGCGGAGGTTTGTTGAGAGGGCTGTTCTGTCAGATAAATTGTCCTTTGGCATTTTGAAGAGTTCATTCATTAGAACACAACAGCCAATATTGGTAGGCCATTTGCTTGGCTAGGGTTACTACAGTTCAACATTATATGCTGTGTTGTATGATGTAGGTGATTGTAGTCGTATCACCATGATTGTTCTTGGCAAATGTTTCTACAGAAGTGATTTGCCATTGCTTTCCTTTGGGCAATCTCTTAACGGGCCAGGTGGCTCCAGTCATTATCAATACCCTTCAGAGATTGTCTGCCTGGTGTCAGTGGTTGCATGACCAGGACTTGTGATGTGCACCAGCTGCTCATACGGCTATCCACCACCTGCTCCCGTGGCTTTTACGTGACCCTGGTCAGGGGGTAGCAGAGGGAAGGAGTGCCTTACACTGTCTTTGGTAGTGGCATATCTCCAACCTGCCATCCAGCACGAGAGTTATCAGGCATAAATGCTGAATAAGGGGAGCTATTGAGATCTGAGATCAGTAAGTTCTTCACTTGGGTCAGTAATGTTGTGGTTTTCTGTACCCTACCCTGGGGCTGTAAAGAATAGGTGTTGAGTATATTTGAGGCAGATTGGTACATTTCTGTCTGCTGGGGAATCTGGATAAGAGGACTGAGCAGAAAAGTAGATAAGCCTTGGAAACAGCCATATTGTTGAATGGTGGAGATGGCTGGACAGATGCCCATTTCAGCTTCAGTTACCCCAGTGAACGTGCATTGATGTGACTCTGAAATGTAAGAGATCCCAGAGTCAACCAAACTTCATCTGAGACATGAGATGTGTCTTTTTAGGAACTGATTTTTGTTCCACTTCATTAATGTGCACATTCTCTCACCCCTCTGTTTCATCTACACAGTACGTACTGGCTACATATGCAGGGATCGCATCACTTATATTGTACTTCAAACTGAGATCGAAGAAGAAGGCACCAGCAGCAATCACAGATCAGAAGTGATAGGTGAGAAATTTTACTTTCAACTGTTTCTAACGTACGGATCAAAGTAAAGGGAGTTTTGAGGGTGGAACAGTAGCATTGTGGTTAGTACAACACTTTACAGTGGCAGCAATCACTGACTGGGATTCAATTCTCACTGCTAACTGTGTTTGTATGATCTCTCTGTGACTGTGTGGGTTTCTTCCAGGTGCTCAGGATTCCTGCAAAATCTCAAAGATACACGGTTTGGGGTTACTAAATTCTGGGCATGCTGTGTTGGCACCAGAAGTGTGATGACATTGCAGGCTGCCCCCAGCACTTACTTGGAAACTGTTAGTCATTGACACAAAAAGATGCTTTTCACTGTCTCAAATAAACTCTTCTTGGGGCTTCCATCCAGGTACAGGTATCAGTTTTAACTGACATTTCGATGGCAAACTCTGCCACTCAGAAGGAAGCCTGTAAACACCAGCTGTCCTGAGTCCCAGGTCATCTTTGAGCTTCTTTATGTGTTTATGGATTGTGAATGCGGACCAGTGTATATCAGCCAGACAGGGCGCACGGTGGAAACGCGCATCAAGGAGCACAATAGTTGGGATACCCAGAGAAATCAGTGGTAGCAGAACACTGCATTCGCAGTGGCCATAGGATTTGCTTTGATGGCACAAAACTTCTGTGCTATGTCATTGGGTTTTGGGACTGTCTGGTGAAGGAAGCCATTGAAATGAAGGAAAAATTTCTAACAAAGGTGGAAGTCTTGCTCCAATTAAGGACTGGAATTTGATGATAAACAAAGTGGGACTGCAGAAACCTGATGTTAGTCCTCATCCAATCAGGAGGGATGGACGATGGGGGTATAAATACCACCAGACTTGATGTGCCCAGGCATCATCCCTGATGAAGATGGCAGAGTTCAAAACATCAGTTAAAATCGATACCCGTACCTGGCTGGAAGCCTGAGAAGAGTTTATTCATCATAAACACCAGGAAAGCACTAGGTCCTTTCCCTGTGTGTTTTGATGTACATGTGACAAAGTTTATCTTTATCTTATTTTCCTTCACTAGCCAGTATTTTCATGCTGTCCCAGCCCCAGAATTTTGAAAGAGCCATACTCTGCCCAAATATGTGACAGGACAGAGTAAAGAGAGTCTTGCATCCAATGTGTCAGCTCTATTCTGGGAATGTTTAATGGGTCAGTAGAGCTAATCTGTTTGTTGTAGTATTAGAAAATGTGTGTGCAATTCTTTTGGCTGTGGGCAGTTGCTGTATATTTGAGGAATGTCTTGGCATTGACCCTGAAAGCTGGCCTTGTGTTACTGAGGTCTTATTTATCTGTTTATGATTCTTTTTTCAGGTTCTCCTCGGTGAGGGTACAAGTATGAAATTAAGGACCAGCATGTGTTTCTGTTGGACTTCTGGAAATAATTTAAACCTTTACAATCGTTACCGTTGTGCTGTAAAATAAGTTACCTGCTTTCACAAGTAAAACTCCTGGGAATCTGTTTCAGTCATGTTTATTTCAACTGGAATTTTTTCTGGCAGTGTGAACAGCCCAGGAGTCTCTTCCTTCCAGCTGACTGTTTTGCTTGAATGCATGCATGCACACAACCCCTCATCATGTCACAAACTCTGGTCCTGTACAACTACAGTTGGTCTTTTGCGGAAGTTCTTTGTTCATTGGGAGATTTATGATTGGACTGGAAAAATTGCAAAAAACAGAACAGCTTGTCTAGCCAGACCCTGTACGTTAATTATTACACCAGCAGTCTGGCTCTGCTTTGTGGGAACCATTGCCTTGCCTAGTTCTGTTTCCATCAGTCTGTTCACCCATGTGTCCTACTACACAACTATTCTAATAAAACCTGCACCTATTCAAATCCCTATAAATCTTCACGTTTAATGTGAAAGTTGCACAGTGTAACTAAACAGCAACCCTGCAGCTTTAATTAGAGGCTTCTATTTTTGGACAGTGCAACATTCATAAAATGCTGGAGGTACTAAACAGCATCTACGGAGGGAAATGAAATATCCATAATTTCTCTGATCTGCCAAGTTCCTCCAGCATTTTATGTTTCACTTTAGGTTTCCAGCATACAGAATCTTGTCTCCATTTTCAACAGTAAAGATTTGCTTTGTCACATGTACAGTGAAATGCATTGTTTTGCCTCAAATCTGGGGGAAGCTCAAGTCACCATGCTTCTGGAACCAACATACCATGCCCACAGCTTGGTAATCTTAGCCCACGTGTTTTTGGAATGTAGGAGGAAACCTATGTAGCCAGTGAGAACATACTCCTTACAGACAACAGCAGCAATCTTACAGCTCCTACCGTAAAGCATTGTTTTAATGGCAATGCTCTAGTAATGACTGTTGCTTCAGAACACTGATTTTGGTGTGACACTACCAGCAGTGAATAGGTTGGTAAAGGTTAATAAGCCTTGCTTCCACAAGTCTTTCCACCCAAAGCAAGTAAAAAAACAACACGTTTGGTTTATTTGAAGACCGCTATAAAGATGTTCTGCTGATCCTTTGGTGTCGATACTTCCGAAGACAGCAGTAAAATGTCCAAAGTAGTTTCACATTAATTAATGGTTAGGGAAAGTTTGGGAGTTACTGTTAATAGGCCAAACATGGGCAAATGGAACTCTTAGATGGGTGTCTTGATTGGAACTGCACCATTTGGGCTGAAGGGCTGCTGCTTTGACTTTGGGGGTTCTAGTTCAGAACAATCACATTGCCCTAGCTCTGAGCATGCACGAGACCGCAACCAGATCTGTACTGTCTTGATGGCTGTGCTTTTTGGAGTGACCTGATGGAGGGATATTCACAGGAAGAGAAGTCTATATAAAACATTGACAGATCTTTCTTTGCAAAGGGAAAACATACATCTTTGCAGAAAGTTTCTCAGGGTGCCATTACAAACTCCACAAAACATCTGATTTCAGTATTTTATTGTAAATTTCATCAAAACTTTTTAAAAAAAACACCAAGGAACAACCCTGTTCACTCACATTACTGCAAAACTTCTTGGTGCGGCAATGTGTCGCAAATGTACCACCTCGGCATGAGCTGAAGGGGAGGACGGGGCTAAATATGAGAATGCCACGGATACCGTGAAATTATATGCACCCTTTGTTCATTCTGAGAACGACGTGGGGATCGGGGAACAAGAATTGGAATAGCTTCCATTCCTGATGGGGTGGGCTGGGCCAGCAGTGAGGAGGACCTGTCACTGTGGGTTGTACGCCCCTGCGGCCAGTAGCAGGTTACGGCGGGTGAAGTGCAGGCCGATAACGGGCGTGGATTTGGTCATGTAGGAGCCCAGCAGCAGCTCCTGCGAGTTGTCAGTCAAGTTGATGTGTCCAGTAGCAGTGCTGAAATCATCCGTCTCGAGGTCCTCAAAGGCTTTCACCGTATCCCACATTTTCACAGTATGATCCATGGACCCTGAAACAACAAGGAATGGGTCAGAAGATTCCTTTGCCAGCAGCAAAGCCCCAATTTCATCAGCAGACACACTCCTCCATTGCCTCTGCCATGCTTCGGAATGCATCAAATTACATTTGACTATTGTAATGTCAGAGGTATAGCAGCTAATAACCAGAGCCCCAGCTCCCACACACTCCCTTTAACACATTGCGGCCCTGGGTCCCACCATCCCTTGTATAACACATCACATTTATTATACTGTTAATTAATATCTATTAAACAAGGATCCAACCGTGAGCTGAACTATTGATTGGACAAACATTCAGCAAGTCAGGCAACATCTGTTAGGAGAGAATGACCTTGGATCAGAATTGGTGTGTCAGCGCTACCTATTGTGCTTTCCAGCAGTTTGCATTCCACTCATTTGCTGCCCGGGCTAATGAGCAAGGAAATATGAAAGGTGTGAATCTCACACAACAGCTTGAGAATTTGAATTTTAACAATGTGAAAATAAACAGCTGGCCACAGTAGAAGTAGCAGCATAACTGCCTTATTACTTGGAGCAAATGTGACTCCAGTCATGTGGTTGACTGTGGGTTTTAGAACCACCAGCTCTTTGAAACAGAAAATGGTGGCAAGGAGCTGAAAGTCCTACCCTGCTGCAAAATGAAGCATCTCACCTGATGCTAAAATCTCCCCGTCACGGCTAAACTTCAGGGCATAGACAGTATCGGTGTGACCCTTCAGCTCTCCCACGAGAAGCCCGTGCCCAATATCCCACAGCAGCACACGCCCGTCTGTGGCACCCGAGGCCAGGTACCTGCCGTTTGGAGAAAACACTAGCGAGTGGATTGGCCCCTGAAAGAAAGGACAGGGCATTAATGAAGACTGTCTCAGCCAAGCTGCCAACAATCACTAGCAAAGAGCTGCCTACCTTGTGTCCAGTGAGGATTCGGACGCAGTTGCCATTTAGAACATCCCAGAGCCGGATGGTCCGGTCTGCAGATCCAGTGACGACATAATTGGAGTTGGGATGAAATCTCGTGCAGGTGACATCTGAGAGATGACCGGAGAATATTCGCAGAGGTTGATAGTGATCTGTCACCCAGAGCCTGAGGGATTGAATGTCCCACGTGTTATTCAAGTTTACACAGTATATTAATACACAAGAGTTGTCAACTCAAGCAACAATTGGCAGCAATTTGAAATAACATTGAGCCCTTCGGAAAGTCATGAGACGTCCAGGCATAGAAGCTATGAGCCAAATATACTGTGATTAATGCAGATGGGTTCCACAGGCCAGAATGGAAATGATGGGCTGAATAGACTGTTTCCACATTGACAACCATGACTCTAAGACGCAATAATTCTGATTTACTCACCGTGCCACACGATCATGACCTCCTGAAATGAAGTAATAGCCATAGGGAGAGAACTGTGTGTCCCACACTGGATAGTTGTGTCCCTTGTAACCCACAAGGCAGGTGAAGGTTTGCAGACTCCACAGCCTCACCGTCCCATCCTCCGAGCTGGACAAAAGGTAATTCCTGAAGAGAGAGGAAGAACAAATCTGCATTCTGTCATACCATCTGTTCTGCCACTGTCTGCTGCTGGCAGCATGTTTCCGCTGTGCCCATGAATTAAAATTAAAACAAACTGCTGCTTTTATTCTCTCTCTTCACCCCCCCCCCCATTTACCCTACCTATTATGTTCAAGAGATACAAGAGAGAATTATTCTCTTTGGAGAAATCGAGATAAAAGGAAATTTGAAGGATGTGCATTAAACTGAGGAAAGCCCCTTGCATCAGTGGATGGTCCCAGTACCAGAAGCACAGAAGGAACATTTTGCTCAACAGATATAGGACACTGGAGGCAATGTTCAGGAACCCAGAGCCTACAGGGAGATAGAAACTGAAGCAGTGCTTCCAGAGGGAATTGGAGAGGTACTTGAGGGAGAGTAATTTGTAGGGCTTTGGAACAAAGGCACACAAATTCTGTGGGCTGAAAGACTGACAGGGCAAAGATTTAATGGGTCGGATGATCTCCTGTGTTGTAGCAAGTTTAGCTGACCGGTGATGTGGCATCTGCACCGGAATTTGAGACAAGTGCTATTGGGTTTGAATCTGGCTGGCCTTTTGCATACTTTCCATCGGTGCTGGGTTGAGCGTCGAGCAAGCAACTCGGCTTCGTAAAAAAGCAAGACCAAAAAATGCTAAAGGGCAAGGTTGCCGCCCAATGAGCCACAAGACACAGAAAGGAACAACAACAACAATGTTCTAGCAATGCATCACTTAATCTGGACTGCATTTATGCACCAACATCAACAAGGACATTAGATGGACAGGAGCACAACAACCTTTGTAAGAGTTTATGGGGAGCTCACTACCTGTCAGGACTGAAGCTGGTCCCATACACAGGGCCACCATGTCCTAGTAACATTTTAAACTCGCAGGCAGACTTCTCGTCCATTATCCTCTCCAGCACATCTTCCGACTCTTTGTCGATTAAACTGAGATCTGCAGGAGAAAGACAAAACACTTAGTCAGCCTGCACTTGCATTGAGATCAAGCGTCAATAGCCTCCCCCCCCCCCCCCATCTGATTGGGTCTGGACACCTCATGTTATATAAAAACCATCCTGAGTAAGGGTAATGTCTGTTGCTGCTACATGAACCCACAACTTCAAACTGTGTGCCACAGAAATGCAGAGCTCTGTGGTGTTGCTCGGGAGGTTTGTAAACAGATGACAATCTACATACAGAATCTCACTTGAAATTGTACATCTTCTCAAATCCCATGGGAAGAGGTGGTATTTGTGTAATGGCAAGTTACTGTTCTCTACTGACAATCACGCATTCAGCGCCCGACCTGGGAGTGGCAGAGCAGAGTGTGGAGGAATTGGGGAATAGAACTCTCACAGAAGGTGGTGACAAAATTCTTTCAGTCGGCCCGAGGGAGCTGCAATAATGAAAAGCTGCTTGTGGCTCAAGAGGCAGAATAGCGTTATGGCTCAGTATGCACAACGTATTTCATAGCGGGAGCTCACACTTGTCCTGACAGTGGCTGAGGAACCATGAATTCACTCATGAAGAGATTCTTCATGAACAAAGGACAGCACCTAAACATAAAGGGCCAAATGGACTCCTCTAGATTCAATTGCAGAGAGTGAGGCAGAATGAACAAGCCTACTAAGCCATCATAGGCACTAGCCTCCCCCAACCCCAGCAAAGACATCTTCAAAAGGCAGTTTTTGTCATTAGGACCCCTAGCACTCAGGGCCTGCCTCTTCTTATTTCTGCCATCAGGGAAGAAGTACAGGAGCCCGAAGATTCAGAATTGGACTCATCGATTCAGAAAGAGCTTCTTGCCTTCCGCCATCAGGTTTTTGAATGGACAATGAAACTGAACACTACTGCACTATTTTTGCTCTCTTTTGGCACTGATACATAGAGATAGATATAAATGCAATTATTTAATTGTAATTCATAGTACATTTCTTGTACTATACTGCTGTGGCAAAACAAATTTCACGACATGTGTCTGTGATAACAAACCTGACTGATTTTGGTGGGCAAGCGATAAGCAATTAGTGAGGGGAAAACCAACAAAACAATGTGTCAAATCACCACCTTTGCAGCCTCCAGCGGGACCATCGCCTTTTCTCTGGTTCTGTGCATTTACCTGTGGCCCCTTTGACGCTCCGCAGCTTCTTTGGCGTAATGCTCCATACTCTGACGGTGGAATCAGCGAATCCACCCGCTATCAGACTGGAATCATCCGTGAAATCAACTGCGGTGAGACCCTGGACCAGGGCAGAATGGCAATGGTCAGAAATCAGGCAGGATGACAAGTCATTTGGAAGCGTGCATAACCAAACTTTCTGTGCACAAAATCACAACTGCAACCAGGGTCTTGTATAAATTCAGCAGCAATGATTTTACATTCAATACTTAGGCAAACTGTGCGGAAACAGGCCTTTCAGCCCATTGAGTCCATACAATCAACCATTTACACATCCTACATTAAATCCACTTTATCCTCCCCACAGCCCTATCAAATACCCTCCAAATTCTACTTCTCACCCACACTAGGGGCAATTTAAAGTGGCCAGTTAACCCACTGACCCTCACATCTTTGGGATTTTGGAAGGAAAGCCACACAGAGAGCATCTGATTCAGGATCTGAACCAGTGAAGCAGCAGCTCTGCAGTTATTAGGCTAAATTAGAATTATTTGTCATACAAGCATCAAAACAAGGAAATGCCTCGTTTGTATCAAATCAAATCCGTGAAGGTGGTGTTGGGTTGCAAGTATACCATCAGGGTCTTTTTATCTTTGTAGTTTCTGAACTCTAGCCGGAAGGATCTTGCATCGTCTGATCATATGTCACTTCTTTCTAAGAGTTGATTTTATTTTTGACCAGTAGAACCATCCCATCCCCTCTATCTAGCTTTTGATTCAAGCTAATTCGTTAGATGTTAAGCTCCCAGCAGTGATCTTTCAACCACTACTCAAGTGATGCCCACGATGTACCTGGCAATCTTTATACGTGCTACAAGATCATATTCCTTATACATTGTGTGTATTCAAATGTAACTCCTTCAGTCCTGTACTCTTCACCCTTTTCAATATTGCCTCTATGTTACACTCCAATTCATCTCACTGACTGCAATTTTGCCCTATCATCTGCCTGACCTTCCTCCGTCTCACTGCACACTGCATCTTACTTGCACACCAACTGCCCCATCCTCAGTCCTATCGTAATGGTTCCCATTCCCCTGCCCAATTAGTTTCAACCCTCCCCAACTGCTCTAGCAAACCTGCCCGCAAGGATATTGGTCCTGTACGGGTTCAGGTGTAACTGGTCCTTTTCAAAAAAAAGTATATACAGGTCATACCCTCCCCAGAAGAGATCCCAATGGTCCATAAGTCTGGAACCTTAACCCTGCACCAATTATTTGGCCACACATTCAATTGGGTTGTATGAGCACATTGGTTTGAAAGGGCCTGTCACTGGTGTGTCTCTAAATATTTTTTTTAAATCAGTGGACCCCTGCATCCCTAATGAAGAGGATTATAAAACACAATGCAATAGATTTGCAAGCTTTTGTTGCTAGGAAATACAGAGGTTGTGTAATTCCTCCTGGGCCAAGACTGTCACTGGAGTAGGTCACTAACCTGATAGGCATTTAGGAAGCTGTAAAAGCAGATGGAAGGTAGACAGTCTGGACCAAGCTTCACCCTCTTTGCAGCTTCCTTCATTATCATTATCTTGTCCAGCTTGTCAGAATCTTTCAGCTCAGGAAGCGGAATTCTTGAGTGGGAAAGAAAGGACTTAAGATTTACACACCTTGGGACTTCCTGAGATGTTTAACAGCTATTGAGGAAGGTTTCAAAGGGATCAATACTGTAATGAAGGAAACACAACTGCTATGTTTGCAACAACAAGCTCATATAAAAAGTCTTCATAAATCTGGCTTAAAATAAATATTGCCTTGGGACAAACGTAGTGACAGAAATAACAACTTCTATTTGTGAAACACTTGTATAAGGACAAATCTTTCCAAAGCCAGTTCACGGAAATGTCTCAGCACAAAAAACTGACCAAAGGGGGCATTAGGGAAATGCCACAAAGCTTGGCCATCGTTATAAGTTAATAAGCACCTTAAAATTGAACAAAAGAATTTCAGAGCTTAAGGCCCAAACACTCGAAGTCACAGCTGCTATTGGTGGAGCAATTAAATTCTGAATGACTAAGTGAGATGCAATGAAAATAGAGTTGCAGGGCTGAGGGAGCTTACAGATAGAAAAGGAGTATATGGAGAGACGTTGGAGGAAAAAAGTACTAATCAGACCCAGACCAATGGTACAAAAACTCAAATGCTAGAAGAACTCAGCCAATAAGACTGCAACTGTGAAAAGAGAACCAGTTAGTGTTTTGAGTCACAGACCTTCCAGAGAATTAGGGAAGAGCAAGTGTAGGGCAAAATACTCTATCTAGGGCTAGATTAAGACAGATCCGGTGATAAGGAACATAAGCATTGATCATTATGGAAGCAGGAGGGTGGCAATCAGCACAAGAGGTCGTTTGTTGGTGACATAGTGCGGAGTTTAAAGAAGACGTAGAAAAATGGGAGAAGGTTCTGAAGAGAGAATGTAGGGAGTTAGGCAGAAAGCTAAAGGCAACACCTCCAGAGTAGTAATCTTTGGATTGCTGCTTGTGCCATGTGCCAATGAGGGTAAGAATTGGATGATCTGGCAGATTAATGGGTGAATAACTGGTACAGGGGGCAGGCTTTCAGATTTCTGGTGTGTAGTGAGACTATGAGAAAGAACAGATAGACGGTTGGGCAAAATTGCAGTCAGTGGGATGAATTAAAGTGTAACAGAGGTTCATTTGCTCTGTGCCGTGTCATATGATGTGGACGACCATGGTTTTTTCATGAGCATGATTGTTGGGTAAATTTTTCTATAAAAGTGGTTTGCCACTGCCTTCTTCTGGGCTGTGCCTTTACAAGATGGGCGACCTCAGCCATTGCCAATACTCTTCAGAGAAAGTCTGGCATCAGTGGTTGTGTGACCAGGACTTGAAATATGCAAAAACTGCTCATATGATCACTCAGCACCTGCTCACACAGCTTCATGTGACCCTGATTGAGGTGTGGTGACTAAACAGATTCAACACCTTGCCCAAAGGTGACCTGCAGGCTAGTAAGGAGCGTCTTACACCTACTTTGGTAGAAACATATCTCCACCCTGACATAACAGGGTTCAAAATCAAAAAGGGTGATGAATACAGGACCGAGTTGAATACATGCAGTACATGGAATAAGGTCCTGCTGCGCAGTCAGAGATTGGCGGGTATGATGTTATGGGACAAGCAGGTAGGCAGAAGGTGGCTCTACTGGTAAAAAAAATAAATTAAATCCTCAGGGAAAAGTGACATAGGATCAGACAATGTAGAATCCTTGTTAGTACAGTTGAACTGTAAAGATAAAAAGTCCCTGATGGGAGTTATACACGGGCCTCTGAACAGTAACCAGGATGTGGGCTTCAAATTTTAACAGGAGATAGAAAAGACTTGTCAGAAGGGCAATGTTGCGATAATCATGGAGGATTTCAATAAGCAGATAGATTGGGAAAATCTGATTTGGAGCTGGATCCCAAGAGGGAATATGAAGAATGCCTATGAGATGTTTTTTTTTTAAAGTAGCCTGTCGTTGAGCCCATTAGGGAAATAGCAGTTCTCAATTGGGTGTTATATAATAACCCAGATTTGATTAGGAAGCTTAAAGTAAAGAAAGACTTAAGATGCAGTGATCATAATACGATAGAATTCACTCCGCAATTTGAGAAGGAGAAGCTAAAATCAGATGTATCAGTATTACAGTGGAGGAAAAGGAATTACAGAGGTATGAGAGAGGAGCTGGCCAAAGTTGATTGGAAGGGGACACTAGAAGAGATGACGGCAGAATAGCAATGGCTGGTGTTTCTGGGGGAGAAACTCAGAAGGCGCCAGAAAGATATATCCCAAAGCTGAAGATGCATTCTAAGGGGAGGATGAGGCAACCATAGCTGACAATTGAAGTCAAAGACAGCTTAAAAGCAAAAGAGAGGGAAGGTAGAGGATTGGGAAGCTTTTAAAAACCAACGGAAGGCAAGTAAAAAGCCATAAAGAGAAAAAAAGGTTAAATATGAAGGCAAGCTAGCCAATAATATAAAAGAGGATACCAAAGATTTTTTTTCAACTATACAAGGTGTAAAACAGAAACAAGAGTGGATACCAGACCACTGGAAAATTACACTGGAGATAGTAATGAGGGACAAAGAAATGGGGGAGGGACAAGAGATTAGCAGAATGCCAGAAATGCGAGATGTCGGGGGGCAGAAGTGAGATGAAAGGTCTGAAGGTAGATAAATCACTTAGACCAGATGGACTACACTCCACGGTTCTGAAAGTGTAGCTGAAGAGTTTGTGGAAGCAGTAGTAATGATCCTTCAAGAATCACCAGATCCTGGAAAGGTTCCTGAGGATTGGAAAGTTGCAAATGTCACTCCACTCTTTAAGAAGGGAGAGAGGGAGAATAAAGGAAATTATAGGCCAGTTAGCCTGTCTTCAGTGGTTGGAAAGATGTTAGAGTCTCTTACTAAGGATGAAATTTCAGGACACTTGGAGGCTCATGGTAATTTAGGCAAAGTCAACATGGCTTCCATAAGGGGATATCATGCCTGACAAATCTGTTGTAATTCTTTGAGAAAATAACAGGAAGGGTAAACAAAAGAGAGTCAGTAAGTGGATGTTGTTTATTAGGATTTTCAGAATGCCTCGACAAGATGCTACTCATGAGACTGCATAACAAAATCAGAGCCTGTGGTATTACAGGAAAGGTACTAGACTGAATAGAATATTGCCTGACCGGCAGGAGGTAAAGAATGGGAATAAAGCAGGCTACTTCTGGTTGGCTGCCAGTGGCTAGAGGTGTACTACAGGAGTCGGTGTTGGGACTGCTTCTTTTCACGTTATATGTCAATGGTTTGAATGAAGGAATAAATAGCTTTGTGGATGATACAAAGGTAGGTGGAAGGGCAGGTAGTGTTGAGGAAAAAGGGTGTCTGCAGAAGGACTTGGGCAGACTGGGCAAATAATAGATAACAGATAATAGACAATAGGTGCAGAAGTAGACCATTCGGCCCTTCGAGCCTGCACCGCCATTTTGAGATCATGGCTGATCATCTACTATCAATACCCGGTTGCTGCCTTGTCCCCATATCCCTTGATTCCCCTATCCATAAGATACCTATCTAACTCCTTCTTGAAAGCATCCAGAGAATTGGCCTCCACTACCTTCCTAGGCAGTGCATTCCAGACCCCACAACTCTCTGGGAGAAGAAGTTTTTCCTTAACTCTGTCCTAAATGACCTACCCCTTATTCTCAAACCATGCCCTCTGGTACTGGATTCTCCCAGCATCTGGAACATATTTCCTGCCTCTATCTTGTCCAATCCCTTAATAATCTTATATGTTGCAATCAGATCCCCTCTCAATCTCCTTAATTCCAGCGTATACAAGCCCAGTCTCTCTAACCTCTCTGCGTAAGACAGTCCGGACATCCCAGGAATTAACCTTGTGAATCTACGCTGCACTTCCTCTACAGCCAGGATGTCCTTCCTTAACCCTGGAGACCAAAACTGTACACAATACTCCAGGTGTGGTCTCACCAGGGCCCTGTACAAATGCAAAAGAATTCCCTTTGTAATAAAGGCCAACATTCCATTAGCCTTCTTCACTGCCCTTGGAGTATCGTCATCAGTTTTGGGCCCCAGATCTCAGAAAGGATGTGTTGTCATTGGAGAGAGTCCAGGGGAAGTTCACAAGGAGCATTCCGGGATTGAAGGGGTTAACATGTGGGGAACGTTTGGCAGCTTTGGGCCTGTACTCAGTGGAATTTAGAAGAATGTGGGGAACCTCATTGAAACCTATCAAATGTTGAAAGGACCAGATAGGGTGGATGTGGAGAGAATGTTTCTTCTGTAGGGGCTATGCAGAACTAGAGGGGTGACCCTTTTAGAATAAAGAGGAATTTTTTTTATATATATATAGCCAAAGAGTGGTGAATCTGTAGAATGCTCTGTCACAGACTGCAGTGGAGGCCAAGTCTGTGGGTATATTTAAGGTGGAAGTTGATCGTTTCCTGATCGGTCAGGGCATCAGTGGATATGGCGGGAAGGCAGGAGTATGGGGTTGAGTGGGACCAGGATCAGCCATGATGAAATGGCAGAGCAGACTTGATGGGCTGAATGGCCTAATTCTGCTCCTATGTCTTATGGACTGTGTCTGACCCTGGGACTGTGTGATTAGATAGTGTGGACAGAGCTTCACTCTCCAGTATGTCTGACTCTGAGAGTGTGCAATAGGACAGTGTAGAGGGAGCTTCACTCTGTGTCTGACCCCAGGACTGTGTGAGGGGATGGTGTGGAGGGAGATTCACACTGTCTGACCCCAGGACGGTGTGGAGGGAGCTTCACTCTTTGTCTGACCCCGGAGTGTGTGATGGAACAGTGTGGAGGGAGCTTCACTCTGTGTCTGACCCCAGGACTGTGTGAGGGGATGGTGTGGAGGGAGATTCACACTGTCTGACCCCAGGACGGTGTGGAGGGAGCTTCACTCTTTGTCTGACCCCGGAGTGTGTGATGCAACAGTGTGGAGGGAGCTTCACTCTGTGTCTGAGCCCAGGACTGTGTGAGGGGATGGTATGGAGGGAGATTCACTCCGTGTCTGACCCTGGGAGTGTGTGATGGGATGGTGTGGAGGGAGATTCACACTGTCTGACCCCGGGAATGTGTGATGGGACGGTGTGGAGGGAGATTCACTCCGTGTCTGACCCTGGGAGTGTGTGATGGGACGGTGTGGAGGGAGATTCACACTGTCTGACCCCGGGAGTGTGTGATGGGATGGTGTGGAGGGAGATTCACACTGTCTGATCCGGGAGTGTGTGAGCGAACGGTGTGGAGGGAGATTCACTCCGTGTCTGACCCCGGGAGTGTGTGATGGGACGGTGTGGAGGGAGATTCACACTGTCTGACCCTGGGAGTGTGTGATGGGATGGTGTGGAGGGAGATTCACACTGTCTGATCCGGGAGTGTGTGAGGGAACGGTGTGGAGGGAGATTCACTCCGTGTCTGACCCTGGGGGTGTGTGATGGGATGATGTGGAGGGAGATTCACTCCATGTCTGACCCTGGGAGTGTGTGATGGGATGGTGTGGAGGGAGATTCACTCCGTGTCTGACCCTGGGAGTGTGTGATGGGATGTTGTGGAGGGAGATTCACACTGTCTGACCCCGGGAGCGTGTGATGGGATGGTGTGGAGGGAGATTCACTCCATGTCTGACCCTGGGAGTGTGTGATGGGACGGTGTGGAGGGAGATTCAATCTGTGTCTGACCCCGGGAGTGTGTGATGGGACGGTGTGGAGGGAGATTCACTCTGTGTCTGACCCCGGGAATGTGTGATGGGACGGTGTGGAGGGAGATTCACTCCATGTCTGACCCCGGGAGTGTGTGATGGGATGGTGTGGAGGGAGATTCACACTGTCTGACCCGGAAGTGTGTGAGGGAACGGTGTGAGGGATGCACCACAGTCTGATCTGTACTGTCTCTACAGAGATTCAGTCCCTCTGGGGAGGCATCAGTTCCCGGTTTGGGACAACTGCCCACTCTTGGCTCTGACCCCTACTTGGCCTCAGCCTCAGCTGCCTTTTCCTGCGCCATCTCGGCGACTCGCTGTCGCTGTGCATATCGTTTCTTCGTCTTGTTGAGCTCCTTCACAGCCTCGGTCAGTTCTGCCTGGACTTGGAGCAGCTGCTCTGAGCACAAATGGAAGATAATGTAGGAAAATGCCTGATTGTGCATGTTGACAGAAGTAATAAAGATGTGGACTACATTGTAAATACGGAAAAAATTCAAATATCAGAGATGCAGATGGACCTCGTGCAGGATTCACTAAAGATCAACTTGCAGGTTGAGTCGGTGCTAAGAAAGGCAAATGGAATACTAACATTCATTTCAAGAGAATGTAATGCAGAGGCTTTATAAGACAGTGGTCAGACCACTCTTGGAGCATTGTGAGCAGTTGTGGGCCCCTCATCTAAGAATGGAAGTGCTGTCATTGGAGAGAGTCCAGAGGAGGTTCATGAGAGTGATCCCAGGAACAAAATGGTTAACATATGAGGAGCATTTGATAGCTCTGGGCCTGTACTTGTTGGAGTTTTAGAAGAATGATGGGTGATCTCATTGAAACCGATCGAACATTGAAAGGTCTGGATGGAGTGGATGTTTTCAATAGGTAGGGGAGTCTAGGACCACAGGACAGCCTCAGAATTGAGGGACATCCATTTAGAATAGAGATGAGGAAAAACTTCTTTAGTCACAAGGTGGCAAATCTGTGCAATTCTTTGCAGCATGAGGCAGTGCAGGCCAAGTTGTTGGGTATATTTACAGGGAGAAGGCAGGAAAATAAAGCTGAGAGGGATAATAAAAGCTGTAAAATTCAACATCCATTCCAGTAGGTTGCAAAGTGTGAGGAAAGATAAAATGTTACTCTAGTTAACACTGTAGCTGCGGGTGGAATGGGAATGGGATTGATAGTTAAAGTGGTGTGCTACAGGAGGCTCAGGATCACCACTCTGAATTGAGTGCATTTGCTCCCAGAGTGGTCGATCACCCAGTCTGTGTGGTTTCTCCAGTGTAGAGGAGGCCACATTATGAACACCAGATACAGTGCACTAGACTGAAAGTGCACATGAATCACTGCTTCACCTGGAGTATTTGAGCTCCTGGATGGTAGGAAGGGGTATGAACTGATTTTGCATCTCTTCAGGTTGCATGGGAAGGTGCCTTGAGACAGGAAATTGGTGGGAGAACGGAAGAGAGAATGATGAAGTGATCAAACCTGGAACATGCAGAAAGAGGAGAGGGGAAGATGTGAGTGAAAATGGGATCATGTTGGAAGTGGTGGAAATTGTGAAAGATGTATTGAATGTGAAGGCTGTTGGCGTAGAAGTTGAAACAAAGAGGACTTCTTTGTTTCATCCTGGGTAGAGGGGGTAAGAGCACACATGCAGAAAGCAGAAGAAATACCGTTGAGATCCATTCAGTATAGTAGAGGGGAAGTCATGATTCAGGACAGAGAACATATCTGAGGCAGTAGAGTGGAAGCCACAAAAAATGTAACAGAAGTTGTTTGGAGAAAGGACTTATATCCTTACAGTAAGCCAGGTGAGAGGATGCACAGTTAGGTACCTGTGGGAGTCAGTGGGTTTATATAACATGCCAGTGAACATAGCGGTTTGGGTGATGAAGACCTGGTGTGTTCAGACATGGAGTGCAGAGGTTATGAATGGCCCAAGTTTACCAGGAGCAGAACAAAGCAGAAACACAAAGAATTCTTCAGATGCTTCAAACCTTGAGGAACAGATGCAAAATTCTGGAGGAACTCAGCACGCCAGGCAGCATTCATTGAGCAGAATAAACAGTTGACAAGTCGGGCCGGGCATGATGGGTCTCGACCTGAAACGCTGATTGTTTATTCGCCTCCGTAAATCCTGGCTGTCTTGCTGAGTTCCTCCAGGAGAGGGAGGGGGAGAGAGAGAGGGGGAGAGAGAGAGAGAGAGAGAGAGAGAGGGGGAGAGAGAGAGAGAGGGGGGGGAGAGAGAGAGGGGGAGAGAGGGGGAGAGAGGGGGAGAGAGGGGGAGAGAGGGGGAGAGAGGGGGAGAGGGGGGGGAGAGGGGGGGAGAGAGAGAGAGAGAGTGTGTGTGTGTGTAAAACAAAGCAGGCTGGACAGGAGAGTGCTGGGGTAGAGCGGAGATGGGACATATTACAGGGGTGAAAGTAGCTGATCACTTATCTCAGGCAAGTGCACTAGCCATAATGTCACGAATAACACTTGAGGTTAAAGACCTGCTCCCATCTTTCTGAAACTTGCACGTTTTAATTTGGATCATTTTATAAAACCGCTTCTCACCTGCTGAGCGTGCACAGAACAGGTGCCAGTTGACTAGCTTTGGACACAATGTGACATTGGCAGGCTCAACGTTTATTAACCAGTCGTGTACCCAATGCAGGATTGTTTGATGAGATAGCGTACAGTGTATGTCTCTTCTTCTGCCCCACCACCCAACTGGGCAGAAGATACAAAGCCTGAAAGAATGCACCACTAGACTCAAGAACAGCTTCTTTCCCACTGTTGTAAGATTATTGAACAGTCCTCTTGTAGCATAAGCTGGAATCGCTACCTTGTCACGGCCTTGCACCTTATTGTCTTCCTGCACTGCGTTTTCTCTGGAACTAACACTGTTCTGCTCTCTGTTACTGTTTTTCCCTCTATCTTGGTGTACTGATGTGGTGAAGTGTTCTGTGTGGCAAGCAAAACTAAGTTTTGCACTGTACTTCAGAACAAATGACAACAATAAAGCAATAACCTAACCTGGACTGAGTGATGAAATAGTGTAGGGGGAATTTTAATAGCAACAGGGTCACTGGAATGAAAAATCTCCTGTCCTAATGAACAACATTGTCATTTGAAAACACCCTCTCTTTAGGATTGTTTTTAAATGGCATTAAATGAGTGAAAGGCTCATGTTAGAGCCAATCATCATCCTGTCCGATCAGCTGCAACTGAGGGGTGTCATTGTCAGACCTGTTCTGTGGAGGGGCATTGGGGTCCTGCTTCTTGCTCTTCGCCCCCAGGCTGTCCTTTTTCGGCTTCTTCTTCTTCGGTTTCCCCTCCTCATTTTCTCCTTCCTCATCTTCGTCATCGAGAGGCAGCTCAATCTCAGGCTCCTTCAACAGTCCGAAGAACACCTGTCAAGATTTTGACAAGTTATCTTGGTGCAGCCTCCTGTTCCCCACCGGATGCACAGTACTACGACTGTAGCTCCTCACTCTGGGTGTTCAAGGTTTGTAACACAACAATGGCAAATGAAAACAGTGAACAGAGGAAAAACACACAGATTAGAGATCACCTCAGAAAAGAGAAATGGTACTTAACAAGAGTAGCAAAATCCAGAGAAACCTCTACAAGCTCTCTTCCCCCGCTTCAGTTAGTTGCCATTCCCCTAGATGGAAACCGAAGCCCAGAACTCCTCACCAATCCTGTAAAGAATGGCTACTAGGATCTGATGTCAGAGTTGTACAGCACTGAAACAGGCCCTTTGCCCCATCACATCCAGGCCAACCCATTCAACCATCTATATTAATCCCATTTGCCTGCAGTAGCTCCATTTACTTCTCTGCCTTGCCTGTTTAAAAACCTCCTAAACTGAGCAATTGTATCAGATTCCACCTCCCCTGGCAGCACGTTCCAATTATCAGCCACACGAAAAAATGTCTCCCTCAAATCCCTTTTAAATCTCTAACCTTGGACCTTAAACCTATTTCATCTTGTTTTTGATACTCTCTGTTTCTGAGAGAATCTATCCTAGAATAAGATAGGCACATGGACAATAGAAAAATGGAGGGCTATCTGGGAAGGAAGGGTTAGATTGATCTTAGAGAAGGTTAGAAGGCTGGTATGACATCGTGGGCCGAAGGGCCCGTACAGTACTGTTCTATAAACTTTTAGAACAGTATAAAGGTCTGGTTGTCCATCAGCCTCCTTTGCTCCAGGGAAAATAATCCCAACCTATCAAACCTCTCCCAGTAACTAGAGTGCTCCAGTCCAGGCAACGTCCTGGTGAAACACCTCTGCACGCTCTCCAATACAACAAGATCCTAGCTACAGCGTGTTGACCAGAACTACAACAATACATGTTTTACATGTTGCAGTACAACTTCCCAGCTTTGACATTCTGTGCCCCAGCCTATGAATGCAAGTACGCCACATGCCCTCTTCAGCACCCTATCTATCCGCTTGTGATGCCACTTTCAAGAGAATTAGGAAATTGAAACCCAAGCTCCCACTGTTCAACACTCTTCAGTGCACAACCATTTACTGTATACGTCCTATCCCATCTGACTTCCCAAAATACACTTGTTGGGAATAAATTCTACCTGCTGGTGCTCTGACCCACTTTCCATCTGTTCTGTATCCTGCTGTATCAGTAGACTGTGTTCCTTGCAATCCACAATAGCGCTAACATGTAACATCCACAAACTTACTAATCAAACCTCCTACATTCACATTTCTACTAACCCTCAAGAGAATGGGAACGGGCCTCAAATTCACCACTGACCCTCTGGAGAATAGGAACTGAAGCCCAGGACTCCCCACTGACCCTCCAGAGAATGGGAACTCAGGTCCAGAACTCCCTACTGATCCGACAAAGAATGAAGACCACCAAGTGCCCACCTTGGTTTTATTGGCCTCCCTCTTGGCCTCGCCTGCCATTCCTCCAGACGTTAACTCAATCTGCTGCTTGCTCCTGGGCATCCCATCAAAGACGTCGATGAACAGGTGCTCCTGCACAATGTTCCAGATCTGGTTGTTGTGCCTCTCCTGCAGGTGGCGTTTCAGGCACTGGTAGGAGTCACGCGAGATGCGCAGCACAAACTTGCTGGTCCGGAAGTCTAGAACCGTCTCGTTACCCTGCATGTGTTCTTTCTTGGACAGCCCAGCCAGCACTCGCAGGTCATCCTGGTAGTAACCTTCCTGATCTCCATGGTACCTGAAATAAACCATGTCCCAGGTTAATAGTGCATTTACAAGGAGCACTAAGCAAGAAAGCAGCAATCAAGAACCCCATCATCCAGGCCATCCTCTCTTCTCATTAGTTCCATTGAGCTGGAGGTACAGAAACCTTAGGTCCCACACCGCCAGCGTCAGGAAAAATTATTAACCTACAACCATCAGGCTCCTGAACCGACATGAACAACTTCACTCACCACAACTCTGAACTGATTCCACAACCTACAGACTCATTTCCAAGATACTTAAGGAAAATAAATCGAAATACAACCAAATTTATGAAAAACTATACACGGGGCGCCATGATAGCGTGACGTTATTACAGCTCAGGGCATCAGAGTTTGGATTTCAATTCCGATGCTGTCTGTAAGAAATTTGTACATTTTCCCTGTGATTCAAGGCATTTCATCCGAGTGCTCCAGATTCGTCCCACACACCAAAGATGTACTGGTTAGTAGATTAACTGGTTATTATAAACTCTCCTGGGATTAGGCTAGGGTTAAATAGGTGGCTTGCTGGGTGGTGTAGCTCGCTGGGTGTGGAAGGGCTCATTCCGTGCTGCATTTATAAATAAAGATAAATATATAAATAGTGACAACCACCATTGTGCAAAAGATGGCAATATTGTGTCCCATCATTGCTCATTCTTACAAATTCCAGCAGCTATAAACTAATCTATCTGATAAGCATGCCCAACCTTACTAAAGTAGGCAGCAAGTTCACTCTAGGAACACGCTTCTCTGCCAGGTCCCCCTCTCAATATTCATCATCATGTGCTGTGTCATATGATGTGGGAGATCATGGTCTCCACAACCATGATTGTTCTTGGCAAATGTTTCTACAGAAGTGGTTTGCCATTGCTTTCTTCTGGACAGTGTCTTTCCAAGATGTTGACCCCATCCATGATCAATACTCTTCAGAGATTGTCTGCCTGGTGACCCTGATCAGGTGGCGGGTGCGGTCTAAGCAGGTGCCTAACATTGTGTGCAGACTAGCAGAGGGAAGGAGCGCCTTACAGCTCATTTGGTAGAGACGCATCTCCACCCTGCCCAATACTGTCTGGAATAATGGAGAATGGGGTGGAATAGGCATTCTACTGTAGGAAATGTAACTTTGTGAGGTTGTGCACTGCATGAAATCACGGCTCATTAAGTGCTACAGTGTAACAGAATCAATTAACCAAGAAAGGGATAGGAACTGGGGTGATTTGGTAGCCCATCTTTATAAAGATTCCTTTACAAGCATTGTCCTTCCCAAATGTTTCCTAAATGAGGTGTAATTGAAATCCCCTCACTTGCTCCCATTATATCAGTTTTCCCCTTTAGAAATGGAACCATCTCTATTTTGCATATGCTTACATAAGAGTCACTGAACAATGATAACTGAGCGGTATTGAAGACTGCTACAGATGAAATTGTCCACGGGGCCCTGATCTGGAATTTCATACTGTGGAGTGGAAAATGCCCAAGTGCCTAACTTTCAAGCAGACATAATTTCCACCTATCATCTCCCAGCTTCTCACTTCATCTCCCCTTCCCTCACCTACCTGCCTTCCCCCATCACCTTGGTAGCACATACAAAATGCTGGACAAACTCAGCAGGTCAGGCAGCATCAAGAGTCCTGATGAAGGGTCTTGGCCTGAAACGTCATTTCCATAGATGCTGTGTGACCTGCCGAGTTCCTCCAGCATTTTGTGTGTTTGTGTGTGTGTGTGTGTGTGTGTGTGTGTGTGTTGCTCTGCATTTCCAGCATCTGCACAAACTCTGTGTTTATGATTCATCTCTGCCAGCTTGTAGTCCTTCCCTTCCCCCAACTTTCTGATTCTGGCATCCTCCCCTTTCTTTACTGTTTATTTCCCCCTATAGACGTTGCCTGGCCTGAGTTTCTCCAGCACTGTGTGTATTCACAGAGCAAGGGCTTGATCTAGTAACAGGAGGGGTTCTAGGCTGGAAACTACTCCCAGCTGCCTGTGTACCCTCACACAGAAGCAGACAGGCAACACCGACACCAGACTACATTAACTCTCGATGTGGAACAAATGTTATGCCTCCTCTTTGTGCTTCACAAAGTTATTTACCCATCACACTGTGCCAGGCGCTAGATCAGATTGTTTTGGGTTGAAGCCTTACATCAGGACCTTGTCTGTCCTAGTGCAGGATTTCAGCCTGAACTACCGACAGTTGCTTTCCCCTCACAGATGCTGTTCGACCCAATGAGTTCCTCCAGAAAACGGTTGTGTGCCCTACCGTTGACCCGTGACGTGTTGCTGAGCCGCCACTCATGCTCGGTAAGGAATTTAAACACTGACACAGTGTTCCACATACCGCACCGTGAGACTGTGTACTATAGCTAAGATATTGAAGTGTCAAGACTCGTTTGGGCCCCAGGAATGGGTTTACACGCTGACAGTGTTCCATACACCATTGTTGTCCAGTGGAACAAGCGGCAGACATGCTTGGGCTCCGGGTAAGGGGTTTGTAAGACATTGAGGCTTTGCTGACCTCTGGAAGAAGTGCCGGGCCTCACGTTCGTGTTCGTTGTAGACCAGCTCCAGGTATAGGTGCACGAACACCGGGTACAACAGGCTGGCCAGTTCGGCTTTCAGCGCGTCCAGCGCCGCCTCGATGAAGGCCTTCAGGCCGCTGTAGTACTCCTCGTAGAGGCTGGGGTCTCCCTGGTTGCTGTAGGCGGACAGCACCGAGCTGACGTCGGGCTGGTGCACGGAGTCGGGGCCGCGGGGACCGGCCGTCCTCAGCGCGTCGTCCAGCGCATCCTGCACGCTGGCCTCCCGCCGCAATGTCTCCTCGGCCTCGCGGAAGCGGTTCTTCTTCAGAAACTGGAGCACGGCGAGCAGGGTCTGGCGCTCGTTGAGCTCGGGGCCGGGACCCGCCGCCGGCCTGCCTCCCTCCCCCGGGCTCTCCGCCGTCTCCGTCTTCACCGCCAGCGTTGGCGACGGACTGGGCGACGGCGAGGGCGCCGGAGAAGCAGCGGCGACGGCGGGGGCCGGGGCGGGAGTGGGGGTGGAGGTGGGCGCCGCGGAGACAGCGGGACTCGGGCTCGGCCCGTCACTCGGCGGATCCGGCACCGCCGCCATTTTCACCATCTGCCGCTTTTTACGACATCTGACCACACTTATAGAAACGGCTTTACGGTAGTGCTGGCACAGTTCCCGCTACTCTTTACGATAGTTAGGGCCGAAGCGAACTTCCTTTACAGTTTGACGATCAATTAAAGGGACAGGCCCCCATGTCAGACTTGGTATGGAGAAAGGTCAGGAAAAGTTCACCAATAATATACAAATAGTGTCATACCCCAAACCAAATCATTATTTAAAAACACAGATTTCGTGGCATGTCAATAATAATAAATCTGATTTTGTAAGCACGAGGAAATCTGCAGATGCTGGAAATTCAAGCAACACACACAAAATGCTGATGGAACGCAGCAGGCCAGGCAGTATCTATAGGAAGAAGTACAGTCGACATTTCGGACCGAGACCCTTCGTTAGGACTAACTGAAAGATAAGATAGTAAGAGATTTGAAAGTGGGGAGGGGGAAATCCAAAATGATAGGAGAAGACGGGTGGGGGGTTGGGAGATGTGAAGCTAAGAGCTGGAAAGGAGATTGGCAAAATGGATACAGAGCTGGAGAAGGGAAAGGATCATGGGACTGGAGGTCTAGGGAGAAAAAAAGGGGGGAGGGGAGCACCAGAGGGAGATGGAGAACAGGCAAAGAGTGATTGTGAGAGGGGCAGAGAGAGAAAAAAAAGGGGGGAATAATAAATAAGGGGTGGGGTAAGAAGGGGAGGAGGGGCATTAATGGAAGTTAGAGAACTCAATGTTCATGCCATCAGGTTGGAGGCTACCCATATAAGGCATATAAGGTGTTGTTCCTCCAACCTGAGTGTGGCTTCATCTTGACAGTAGAGGAGGCCATGGATAGAGATATCAGAATGGGAATGGGCTGTGGAATTAAAATGTGTGGCCACTGGGAGGTCCTG
The DNA here is from genome assembly GCF_030144855.1 of Hypanus sabinus. NCBI lineage: Eukaryota > Metazoa > Chordata > Chondrichthyes > Myliobatiformes > Dasyatidae > Hypanus > Hypanus sabinus. The sequence goes on along the minus strand of NC_082727.1, from coordinate 20,519,598 downwards.
CTTTCTCTGGTGGACGGAGTGTAGATATTCAGTGAAATGGTCTCCCAGTCTGTGTCGGGTCTCACCAATATATAGAAGGCCACACCGGGTGCACCGGACGCGGTATATCACACCAGCCGACTCACAGGTGAAGTGTCGCCTCACCTGGAAGGACTGTCTGGGGCCCTGAATGGTGGTGAGGGAGGAAGGGTAAGGGCAGGTGTCGCACTTGTTCCGCTTACAAGGATAAGTGCCAGGAGGGAGATCAGTGGGAAGGGATGGGGGGTACAAATGGACAAGGGAGTTGCGTAGGGAGTGATCCCTGTGGAAAGCAGAAAGGGGGGGAGGGAAAGATGTGCTTGGTAGCTCAGGGTGATGAGAGAATCCTAGAGTATCAAATTGTGTTGGGGATTTTAAGCATATAGGCCAAACTGTGTTTCACATCCCAGTTGCAAGTTGTTAGAAGCCTTGGCAACAAATATCATCAAAAATCCTCACCATTTAGGCCGAGCCTTATTCTCGCAGCTGGCATTCAGCACGAGGTAGTGAAATCTTAAATACACCAAGTTCAAAGAAAAATACTTCTCTTCAACTATTCGGTTCATTTAGTATGACCACTTTCATCATTTTGTACTGAAATAGGCTATTTTATATAGCAACTCCAAGTGCTGAAGGAACTCATTCTAATTGTGTTTTTTTCTTGTAAATATTGTATATAATTTGTTTCATTCATATTTTCCTATATATGTAGTTATATGATGTGTGTGCCTGTGAGGCTGATGCAAATAACCTTTTCATTGCATCTTTGCACAAATGGGCTTGTACAGTATATGGCAATAAACTTGACATGAAAACTGAATGTAATTTGTACTATTGTATTTACTGTCGCTATACTTATTTTAAGCACTGATTCTTGCCACTATAACCCACTCTGTGATAAAGTGCACAACCTTTTTAAACTGAAGTGCATTGTTGGGATGTTGGAGAAATTTAAAGCATAGGTAGATTCTGCAACGTCACCATCAGAGCAGGCAAACTCCACATGGACAGCACCTGAGTAGTAGCAGTGAGATAACTGAAGCCAAGGATCATGTTCCCCTAAGGGTTTATTCCCTTATTGGAGTACACCTGTATGTGACTTTGTCTAAGGTTGGGAGGCTGATGCGCAGGCAGCCACCACGTGGTCCTTGAGAGATGGGGGTCAGGGTCTGGTGCCAGATGGCTGAGGAGTCCTCAGTGCTGCAGCCTCCCTCCACCTTCACTGTTGCTGTGATGTGTCATCATCTTCCATCAGCTCCGCCACTGAGGCACTGTTCGGACCTGGGGTCGGCATCAAACTTGGGTTCCTGAACTTATGAGACAACACCACTAACTGGTGTACCACCAAGCTGCCAGTAATACCTCGTTATGCCTTGCACCTTATTGTCGGCCTGCACTGCCTTTCCTCTGTAACACTTTATCCTGCATTCTGTTATTGTTTCCTCTCGTACTGCCTCAATGTACCGATGTAACGAAGTCTTTTCACTTCACCTCACTGCATATGACAATAATAAACCAATTTTCACTCCTCTCTCCGCGACACTGGGGCTATGAGACAACCCCCGCCTGCCGTGCTTCGTGTCTGTGAACTTTGCAGTGATTTGCCCCGCTAGTACGACGAACTGAATACTGAGGCTTTGGGCTGCTCCAGGGGTTCGGATCTAAGAACTCCGTTTTGTTTGGGATGCCATTGTTGCTTGCTTCTAATGTCTGGATGATTTGTGCTCCCCCCCCCCCTCTCTTTCTCTGCACATTGGGGATTGGTTTTTCTTTGTTTCTTAAATGGGTTCTTCGCAGGTTTCTTGCTTTGAGCAGAAAAATCTCAAGGTTGTATAATTTATACGTTCTTTGATAATACATGTACTTTGAATCTTGGAATTTACTAATTTAACAATATACCTTCACACAGGAATAAGGTGGAGCAATGTATCACAAAAGGGATGTGCACCCCCTGTATATTGCACAAGCAAAGAAGACTACAGCGAATTGCAGGGATAGAGTAACCACGTGCATCTATCGGTCAGGGACAGGGAACCCATATGTATTGCACAGGGGACAGGGTACACCAGTATATTCTACAGGGACAGGGAATCCCGCTATATCACACGGGGCAGGAAACTTCCATAGCTCAGAGGTATACCTCATGTCACGGTGATATTGCCAACAGCAGTGCTCCATCCTTGGAGTTGTTACAGCTGGTGGAGAGGGATGGTAATGGGAACAAGCTTCCACTACCTAGTAAATGCTCCAAATGATGTACGCCTCAAATAGCCTCCGACAACCAGCTCCTGGTCTTCATGGGGGGCTTAGCTACTGAACCCGGCTGAACCATTTCTACCGACAGGAGAAGGGGCAAAGGCGGGTTACTGGAGCCTTAAAACCGGTCGCTTTGGGCAGATGGGGCTCATCAGCCATGGTTGGCGGCTCAGCTAGGAGCAGGAAAACTCTGATCTCAAACCTCGGCTGTCTTGTGGCTGAACCCACTCATGGGGAAGGCTTCGGGAGTGAACCTCATGGGAAAAATCCAGAGCTGGAGTCCCTCGGGCAGTCCTACATTGAGTTCAATGCTGACTGGCAACTCCTGTGATGCTGCTGGTACCAAACTGTACTGGTCTCTGCCATTCATTTGGGTTCATCAGATGCATGGGGGAGGGGGCTGAGGCTTGCTCTCCATATCGTCCTGCCCAGGCTTGTGTATCTAGACAGCTAGGACGCAATATCTACAATCAACTCTGACCGATGGAGGCCTCAGGCTCATCTATCAACCCCAACAAGGAAGGAGAGACCACCACTCCACAGATTTACTCAGGTATCACGGAGATTTATAGGAGATGAAACCCAAGTTGGTTACAAAGAGTCAAGGTTTTGTTTATAGTCCAAGGTCAGGGCTTGTTTTTCTCCCCATATCAGCTGACCTTGTCGGAGAGACGGAGCCGAGCATCTGGATTTCATGCTTGGCATTCTCAGCGTCCAGCTGCACCCTTCACATGCCATGGGCCACAGTCACTGTGATGGTATAAGAGCAGCAGTGCCCCGCTCAGGACTGAAAGCCGTGAGAGGTGAGTCTCTGTCTTTACCGTTCCGTTCCCTCCCTGTGAGCCACTCGCGGACACTCGAGGGTGTGCCTCACCGATGCAGCAACGGCAGGCAGACAGGAGGAAACGTCGTGGAACTGAGGCATCTCGCTGGTGGATGGGGTGGTTAAGAAGGTGGGCAAGGAACAGCGGAAGGTACAAAATACAAGGGGCAGTGGAAGGTTATGCTACAATTGTATAAACGGTTCAGTCAAAAATTCAATGGAAGTGGCATCACGGTTGTAAAGAGAGTTGTTGGCACATTAAACTTCATAAATCAAAGTATTGAGTACAGGAGTTGGAATGTTTTACGGAATTCGTATAAGACATCGGTGAGGACTGGTTGAGAGTATTGTGTGCCCTTCTGAACACCTGTCTACAGGAAAGATACCAGTAATATTGAAAGTGTGAAAGTGTTCAGAGAAGAGTTACAAGGACGTTGCCAGGACTTGAGAACCTGAGTTATGGGGAAAGGCTGAATAGGTTGGGACTTTATTCCCTGGAGTGTCGGAGACCGAATGGAGATGTGAAAGAGGTTGATAAATTTATAAGTGGTATAAATAGGGTAAATACAAGCAGGCTTTTTCCATCGAGGTTGGGTAAGACTCGAACTACCAACCATGATTTAAGGGTGAAAGGTGAAATGTTTATGGAGAACTTCTTCACTCAAAGAGTGCTGAGAGTGAGGAATGAGCCGCCCGCATTCCACACTTCCACAAGTGATAGACATGGGTTTGGTTTCAACATCTAGAAGAATTCTGTATATCTACATGGATAGGAGGGGTATGGAGGGTTATGGTATGGTTATGGATCGATGGGATTTAGCAGAGTTTGGCTCTGACCAGATGGGCCAGGGTGGCTTGTTTTCGTGATGTAGTGCTCTATGTCTCCAATCACCATGTTACAGGAAGGATGGGACACCCTGGAGAGAGTGCGGGGGGGGGGGGGGGGCATTATTGGATGTGGCTGATTCTGGAGGGCTCCACAGAGTAAGAGAGATCTTTGAAGCCAACATTCTGAGGGAAGAAATTATCAAAGATTATGAGGTAATGAGGATCCCTGGCAGCATGAAGAAGGAAGACCTACTTCCCCACTGGAGGGCTGGTTAACTCTGGAAGGACGGGAGGGAAGTATAAAGATAAGCATTAGCTTTATTTATCACAAGTACATCCAAGAAATTCCTCCTCATTTCCATTCTAAATGAGTTTCCTTCTATTCTGGGGCTGAGCCCTCTGGTTCTAGAATCCCCCTCACCTCTCCACATCCACTCTATCTAAGCTTTTCAACATTCAAAAGGTTTCAATGAAATTCCAGTAAGTAAACACTCTGAGCCAAAAAACACTCCTCATATGGTAAGTCTTTCATTCACAGAATCATTCTCGTGAACCTCCTCTGATCCCCATCCAATGTCGATACATCCTTTCTTAAATAAGGGGCTCAAAACTGCTCACAATACTCCGTGCAGACTGACCAATGTCTTACAAAACCTCCACATTACGTTCTTGCTTTTATTTGCTAGACCTCTTGAAATTAATGTGAACTTTGTATTTGCTTTCCTTCCCACTGATTCAACCTACAAGTTTAGGGAATCCCGCCTCAGGACTCTTTGCACCCTCTGATTCTTTAGAAAATAGACTATGGCTATATTCCTTCCAACAAACTTCCTGACCATACACTTCCCTACATTATATTCCATCTGCCACTTTTTTTCCCGTTCTCCCAATCTGTCTAAATGCTTTTGCAGACACCCTGCTTCCTCAACTCTACCTGCCCCTGTCTGTCTTCGTATCACCCACAAACATGGCCACAAAGCCATCAATTCTGTCATCCAACTCATTGACGTGTAACGTGAAAAGAAGCAGTCACAACACCGACCACTGCAAACACCACTAGTCCACCGACGCCAAACAGAAAAGGCTCCTTTATTCCCTCTCTCTCTCCCACCAATCCGCTATCCATACTAGCATCTGTCCTACAATACAGTACTATTGGCTCTTAACTGTGTGGCACCTTGTCAAAGGCCTTCTGAAAATCCAAGCAAACAGCATCTATTAACTCTTGAAATGAATGCTAACATTATATTTAACTTTCACTCCATTGACCCAACCTGCAAATCAACCTTTAGGGAATCATTCGTGAGGACTCCCAAGTCCCTTTGCACCTTTGACTTTTGAATTTTCTCCCTGATTAGAAAATAGTCTACATTTTTATTCCTTCTACCAAGTGCATGACCATACACTTCCCAACTGACACTTCCTTGCCATTCAGCTAATCTGTCTAAGTCCTTCTGTAATTTCCCTGCTTTCTCAACACTATCTGCCCCTCCACCTATCTTTGTATCACCTGCAAACCTGGCCTCAGAGCCACCAATTCCATCATCCAAATCATTGACATACAATGTAAAAATTGGGGTCCTAACACTGATTGCTGTGGAACACCACGAGTCAGTGGTGGCCAATCAGAAAAGGTTCCATTTATTTTCACTCTTTACCTCCTACCAATTAGATTAACTCTCCTCTCATCTTCTTGTGTTCCAAAGGAAAATAATCTTATGTGCCCCCCATCAAAACTGTAATTCCCCAGCTCAGGAGGCTTTTGGGTAAAGCCTTCCCAGCTTGCCCTGCCACATGCTCTCCTCCCTCAACCCATCATCCCTTCCCCACAGGTACAATGGAGTGGATCTGAGGGGATAAAGCAATCACGTGGAGACAGGTTTAATGCAATGCGATGTGATCTGGGATCTTCTTCCTGAAAGATAGGTGGGATCAGATTCAACATCTGGCTCACAGATGACGCCACCTATCCAGTAGTGGGGCAGAAGGAACTGGGAACAGGATGACATGCCTGGCCCATAAATCTGTCCCACCAGACATCTTATCTTGGCTGATCTACCATGGCGCCACCCCCCTGCATTGACTCCATCAATATTCAGAGGTCTATTGATCTCCAGCTGGAGTAAGTTCAGCCTCCATGACCTTCCTCCTGGGAGAGAAATCCAAAGTTTCACTGGCTCTGAGTGAAGAACTTCCTTATCTCTATATTAAGCAGCTGCCTGTTCTCAGACTATGTTCCCCATGTCCTAGACTTGCCACGCAGGGAAATCCCTCATACTCAGCTCATCCAGCCTTTGGAAAAGCTTGTTTTTGCAGAGTTTCCTCTCTCCAGAGAACACAATCCCATGGTTTAAGTTATTGTCAGTGTGAGCATTTTAAAAATCCTTCACTCCATAGGAGTGTTTGAAGCAGCTGCATTTCTCTTTCAGATGCTGAGTCTGTGGATCCCTATCACTTTCCTTCTCACCAAAGCCGAAGGTAACTGACCAGAAAACATTTTGTTAATGGTTTGGTTCCTTCGGTGTTTCAACTGAGAGATATGGTGTTCCCCCTGCATTATGGGTGGGCTTGCATTCATAGATAAAATGTAATTGAATCAAGTAGTGAAATAAAGGCAGAAATAGGCTTTAAGGGATGCCCTCATGGAGTAGAGAGAATCAGAGGAGGATCAGGAGGAGAATTCCAGAGCTCGGAACCTAGCTCAAGGGAGATAAATTGGAGGAGGTCAGGAGGTGAGAATTAGAGTCAGGCAGAGATTTGTTTTAAGGTTGCTGGAGGGGACAATGGCAGGGAAATGGGGAAGCATGGGGGATAGGAAACAGGGGATATGGAACATAGAACTTATAGCACAGTAGACCCTTTGGCCCGCAATGTTGTGCTGACCAACATGATCAATCTAACACTTCCCTCCTGCATTGATCTTCATTGTTCTTTCATCCACGTGCTTATCTAAGAGTCTCTTAAAAATGTCACTAATGTATCTGCCTCCACCACTATACCCCTGACAGTGTGTTCCATGCTCTTTCCATTCACACTCTATTAAAAAACGATGTCCTCTATATAAACACAGCTATTCCCACCCCCCCATACTTTCCTCCAGTCACCTTAAAATTATTCTCTCTCATATTAGCCGTTTCTACTCTGGGAAAAGGTGGTTACTGTCCACTCTATGTCTCCTAACATCCCATACACCTCTACCAAGTCGTCTCTCATCCTCCTTCACCCCAAAGTAAAGATCCCCAGCATGTTCAACCACTCCTCACAAAAGATGCTCTCTAATCCAGGCAGCAGCCTAATAGATCTCCTCTCCGCCCTCTCTAAAGCATCCACATTCTTCCTATAATAAGGGGACCCGACTGAACTCAATATTCCAGCAGAGTTTTACAGGATACCATTTTAAAATGTGAACTGAATTCAAAAGCTGATGAAGGTCAGAGGCAGAAATGGGAATGTGTCCGAACATGGGACCAGATCGGATATGTTAGGGAGCAAAGTTTTGGATCTGGAGGGTAGAACAAGGGGGAATAGTGATGGCTATAGAGTTGGGGTAACAAAGGGAATTGCAGAGGGTCTCTCAACAGCAACTGTGCAAGTTCGGAGACACAGGGCACTGCAGGTGCTGGAATTTGGAGTGGACAGCAAACTGCTGGATGAACTCAGCGAGTCGGGCAGCATCTGTGAAGGCCGAATGAAGGTTAGGGTCTTGATTTGGGAGCCTGGGCATCAAGATGTAATCAGCTAGGTACGGTTGCGGTGTGACAGGCGTACGGGAGAGCTCCTTCGTCACCCAGTGACTGCACTTCATTGTGTCTCAGTGTTGGCAGGTGAACCGGATGAAATATGCTACAATAGACTGGGCTGTTTCCCCCTTGGATACCCATGGACAGGGATCAAGGAAAGACCCGTTACCAGGGACCCCTGGAGCCCTGAGACAATCAGCACCCGTTTCCTGCTCTACACCAGGCAGAACCCTGACAACTTTCAGGTAACACCACCTTCACCCAAGCCAAACAGCCGAAGGTAGTCATCAGATGCGTTTAATCTAGGGACGGTTCAGAGAAAATCGTTGCCTGGTCTGGAAGGCTCGAGTTAAGGCTGATTTATACTTGTGCGTACGGGCTACGCCGTAGCGGACATGCGTTGTGTGCGCCAAAACGCTAGTTGGCGGTGGGGTTTCTATGCCACTGTGTTGAGTTTCCTCGTGAGAGACATGGACGAGGAAATGCATTTCAAACGCTTTCGCACGTCGGCAGGTGGACTTGACGATTTAGTTCATCTACCTCGCATCGGGGTACGAACACTTCCCGCACGTGGCGGAGAAGCAGCAACCGGAAATGCGATGCTACCAAGCGGACCAATCACAGCTGTCGCCGCGACGGGGGATGTCCGCGTCACCTTACGGCGTACATGCGACGCACTAGTATAAATCAGCCGTGGCAGTGGGGCGGGTTTCCCTGGAGAGAAAGAGCTAAAGATCAAGTTTACAGTTTATTTATCACATACATATATTGAAACATACAGCAAAATGTGGCGCCTGCCTCCAACGCACTGACCCTAACCATACGCTTTAGGAACGTGAGAGGAAACCGGAGCAACCAGCGGAAATGCACATAGTCACAGAGCGAATGTAGACTCCAAGACAGCGACGGGAATTAAAACCCGATTGCTGACCCTGTTAGGCATTGCGCGACCCGCCACACTGCCGTGGGGCACTGCGATAGAAGTTGATAAAACCCGTCAAGTGTGTAGATAAGGTGGATGGTCACAGTCCTTTTCCCGGTGTTCGCTCGCTCGTCGTATGCCATGTCGCCTGACGTGGCCGATCACGATCTTTCCCTGAGTAGGGGAGTCTAAATCACAGTTTCAGGTGAGAAGGGAATCTGAGGGGTAAGCTTGTGAAGCACAGAGGAGGGCACAATTACAATGTTTAAAGGAAGTTTGGGCTGGTACACATCATTAGGCATTATTGTTCTTTGTGGGATCTTGTTCTGTGCAGTTTCGTTTCCGCGTTGCCCCTGTAACTACAGGGAGCCCTGGTGTGAAGCAATGCCGCACGAGGAGCATTTAATGGCTTTGGGGCTGTATCTGCTGGAATTCAGGAAAGTATTGAAAGGGCCAGATAGAGTGATCTTGGCGAGGATGGCTCCTGTAGTGGGGGAGTGTGCTGCCTCAGAATAGGACCCCATCTTCTCTGTTCTCCCTTTAGGACAGAGTAGAGGATGAATTGTCTTTCGCCAGGGGGTGATGAATCAGTGGAATTTACTATTCCAGACAGCTGTGGAAGCCAAACCATTGGGTACATTCAGGTTGATATGTTCTTGACTGGTAAAGGCACACGGGGAGATGGCAGAACAATGGGTTTCAGAGGGATCATAATAAATCAACCATGATGGACTGGAGTAGCAGGCACGACGGGCCGAATGGTCTAATTCTGCTCCTATGTCTTGTGGTGTGTGGTTTTACAGATTCCTTAGTAGAGCCTTGAGCTGTGGTTAAGCCACGATTGTAGGGGGAGAGTGAAGCTCTCTTTTCTCCCCCAGAGCTAGGAGTTCAGGAGAAGGGCTGTCCTTCACCCACCTTTCCCTCTCGGTATCCACCCTCTCTCCCTGTTTGTGGCTGCTCCTTCCCATGTCCCACTCTGCAACCGGACCAGGGATACACGGCCTCGTTTACAGAGTTTTAATTGTGTGGTCTCTGTAGGAAATCAGCGGGACACATCCGCAGACAGTCGCTGTCTCTAACTTCAACACCGATCAGAAGAGTGTCCTGATCATCCACGGACATCTGGAAAACGGAGATTCCCAATGGATCGTGGATCTGTGCAAGGTGGGAGTTGTGTGCGAGCTATGTGTCTGTGTGAAGTGTGATCTGTGTCAGTGTGAGGTGCGATCTGCATTAGTGTGAGGTGTGATCTGTATTAGTATGAGGTGTGATCTGTGTCAGTGTGAGGTGTGATCTGTATTAGTATATGTTTGTGTGTGTGTGAGTGAGTGTGAGGTGTGATCTGTGTCAGTGTGAGGTATGATCTGTATTAGTATGAGGTGTGATCTGTGTCAGTGTGAGGTGTGATCTGTATTAGCATATGTTTGTGTGTGTGTGAGTGAGTGTGAGGTGTGATCTGTGTCAGTGTGAGGTGTGATCTGTGTCAGTGTGAGGTGTGAGCTGACGGTCTGAGTGAGGTGCGATCTGCATTAGTATATGTTTGTGTGTGTGTGAGTGAGTGTGAGGTGTGATCTGTGTCAGTGTGAGGTGCGATCTGCATTAGTGTGAGGTGTGATCTGTGTCAGTGTGAGGTGTGATCTGTGTCAGTATGAGGTGTGATCTGTGTCAGTGTGAGGTGCGATCTGTATTAGTATATGTTTGTGTGTGTGTGAGTGAGTGTGAGGTGTGATCTGTGTCAGTGTGAGGTGTGATCTGTATTAGTATGAGGTGTGATCTGTGTCAGTGTGAGGTGTGATCTGTATTAGTATGAGGTGTGATCTGTGTCAGTGTGAGGTGTGATCTGTATTAGTATGAGGTGTGATCTGTGTCAGTGTGAGGTGTGATCTGTATTAGTATATGTTTGTTTGTGTGTGTGTGAGTGAGTGTGAGGTGTGATCTGTGTCAGTGTGAGGTGTGAGCTGTGTCAGTGTGAGGTGTGATCTGTGTCAGTGTGAGGTGTGAGCTGACGGTCTGAGTGAGGTGTGAGCAGCAGGTCGGTGTGTGACGTGCTGTGAAGAAAATTGCCGTTCCTCTAGAACTGGTGAGACTGTTTGGGGAGCAGTGAACTTACCGGAGGGATTTATTTATTTGGAGATTTTGTGCGGAATAGGCCCTTCTACAATCTTTCACAACCCCGATTTAACGCCAGTGTAATCACAGGACAATGCACAGTGTCCAGCCAATCTTCCCGGAACGTCTTGGAGTATGGGAGGAGGCCGGAGGAGCCCGCACATTCCACAGGGAGGATGTACCGACAGTCCTTACGGAGAATGCCAGGAATGAACTCCCAACTCCGATGCCCCGAGCTGCAATAGTATCACTCTAACCTCTGCACTACTGTGGATGGAGGGTGAGGGGAGGGATGATGGGCAGATGAACGAAGGGAGGGCGCCTGTTCCATCCCAGCATTATATCAATGATCGAGAAATTATTGAAGATTCTCAAGGCCAGGTTTTATTCATATTTGGAAACTCCTTGATTTATTAGGGATAGTCAGCATGGCAGAGATCCTATCTAACAGACTTGTTTGAGCATTTTAAGGATGTGATGAAGGTGACTGATCGGGCTGGGGCAGTTCACTTAAGCGAAATGTTCAACATGTTCCCTTATGGTGGTCTGGTCGAGGTGATCAGGGCATGTAGGATCCACAGTGTAGGTTGTGGATCTGGTAAATTTTATCCGGAATTAACTTGTCCGGAGAAAACTGGTGGTAATGGTAGAAGGGTGTTTTTACGGCTGGAGGTCTGTGACCAGTGTGTTCTGCAGGGATCAATGCTGGGATATCTGTTCTTTGCGATTTAAATAAAGTACTGTGGATTCCAGCTAATTGGGCTATGTTAATTGGGCAAACTCTTAAAGAACAAAAAATAATCTAGAAAACAGCCAGTGTTCTGTTTCTGTGGGGCACTATGTCACTTAATTGGGACAGGATACTATTGGCAAACGGTTTCTAACCAGAGTCAGTCTTGTGCTCAGAGTGAACAGTTTTTAAGTAGCATCAGGTAAGCGTGTTCGTGTCCAAAAAGAAGTGATAGCCGGCGAGAAACAAGCTGTAAGACAACTCAGAGAACAGCTTTGCTCACTGTGATTTCAAACACTCGAGCTTGGAGATGCCAAAAACAGCTGGGAGTGAAAATGAAACTATCGCACTATTTCAACAAGTTAGGATCAATGAAGAATTTGAAGGTATCAATAATCCTCTTACATGTAACAATGAAAATGAAGATTTGGAGGATGCAATCCTCGAAAGGATTATGTGAAGACAGTCCACTATCTGCACCAGGTGTCTATGCTGATTTTATTCATTTACAGTTAATCAGAAGAAGACGGCAGAGTACACTGGATTCATTCATCTGATGATAACTATTATTGTACTGATAGTGTTCTGTCTTTCATTTAAATACATAATTTGTTACTCAGTTAATGGTAGTTTGTCTTTTTTTAACTATTTCCATGAAACTTTGGCTAATTAGGGCAGGTGCTTAATTGGGCCAAAATGCACTGGCCCCGATGTGTCTTAATTACCAAACATCGCAGGAGAGACGAAGGCGATGGGAGCAAATCCTGAGTGCAGCCCCGAAAGTGGGAATATATCTTTGCCGGTCGGAGCACTGATACAAAGAATAGCGATCCGTGTTGCGTCCGGGTTAGGCTGCGTCTGGAGAATGTGTGTTCAGTTCCAGTCGCCTCCTTACAGAAGGGTGTGGAGACTTTGGAGAGGATGCAGAAGAGGTTCACCATGGTGCTGGGTACCAGCTGGACAGATTTAGAATGATTTGTCTGGAGCGCCCGAGGCTGAAGCCTGACCGGAGTAAAGTATACACAACGATGGTAAGAGTCGATTAGCGTCTTTGTCCCGGAGTGGGAATGTTAAGTAGGTGAGATCATAGGTTTGTGGTGGGAGAAGGGAAGTTAAAACGGGGTTTGTGAGGCAAGTTTTTTTTTAAAACGGAGTGGCGGGTGCCTGGAACTTTGACCGAGGGTTGGTAGAACTAGATATGACAGCAGTATTAATGAAGCATTTAGACAGAGAAGTGAAGGGGCAGGGAATGGGGGATATGGTTAGTCTGCAACTGATGGGCCGAAGAGCCTGTTTTCCCTGCTGTGCTGTTTTAAGATTTATGTCCTATTGAACTACATGGCACTCATGGAACTTTGGACTTAATCTCTTGGGCCTTCAATGTACGAGAACTTTAAAAATGTGTAAACTTTCACAATACCTGAAAAGCGGATCAATCCTGGGTTCGGGCATCAGATAAAAATATGGGAATTTGTCCACCCAGAGCTGACCCTTCTTGGGGAAGTTAGAATCTGGATGGGAGGGAAAGGGTTTGAGGCTCGATTACAGCATGCAAGAGATGGGCCGAGTGGCTGATTTCCGTGCCGTCTGACCTACAGCGGTGAGTGCTGCCGTGCAGTGGGGATCTGACTTATCTCAGTCTCTGCTCTCTCTTTCAAGACTATTCTACAAGTGGACGGTGTCAACTGCATAGGTGTGGACTGGATGGGTGGCTCCCAATGTGCGTTTAGCCAGGCTGCACAGAACGTCCGCGTGGTGGGAGCGGAAATTGCATTCTTCCTCGATGCACTGGAGGTGAGTGTCAGTGAGGGACCTATCACCTTGTACAACAAATACTTCAGGGGACAGAGTGTAGACTAAGAGTGACAATCTCCCTGTAGAAAAGAGGTGGACTGTAGCAGGAACTATCTTCCTGTTAAGCAGGGCTGAGCTGTAACAGGAACAATCTCCCGGTGGAACAAGGGTGTGCTGTAACATATGCTCCGCACCCTCCCTTTCCTGTTGTCCATCTCTGACTTTTCCTTTCTCCACCTCCCTGTTTCTGTACACATGCTTGGCCAACAGTTTCCACCATGAGTCCACAGACGGTGACTGCACTTCCTCCAGTCAGTCTCCTGAAGCCACACTGAACTCAGGCTGAGGTCTTATCAAGGTCCTGTACCAGTCCACACCCTCAGATAACCAGCCATTCTCACAATGCCTCCAGCTCCCTCTCCCCTGATCGTAGCATTACCCACGCCACTGGTTCCATAACCATCATCTCCCCTCCCGTCATCGAGAGTCACGTCTTCATATCCCACACCTCTGCTCTCATCAGCTCCACGCAGGGCTATCACAGGGTTTCCCTTTTCCCCAGCTTGCCCGTTCAACTGAGGCTCCATATTTCTGGAGCTACCCGTGGACGCACTTCCCGTCTGCGCATTCCAGAGCGCATGTCCATTCTTCCATCCCTAACAGCGTCCGCTCCTGCTCACCCCCCTTTTCCACACATGGATGAGAGATTCTCTGCCCACCATCCAGGGACTTGAACACCTCCCAGGGAAGCAGCACTTCTCTCACTCCTTCCGCAGCGAGCTCTCCTCTAAGCTGCTAAACCAAACACAGGCTGGACAGCCAGCCCGCAGAACACCTCCAACCGTCAGCGAAGGACGCCTTCCAATCTCCACTCACTTTAGTTCTCCATCCACTCCCAGTCTGACCTCTCTGTCTCCAGGGTCCCACACTGTCGCAAAGAAGCACAATGCTGTCTCTGGAAACAGCTCCTCTTCTTCTGATCAGACGCAATGCAGTCACTGGAACCTTATGGGAACTTATAAACCAGGAGCAGGAGATATCCGTTCAAGCCTGCTCCGTCATTCAATATGCCCCTGACTAAAATGTCCTTCGATATCAGCTCCATAGCAAAGAAAGCCCAGCAGCGTCTCTACTTCCTGCGAAAGTCCATCTCCCACCCCCCATCCTCATCACATTCTACAGGGGTTGTATTGAGAGCATCCTGAGCAGCTGCATCACTGCCTGGTTCGGAAACTGCACTGTCTCGGATCACAAGACCCTGCAGCGGATGGTGAGGTCAGCTGAGAAGATAATCGGGGTCTCTCTTCCCGCCATTACGGACATTTACACTACACGCTGCATCCGCAAAGCAAACAGCATTATGAAGGACCCCATGCACCCCTCATACAAACTCCTCTCTCTCCCGCCATCTGGGAAAAGGTTCCGAAGCATTCGGGCTCTCACGACCAGACTATGTAACAGTTTCTTCCCCCAAGCTATCAGACTCCTCAATACCCAGAGCCTGGACTGACAACTTACTGCCCTATTGTCTTGTTGATTGCAATGCCTGCACTGTTTTGTGCACTTTATGCAGTCCTGGGTAGGTCTGTAGTCTAGTGTAGTTTTTTTTCTGTGTTTTCACGTAGTTCAGTCTAATTTTTGTACTGTGTCATGTAAACCATGGTCCTGAAAAAACGTTGCCTCATTTTTACTATGTACTGTACCAGCAGTTATGGTCGAAATGACAATAAAAGTGACTTGACTTGACTATTTGTGCACATCCCATAGTCTCTTTAGCTTTTAAAACAATATCTGACTCTCCCTTCAACAAATAGCTGTTCTCCATAGATTAATGTGGTGGGGAATTTCACTGCTTCCGCACCCTCTGTTGATGAAATGTCCCCTCATCTCAGTTCTAATTGAGCTATGGCACCTGTTTCTAGTCCAGTAAGTCCACTACTCTTAAACAGTTGTCCCAATTTCCTTCCATGGGTCAGCCATACCATCCCAGGAACCAGACGGTGAACTAGCCAGTTGCTCCAGGTTCTAGCCCATTTAGTCTATTAAACTCTTGTCCAGTTGACCCAATCCTGCTCCATTCTGGAATCAGTCTTGTTCCTGCCATCCCAGGAATCAGATGGCGAACTGTCGCTATTCTCCCTCCACAGTGAGAATGTCCTTTCTCGGATAAGGAGGCAAAACCTCACACAGAACTCACGGTGAGGTTTCACCAAGGGCTTGTGCCCTTCAACAACTTCAGGTAACCAGCCTCTCCAGTTTGTGTCAACAACGCCCATTTCTCATGTCACGTGATTGCTCTGTAATCTTAACTCATTTTCCCTTTCTCCACGGGCACTGTCTGACTTGCCGCGTATACTCAGATTCAGAATCAGAAACGGATTCATTATTACTGGACTAAAGTGATGTGAAACTTGTTGTTTTGTGGCAGCAGTACCATGCAAAGACATAAAATTACTAACAAAGTTCACAGCACTAAAAATAATGTGGTTCATGGACAGTTCACAAATCTGATGGCGGTGGGGAAAGGCTATTCCTAAAACGTTGAACGTGGTTGCTTTGTACCCGCTCCTCGATGGTAGTAATGAGAAGAGGGCACGTCCTGGATGGTGAGGGCCCTTCATGATAGAGCTGCCTCCTTGAGGCGTCACCTTTTGAAGGTGCCCTCGATGGTGAGAAGGACTTGTACCTGTGATGGAGCTGGATGTGCTTGTAACCCTGTGCATTGGAGTCTCCATTCCAGTCTGTGAAGTAACATCAAAATGCTCTCCACCGTACATCCATCGAAATTTGCAAGGGATTTAGTGACATACCAAATCTCCTGAAACACCTGACAAAATACAGCTGCTGGTGTGCCTTCTTCGTGGTTACATTAAGAATTGATTTTATTTTGTAAGTTCCCTGTAGAACAGGGTGTGGACTGTGGTAGGGCAGGAAAAATCTGCCATAAACCATTGTTAATTGTTCATTGGATAATTATCTCATTAGACGTGACAACCGCGGAGCGGGTCAATGACCAGTACTCCTTATCCAAACAGGGAACTAATAATAATAATAGGCATCCATTAGTCTCGTGAGACCGTGGATTTGCGCCTTGGAAGGTTTTCCAGGGCGCAGGCCTGGGCAGGGTTGTATGGGAGACCGGCAGTTGCCCAAGCTGCAGGCCTTCCCCTCTCCACACCACCGATGTTGTCCAAGGGAAGGGCACTAGGACCCATGCAGCTTGGCACCGGTATCGTCGCAGAGCAATGTGTTGTTCAGTGCCTTGCTCAAGGACACAACACACAGCCTCAGCCAAGGCTCGAACCAGTGACCTTCAGATCAGTAGACCGATGCCTTATCTGAGGACACGCTATCGAAATGTAATCAGACGGATAATCTGCATTTCACTCTCCTGGTTATTCTACTGAGATCACCTCCCATTATTCCTCCACACCAATTTTCCACACAGAGCACGACTTTGTTGTTTAGCATGATGGCCAGAAGAACAGAGGTTAGAAATCGGTTTTATTTATCACATACATATTGATTCATAGAGTGAAATGACCAGTTTGTATCAACGACCAGCGGAGTCCAAGGACGTGCTGAGCACAGCCCGCAAGAGTACCCAATCTTTCGGCACCGACATAGCAAGCCCACAATTTACTAACCTTAACTTGCACACTTTAGGAAGATGGGAGGAAACTGGAGCTCCAAGAGGAAACTAAATGTAGTCATAGGGAGAACGTACAAACTCCAGACAGAAAATGTTGGGATTTGAACCCCAAACAAGAGGATCTCTGTAGATTCCTCTTTAGCCACTGGAAAGCAATATGGCGTAATGGTTATGTTAACCACTATGCTACCGTGCCACATAAGGAGTTCACAGAGAGATTGGGGTGGGCTTGGGCTCCCAGTTAGGGTGCTGAAACAGAGGTGTGTCTGCTCACCATCCTCTTTGTCTTTGTGCACCACAGAGCAACTACAATTACACCTTGCCAGATGTATACCTGGTGGGGCATGGACTGGGTGCCCACGCCGCTGGTGAGGTAGGACGCAGGAAGCCAGGGATATCCCGGATTACAGGTAATGTTCTCTCCCCAGGCTTGGATTCTGGATGGTTGGTGATGGGATGGGAAACTGGGAGGAAGGGCTGATGGCGAAATGAGGGAGAAGGTGGGTGGGGGAATTCACCGGGACTGTTTACAGAGGGGATTGCAGGTTTGTTTGATATTAATGGGGATAGACTGCATAGTGAGTGGAGACACACAGTTCCAGCAATATGGATTCAGTCCTGACCCCCAGTGCTGTCTGTGTGGAGTCTGCATGCTCTCCTGCAGTGCCCCACTTTCCACCCACATACCAGACACCATGTGGGTAAGGGAATTAATCACCTTGCTGTAAATTGCCCCTAATGTATGTATGGGGAAATGAATGGGGCTGCTCTATGATTTGCCATAGTATCAATGGGCTGAATAGCCCTCTTCGATATAAATTCGGACTTTGAGGTTCACGGCAATGGCTCTGGGTAACAGCCAGGATTAGATTGTAACAGAAGGCTGTGGACATCACACTGATTCAAGATTACTCTGCAGGCCTCGATCCCGTTGCCCCATACTTCCAGAACACCCCTCTCGAGGTGAGGTTGGATCCCACTGATGCACTGTTCGTTGATGTGATTCACACGGATGGTTCCTTGAAGAACCCCAGCAAAGGTGGGTGTCATCGTCGAAACAGCCTCACACCTCAGGGGGACAAGGGCACTGGGTCGGCAACAGGCTCAGGCAGGGACCGTTAACACGGCGGGGGGGCAGAGTCAGGGGTGGCAACACTGGTAGTGTGTGGGGTTGCAACTCGGGATAAAGGGGTAAGATGTCAAGAGGGAGGGGGAGAGAGAGTGCGTGATGGAGGGTGGGAGAGAAAGAGCACAGGGAAGTGCGAGAGTGTCTGAGATGAGGAAAGATGATTGAAACAGTGAGTGAATGAGGGGGAGACAGAGATTCAAATCAGTGGCAGGTGAGTAGTGAGAGTAGGAGAGGAGGAGGGAGATCCATACCAAAGAGGAGTGGAGTGGCCAGTGGGCAATGGCCTCTCACTGCGGGGGATTTGTGAGGGAGGGGTGTTGGCCTTTCTGATTCGCCGCTTCTGTCACAGGGTTTGGAATGACCTATCCTTGTGGTCACGTGGACTTCTACCCAAATGGTGGCGACAACATGCCAGGCTGCTCGAAGAATCTCATCTCAACCATCCTGGATGTGGACGGGATCTGGGAAGGTACACGACAGGATGTGTGGGTGTCACTCAGACACTGTGGTGGGGACCGCAGGCTGCTCCTTAAAGGGGCACCGTCCCACTGAGCTCCCACGCAGGCTGTGTTGGGGAGGAACGCGGATACTGGATCTCTCCAATGAATTCTTACTACCAGTGCAAGTTCCAGTTCCAGAATATGCCACACTTTCACAAGAATGGTTCAGGCCATTCAGCCCATCTAGTCTAGACCCATTCCCTAAGATGCTATGAAAATGATTCACCCTCAAGTGCCCATCTAATTCCCTGAGGAAGAGAGCAGAACTGTTTATGCAACAAATAGCCCTTCCAGAATGTCACGTCCTGCCTTATAGTGAATATTGGCTCTTGACTGCTCTCCTGTGGGGTGAGGGGCGCTGTGCAGCCTGGCACTTGGGATCACACTCTGTGATTTCTACAGGAACAGCTCGTGTGCATTGTGATGTTCACAAAGGACTCTCTCTCCTCCAACACACCCATTTGCGTTCAATATTAATGGATACCGTCCTTCAATATGGGTTGTGACATTCTGTAAGTTATAGAGAGCATCGATCCCTCACACACGCTGAGTTATACAGACACCGTATGGGCCTTTCCCCGTCTATGTTAGCACCTGTAAGCTGATCAAATGCTCACCTGAATCCCTATGAAGAATTGGTTTTGCTCCCCACAGGCACAAAGAATTTTCTGTCCTGCAACCATTTCCGCGCTGTGAAGTATTTCACAGAGAGTGTGGGATCACCAGACGGGTTTGAGGGCTTTTCCTGCGCCGGTGAACGGGAATTTCAGGCAGTAAGTACAGAATCCTTCTCCCATCGCAGTAACCACGTCCACAACCCACCAGCAATGAACACTCAAATGCATGCTGGAGGCTGAACCGGATTCAGGAGGAACCTAATAAGGCCGTAGTCTCGGTCTGTCTGCTGTGTGTTAAATGGGAGAGTTTGTGGGTGTTCTGGACTGCCCGCATCAAACACTGCCAAGGCGGGTACAGCAGATCAGTCAGAGCACCGCTATCTCATACTCTCACACAGGCACTCACATAGACAGACTCACGCATACAAACGCACGCAAACGGAAAAGTTCAACGCATTAAAGAACTAAAGGTTTTCTCTCGCTGGTACTTTATAGAAAGTCGTTTCTATAAATAACGTCGTTTCCTTTTCAGTGTGCGGGATTTTGCTTGGAGGTAGATTTCCTCGGCACCACATGGTGGCGCCAGTGAGCTGTTCAATTCTCTCCCCACCCCCCTCCCCACCCCCATCTCATTAATACGGAGTTTCCCTTCTCACTCACCAACCCTACATATAAGACTGTAGGCTACTTCTGGTTTACGCAGTCCCAGACAGGTAAAGAGAGGCAGAATGGCTATTGTTCCTTACTTGGGAAAAGCAGCTGGGATAAGCCAGGTAACTACAGGGCGAACGGAGCCATGTGTCAGTGGTAGGGAAAACTATTAGAGAAAATCTTAAAAGTCAGGATTAATGAACATTCTGGAATGCAGGGATAGTCAGCATGGATTTGTGGGAGGCAGATCCTGTCCCATTTGACTGAGCTTTTGAAGACTAGTGATCGAGGATGTCAACATGGATCTCAGTAAAGGGAGCTGGCAATGTCCCACATGGTTGGCTGGTCCAGAAAGTTAAGGCACGTAGGATCCAAGGTAAATGGGAGAAATTAATCCAAAATCGGCCTGGTGATAAGAGGCAGAGGGGAAATGGTGGATGTATGCTTTTCTGGTTGGAAAGCTATGGCCAATGGCATTGCACTGGAATTGGTGCTCGGCTGAGGGGGTCTGGAGAGACTAGAGTCTATCATGGGCGCTAAGCAATAAGATCCGAGACTTTGGCCTCGATACTTCCTTGTACAATTGCGTCATCAATTTCCTTACTTGCAGTCCCCACTCAGTTCGGATTGGCAACATCTCCTCCGCAATCTCCGTCCGCACAGGTGCACCACTGGGCTGTGTGCTTAGCCCCTCTTGTTGATTCTCTTTGCCTCTGATCCTCCAATGAGGACTGGCTCACGGACCTCCGGTTTCCTCATCCTAAAGTCAATCATCAGT
Organism: Hypanus sabinus; assembly: GCF_030144855.1. Classification (NCBI taxonomy): domain Eukaryota; kingdom Metazoa; phylum Chordata; class Chondrichthyes; order Myliobatiformes; family Dasyatidae; genus Hypanus; species Hypanus sabinus. Next base: position 20,499,051 of record NC_082727.1, on the reverse strand, counting down.
TCCTTGGTCTTGCTGACATTGAGTGAGAGGTTGTTGTTGTGGCACCACTCAGCCAGATTTTCAATCCCCCTCCCATACGCTGATTCGGCACCATTTTTGAGTCGGCCAACGACAGTGGTGACATCAGAAAATCTAAATATGGCATTGGAGCTGTGCTTAGCCTCGCAGGTGGTAAGTGTAAAGTGAGCAGATCAGCGGGCTAAACACACAGATTGTGGAGCTGTTATCACTAATCCGAACCGAATGGGGTCTGCAAAAGGAATTTAAACCCAGCAAGTATGATGTGATCTACTTTGGGAAGTCAGGTACGGGTATACAGTAAGTGGTAAAGTACGAAGTGGGGGACCCCTTTGGTTAATGGTTGGGGTCCGTGGCATAACAAAGGCTGTGAACCCGTGGTGTGAAGGAACATTGATGTATAGGGAGACCATATTCAACGGAAGCGGCAGCACAGGTAGACAGAGTGGCGAAAAATGCATATGTCAATGCTTGCCTTCATCAGTCAGGGCAGAGAATATAAAAGTCAGGTTGTTACTGCATATTGCAACTTTGCAAAAACACTGTTTAGACCATAGGGTACAGGAGTAGAATCTGCTCAATCATCGTATTGAGTTTGCCATGCCAGTCCATCATGGCTGATTTATTTTCCGTCTCAGCTCCATTCTCTTGCCTTCTCACCTTAACCTATGATGCTCTGAATAATCAAGAACCTGCTTTAAATATACCTAGTGACTTGGCCTCCACAGTCAGTTAGAAAACCTATAGCATAATACAGGCCCTTCGGTCCACAATCCTGTGCCGAACACGTCCCTACCTTAGAAATTACCTAGGGTTACCCATAGCCCTCTATTTTCCCAAGCTCCATGTACCCATCCAAAAGTCTCTTAAAAGACCCTATCGTATCTGCCTTCACCACCGTTGCCAGCAGCCCATTCCACACACTCACCACTCCCTGTGTAAAAAACCTACCCTGACATCTCCTCTGTACCAACTCCTCAGCACCTTAAAACTGTGCCCTCTCATGCTAGCCATCTCAGCCCTGGGAAAAAGCCTCTTACTATCCACACGATCAATGCCTCTCATCATTTTATACACCTCTATCAGGTCACTTCTCATCCTCCGTCGTCCCAAGGAGAAAAGGGTGAGTTCACTCAGCCTATTCTCATAAGGCATGCTCCCCAATTCAGGCAACATCCTTGTAAATCTCCTCTGTATCCTTTCTATGGTTTCCACATTACTCCAAGTGAGGTCTGACCAGGGTCCTATTATAGCTGCAATATTACCTCTCAGTTCCTAAACTCAGTCCCATGGTTAGTGAAGGCCAGTGCTCCATATGCCTTCTTAACTGGAGTCAAACTGCATAGCAGCTTTGAGTGTCCTATGGACTCGGACCCCAAGATCCTTCAGTAGAAATGAATTCCACAGACCGCAGAGTGGTTAGGGCACACTTGAAACTCTAGTTGCCACGCTGTAGGAAGGATGTGGTGTGCTTAAGAGGATGCAGAGGAGATTCACCCGGATGTTGCCAGGATTGGAAGACTTTAGTTATGGGGAGGGATTGGAAAGGCTGGCCTTGTTTTGGAAGGAAGCTGATAGATTGTAAAGATAAGCTTTATTTGTCACACAGTGAAATGGATCATTTGTGTCAATGACCAACACAGTCGGGGATGAGCTGGGGACATCCCTCAAGAGTCGCTATGCTTCCAGTGCCAACATAGCATGCTGACAATTTACTAACCCTAACCCATTGGTCTTTGGACTGTGGGAAGAAACCGGAGCATCTGGAGGAAACCCCTGTGGTCATGGGAGAATGTAAAAACTCCTCACAGACAGTGACGGGAATTAAACCTGGGACGCTGGTACTGTAATACATTTCACTAATTGCTATGCCACTGTCCTGCCCTAACCTTAATTACATTGATAAGACTATTGAGGAAATAAATAGCTCAGGAGTACCATTGGCTGTGTTGTGGTACTCCTGACTTCCCATTGTTTGCTGGAGTCATACTCTGCACCAGCGTACACAAGAAGAGACCTAACACTAAAGGGGTTAGTGGTGATTGGCCATTTCTGTGTGTCCGTTGCAGGGGGACTGTTTCGTGTGCCCCTCTGAAGGCTGCCCCAACATGGGCTATGACATTGGGAAGTATCGTCCTGCCCCAGGACTGCTGCACCAAACCTTCCAACTCAACACGGGCGAGTCCAGTCCTTTTGCACGTGAGTCATGGACAGCAGTGGCCAAGCAGCTCCCTGAACCCCATCCCACCCCACCCAGCATCAAGCGTGGCCCACTCCTTCATCCCCTCCCCTGGAACATCCGGTAGCCCTCCATCCTCATCCAAAAATTCCCCCTCTATCCAGTCACCACCTCCATCCAATAACCCCTCCATAACATAATGCCCCTCTCTATCCATTAACACCTAGCCCATAAAAAACCATGTTCATTTAATAACGCCCCCTTCCTGCCATCCAATGACCCTGCACCATTCAGTAACCTCTTATTCCCCAATAACAACCCCACCCCACCATGCAACGCTGGCTCCTTCTCTCCATACTGACCCACCTGACACTGGGGTTTGTCTCACCCCGTTCTTCCATAAGTGAACCCCTCCGTCCAATACCCCCACTGCAAAAACTGACCCTACACCATCCAATAGCCCTCTCTCCATCCAACAATGAACTGCCACAAACCACAAACTAACCCGCTTCCAATATCCCAAAGTCTGACTTTCCCACCTACCCTAATCCCCTTTTATAATAAATCCCTTCACTTGCCCCATCGTTTGTCCCAATAATCTCCACCAATCCAACGGACTAACCCCTCCCGCTGGCCCAGTGACCACCCCTATCCGCCCCCAACTCCTCTGAACCAATAACCACAATTAGACATCCACAACTGAAATCTAACGTCTGCTGACCCTCATGCCCGGCTCTTCTCCCCGCTGTTCTATTTTCCCTACCCCTCTCCCCATGTTCTCGCCCCCCCCCCCGCAGCAAGTGCTCTCCGTTCCTCGCGGTGATTCACAAACTCTTGCTCCACAGTCTGGCGTTACGAGGTGTCGGTGAAACTCTCCGGTTCACATTCAGTGTCCGGTTTCATTAACGTTGCCGTGTATGGCACTAAAGGAAACTCCCGGCAGCACAGGGTCACAAGGTAAGCGGCAGCCTCTCGGTAACCTGACTGAAATACCACTTTATTTACATGTAGACCCTTCATTAACCACCGTGGCCCTCAGTTATTACACACGGTCACTGTGAAACTAACTCAGCACAACATCGTGGGCTAAAGGGCCTGTTCCTTTGTAGAATATTGAACACTACAGCACAGTACAGGCACGGCAGTGCCCGGTATTGTGCCGACCTTGTATCTTACTCTAAAATCGATCTAGATCTTCTTTCCTACATGACCCTCCATTGTTCTATCATCCACGTGCCTCTGAGAGTCTCTTCAATGGCCCTAATGTATCTGCCTCCACCATCATCCCTGTCCACCCAGCTGTTGTGTATTTAATATTTCTGTAATATTTGAGCAATCTTGTATGTATCTAGTTGATTAAAAGTTCAGGTTTGTTTAAACTGATTCGTTACGTATTCTAATTTATAAATACGTGCCGCATGCGTCATCACGCTATCACGGGACACACTCTCGTCTCGCTGAAAGTAAATTTGAACTGGACCTGTATTCACGGTGTCGGGTCTTTTGAACTAATTTAATGTTTTGAAGCCACAAAATTTAACACCTCCCACCACACTGTGTAAAAAGAACACTTCCCTCCGACACCCCACCCCAATATTTCCCGAAAAATCATGTCCCCTCGTATTAGTCATTTCCTTATTGTGTTGTTGAATGTTTGATGCGCTGTGTTCTAACTTTATTGAAAAACAAAACCTCTGTATTTCAGATGTTCCACCTTTAGTTTGTTGCTGGGGATCTGTTTGAGGCTTTCCAATCACTGAGCACACAGTGAGCCTCACCCCCGGTGCTTGAAGTCGGACTGGCGAACTAACCAAATCTCTGTGTGATTCCCAGAACTAAACTCCATCCTGGCACCACGTACACATCCGTAATTGATGTGGAGCTCGACGTGGGGGACATTACCATAGTGAAGTTTATTTGGGACAACAGCCAGATAAACATCTTTCACCCTCAGCTCGGAGCCGAGAACATCAGCGTGGTACGAGGACGGGACCACGCCAGGTCAGTCAGGAGCCTGAAAACCGCAGTTCAGCATCAGTATGGCCAACTGGTGTCTTGTAAGGACCCCGTCACTCCGTGGCGAGATTGGGGTTGGTGTGGAGGGCAGACCAGGGCCCGCGCCTGGCCCAGTGGGGCTTAGTTCAGGAACCTCCAGTCAGGGCACCACGCGATCAAACGTGAGAGCGAAGCTCCTGCCGAGCCAGTCAGACCTGGCCCTGTGGGATTGTGCAGTATTATTGAAGCAGCGTATTCAACCCGTCGTGGTCACGGCCATCTTCAACGAGAAAGACTCCTGTGCGATTTTCTGGAGGGGGAGGGGACAGGAAAGATTGAGAGAAGGTGGAGGGAGTGACATGGTCCCTATTCGTGGGTGGGCACTGTTCCTGTTGGTGGAGTGGGGAAATTGTTTATTTCAGTAGGAATAAAGTTATTGTTTATTTCTAGTCCTATTGGTGGTCAGGGAAGAGATCCTGTTGGTGGGTGGGGAGGTTCCTATTGGTGGGATGGAACTGCCCCTATTTTTGGAGGGAATTGTTTCTATTGGCGGTGGGTGGGGAGCTGTTGGTATTGATGGTGGTTGGGAAAATATTCATTTTCGTGGATGGGAACTGTTCCTATTTGCGGGTGGAGCCAGTTCCAATTGGTGGATTGGGAACTGTTCCTATTTGTGGGTGGAGTCAGTTCCAATTGGTGGATTGGGAACTGTTCCTATTTGTGGGTGGAGTCAGTTCCAATTGGTGGATTGGGAACTGTTCCTATTTGTGGGTGGAGTCAGTTCCAATTGGTGGATTGGGAACTGTTTCAGGGGGAAATGTTCCTTTGGTGCGTGGGGTTTGTTCCTATTGATAGGTGGGGAGCTGCCCCTGTTTATGGATTGTTTAAGAAGGAGAGGGGTTTCATATATTTGGCAGAAGACAAGAATGTGGTCTGGAGCTGACCACACAGTAGGGATTGTGTGGTTGAAGGTCAGAGCAGACGTGAAGGGCTGAATGGCCTGTATCTCTGTATGACTCGTGAGTGTGAGAGGGGTGGGTATGTGTGAGGGCTGTGGAGAAAGAGAGGGGATGGTCAGAGTTGCTAGTATGGAGCTGATGGACAAATGGCTTCCTTCTGTGCAGTAACAATCTTGTGAGTCCACCACTGAATTTTGATTGTTCTTCCCCTGACCCTGACCCGACTCCATCCTTTACACCAATCCTGACCCTCCCCTTGACCTTGACCCTGACCCTGACCCTTACTGCCACCATCACTCTTGGCCTAATACAGACCCTCACCCTGAGCCTATCCCATTGTAAGATCAGGAAGGACGTGGCTACCTTGGAAGCAGCTCTGTGTGAAAATGTTCCCAGCTCTGGTGCTGCTGTTCAATAAAACCATGGTTAAGTCACACTTTAGTACTGGTCTCTCATTATAGGAAGGCTGTGGAAGCTTTGGAGAGGGTGCAGAGGAGATGTGCCAGGATGCTGCCTGGATTACAGAGCATGCCTTATGAGGATGGGTTGAATGAGCTAGGCTTTTCTTCTTGGAATGAGGTGGATGAAAGATGTATAGGATGACAAGAGTGGATAGAGAGACATTTCCTAGGGCTGAAATGGCCAATATGTCGAGGCACAGTTTTAAGGTGAATGGCAGAAAATATCGGGGGGGGGGGTGGTAGTTGAGATGTCAGAGGTAGGTTTTTTCACATAGAGAGGGGTGGGTGCATGGTACACCCTGCCAGGGGCGGTGGTAGAGGCAGGTACATTAGGAACAATTAAGAGACACCTGAGAAGCATTAGGATGTTAGAAAAATACCATAGGACGTTGGAGCAGAATTGGGCCATTCAGCCGATTGAGTCTGTTCTGCCACTAGATTACAGCTGATTTATTAACCCTCACAACTCTATTCTCCTGCCTTTGCCCCAGAACCTTTAACATCCCAACTAATCAAGAACCTGTCAACCTTGGCTTTAAATATTCCCAATGACTTGGCCTCCACAGCCACCTATAGCAATGAATTCCACAGATTCGCTATCTTCTGGCTAAAGGAACTTTTTCATCTTTTCTAAAGGGACATCCCCTTATTCTGAGGCTGTGCACTCTGGTCCTAGGCTTCTTCCCTATAGGAGACATCTGCTCCACATCGACTCTATCTTGACCTTTCAATGTCTGATAGGTTTCAGTGAGATTTACCTCTCCCATTCTTCTAACCTCCAGCGAGTACAGACCCAGAGGCATTAAATGCTCCTCATACGTTAACCCTTTTATTCCTAGAATCATTCTTGTGAAGCTCCTCTGGACCCCCTCCAAAGTCAGAACATCTTTTCCGAGATAAGGGGTCTGAATCTGCTCCCAATACTCTAAGTACGGTCTGACCAATGCCTTGAAAAGCCTCAGCTCTACATCCTTGCTTTTATTATCTAGTCCTCACAAAATGAATACTAACATTGCATTTGCCTTCCTCACCACCGACTCAACCTGCAAGTTAACCTTTAGGGAATCATGCATGAGGACAGCCAAATCCCTTTGCAACTCAGGATTCTGGATTTTCTCCCCAATTAGAAAACAGTTCATGCCTTTATTCCTTCTACCACACACTTCCCTACACCATATTTCATCTGCCACTTCTTTTCCCATTCTCCCAATCTGTCCGATTCCTTCTGCAGTCTCCCTGCTTCTTCAGCGCTACTTGGCCCTCCACTTAGCTTCGTATCATCCACAAACTTCACCACAAAGCCATCAATTCCATCATCCAAATCATTGACCTATAACATGAATAGAAGTGGTCCTGACACTGACCCTCCTCACAGCAGTAGTGACCGTTAGCCATCCAGAAAGGGTTCCCTTTATTCCCACCTTTTGCCTCCTGCCAAACAGCCAAGCTAGTAACTTTCCATGGGCTCTTACCTTATTAAGCAGCATCATGTGCAGCAGCTTGTCAAAGGCCTTCTGAAAGTCCAAGACTCTTTTGTCTATCCTGTCTGTTATTTCCTCAAAGATTTCCAGCAGATTTGTCGGACAAGATTTCCCCTTAAGAGAAACATGTTGACTTTGGCCTATTTAGTCATGTGCCTCCAAGAACCTCATCCTTAACAATGGACCCCAACATCTACTGAAGCACTGAAGTCAGGCTAACTGGCCGACAATTCCCTTTGCAGGGCTCTGTGGGAGGGAGGGGTTAGGTTGATCTTGCTGTGGGTTAAAAGGCTGGCTCAACATCATGGGCCAAAGGGCCTATTTTGTACTGTGCTTATGCTGTCATAGAGTCAAAGAACACTATAGTGAGAAACAGGCCCCTCAGCCCATCTAGCCCATTCTGTACTCTTCATCTGCCTAGTCCCATGAACTGCACCTGGACCATAGTTGTTCATACCCCTCCCAGCCATATACCTATCAAAATTTCTCTTCAATGCTGAAATCGAACCCACATCCACCACTTCCACTGGAGCTCGTTCCATACTCACCAGCCTCTGAGAGGTTCCCCCTAATGTTCCCCTTAAACATTTTACCTTTCACCCTTTACCCATGACCTCTAGTTCTAGTCTCACCCAACTTTGGTGAAAAAAAGTCTGCTTGTTTTTACCCTATGTTTACCCTTCATACTTTTGTATATCTCTATCAAATCTCCCCTCATTCTCCTATGCTCTAGAGAATACATCATAACTTATTGGAGCTTCCCCTATTACTTGGGTCCTCAAGTCCTGGCAACATCTCTAACAATTTCTCTGCACCCTTTCAATCTTTTTCCATCTTTCTGGTACGTCGGTAACCAAAGCTGCACACACTCTTCCAATTTCAATTTAACGTCTCAACTCCTGTACTCAATACTTTTAATTTATGAAGGTCTTTATGCTAAAACTTTCCTTCTAACCCTATCTACTTATCACTCCACTTTCAAGGAGTTATAGATCTCTACTCCCAGATCCCTTTGTCCCACTGCAGTCCTCCTTGCCCTACTGCTCACTGGGTAAGTCCTACTCTGGTTTGTCCTCCCAAAGTGCAACACCGCACACGTGTCTGCATTAAGTTCTATCTGCCATTTTCCAACTCATTTTTCCAGCTAGTCCAAATCCCGCTGCAAGTTTTGATAGTCCTCCTCCATGGCCACCGCTCCCCCAGTATTGCTGTCATCGGCATGTTTGCTGATCCAGTTAACCACACTATCGTCCAGATCATTGATGTAGATGATGAACAACAATAGAGCCGGCACAGCACTAGTCACAGGCCTCCAGTCAGAGAGGCAACCATCTACTACCACTCTCTGGCTTCTCCCATGAAGCCAATGCCTAATCCAATTTATTGCCTCATCTTGAATGCCAAGTGAATGAAGCTTCTTGAGCAACCTCCCATGCAGGAGCTTGTCGAGGGCCTTGCTGAAGTCCATGTACAATGTTCAATGTTCCATTGTCCGTGATCTGTGTTCTGACTCATGGATTGAGTACTAGGAAAGATTCATGAGTGCTGAACTAGATCAGGTTCGAGGGGTTTCAGGACATTGTGAAAAAGGGTGAGGATTGTTTGGAGCACAGACAATATCTTAAACCTGAAGTCACTAGATCTTTCCTGCTCATAGTTGTAAAGGAGATGGAGACAAGGCAGGGGGCTGGGTTTAATAAAGGTCAGAATGAGAATAAGGTTTATTATCAGCGGCACGTGACATGAAATTTGTTAACTTAGCAGCAGCAGTTCAATGCAATACGTAATCTAGAAGAGAAATAATAATAATAAATATAATAATAAAATAAACAAGTAAATCAATTACAGTATGTGTATATTGAATAGATTAAACAAAGTGCAAAAACAGAAACACTGTATATTTTTTTAAAAAAGTGAGGTAGTGTCCAAAGATTTAATGTCTGTTTAGGAATCGGATGGCAAAGCGGAAGAAGCTGTTCCTGAATAGCTGAGCGTGTGTCTTCAGGCTTCTGTATCTCCTACCTGATGGTAACAGTGAGAAAAGGGCATGCCCTGGGTGTTGGAGGTCCTTAACAATGGACACTGCCTTTCTGAGACACCACTCCCTGAAGATGTCCTGGGTACTTTGTAGGCTAGTACCCAAGATGGAGCCGACAAGATTTACAACCTTCTGCAACTTCTTTCAGTCCTGTGCAATAGCCCCGCTCCATACCAGACAGTGATGCAGACTGTCAGAATGCTCTCCACTGTACAACTATGGAAGTTTTTGAATGTATTTGTTGACATGTCAAAACTCTTCAAACTCCTAATAAAGTATAGCCGCTGTCTTGCCTTCTTTATAACTACATCGATAGGTTGGGACCAGTTTAGGTTCTCAGAGATCTTGACACCCAGGAACTTGAAACTACTCACTCTCTCCACTTCTGATCCCTCTGTGAGGATTGGTTCCTTTGTCTTACCCTTCCTGAAGTCCACAGTCAGCTCTTCCGTCTTACTGACGTTGAGTGCCAGGTTGTTGCTGGGGCACCACTCCACTAGTTGGCATATCTCACTCCTGTATGCCCTCTGGGCTGGACAGGATGGAGGGAAGGGGGAGATATTGAGGTATTTTATGAAGGCTGGGACTGAAAGCATTATGAGGTAAACTGCTTGCCACGTAACTTTCTGAACTCTGAGTGGGATGTCAGTGAGTGGGTAGGATTGGTCCATGTGAATCATATGTTTGGGAATAATGAGGTTATGGGATGGATTGTAATTTCATGCAACACAATAGGGTCAATAAATTCTGAAATTTTTGCTTTGCAGTTTCCATTTTTGTGGAGACCAGGTGGTTCGAGAGCAGACCCTTCAAACCCTCTTGCCGTGTGCCAAGCAGCAGATCTAACAGGGGCACAGTACAGCCCATTACTGAGCCAAAATACCAGCTCCAAATAAATCCTAGAGCTTTGATCGAATTCTTTAGCAAATGGGCACAGGAAATCTGAATAAGGACATGAAAATCAGCCGCTACCTTTCCCAGAGAACTCCCGACATATAGATCAGAACAACCGGGTGAAGGGGCCGATTCAACTCTCAGAGACCCTCGGATTACAGGGGCATTCTCAGTCCACAAACAGCTCAGTTTGTATCTGATCCACAAAAATAAAGAATCACTTGCCCTTGCCTCACTTCATCTTTCAATAGAAACACCAAGATGTAGCCTACTGAACATGGGGAATGGAGCAGGGCTATGAGCAGTCGAGGTGAACAGGACCACGGGCAATAGAAAGGGAAATATTTGGTCTATTTTGATTTTGTACAATGAAAAAGAGTGCAGAGAATCAGAATCATCATCTCTGGGGCTCCTGTACTTCCTCCCTGGTGGTAGTAATAAGAGGGCAAGTCCTTGCTGGTGGATGGTCCTTAATATTGGATGTTGCCTTTGAAGATGCCCTGGATGTGGGGAGACTAGTACTTGTGATCGAGCTTGCTGAGTTTACAGCCCTCTGCAGCTTTACGTCCAGTGGGAATGAGATTGGTCCATTAGGAATCTGTACAATTGAAGTGAATGGGAAGGCAAATGGGAGGGGATTGGTCCACTTGAATCGCACAGGAGATGAAAGGGTATAATGGGAAATCAGTGCAATATAACACTTCTTTCAATTGCACTGTTAAAATCTTTTCCTAAAATTCTTTTCAAAGTTAATCGGGGTTACTGTTGCCTTACTGAGTCTGTGGAAATCTTCTTTAAGGTCACAGGAGGATTACTGCGCCAAGATGTAACTAACAAAAGAGAATAGATAAAGTTCCAGTTCAAGTTTAATTGTCATTCAATAATACAAAAGTATATTCAGCTAAACGAAACGGCAAGATGCAGAACACCATACGTATGGTCACTCACAGCACCTGTGGCAATGATAGCACAAGGATAAAATTAGCACAAGTCCCTGAGTGGCATGGTCTGAAGGTTAATGATGCATGGGATGTCATCATGGAGCCACGTTTCTGCAAGAACAAGTACGTAGCAGTTCCTCATCTCGCGCTGGGTCAGCTGCTGGTGAAGCCAAATCAGCTTGTCTTCTAGGAAGCGATGACTGGAGAGCAGCGCTAATGAGAGAGAATGAACCTTCATCATTGGTAGAGGACTGTCATGAAGTGGAACAGTCCTACTGGGCAAAAATGTTTCCAAAAACTTGATGAATACTGCACAGGTCAAACGGAGTGCAAGTCTCTTCTCCACTGACCTGTCACATCGTAGGGTATCTCCCTCTTTCCTATCCCTCCCCATCCCAGGGCAAGGACTGTATGGGTTAGATACAGAGTAAGACTCTCTCTGTACTGCTCCCTCACACACCACAGGGCTGGCACAACAAGAATAAGACACAGGTAAATTTTCCAACTGTGTTCTGTCAACCCTCCCACTGCAGAAATAGTCATTTGACTGCAGGGATTGTGCTTGTTGTTCAAGACCGTCCTAGAGTTCTGTATTCTTTTATAATCCTTTAATAGACCAGTATATATATTTACAAAGTAACTTAAAAACATACAAAAGGGTGGATTGTTGGAATGTCATTTTTAGAAGTTACTTTAAAGAATCATCTGAGTCTTGGAGCTTACTGATCTGATGGGTTGTAGTTGAACATTGAAATTCTGACATGGATGTGATGGGAGAACTCTGTAACAAGTGGTCTTCACAGTTTTAAAGGATTGTATAAGTTATTACTTTTAGTATTAAAAAGCTGCAGGGACTGCAGGATTAGACAAAAAGATTTCCTTCTGCACAGACCCAATTTATACTCCCTGCTGAGATGTACATAGCGAGAGATTGACAGCAACCAATGAAGCAAAGGAAATTCCGTGGGTGGGAATGTTTTATTTGTCAGGAGTGAGAGAAATTGAGCCCCAGATATGCAGTTTTGATTATTGACCACCTCAGTTTTCAACGTGACTGATATAATAATCTGTTAAATCTCTAATTGACATGGAGCGCTTGAATAGCGGTAGGTAAGTCTGAGTGACAAAGAATGACAGGACATTGTTAACGAGAATGACGGTTAACAAGAGCGTTGGGAAACGGGAAGGAGGAGAGGAGAGAGGCAGAAAGAAAGTGAATGAAGAAGAGAGAATCAAGCATTCTAATCAGATATGGACTAATGCTCTACCCCAGCCCCTGGATGGTTCTGTTAAGCCTCAGGGTGAGGTAACTCATAGCCAGCTCGATCCCTCCCAATGCATGCTAACTAACTAATATGAGAGGGCATAATTTAAGGTGATTGGAGGGGGACATCGGAGTTAGTTTTTTTTAATAGAGAGAGTGGCAGGTGTGTGGAATACCCTGCCAAGGGTAATGGTAAGGCAGATACATTAGGGACATTTAATAGATTGGCACATGGATGATAAAGAAATGGAGGGTTGTGTGGGAGGGGAGAGTTAGACTGATCTTAGATCCCTCCCCTGTCCAAGGTGCTAGCTTGGACTGTACATTTCCATGTCTGCTTTCTGTGAATGAAGCTACCTGATACAGTTTTTCTATAAATACCTCCACCTCAGACTGATAGTCTCCCTGAAGGGTAGACCTTTAGAAAGTTCTCTAAGTTGCCAGCTGGCTCGGAGCAGCATCCCTAAGCGAGCTGACATTGAGGTTGGTGTGGCACAGAACTGGTGAAAGGGTGGGGGGAGGTGGAATGCACTTTTGTCCCTTTGTTCCTCCACGTTGCTAAGAATCATGCCATCATGCCATTAACCCTTTACTCTGCAATCAAGTTTGACCATAAGACATAGGAGCAGAATTCGGACATTTGATCCATCAAGTCTGCTCGACCATTCCATCATGGCTGAATTATTATGCCTCTCAAAAGCATTCTCCTGTCTTTTCCCCAAAACCTTTGATACCCTTACTAATCAAGAACCTATCAACGTCCATTTTAAATATACCCAAAAAACTGGCCTGCACAGTTGTCTGTGGCAATGAATTTCACAGATTCACCATCCTCTGGTGAAAGAATTTACTCCTCATCTCTGTTCTAAAGGAGCATCTTTGTATTCTGAAGCTGTGCCCTCTGGTTCTAGATTCTTCCGCTTAGGACATATCCTCTCTACATTCACTCTATCTAGGCCTTTCAGCGTTCAATATGGTATTTGACCTTCCAATGTGTACTCAATGTATCAAATTGTTGGACTAAAGACACTACTGGACATCTTGGTTTACACATCTACAGCTCCCTCAAAGTTGCTGTGGAAGTTGATAGAGTGGTTAAGAAAGAGTTTTGGTGTGTTGGCCTTCTTTAGTCAGGGGATTTAGTTCAGGACCTACAGGGAACGTTGCAACTCTACAAAACCCCGGTTAGACCACACTCGAAGTATTGAGTTCAGTTCTGGTCACCTCATTATAGCAAGGATGCAGAAACTTTAGAGAATGTGCAGAGGAGATTTATCAAGATGCTGCCTGGATTGGTGAGCAAGTCTTATGAGGATAGGGCTTTTCTCTTTGGATCAAAGGATGAGAGGTGACTTGATGATGGAGTTGTACAAGATGACAATGGGCATAGATTGAGTGAACAGCCAGAGACTTTCTCCCAGGGTGAAAATTGCTAATATGAGAGGGCATAATTTAAGGTGATTGGAGGGGGACATCGGAGTTAGTTTTTTTATATAGAGAGTGGCAGGTGTGTGGGATACCCTGCCAGGGGTAGTGGTAAGGCAGATACATTAGGGACATTTATTAGATAGGCACATGGATGATAAAGAAATGGAGGGTTGTGTGGGAGGGGAGAGTTAGACTGATCTTAGAGCAGGATAAGGTTGGCACATTTTGGGCTGAATGGTCTACACTGTGCTGTACTGTCCTATGTCTAACTATGTTCAAATGATCTCTTCTGCCTGTCGGTGGGATAGGGGCATCACCCGGAGGGCATTGATTGGAGAGAGCAGAATGTCTTGCCGATGTTCAGGAAGCAGCTAAGTGTCACAGATAGATCAAAATGGCTAAACACAACAGCGTCTGTGTCAATCATTCATATTCAGACTGGCAGTCAGTGCCTCGGGGATCAGCGCTGAAGCCCCAACTATTGATAGTCCATATCAATTACCTGGACAAATGGCATGTGTGTAGCGCAGCTAAATTTGCTGATGTTACAGAGATAAGTGGGTCAGCAAGCAGGAAGGGGCACACAGGGGATAAAGAGAGGTTCAGTGTGTTTGCAGAACTTTGGCAGGTGGAATATAATATTGGGAAAAATGTCAGGGTCTCCACTTTGGAAGGAAGAATGGAAAGTGACCAGTATCTAAATGGAGAGAAAGTACAAAATGTGGGACAGAGGGATTCTTGTTACAGGGGAACAAAAAACACAAATAGTTAACATGCATGAAGTTGGCTAGCTAAAGCAATGCACACACACTGCTGGAAGGACTCAGCAGCCCAGGCGGCATCCATGGAAAGAGTACAGTCGACGTTTTGAGCCATGACCCTTCATCAGAACTCAGCAGATCAAGCAGCATCTATGGAGGGGAACAAGCAGTCAACATTTCAGACCAAGTTTTGCCACTGATAGGGGTCAGACCTGCAGAATTCTGTTTCCATGTTTAGGAAAGGATATACTTGGAGGCAGTAGAGAGGTTGTTCACTTGGCTGATTACCTGGGAAAAGTAGTGGTGGGGGGACAAATGAAGAAAGGTTGCACTGGTTGAATCTATATCTTAGTGATATACAAGGTAAATCTTATTGAACACAAGATTCTGAGGGGATCGATGTGGTGGAGAGTGAGGGACTGTTTCCCTTAGTCAGGGTATCTAGAGCCAGGAGGTATTGATTCAGAATACAGAGGGAGATGAGGAGGAATTGCTTCTCTCAGAGGCTGGTCCGAGTGGGGTATTCTCTCCCCCAGACAACTGAGGAGGGTGATTCAGTGAATATATTCTCTGATCGTGATGGTCATTTGAACTACAAGGGATGGAGGGGCAACTCACAACACACTTAACTCTGATGATAGGTCTCGTCCTGAAACATCAATTGTCTATTTCCCCCCATAAATGCTGCTTGATCTGTTGAGTTCTGATGCAGGGTCGTGGCCCGAAACATCGACTGTACTCTGTTCATGGATGGTTCCGTCAGGATCTGATTGAGTCACCCTTGGCCTCTGAACAACTTTCATGTTCTCCCACGCCCCACAGTCCCTTAGGAGACATGGGAGATCCTGCAGATGCTGGAAATCCTGAGCAATACACACAAAATGCTGGAGGAACTCATTGGATCAGGCAGTATCTATGGAGGGAAATAGACAATCAATGTGAGGCAGTTTGGAAGAGGGAAAATGACCAACTCCTGCTCCAGGATCTTCTCCGCAAAAGGGTACCTGTGAATCAGCTGGATTTTGTCGTCTGCAGACAGATTCGTGACTGCTGTTACCAAGAACCATCGATCTTCAGAATTTAAAATTGTCTTCAAATTCTTGTGCTTCCATCCAAGGAACTTTGCATTTGAAGTTTGTACGTTGCTGAGTTAATGTATTATTGTCACATGTACTGAGGTATAGTGGCTTGTCTTTCATACTGTTCGTACATCAGTGCATTAAGGGAGTTCACAGGAAAACAATAACAGTGTGCAGATTAAAGTGTTACAGTTACAGAGAAAGTGCAGTGCAGGCAGAAAATATGATGTAAGGCCATAATGAGGTAGATAAAGAGAGCATTTTGTAATTCTAGGCAACCATTCAAGAGTCTGATAATGGTGGGGTCTTTGTGCCTGGTGGTCTGTGCTTTCAGACTTTTGTATCTTTTGCTTGGGGTGGGTGGGGTCTTTGATTATTCTTTCTGCTTTACCGACTCAGCAAGAAATACAGACCGTGTCCATTGAGGGAAGGCTGGTTCTGTGACTTGCTGAGCTGAGGCCACATCTCTCTGCGGTTTTTGGTGGTCACGGGCAGAGAATTTGCCATGAAGTGCTTGGATAGGATTTCTCTGAACATCCATTGCTTCCCCATGGTCTTCCTGAATTAAATCCCATCCTTTGCTCATGCAATACAAAATATCAAACTATCAATCGTGTCTGTCTGCCTTCCAAGCAATTCTCCGACAGCTTCCCCAAATTACATTGAAAGCCTTCTCCCAACTCGTTAAACACCTCTGAGCCGGAACGTCAGGCGTGACTGCTGGAATCCATCCTCGGCTGTACAGTCCGATCAGGGATGGATTGTTACCATGGTGAGGAGGCACAGGATGGAAGAGGCTTGTTTTTCTTGGAATGGAGGAGGGTGAGGGGGGACCTGGCTGATGAGTGCAAACTTGTGAAGGGATGGAAAATGTAGATAGTTGAGAAACATTTTCCACTCAGCAGAGATGTCTAAAAGCAGAGACTATGGGTTTAAAATGAAGAGT
Source organism: Hypanus sabinus (assembly GCF_030144855.1). Classification (NCBI taxonomy): domain Eukaryota; kingdom Metazoa; phylum Chordata; class Chondrichthyes; order Myliobatiformes; family Dasyatidae; genus Hypanus; species Hypanus sabinus. Next base: position 20,482,607 of record NC_082727.1, on the reverse strand, counting down.
CTTGGCCTGAAACATCAGCTTTTTATTCACCTCAATAGGTGCTACCTGGCTTGCTGAGTTCCTTCAGCATTTTACGTTTGCTCAAGATTTCTAACATCATTAGAATCTTTTGTTTTTTGGATTTGAGATGAATGCTAGAAGACTTAGCTAGAAAGAATGTGAGGAAGAATCTTTTTCTCCTGAAGGGGATTAGAAGTTGGGTTGCGATGGGTGGCGAGGCAGAAACTCTCACAACATTTAAGAAGCACTTAGATGAACACTTGAGATGTGTGGAAGTCTAGGAGAAGGAATTAGATGGTAGGTGCAATGGCTGGCATGGACAAAGTGGGCTGAATGGCCTGTTTCTGGTATTGCATGCCTCTGTGACCCTCCCACACCGTATCTGAGCCATTAACCTGCAAACGTCTCAGGACAATTGTACCTGGATAGGAGAGGTGGTACCTCCCTTTAATGAATCACTGAAGTGTTTCCATGAGTTGGGGACAAATCTCACTTCCCTCATAGCGTTTTGCAGCATCAACACCAGTACTGACTTTAATCTCTCACTGGCGTTGGTAAGGTTACAATTTGAGTTGTGAAACATCGGCTTTGCCCTGTTTAAAAAAAAATCATCCTTGTCCGCAAATTTCTTCATGGACCCTCTACATTTCCCAACCCAACAACACAACCTTGGAGATCTGCACTCGAGTTCCCCTGTGAATCGCCCCCATGTCTGAACATGTGGGTGGTTCCTTCAACTGCCTGAACACTGAGCGAGAATTCCCTCCCTTAACCTTTCTGACTGTCTTAGACAATTCCTTAAAATCTTCCTTTTCAATCTGCCCTGTCCTCTTCAGTACACGGTAACTTGCTGTTGATGCTGTTTCCCAACACCCCTGTCAAGCTCAGAGGATGATTGGACAGCCTGCACCTTTTTCCCAGGGTGGAAATGGCTAATAGCGGGGGGGGGGGGTCATGATTTTAAAGCAATTGGAAGAAAGTATAAATGGGATGTCGGAGGTAGGTTTTTTATACAGAGAGTGGTGGGTGCCTGGAGTGTGGGGGTTGGTGGTAGAGGTAGATCCTTTAGGGGCGTTTAAGAAACACATACTTAGGGACATGGCTGATAAAAATTGGAGGGATACATAGGATTAGAATGATCTTAGGGCAGGTTGAAAGGTTGGCAGTACATCATGGGCTAAAGTGCCTGCACGCTGATGTAGCGTTCTATGGACTACAGAGCAGTCTGCTGCTCTGATCCACTGCTTAGTCCTATCGCTGAGCCTGCCCCTCAAACATGGTGAATTCCCAAACCTCTATACTCTGTCACTGTTTCTCACTGCCTCAGTGAAAATCAGATTCTTCACTGCAATATAAAACTTGTGGCACATTTCCACATTAAGCGAGGCTCAAATGAAATGCTGGCATGAGAGCCGAACTGCAGCATTTCCCGTGGGGTTGAAGCGGTTGTTTGGAGTCACAGAGCACTGCAGCATAGAAACTGATCCTTCAGACCAGCTAGTCTGTGCCAAACTGTTGTCCTACCTGGTCCCATCAACCCGCATCTTGACCATACCCCTCCCATCCAAACCAGACCCCACCCCCACGCCTCCGCCATTTCCGATGGCAGCTCATTCCACGCTCTCACCTCCTCCACACCCCCTCTGGATCGAAATTTCTTTAAAGTGTTAAAATTAAACCTGCGGTCACCACTTCTGCTACCAGCTCGTTCCACTACTGTTTATCACTAAATACTGAACGTCGGAGCACAGGATAAAACTGGCAAGATTTAAATTTGTGATCAATATCTAGAGAGAGAGAGAAAAAAACAACTTAATGGAAGTGCAATGTTTTCAAATTAAACATTTGAGACAGGGATTCATGTTAGCTTCAGGCAATGATACTTCAGATCCAGTTGTGAGGTGGAGTCAGTAATCCTGGTGTAGTCTACTTGCTCTCCCGTACTGGTGCCGGGCAATTGACTCACTGAAACTCGATCCGAACTCCCAGAGCAGTACGATGAGCCGCCGCGATCAAGGACATTTATACTGGAACCACCTCATTAACATTTCATCAGATTCAGACCATTACCAATTGTGAAATATTGTCTTGTTCTGTGCCACCGACACTGTCAATGTGAGCAATTGTAGGAAGCGCGGAGTGAGAGCGAGTGTGTGAGCGCATGTTCCTGTGTGAACGGGCGTGTGGCTTCGTGACGGCGTGGAGAGGGTTATCAATCTGATCTGAAATAAAATTATAGTAGGAATAGCAGGAAACTTGCTTCTTTACATTTTGAAGGTGAAACCTATTTCCTCACAACTTACAGGAGTGAAAGCGCTTTTATTTTGAGAATCAGCCTCATATTGTGAGTGATTGGGCAACTTGTAACCGAGCACTTTGTTAAGTATCACTGCGCTGCTCCCGGGAATGACAGCATTGCGTCTGAAAGGCTGGGGCGATTGAGATTGAATTTCAAAGTGAGCAGGTAAATGCCATCCCCATTTGCTTTTAAGTTAGGGAGACCTAGTCAAGCCAGTCGAGACCTTCTCTGCGCCCTGTCGCCTCCCGTTAGGATTCGGCTGCATATCGACACTGGGAGAATAAACCAGAGAAAGGAAAGGGAGGGGGTGTGACTGAGAGTAAGCAGAGGCTAAACTGAGCAGTTCTAGTGATGGGCCACTGACAGTTCTCAGACTGTTCCACTGGACCAGCATCTCAAACTAGGCAAATGCCTTAAAGAACACAAAAGAGTACAGTACAGGAAAAGGCCCTTCGGCCCATAAGGTTGTGCCTAACTAATTATGCTTATTACATTTACTATCTTCTGCCATCACGTGGTCTGTATCCCTCCATTCTCCGTGTATCCCTGTGTCTAAGATCCTCTTAAATGCCTCTATTGTATCAGCTTCCACCCTCACCTTAAATATCTCTAATTAAATAATACACACACATTCCAGTCGCCCACCACTCTGTGTAAAACTAAAACCTGCCCCACACACCTCCTTTGAATCTACCCCCTCTCACCTTATAGACAGTTCAATTCTGTGGAAAATGTGTTGTCTGTCTGCTCGATCAATGTCCCTTATCATTTTATAAACCTCTGTCTGGACTCTGCCAAGCCTCCACTGTTCCAGAGCAAACAACCAAAGTTTGTCTCACCTCTCCCTATCGCAGATGCCCTCTAATCCAGGCAGTATCCTGTTGAACCTCTTCTGCACCCTCTCCAAAGCCTCCACATCCTTCCTGTAGTAGTACGACTAGAACTGAATGCAATGTTGAAGGTGTAGCCTAACCTGCAACATAACTTTCCAACTCTTGAACTCATTGCGTCAGAAATAAGTGCGAGTATGCATGTGTCTCTAGACTGTCACGAGAGATCCCCCTTCTGAAACATAACTAGGTGATTACATCTATTTTATTAATGATAAATTAACCAAGATCCACCCACCTCTCCACGTGTCTATCACCTCTACCAACCATCCTCTCCCTCTTCCCCTCCCCACTGACCATTAGAGCATGAGACATAGAAGGTGAATTATGCCATTCGGCTCATCTAGTCTGTTCCACTATTCCATCATAGTTGATTTATTATCCCTGTCAACTCCATTCCCCTGCCTTCTCCACGTAGACTTTGACACCCTTTTCAAAAACCTCTACTTTTCAAGATACCCAGTGATTTGGACTGCACAGCTGTTTGAGGCAATGAATTCCACAGATTCACCATCTTCTGGCTAAAGAAATTCCATGTCAATTCTGTTCCAAAGGGACCTTCTTCTATGCTGAGGCATCCCTTTGGTCCTGGACTCGCCCGCTATTGGAAGCATCCTCTACATATGCGCTCTATCTAAGCCTTTCAATATTCAATAGTTTTCAATGAGATCCCCCTCCTCATTCTTCTAAACTCCAAGGAGTACAGGCCCAGAGCCATCAACTGCTCCTCATGTGCTAGCTAAACTTTGTTGTTTCTGGGAACAACCATTCTCATAGATCTCCTCTGGACCCTCCAAAATGTCAGCACATCCTTTCTCAGGTATGGGGCTCAAAACTGCTCACAACGGGGCCTAACCAATGCCTTATAAAGCCTCAGATTTGCTTTTATATTCTAATCCTCTTGGAATGAATGCTGATATTGCATTTGCCTTCCTTACCACAGACTCAGACTGCGTTAATCTTCAGGGAATCTTGCTCTTTGCACCTCCAATGTCCTGTTTAGAAAATACTCTCCGTGCCTTTGTTCTTTCTATCAAAGTGCATAACCATACACTTCCTGACACTGTATTCCATCTGCCACTTCACTGCCCATTGTCCTTATCTGTCCAAGTCCATTTGCAGACTCCCCCACTTCCTCAATACTACCTGCCCCTACACCTGTCTGCGAATTTGGCCACAGAGTCATAAATCTGGTCATCCAAATCATTGACATGTAATGTAAAAAGAAGCAGTTCCAACACCGATCCCTGCGGAACACCACTAGTCACTGGCAGCCAACCAGAAAAGGCCCCCTTTATTCCCATTCTTTGCCTCCTGCCAGTCAACATGAGGAAATCTGCAGATGCTGGAAATTCAAGCAACACACACAAAATGCTGGTGGAACGCAGAGTCTCGGCCCGAAACATCGACATTGCTTCTTTCTATAGATGCTGCCTGGCCTGCTGTGTTCCACCAGCATTTTGTGTGTGTTGCTCTATCCAAGCTAGCAACTTTCCTGCAATACTATTGGCTCTTAACTTATTAAGCAGCCTCATGTGTGGCACCTTATCAAAGTTCTGAAAATCCAAGTAAACAACACCCCTCTGTCTATCCTGACTGCTATTTCCTCAAAAAATTCTATCTGATTTGTCAGACAGAATTTTCCCTTAAGGAAGCGATGCAAACTTTGATCTATTTTATCAATGCCTCAAAGTACACCGAAACCTCATCCTTAATAATTACCTTCAACATCTTACCAACAACTAAGGTCAGGCTAACTGGCCTATTACTTCCTGTCTTTTATCCCCCTCCCTTCTTAAAGAGTTGAATGATATTTGTGGTTTTCCATTCCTTCTGAACCATTCTAGCACCTACTGACTCTTGAAGGATCACGACTAATGGTACCACAACCTCTTTAGAATCCTGGGGTGTAGTCTATCTGGTCCAGCTGACTTGTCACAGAATTGTAGAACACTATAGCTCAGAAGCAGGTCCTTTGTCCCATCTAGTCCATGCTGAACTATTATTCTGCCCTGACAGCCTGTACCCACATCATAGCCCTCCATAAACCTCCTATCTATGTACCCATCCACAGTTCTCTTAAATGTTGAAATAGAACCTCATTCCACACTCTCACCACCCTCTGTGAGGAAGATCCTCCTCGTGTTTCTCTTAAACATTACACCTTTCACCCTTAGCTTGTGACCTCTCATTCTAGTCTCACCTAACCTCATTGGAAAAAGCACTCTTGCACTTACCCTATCTATATCTATAGTTTTATATACCTCTACCAAATCTCCCCTCATTTGTCTATGCTTTAGAGAATAAAGTCCTAACCTGTTCAACCTTTCGAATTGGAAAAGGCTTGCAAGACTTACCTCTATAACTTCAGACTTCTCAGCCTATAAAGTACCATATCCTTAGTAATAGCAACTACACTCAAATTTCCTGCATACTGTTTGGTTGGTGGGGATGGGGTGAAGGTGTGTTACTGAGGAATGGAGAGTTCGGGTCGGTGAGGAAGGGCAAATGGTATGTTAGTGATATCGGAATTGTGGAAAAGGTATAGGTGGGGTGTGAAGAGGGTTGATCGATGGGAGGTGGAGGAAATGGGTCAGCTGCACAGACTTCCTTCGTGACCGCAGTGTGTAAAGGAGACTGAGAGGGTAGGTTGGGGCGTATAAAGTAATGAGGGCCTTGGAGGTAATAAACGGCAAGAGCCTATCTCACTAACAGAGTGGTCAAACCCCGGGGGCAGTGGTTTAACATATTTTGTGGGAGGATTAGACAGGAAGAAGGGACATTTTTCCATCTGGAGAAGTTGGCCTGGAACTGACCGCACCCCCACCCCTTCCCCCAAATACAAGACCGTGACCTACAGTCAACCGAGCACAGCAGTCAGATTTCAGGTTTCAGCCGCAATGGACCAAATGGCCTCCTTTAGCCCAGTCCATTATCCGCCATCCACACCCCCGTCCCGGTGTGAGTTCCGTTGTGTTAAGTCCGGGCGCAGGAATCTGACCGGCGCCGTGAGTGGGGGAGTTGGGGCATTCGGCTCGGTCGACTCACCCCGCTGCAGTGGTGCGACTCTCCCTAGCTGAGAGCCTCTACCACCCGGACCCGACATGAAAAGTGGGGCGGAGAGGAAGGGTGGTGGTGGGCAGACAGTGCCGGGGATGATGGGGGGGGGGTATTTTTACCACTATCCCTCAGACACACAATGAGTGAGGACAACCCTCGATTCAACCCCAAAGCTGAACCCTCCCTCAGACGGCAAACCTGCAGTAGATGTTTCAGCCGTCAAATTCTTTGAGCTGGAGATTTTAGGATGAGAGGTGACATGATAGTGGTGAAAAGCGGCAGAGGTCGGTGGACAGCCAGACCCTTTTTCCCAGCGTGGAAATGGCCAATAGGAGGAGGCATCACTTTACTGTGATTGGAGGAAAGTACAGGTCCGATGTCAGAAACCAGATTTTTTTGATGGGTGTGTGGAACACCCTGTCAGGTGTATTGGTAGAGGCATCTTCACTGGGGACACTTAGATATAGGAACGTGGAGGACTGTGTGGGAGGGAAGGCTTACGTTGGTCTTACAGCAGGTTAAAAGGTCGGCACAACAGGGTGAACTGAAGGCTCTAAAATATTTTATGTCCTCCGCATCCCCCTCCCCATTTCCCCGACACCGCGCCGGCAGCGGCTGCGGGGAGATTCGGTCCCGGCGGAACTCACTCAGAAACAAGAAGACGGACAAAGAAAAAGAACTTCTGTTTTATTTACACTGTTTACATGTTAGTGGTTGGAACATCACACGCGCAACTCCCGTGACCCGACCACAAAACAGCGATATCACGAAAACGCTGGGTCAGAGATGGAAGTGCTTTCGGGATCGGGCGCAGATTTAACTCCCACACACCGGGGTCCCGTATCCTTCGGGAATCACGGTTTCACCACGCAGGGTCTCCGGGGGTGAGCGCCAGCTCCCCGGCTGTCAAAGTAGATAAAGGGGGCGCTGTTCGGAGGGTCCTAACTTGGGCGCGTATTAACTGCCCGTGCGCCACACCTAAAGTTTGCGTCCTCGCTGGGGCCGCACGGGAAGAACTGTGTAGAGTTTTGGCCACCCTGTTACAGGAAAGACATGGCTGAACTGTAAGGACTGCAGAGAAGTTCTGCAATGAGTAGAGGGCTAGAGCTAGAGAGAAAGGCTGGCCAGAATGGCCTTTATTCTGGAAAGAATAAAGAAAGAATAAACCTACGAAAGAAGCAGAAAGAAGGGCGGTCACATAGAAAGCTGTAAAATCACATCGATAGGGTGGACAGTAACAGTTTTTCCCTAGGGTCGGGCAATCCAAAACTAGAGGGCATAGATCTAGGCTGAGAGGGTAGCATATAAAAGTGACCTGCGCGGCAACTTTTTCACGCAGAGGGCGGTGCCCGGGCTGCCCGAGGAAGTGGCCGAGGCAGGAACAGGTACATACAGAGAGGCGGGGCTTGGAGGGATATGGGCCAAAAACAGGAAATTGGCACTGGCAGTGTGGGCACCCAGGTCGGCATGGACTGGCAGGGCCGGGTGGCCTGTGCCCGTACTGTATTGCTGCATGACTTTATCATTATTTCCCTACGGATAAAGTGGGAGTGGGGAGAGGGGATGGGTCTGGAACAACCTGCAGGATCCGAGCAAGTAGGATGGGGAAAACGGGTTACATCATCGGCCTCCCAGTGTCACCTCGGGGGCGGGGGCGGGGGAGGGAGAGACCCGGAGACGCCTGCCGGTGATGACTGACCTCCTCCGACTGCAGGACGATGTGCCCCACCCCAAATCTTTCCATCTCATTTCCAAACTGCCTGGCGGACAGACCCTTAGGCGCCAGGTGCCTGGGAGTGGCGCTATAGACATGCAGGATATTCTGCCCCCTCTCCAGAGACCGACCGGACCGGTGTGCATTTTGCTCTCTTCTCGAGCAGTCCACTCTTAAAACGGGAAAAGTTCCACCGCGAAGTTTCTGTCCTTGGAAGCAACATTCATACAAAAATAAACCCGAGATTCTTCAAATACACAAAGCCATCGTGTAGAAACGGCTCCACTTTCCTCATTTTAGACATAATTTACACAAGAAATGTAGAAAGGTGATTACTGAAAATATTTATCATAAGTGCATAACCTTCTTGTAAGTTTTATCCCAGCTAAGGGCGGGCTGGTGTGTTGAAATCATCGTAGGTTTTAAGATTTCTGTCACACACGATTAAAGTTAAAATTGACCTTCAGAAAACAAAATACTTTAATCACTATTTTACCGTTTTATACATTTATATGTTTTATATACTGTTTGTGTGTGGGTGTGTATGTGTAGGCGCGCTTTCAGATATACTTTTAGAGTGTACTCACTACATCTTACAGAATTAATCCCCTTCGCCGCAGCCCAGGGATAGGTTCAGTGTGTTAGCGTTTAAAGTGTGAACTGGGACCTCTTACTAACTGGATTTTTTTTACTAACTTGCCATTGGCAGAGAGCGGGCACGGTTTGTCATCGTTATGAGAACTTGTGTAAACTGCCAACAGTCGATCTCCCTCACTGTGTCTTGGATGAGGAGGAACCTCCTCCTCCGTCACTCACGGGCAGGAACGCCAGGCGTGGTCTGGCAACCACAATCACCCGAGCCTCCAAGGGCATTGCGCCGCCGCTCCCGGACACCAGGTGTCGCTGGCGGAGAAGCAAGTTCACCTCCCATCACGAACCATCAGCCGGCTGCTTGAAACCTGCAGCAGAACCAGCGGTTGCTGGGAATACTGGGTAGGTTGGGCAGCGTCTGTGGAGAGAGAGAGAGACAGAGCTCACCTTTCAGGCACAATGAAATGTTTCTGACCTGAAACGTGAGCTGTTTCCCTCTCCGCTGACACAACCCGAACCAATGTCTTTCCAGCGTTTTTCTATATGTTTTGTTTCAAATGTCTTGCAGCAAATTAAGAGTTTGAAACAATTTAATTTGGGCATAAGAATGTGGCGTTGGCGAAATTACTATGAATGAAGGTTGGTCATCGTGACGGGAGGGGGACAACGTGAAGGAGGGGTGTGTCAATGTGAAAGGAGGGGAGTCACTGAAGGATGGGTATATCATTGCTAAGGGGGGATCTGTGAAGGGAACGTCACCATGAGGGGTAGAGTAACTGTGAAGGGAAGGGGTCACTGTGAAAGGGTGTTCAATGTACTGTGGACGGGGTGGGGGTTCACTGTGAATGTGGGCGATCACTGTGAAGGGGAACTCTGACACTCAGGCCAGTTGCTTCACTGAAGGTTGGTGAGTCACCCAGCCCCAGTTTGTACTTGCCGCACCCCCGTCGTCTCAGACACTTTGGAACCGGCCAGTTGAGGGTCTTGGGTGGAGGACGGTCTACAATGTGGCAGAGGGCTGGCTGACGCCGAGAGCTGTGAGTGCGGAGTCCTTGTCTCCCTCTTTGCATCTCTACCGCTGGCTCTCTCTGTCCCCGAGGTACCCTTCGCTGGCTCTGTGCCTGTAGACAATCAGTTTGCGTTGCCGGTTGCCCGGGGCCCATGCAGTTTCACGCAAGGTGCCAGTTACCTGACCTCGCCCTCGGCTCTCTGATCTGCTCCGGGAGTCCGGCTTCCAGTACCGGCAAGTCCCGGTGTCTCGGCCCGAAGCGAGGAGCAGGAGCCCGGGGGAGAGGGAGTGCTGCGGGTGACTATTCGCAGGATGCAGCCACAGAGGTGACGGAGGCGATCTTACTGTTGTCGTCCGACCAGGGCGTCAGGTTCTGTAGCGCGAACAGGGAGGCGTTGTGCAGGCAGATGGGGTCGGGCTGGATGGGCTGGGTCAGCGACTTCTGAAAGGCCTCTTGCTGGAGCTGCATCAGGATGCGGTTGGCCTGTTGCCGCTCTGCCTCTCTCTCCTCCGCCGTCTGCCGCCTTCACCCAGGAGCAACCAGCAACCGAAACAGAAAGAGACAGACTCTGTCAATCAACCTGACCTGGCGCCGGCCTTGGGGTGGGGGGAGGAAGGGGTAGGGAGAAGGGTGAGGGGAGGGTGTGACTAGGTCTCTACTCCCAACAAACCTTCCCCACAAGGACTGGAAGTGGGGGGCTCAGCGGACAGGAGTGGGCAATAACTATTCAAAGTTCAAAATAAATGTATTGTTAAAGTACATATTCGTATACCACTCCGAGATTCGTTGACGGGCACTGAATGAATGGCGTTATCGTAAGATATAGGGAGAGAATTGGGCCATTCAGCCCATTGAGTCCCTTCCGCTCTTCAATCGCGGCCGATTTTTTTTCAATTCCATTTTCCCTGGTAACCCTTACCCTTCGTATCAATCAAGAACACATCAACCTCTATCTAAAATGCACCCCGATGACTCGGACATAGAAATCTACAGCTCATTACAGGCCCTTCGGCCCACAATGTTGTGCCGACCATGTAACCTATTCTAGAAACTGCCTAGAATTACCTTACGGCTTTAGCCCTCTATTTTTTTAAGCTCCACGTACCAATCTAAGAGTCTCTTAAATACCCTATTGTATCCCATAAAGAAATTCCTCCTCGTTTCTCCTCACCGTTTATTCTGAGACTGTGCCTTCTGATGGAAACATCCTATGCAGCGGCTTTTTCCCACTCCTACCAGACCCTCGAGGCAATGCTGTGTTTCACAAGAAGACGACAGAGACAGCCCATGGTGGACCAACAGTCTGCTGGAGGAACTCAGCGGGTCGAGCAGTGTTGGGGTGTGGGGGGGGGGGGGAAGAAAGGAATTGACTGCGAAACTTCGCATTAGAACAGTTTGTCACTTTCACACCCCCTTCCCGGTGATGAGGTCACGTTCTCTGTCTCCCTTTCGGTACTTTGCACTATTTTAAACAGCATTACAATGTCTGCACTGTTTGCTGTTTATACGCTGTCGCGGTGTTTATTGTTGTGTCTATTGTTACCGTGTGGTAAACCATGTATGCCTGTCCGGACACGTCCCTCTGCCGACTGTTCCTGTGGCTCCTCCCACAGACCCCTGTGGACACGCCCCTCTGCTGACTGCTCCTGTGGCTCCTCCCACAGACCCCTGGATAAAGGTGATTGGGGCACTGCTCCTCCCACAGTCTTCAACATGGTTGTGCCCGTTTTCGCTGTTAATTCAAGCCTATCATTTTGTACTCTACTTCCAGTCTCTTAGATAGCGCATCATACCGTGCACACGATTTCGCGGTATTTATTGTTGTGTCTATTACCGTGCACACGATTTCGCGGTGTTTATTGTTGTGTCTATTATCGTGCACACGATTTCGCGGTGTTTATTGTTGTGTCTATTACCGTGCACACGATTTCGCGGTGTTTATTGTTGTGTCTATTATCGTGCACACGATTTCGCGGTGTTTATTGTTGTGTCTATTATCGTGCACACGATTTACTCTGTGAGCTTCACAGGAGCAAGGAATTTCACTGCACACGTGTGTCTCGACACACCAACTTCTGCTTAGACCCTTTGAACTACTGACTCAGGGGAGGGGGGCAGAGGGGCCTTTCACACGACTGATCAGAGATATTGTGCTGGGAGGTGACTCCGATACACAGAGGGACAGAAACTCTCGCGGTCAGCGTTCCCTCTCACAAGTAGCCATGGCCACCTCACTTCGGGTCTGCATTAGGAATTTTCACCGTCGCTCTTCACGCGCCCGTCAATGGACAGAAAACTTGCTCTTTCTCAGCATCAGCGCGGTTGTCGCCCCAGGCGAACTGCAGTTCACCAAGGGCTGTTCATTTATCCCGTTCACATTGCCCCACCCCCTCCCACAGTCGTCGGTGTCCAACTTTATGCTTCTACTTATTAGTCGATTTGGTTCATAGGGAGTTTCCAGAAGAGGAGCCAATCAAAGGAGATAGTCCCACCTAATCCCCACCTCCCGCTCAGAGTCCGCCAATCAAAGAAAGAGCCCCAGGTCACAGCCACCAAACAGAGGAAGCACGCTCTATATTCTCTCGCAATATCCAACCAATAGTCGCCCTTTGCCACGAACCCGCAGCTTTCATTTCTGCGAAACTTTTTTTTCCAAATTCATACTGTAGTCTTCAGTCTTTGCCACCCACCATGTGTCACAGATCCTCCCGGTTGGAAAACGGCACGGCAGAAATACCGAGCAATTCTCACCGGCACACTGGGTGTGTGTGGGGAAGCAGAACACTCGCGGCCACCAGCGAAATCTCAACCCCAATCAGGGAATGTAAATTAGTTGATAACCTGGAATCAGCAGTATTTACGTCCGCGATACTAATAGACTGTAGCTCAAGATGGCTCACGGATGAGGAACTGGAGACAGGCCAGTCAGCAATAGAGCCCAGGAGCAGGCTCTTCGGCCCATCACGTCAGCCCTGATTACCAGGCCAAATGCCTCGGATACGTCCTGCTAATGACCGGATGGATCCGGACGAATAAATTAAAGGCCAACAGGGTAAACAGCCAGCTCCATCACTGGCACTAACCTCCCCAGCATCGAGGACATCTTCAAAAGGCGATGCCTCGAAAAGGCGCCCCCCCCCCATGACCTTTTCTCATTTTTTCTCATTGCTACTATCCAGGAGGAGTTACAGGGAGTCTGAATACGCAACGGTTTAGCTTCTCCGCAATCAGATTTCTGAATGAACAACTAACTCTCCCCTTTCTTTTGCTCCCTTTTGGACTAATTTAATTATATATCTAGATGATTTAACTTGTAGCTTTTTATGTGTTGCAATGTACTGCTGCCGCAGAACAAATTTCACGACGTACGCCGGTGATATTAAACCTGATTCTGACTCTGTTCGGGAGAGTCTCCAGAAACTGCCGCGCTGGAACCTTGAGCGACAATCTACACAATCTCTTGAGATTCAGCAACAAAAAATCTGCTGGATGAACTCAGCGGGAAGAAAGAAATCGTCGACGTTTCTGGTCCTCCCTCATACGCTGCTCGATTCGCTGGGTTTCTCCAGCAGATTGTATGTTGCTCATCTGTAAAGACGCTGGCTTATCCTTTCCCCCGCTGGACGCCCCTGCACCCAGCGGCGCTGATGGATCACGGGCCAGTGCTCACTTCTCCCAGCGCCAATTTCCTGCCTTCCTTTCCAAATCTCGGATGTGAAACATAAAAAAAGAGATGCTGCAGATGCTGGAAATCCAGAGTAGGACACACACACACACACACACTACTCAGAAGAAACTCAGCGGGTCAGACAGCATCTATGGAGGGGAATAAACAGTCGAGATTTTGTGTGCAGATCCTTTTTCGGAACCGGAAAGGAAGGGGGAATAAACCAGAATAGGAGAGAGAGAGGGGAGGGGGAGGAGTACAAGCTGGTAGGTGATAGAAGAGACCAGTTGAGGGAGCAGGTGGAAGGGGGGTGAAGTAAGAAGCTGGGTGGTGATAGGCAAAAGGCTGAAGAAGAAGGAATCTGATAGGAATAGTCTGAATCCAATTCTGCGCTCCTCTGGGTTCCGGACTGTCGTAGACAACCACCCCATCAGGATCATAGAACGATTACAGCAGCGGGGCGGTCACTCATCTGGAGCGTGCACTCCCGCCCTTTGTCCCTGAAATGTGGAACTGCGGATCACAGCTCCAAAGGTGCGTGGCCGGATGCTGTTTAAATGTGATCGGCCGAAGCGACCCCAGCGTTGTTAAAACCCCAGTGACGCCACGCCCCTCTCCCCAGAGCCACGCATTTTCCCTCCCAGAGGGTAATGAGCTGCCAGAGGAGGTGGTCGAGGTGGATAAATCGTAACATTTAAGGTTACAATTTTAATCGCAAGCATTGAGATAGGTCGTTGGAGGGAAAGGACTGAGAGGGTTATGGGGCGAATGTGGGTAACTGGTCCTAGCAAGAAGGATGCTGTGTCTAGCATGGACCAAGTGGGCCGAATGACCTGTTTCCGTGCTGTATTACTCTATGATAATATGAAGATACTCATTCAAGTTCAATTTAAACCCTATAAAGAAGCATATCAGCCCCTTCCAACTGTGGCAGGAGGTCCCAGGCTTGAAACATTCTGTGTTAAAACGAAATGCTCCCTCCACGTTTGGTTGTGGCACCTTTATACCGTGCCGACTGCTTCTGAACCCTCTACCAATGGGAATCGTCAGCTCTCCACACAAACAAGAGAAAATCTGCAGATGCTGCAAATCTAAGCAACGCACACATATTGCTGGAAAAACTCAGGAGGCCAGGCAGATTCCGTGGGAACAAAGTACAGTCGACGTTTCGGACTTTTTTTCCCCGTAGATGCTGTCTGGCCTGCTGAGTTCCTCCAGCATTTTGTGTGTGTTGCTCTGTCTAAACCGCTCGTGACTCGAAACCCCTCGCTCAGATCCCTTAACGACATTTCCTGATCCACTAACGATATTCCCTGTCGCCTAACGACATCCCCTTTCCCCCAAACATTCCCAGATTCCTTAACGACATTCCCCTTTCCCCCAAACATTCCCAGATTCCTTAACGACATTCCCTGTCCACTAATGACATTCCTTGTTTCACCAACGGCACCCGCTGTTCTCTAACGACATCCCATCTTCCCCTAAGAACATTTCCGGATTCCCTAACGACGTTCCCTGTTCCTCTAACATTCCCAGATCCCCAACTACAGTCCCCTGATACCCTAACGACATTCCCTGTACGATCCTTGCTTCCAGGAAAATAAATCCAAACTTCCTCAAAGCTGAGGAGCCTCATCTCGGGAATCATTCCGCTAAACACCGTAAAATCTGGGTAAAATCACCGTAAAATGCGCGATGCAGGATTATATCGGCGGGAAGCACATTACTCGGGATTATTAGCACACGTTATACGAGATATCACGGGGTGGATGGTACCGAAATAAGCCACTCTGCCGAACCAGTCCCTGCTAGTGTTTACTTTCCACCTGGAGGCTCCACATCCCCCAACCCCACCCCTCCATTTCCTCCATTCTCAGTGTGAACGAGCAGAAATGCTGGATGAGGGTTCGATTTCAACGCTTAAGAGAAGCTTAAATAGGTAAATGGATGGGAGGGATATGTAGGATCACGGCCCAAGACTGGGTCAATGGGACTAGGCAGAACAATAGTTCAGCACGGACTAGATGGGCCGAATGGTCCGTTTCCGTTCTGCGATTCCGTTCTTTCCTCTGCTCGCTCCCTTCCCGCTCGAACACTCATCGACGCTCCCCACCGCTCCACACTCCCACCGCCCCCTAGGGAAAGGGGTTCCTGTGGATTTCCCTCGCTGACACCGACGGTCTCTGTTTCCCTCGTCCCACCAGCGGAGGCGCACTCTCTGCTCCGTTAGAACCTTCACAGATGTACACGGACCCCCTCTCCCTTCTTCTCTCAAGTGAAAGGTTTGCCCGTCGCTTCAGGCTTTCCCTGGTGTCAACGACTCTGCACTTCTTGCGCATTCCTCGCAGACTTCCGCTGCCTTCTGTCCACGGACACCTTTCCGTAACAGGACAACCAGAGCGCACGCTCTCTGCCCCCTAACAACGCTCTGTCCAAGTGAGGAGCATTCCATTCTTGTTTTCGGGCCCATCTCCCTATAAACAACCCCAAATGTTTGTTTTAAGGAAAAGGCTTTGCTGCCTCGGGTACAACCTGCCCTCGCTGGCGTCCCTTTGATCCTACCCACCGTCCAGACCCGCACTTTCCAACCTGACCTTTCCATTCCTGCCATCTTGCTGGGGTTTATCGGGGTTCCCAACCACACCACCCCCCCCCCCACCAACCTAACCCTCGCTTTCACCGAAGACCATATGTCAGTTCTCCTTTTTATTGACTGTTCGCATCTGGTGCCACATGCAGACCCGGCAAATGCGTTTTGAATTTCGGATTGTGATCGGGAGCGGTCCATGTCTGCCCGCCAGCGAGAGGCATCGTCCTCACCCGGAATCGCAGCTATGAGTACGCGGTGAGAATTTACAACCTGGCCTGACCTGATTTCCGTGACCCACCGAAACAATTGCACTTTAAACGGCCGCCCGGCCCGGTCACACGCAGGTGCCGCAAAACTAGGCCTCAAAAACGGGGCGGCAGCGGGGGGGGGGGGGGGGAGGCAGAAGGGTAGAGGAAGTGGTGGGGCAGAGAAATAGGATGGTGGGGGAAATTGAAACATAAAAGGGGCGAGAAGCAGAAAGGGAAAAGATGAGATAATGTAAAGAAAAAGAGAACTAAGACAGGGACAGAGTTTTGAATGGGGCGGTGGAGAGAGGGGAGACCGAGAGCGGCTAGCGGGGAGAATTGTTCCTGGAAATTGGTTCGCCTCATCATTATATCACGCAGTTTTTTTTTTCAGTTCAAAAACTGGGACAAGTTGTGTGCGTTAGTGCGAGAGAGAAAATCGAGAAAGGAGAGGTAGAGAGACGGAGGAAGAGAGAGGGGGAGAGAGAGAAATGGGGTGAGTGGGAGAAAGAGAGGTGACAGAGGGTGTGGGAAGGAGGGAGAAGGTGAGGGTGCAAGCGGTTTGGGTGGGGATGAATTGGGAGAACGAAATCCGTAACGAAGGAGGAGTATTTAATATTTCTTCTGCGAACTCTGGACCTCTCGCTCCCAGTTCTCAATCACCTGACTGTCGGGGGAGCAGTCACTGTCCAGGCCGACAGCCGGGGTAGTGGGCTGGTGTGGGTGGGTGGAGAAGGAACGTGCACGAAATCCCAGTGGTCCGGCTATGAATGTCTGAATGCAGGGGTGGAGGAATGAAATCTCTGCCGATCTGGTTGTGTCACAAGAGGAAGCGATTGAAGGGGCATTGGCGGTGGGGGTGGGCTAATTAACTTCAGGACTGACCACCGAGGCGACAGGCATTGAAGATCAGAGTGTGAATGGGGCGAGGAGATGAGGACGCGGGAACGAACACCGCTAGCAGCATGAAACCATTTCCACCTGAAACAATGATGGAAATGCCTGGTGAATTGGAAAGCGTCCCCGAAGAGAGAAGCGGTCTCCACTTTTCATCGGGCCAGACCCACTGAGTCTGTCTTGATTCCGGGGTCCAGCATCTGCAGTGTTTTGATGATGCTGATAAACTCCAGGAATCATCGGGTGGTGGGGGTGGGGGGCTGGACCGCACTGGGAAACTTGGTGTCCATATCGTGGCGTGCTCATGATAGGTATATAGAGATCTCCTGGAGGCGAGACGGGCCGGAACCTCTTCGAGGGACAGGTGTTTTCAAAATTACACCACGGCGAATGGATTCGGGGAGATGCTTCCATTTGGCGGGAATTGATAACCAGGAATCACCAGAACAGGACGAACGGGAATCAGGAGTCCATCCGTATAGGACGGAGCAGGGGGAAGATGGAACTCAGCCCAGTTGTGGTGGTGTGGGGGGGGGGGGGGCTAGATGGTGGCAGGTCTAAGAGTAAGGGAGGTGGGTTTGGGACGGGCAAAAGGGGTTACTGCGATATTTTTGTTTTTTTTTAATCAAATCTGTTTGCTGATATCTGAAAACTTTCCTGCAGTCTATACTCGCCACGCACATCTCCAGTTCTGTAACTTTGTGTCCCAGGACTCTCACCCGGGAAACCAACTCAATATTAAGAACACCTACGCTCCCTCGGCCTCCTTCTTCCCCTCACCTTTCCTTCTTTCATCCGCCTTCCCCCATTCACCCCCTTCACTCCCCTCCACTCTTCCACCTTCCTCCTGGCCGTGGGGCTCCAGCCCCCCCCCCCCCGTTTCCCGTTCACCGAGAAATCTCCTGCTCGCTCGCTGGAGTCCGATCTTAGCACAAAGCCTGCGGCTCCGGAGGCATGGGCCAAGGATACAGGACGCTTCTCCCGCTTCCCCCGATCTCTGTGCAGGAGTGCAGGCAGGAATCGGGTCAGGTCGGACTAGTTCATCCCGGAATCGGGAAGCCGATCAGTGTTTATTCACAGGAAATCTAACAGAGTTTCTCTTTGTCTTACCAGAGCGGAATTCAACACGGATCACGGCCTTTCACCGAAGAAGGCGGAGTAAGGTTGTTAGACAGCGGAGGAGGTAAAAGCCGCCCAGGATAATTCCCTTCTGAAACTCTTCCGCCTTTTCAACATTTTTAAATTTTCTTTTTTCAGTAATTGGTTTCGGCTGGTTTGAATAAGAAAACGTCCATTTCCACCAGCAACAATTACCCAAGTCAATTACGATCGAAATAATTAATAAATAAACGTTAAATTGTGCAGGTCAGCCTGTTTTATTTAAGGCCCGATGAGGGTGGCAGGAAACTGGCGGGGAAAAGGTTTCACCGGCCTGTACGTACTTGATCTTGGTTACTAAACTCAAACGAGCAAATGAGATAAAGCATTATTACCAGGAATGAAGGGGAACCGGTGATTTCGATCAGCCGCCCCTATAGAGGTTTATTCCCACGCCACCCTTCCTTTCTCCGGCCACTTTTAATTTCTCCTCCGTTCCTCTGTTATTCCTGCTTTCCTTTAACCCTCGCCTTTCTTCTCCGTCAGAGCGAGTTCCTCGTTGGCCCCACTTTCAGCGTGAATAGGCTTGTCCTGAATGTCCGTTCGATTTATTTATGTTAACCCTTTTTACCAAATCTTTTCACTTGATAAAAGAAAGCCAGTTCCAGCTCCGCATTCCCGCTTCCTATCCACGTTAAAATTTAAATATAATTTATCGTCCAGGCAGCATCCACAGAAATGAATAAACAGTCGACGTTTCGCGCCGAGATCTTTCATCAGCACTCGACCCAAAACGTCGATTGTAGACTCTTTTCCATAGATACTACCTGACCTGCTGAGTTCCACCAGCACTTTTGTGCGCGTGTTGCTCTGGATGAATTTCCAGCATCTGCAGGATCTCTTGAGTTTATCGTCCATTTAAACAGGGGTTAGACGATTTATCAGTTCCCACCTCCCCACCCCGGCCCAGAAGACAGTCTTCCTCAAAGGACAATCGAAGTAAAGAGCTTACATCTTTCCAAGGCTGGGGGTGGGGGGGGAGTGTAGGCGAGGGAGGAAGAGTTTCTGGGATAGATGAGACAGTGGAGTTCCATGAATCTATGAAATGGCAAATCAGCCTCGAAGAGCCGAGCGGCCTCCTCTTGCTCTTAATCCCAGTGTATTTAGGACGGTGTAAAATGTTCCCTATTGCCCAACTAAGTTCTGAAAGTTTGACACAACTTTTTCAGCTTCTGTAGAAAGGAGTTCTGCAGTGATGTTACCACCATTCTGTTCAATCGCCGGCCACAGTTGCCGGGTCCCGCAACCCCATTTAGATGCTGATTTTTTAAGAACCTTTGTGACAAAATACAGACTGACCCCCTTCACTTCCATCAGTCACTTGGTCGGCGCGTTTGCTACTGTGAGGGTTGAGGAGGGAAAGAGGCCGGCGGGGGAATGGCGAGGCAGGGAGAAGGAAGGCTACAGTTCTCAGCCCAGGGATTTGGCCTGTGTCTCGTCCCAGCCCGGCCCTTACCTCCACTTGGTCCGCCTGTTCTGAAACCAGGTTTTCACTTGAGCGTCGGTCATTTTCAGGGCCTTGGCCAGCGCTGCCCTCTCGGCCGACGCCAGGTACTTCTGGCGATGAAAGCGCTTTTCCAGCTCGCAGATCTGGAGGCGCGTGAACGAGGTCCGCGGTTTCTTTTTCTTCGGCGGAGTGCGGTTTTGGTACGGGTGCCCTATCCTCCGGGTCACGGTGAATGGCGAGAGGGCCACTGAAAAAGAGGACGGGCGGGTGATGAGGAGAATCTCGGAGCCCGGACAGAGTCGCGAATCCCCGGCCATTGGGGCGCATGGCCACCCAGTCCTGCGGGGCAATGAGTCACCATATTTCACTTTAAAATGAACTTAAATCACGGACTAATGATTTCACAGACCAACCCGGCTGCAGATACCTTCCTCCTTGGCCGTCCTGATTCATTCTTCGTGTGTTTAATGTGAGGGTCCTTCGCCCTTCGATATGAATAAATGTCAAATTGTTGGGCTCAAAACTATCCATAAATACTCAAGGGTCAGTGTTAGTGTGAAGGGGATGGGGAGGTGTTGGACAAAAGGGCGGGGGCACAGAAATACAAAGAGAGAGGAAGGAGAGAGAAAATGAGGGACGGATGAAGTGCGAGTGTTGGGGGACAGAGAGAGAATGGTACGGGGTAGATAGGTGTAGGCACAATCTATCAAAAGCGAGTGTAAGAAAATTAAATACGCCGAAAACGGGAAAGGTTTCGGGAGGGATCGAGTAGGAGTGGGGAAATTGATGAAACATATGGGATTACAGGTCAGTAAAGAACAAGCGACGTGAAGGAGAAATGGAGAGAAAAGAAAGGCAGTGTGGGTTGGAGGGAAAAGGTTTGAGACAAAGTTACAAGGCGGAGACTTCGGGCCTGTTGCCGCACCGGTACACCCTCGGCCCTCGGCTCCCTGCACCCCGGGGCTGTTTGACAGGGTGGGCGAGGAAGGGGGAAGAAGCCCTTTTTATATTCTATTAAAACCCATTGGGAAATATCACAGTCTTTAAGTAAAATATATTTCACCCGTCTCCCGCATTTCAGCGCGGCAGCCCGGCCCGGCCCGGCCCGGCCCGGGGACGACGAATGTGCCGTGGGATCCTCGAGCAGAAGCGGCGAAACTGCCCAAGGATCCGCAGCCTTCTCTCGGTAATGCAGCGGCAGAAATTCGGGGAGTTGCGCGGCGAGAGAGGCCGAGCCGGGGCATCGGAGAGGCCTGTGTACAGTCTCATAAAAAGGCCACACTGATAACTCCCCACTTTCAAAATCCACGTTGTAAAAAAAAACTGAATTATAAAATCATTGTCTTTAAAACAGGTTTCGTTTAATAAACATACGACACTGAACTAGTGTTATGTGCTGTTTTTAACTATCAGTTTTAAAACACAATTTATCCCGACAGATTATTACATTTAAATCCAGTGATTAAATCACACACTTTTAGCATTAATGTGTGATTAAACAAGAAGATTTTTATGGATGCATTTAAGTACGTTATAGTTTCATAAAATAAAACGTGTATGAGATGTATTTGAATTTTACAAGCTAACATTAATTTGTAGATAATCGATTCAGTTTTATATTGAATTACGATTTCGCCTCCAGCTTTTCACCGTGTCTCGCTACATGTGACAATAATAAATCATTACCAAATGTAATAATTATTTTAACTTCTCAGACCTCCATATTTGCAGATAAGTGGTTTCACTGAAGAATTAATTCTGGAAGTAGTTTTTGGACAAATCTTTACTGAGTGAACTTAATCAGTAAAAAGAAAATCCAAACAAATACTGGACTTCAAACAACCCCAGTCGCTCCGAAGGGGACTAATTCGTTCGGGTTTTAGATAAAGTCTTCGTGAATTATGGAGGGATGTTTAGTCGATACTCCGGACCTGCTTTAATACAGGTCAGTCAGTTCTTTAATTGTGTTAAATGTTTGGAAGGCGGGAGTTTGTGGATAATTATCAGATCATCTTTGTCCCTTGGTTTTACCGATTCCAATCAGTTTTTAATTTAAATTGGTTGGTTCTATCTCTTTTTAATTAAAAAGAAATCACATTCTATTGATATAAATCCTGACCGTCATTGCCAAAATATCCTAAAGACGATTCCTGGCGGAAATGCCGCCCCGGTGCCCGCGTTGATAATTTCAGAGAACAAACAAGGAAGGTTAGGAAATAAGGATTGCTCCCGGACTCTGACGATGGAGAAGGGGTTGGAATTGCGAGTGATTAAATAGAAGGGGATGGTGCTGTTGTGGGTTTAGTGGTCTTAACTCACCGTCCCCGTTCCCCCTTACCTGTGAACCTGTCCTTCGTGTACCTCCTGTTACTCTCCATCCACGGGAATGTCATGTTGCCCAGGGCATTGTTGGCGGCTGGGCCAGGCGCGCCACCCGTGCTCATGGGCTGGTGAACGCCGGTGGTCACGGGCCGATGGGCAGGCACCCTGATGACACCCGCTGGGTTCAAGCCGTTGCTGTTCATGCCCAGGTTGACGCCGTACGGACTGGCCAGCGAGGACAAGCTGCAGGCACCGTTGTAGCCGCCGCCGCCGTTGTTGGCGTAGTTTACCGGTACGTTGTTGTAACTCCCGCTGACCATGCATCCTAGTCCGTAGTCCACATCCTGGAGCCGCGAATTCGGAATCATGCAACTTCCTTGATCCGGATTGTTCAAGATCTGGTCTATTCCAAAACTGATGGGTTCGTGCTGAGAGTGTGGATGCGGTCCGCCCAGTGGATCCATCCCTGCTCAGAGGGGTTGCCCGGTAACCGTGGCGTTTCCCAGGCGCGATACCCGCTCCCCCGATCTCCCAAACAAATAAAATTCGCCTCAGTTCTGCGGCTCCTCGGAGCGGGCGAAGCGGCAGCCGGGAGGCTGGTGTTATTTTGCAGGAGGATTCAGAGTCGGCTTCGAAACCGAAACATCAATCATTGTTTGCCAGGAACTCCGAGACAGAATGCATCCTGGACTAGTGGGACTGGGGAGGGGGTGGGCTGTTCTTTATTGGCTGGGATCGCAGTGACAGAGCCGAGGAGCGAAGGGGAGGGGGGTTTAACAGGGCAGCGAGGAGCTGAACGGCGGGACCTAACCTTATAAAGTCAAGCCAGAAATTCATGCCAAAAGGTTTTCGGATTCTCGAATTATTCATTCCAATGGTCCATACTGACCGGGGCTGAGGAGATATCAGGTGGTGCGTTCTCAATCATACCCTACAGGTCAAACCGCTGGTCGGAATGTACAAGTCGCACCCCCCCCCCCCCGCTCCCCGTGCCCGCCCCGTTCCAGAGCTACCAGACGTCAACGAACCGGCCGCTTCGTCTGCCGCGGGCACCGCGCCGCTCAGCTAAAGAAGGTCCCAGTTCCCTGCACGTTGAAAACCGCCAGAAAGATCATTGAATAATTCAGTAAACCCCTTCATGTGACCTCGGCGTGAATGGTCTTTGTAAAACAGGATTGTATGTAATTTAAAAAAAAATCTTGTTGAATTCTAAAGATTGCGAAGGGCGCGCTGGAACAGGCATGGGTTGGGACATGAAACCGTGAAGAATAAATATCCCAAAGGCAGCGCAAAATACACACACAACAACAAGGGAACCAATTCCAGCTGGCAGCGAGACACTCATGAAAACCTTCGTTGCAAATTAATAATATATAATTCATTCACCCTGCCTATAACATCGGCAAATTTGACTAAATCATTGCAGGAAACTATAAGGCATAAATTATACATTTCTGTTAACTTCATGACAATTAAAACATTGGAAATTGGATCTGTTTTAATTCGGAAACGAATCCGGGGCATATTTCCTTTAACCGGCGGAACACGGACAGCAAGTCCTAATGTGGAACCAAGCAGGCAGCCGGGATCAGACCGGGCTCCGGGGGAGTCACTCCCAGGAATTTTTGGAATTCTGTCCAGACGTCTCGGTGTTCGGGCAGCGTTCAATGGGGAGATTCAGGAGTTTTGAAACCGGGGTGGGTGGGAGGGGGAGGAGAACAGGGAGGAGGGCAATGCTGGGGTAACAGGCAGCGGCTCTTGCTCAGGATTCTATCTACGCATGACGCTGGAGGGAAAGTAATGAACGGGGAAGTTGTGTAGGTATGTATGTGTGTGTGAGAGGGGGAGGGGGAGGTGTTGGGTGTGAGATGAAGTGTAAAAGTTGACGTACTGGAGGTCAAACAGTCCCAGTTAGTGCGCGGGGCCGCTGTCAGCCCGGGAGATACAAGAAGCAGAGGTCGGTGCGGCGCCCAGTTTCACACCCCGAGCCCAGCGCTTCTGCTCAGTCTCTGCGCCGGCACCTGCCCGCTCCCTGCCTGTCAACGTCGCGGCAGCTCCGCGTCTAGACCCAATTACACTTCTACCTGGAATTTCCCCACCCCCCCAACCACCACCACCTTACTGTCCCGACACTCCAAACCAAACCCTCATCTCCACCGTTTAGGTGAAGCGGCGGATTTGAACGATTTAACATTGATGTCCAAACTCAGGACGTCTAACATCCTACATCGTTCCCCCGCTCTCCACTCTTTGCCTCTCACATTAGGTTGCGCAGCGCAGAAAGAGGCCTTTCATTCCCGGGCCTCTCTCTGTCAGCCCAGCTCGCCCAGGAGCTCTGCCTCAAGCCCAAATCTAATCACTTCCCTCGCCCCTCGCAGCGGCCACTTCACGTTCACTTCCCCTGTACCGCTGCCCCGACCCTCCACCCCGACCTTTGCATCGTCAGGCGACCCGAATCGCCCTTTGCTGATCTTATTTCAGCCCGTTATGATCAGGTACCAGCATCAAATCCTCTCTGAAACTCCGATCAGTATAACCTGCTTCTCCAGTCTAAAGCTGGAGCTGAAATCTCTCTACTCGGGAGAGTTCCTGTAAATCTGCCCTGCACTCCCCTGGGACCGTCGCATCCACCCCACAGGGTGTAATGACCAGAGCACAGCCCTCCGCCTCTGGCTAGGCCGGTGTTTGCACAGCGTCCCCAGAACCTCGCAGCTTTTGCACTCTCTCTAAACTTATGAAGCCCAGAAGCCACGAATGTGGATAAGGCCATAAGACATAGGAGCAGAGTTGGGCCATTCGATCCATCGAGTCTGCTCCGCCATTCCATCATGGCTGATTTATTACCCCTCTCAACCCCATTCTCTTACCTTCCCCCCCCCCGTAACATATGACGCCATTACTAATCATGGACCTATCAATCTCCGCTTTAAATATACCCAACGACTTGGCCTCCCCAGCTGTCTGTGGCAATGAATTCCACGGATTCACCACCCCCTGGCCAAAAAAAAAATCCTCCTAATCTCTGTTCTATTCCCTGGCTGTGTCCTCTGATCCCAAACTTTCCCGCTGCAGGAATCATCCTCTCCACGTCCACTCTGTCTGGGACTTTCAGTATTCGATAGGTTTCAATAAGACCCCCCATTATTCTAAATGGCAGCGAGAACAGGTCCAGAGCCATCAAGTATGTTAACCCTATCATTCCTGGGATCATTTTCGTAAATCTCCTCTGGATCCTCTTCAACGTCCAACACAACCTTCCTTGTCACCAAAATTGTGATGTAAGTATACAAGTTGTCCTTTCCTTGCGCGCCAGGTTTCCCTTTAGCTAACAAAGGCTCAGACCGCTTCCTGTGTCCGTACCTTGCCCCTGATTTTTTTTCTTTTTCAAATCTTCTCTCCATCTCTCAGCCCTACTCTCCCTATATCTCGCGCCAGCCCCTTCACTTTACCTTTCCCCCTCTCCTAATCTGCCACACCTCCTTCACTCTCGGGTTCACCTCGTCTCACTCTTACCCTCCCCGTTACAAAGTAAAGACTGGCCATTTCCGACTGAGGTGCACGGGAACTTATCTTAGAGGTGGAGAGTCCGGAGGCCGGATCACTAGATGCGGTGAAGGGGACTAAGGGCGATGGGGAGTTGGCACAGAAGAAGGGACAGGCCTGAGGCAAGTCAGCCATCATTCCATTGAACGACAAGACGGGCCGAGTGGCTTACTTCAGCTCTATTGTTTTGTTTTCACTTTGACATCCATTACTTTCATCTTTCTTTTCTCTTTGTCTCTCACTCGTGCTCTGTCCCACTCTTTTCCCCCTCTCTTTGTAACCGCCCTCCCCTCTTTCACCCCTTGCTCTGACTCTATCATTGGCACTTATACACTCCTTCTCTCCCGCTCGTCTGCTTCCACCTCCCTCATTCACGTCTGACTCTCACACCTTAGTTCACTTACACACTCACACATCCCCTCTCACTCACGCTCTTCCCCTCTCCCCTCACTATACACGGCCCTCTCACACTCACCCTGTCTCGGAAACCTTCATTTACTCTTTGTCTTCTCTTCACACCGTCTCTTAACTTCCTCCCCCCTTGCTATGATCCACATGGCTATCATTCTCTATTTCCTTCCCTCTTTCCCCCCTCCTTTATCTCTCCTTGCCCTCCGCTGCCTATTTTCACAGTTTTCTCTTTAACACCTCTTACACACTCCCTCTTTCTTCACCCCTCACCTTCAACCTCTCCAGCACCTTCCACATTCTCCCTCTTATTCATCCTCTTGCACCCTACCCTCCTTTCAAACACACTCTCATTCCCTCACCGCGCCCTCTCCCCAGATCTTCACCTCCTCCCCCACCCCCCGACCCCGCTTCTCTGCATCCTGCCAGACGCAGCCGTCAACACTTGAACTGAGAATCCGCAGACTGCCCATTAGGGCATTGATTGGGGCCACTATCAGACAGGCTGGTTTTCCTTCCGACCCGCGCCGCTGGATCTCCCGGGCCGACACTGAGCTCTCAGCAGCTTGACGATCATTACAGTTCCGTGATCCAGGCGTCATTTACCTGGTCCTACAGGCTCCGCGCTCCCTGAATGTGCCGGATTCGCGAGGCCGTGGATCACCTATACAACCTCCTAGCACACGGGGGTCCGGCCTCTCGCACTTGAGGGCTGACGTCTCCCTCCTCCACACGCCTGTTCTTACAGCTGCACACAATCACGCAGTGCACGCGCGCGCGTACCAACACACAAACACACACACACACACACACACACACACACACACACACACACACACACACACACACACACACACACAGACTGTCACAGACAACAGCCACTCACATAAACACACACAACATACACACTCACAGACAACAATCACTCACACAAACACACATACAACACACATACACTTAAATAACAGCCACTCACACAGACAAAACACACACAACATGCTGTCTCTCTCACACACACAAACTGAGTTTGATCTTTATTAAAACGAATGAACAGCTTACTAAAAAATCCAGTTAGTGTTTAAGTCCTCAATGAGAAGTGATGCTCTGTATGGAGGGCAATTATTTCTCTCTGGGCAGGAAGGGATAATACCCTGAAAATGAGACCAGGGGCTCTAGAGAGATACCAGAGACTGCATATGTTGCAGTCTGGACCACCAAACAATCTTCAGCATTCCAGCAACATCTTCGGTGGGTGAAGCAACTGATGCAGGATTTCACCTAAAACACTGACAATTCCTGCACCAGCTCCTCCCCACCCCCACAGATAGATACTTCTCGACCAGCTGATTTCTTCCAGCAGACTGCCTGTCGTTACCAGAACTGAATGAAAGAGTAGAAAATGCTGTAGAGAGAGAAATGACTTCAGAAGGAAAGTCGGGACTGTTTCTCCCCCCCCCCCCCCCCCCCGCCACACACACACACAGATGCTTCCAGCATTGTCTGATTTTATTTCAGATATTCAACTGTTGTCTCAAATAATTTCCTTGTCCAAGGTTTAGAAACACCAGCAGGGAAAGAGGGAGAAATTCTGGATTTGTTTTCATAGACTGCAGAGCTTGCTAGATTCTTCAGATGTGGACAGGGATGAGAAGAGGGATGTATAGAACGTTAGAGATCAGTCACTGGGCCACCAGAGTATAAATACTTTGAGAAGGAAAGGGAAGGTGGTCATTTGGAGCAACACACACAAAATTGCAGCAGTCGTAGCTTGCTGCTGCTTATGCGTGGGAGGAGGAGTTGGGCAGGGGCTTTGGGGCTCTAACATTTGTCTGTCATTCATTCTTTGGGGCACACTGTTTTCATGGATGTTTGCGAAGAAGAAGAATTTCAGGGTGTATATTCCATACATTTCTCTGACATTAAATGTACTTATTGAAACCTCTTGAAATGCTGAAGGAATTCAGCAGGTCAGACAGCATCTATGGAGGAGAATAAACAGTCGATGGCCTGAAACATTAACTGCCTGTTCTCCACCATGGACAGCCCTAAGCCTGGCCATGAAAGAAGGAGTGTGGGACATAGGGCTAGCAACCCATCTGATAAAAATGCAGAGCGAAAACAATGCCAACAGAAGCTCCAAAGACCTCATCCCTGGGAGAGAAAAGGTCTACAACGATGGGCTACACTTGGGTCAGCTTGGAAGACTGATTGAGGAGAGAGCACCCCGATGAACTGCCGTCAGCAGTAGGGGTTGTGAGCTTGAGTAAGTAACCGTCCTCACCTGATCTGATGTGCAGGTGACTCCAGATCAGTGCTGCCTCAGTCCTGGGCCACAGTGACTGGATCACGAATATTGGTAATGTTAGTGAGCGATGTTTACATCCTGCAAGGAAAAATAAACAAAAAAATATAATGAGTTTGAATACATACTGTTAGGAGTAATATGTCAACATGAACTGAGGATTGTCAATGGTTAGGAAACAGTGAGTGGGAATAAATGTGTCCTTGTCAGTCTGGGAGGTTGTGGTGCAGCCCAGATGTTCTTACTCTACACTGGTGACTTGGATAAGAGCAAGTGTTCAGACTGGATTATACAGACCCGCTGGCAATGCATGGTCTGAGGTGGATTCACAAAGGTTTCATGGAAACAGAGATGGACTAAATGAGGGCGGTGGGGGGGGGGGGGAACAAAAGCTGAAAAATAACATGCAAAAAGTGAAATAATCTTCCTTGCTAAGTAAAAAAAAACATGAAATGGTGAGGGGTTGAGAGGTCTTGGTGTTCAGAGAGACCCGGACGAATTACTGAGAGGTAATGTGCTGGTAAAGAAAGAAATTAGAAGGACTTGTCACGTTGACTTTAATTGGAAGAGGATTTAATTACAAATGTAATGATGTCTCACTACACTTCTGAAGATCTCAGCTGAAACTGCATCTGTATACAGGCCTGTTCTCCCTTCCTAAGGGGTGTTGTTGGTGTCAGACAGGGTGAAGGTTCATTAGGTGATTCGGGGGGGGGGGGGGGATTGCGATATATGAGGAAAAGGGAGAGAGCAAGCTGAGAGGGTCTCAAGAGAGGAAGATGAGAGTGTCTGTGTTCACTGGAGTTTCAAAGAATGAGGAAAGGCCCCATGAAGCAAATTAAATTATTTCAGGGCCTGACACGGTGAATCATTGGAGGGTGTTTCTCCTGCAGGGTGTGTTTAGAACCAGGGCTCATAGGTTGTGACTGAGTGGAAGGTCGGATACACTGGAGTGAGATGAGTCTAGTCTTCAACTGGAGAATGGTGAGGGGGGGGGGGTGCTTGGGAATATTCTGCCTGAAGTACTGGGATACCCAGTTCCTGACACATTGATGATGGGGTTAGGGCAAGCAGGTGCCTCGTGGTTGAAGGATCTGCCTTGCTTTCACTGAGTGGCAGAGTAGGCTTGACGGATGAATGGCCTCATGTTGAAGCTAATCCTTGCATTTTTGTGAAGGCCAGGACAGGTTCAGCCATGATGGAATGGCCAAGTGGTCTCAAAGGTCCAAACAGACCCCTTTCCCTTATGGGCTGAGCTTGCGAGGGATGAACGTCCCAGAAATATACTGCTCATACTGCTCTAGCAGTGTGTTAGAATGATACTTACCTCTCCAGGCACACAGTGGGGGGGGGGGGGAGACACCCGGCTTTGTTACCATACGTGTGTCTACCCCCTTGCTTCCTCCAAGTGATGCATGGTGCAGACTGGATCACATACACATCTGTCAGGAAATGTGGAGGAGGCTGCACCCAAAACCGGAGCAGCAGAGACAGTTTAGCAGTGAACAATAACTGTTGATCATAAACCACAAAATTACAAGCCAGGAGGGGCCACAAAGGAAGAGAGAACAAAAACTAAACACCAGGGGCAGCAAGGTGAACTTTAGGCAGGGAGCAAGAACACCAGGAGCCACTGGCTGAGGCCAGGGACTGTGGATGAGAAACGGGGTTAAATAGGCTGCAGGCAATGAGCTTGGAATGTGCAACAAGTAGCTGTGTGGAGGCTGGGGTGGATGTGCAGCCCTGACAAAACCACTAACTCGGCGACACAGGCAGGGATACACACCACAATTGTGGCCTCTCTACTCGAACATGAAGCTCCGCTATATGTGGCATTCACCCTTAGTACTCACAGTTAGCTCTTCTGAAGGAAAGTCACCCTGGAATAAACGAAGGTGAAAATCACCATGATAGACTGTGAGCAGCAGACACCTGATCTCTGCTTGAGTGAGAGAGAGAGAGAGAGAGAGAGAGAGAGAGAGAGAGAGAGAGAGAGAGAGAGAGAGAGAGAGAGAGAGAGAGAGAGAGAGAGAGAGAGAGAGAGAGTGAGAGAGAGATGGGAAAGAGAAGAGTGGGTGTGTGTGTATATATATTTATATTTATATAAGTAGAGAGAGAGAAATAGAATAGGGTGGGCAGGGAGAGGCAGGATAAGGGGAATGTGACAGCAAAGGTGGGGAGTTGCATATATTTACAAGTTTAAACCTCTAGAATGGAAATATTCGGCGGTTAAGGCAGCATCTGCAGAGAGAAATACAGATGCCTGCATGTTTCAGGGCCTGACCTGTGGAGCTTCCGAATAGACTGCTTTTTATTTTAGATTCCCGACATCCGCAGTTTATTTTAAATGTTCATTTGGAGGGTTTGGCAGGAGGTTGGGAATTCCCGACTAAGGGGGTGCCCCACTTCACACACACGGATTCCAAGAAGAGCGGCGCGGGCTGGCGCCACGGAGAAGCTGGACAGGTGAAGACGGGGCAGGATCGTGGCGGGGAGGGGGCGGGGGATAGAGTGAAGTGGTAGAAGAGTGAATAAAAATGAAAATTGGAAAAAAAACTGGAATAAAAACTGCGTTACACCGACACGATGGGCCGAGGGGCCTGTAAACCGCTCACACGCGCGCACAGACATAGAGGCACACACAGACAGAGTAGTAGTTTGTTTATGAGTGTCTGCTGGAGGGAGAGAGAGAGAGAGAAAGGGAGGACAGAGGTGAAAGCAGGGAGATTGTTGTTTGCGGGTTTGTGCGTGATTTAAGTTTCGGGGTTGATCTCTTCCATCTCGGAGAAATGAGGGTGGAATGAGTGCGGGGGGTGGGAAGGTGTGACGGGTTGCGGAGGGGTAAGTGGAATTCCTAATAATCCAGAAACTTAAAGGAACAAGAGGAACAATTTAACTCGCCGCCAGGAAAATCTAGGACAAAGTCCTGGAAGCACTAATCCAGATCTGCATCCCATTCCCAACTCAGTCCCAGCCCTTCTCCAGTTATCGCACTCCCGTCCGATCCCCACACTCAAACTCCACTCTCAGTCTATCCCCCTCACTCACCCTAATCCCATCCCTATCAATTTCCCATGTTCCGTTTCACAAATCCAACCCAATCCCTCACTCAGTCCAAACCCAATTCATCCCTTTCCCAGCTTCTACCCACTGAGTAGGAGGATCCCTTGACGTTAGTTCCTGGGCGGATGATCCGCATTGCCCCCCCCCCCCCATTACCGAGCAGCTAGAAGCACCGCTGACCCCTGGTCGGTGGCTGGAGGCCCGTGGGGGTGGGCGTGGGTTGTCTGCCCACAACCCCTTCCTCCTGGGATCGCCTCCCTCGCCTTTAATCTCCCTTCTCATCTGTCCCTTAATCTCTCTAAAGAACCACAGAGCCTCCTCTGTAATGCGTTCGTCCGCTTTAATCTTCTCCCTGTGTCCCCCACGGATTGTCCTGGGACTGTCTCTTTAAGTGACTGCCTCCTGAATTATGTATCAGAGCAGAGCGTTAATAATAAATGCCGCTGCCCTGTTGCTCCCGCGTTGCCTTTAAGCACAGCCTATCTGCGGGGCTGCTCTCTGACAGCTGCCCGCCCCCGACTCACTGCCTCCCTTCCGGGAAGCACTCTTCGGATTAATTTACCTGCCGAGTCCTTGACTTCTGGACCTCTGAAGAACATCTTGGCGCCAGCTCCATCAAGCCCAGCGCTGGCGTTACGGGAGAACTCGAGCCAGCGGCGCGGCGCACGGTGGCCGCGCTAATGGGACCTGTCAACTTCCCTTCACTCCATTCCGTCCTTCGCTCAGCACCCAGTCCTTCAGCATACGCCCCAGCATCTAACCCAGATTTAACTCCAGCACCCAGTGCCTGATCACACTCCCCGTACCCCTCCCCCCCACTCGGTACCCAACACGTGACCATCCTGGCACCCAATCCCCCGCTATTCACCCTCAGCACCCCACTGGTGACCACCTTAGCGGCACACAACTCCATCACCCACATCCAGCAGCCAATTCTTGACTGCCCCAGTAACCAACCCAGCACCCACCCCAGCATCACAATGCTGGACCATCTGCCCCAGACCACCTACCCTCAAAACCCACCCTTGACTACTTACCCAATGCACACACATGCAACCCCCTGTGACCAACAATCAAACACTTAGGTCATAAAGGCACAAGGTCGCCCATAACTTTCCAGCTGCAAAATACCACAGAGCTCTGTGTCTAGGGCAAGGACTGGCCACAGAGAATGGGGAAACACTCAAGATGCCGCAGGAACTCAGTAGACCAGGCAGCATTTAACTTCATGGGCTGAGGCCCTTCATCACAGCTCCTGACCAATGAGGGGCAGGAAGAGGTGTAAGATCTGGAGAAGTTAAGAAAAGATAGGGGTGTAGGATCTGGAGAGGTTACGGGGAGGGGTGTAGGGGCTGGAGAGGTTACAGAGATTGGGAGGGGTGAAGGATGTGGGTGGTACAGAGATAGGGAAGGGTGTATGTGTCAGAGAGGTACAGAGATAGGGAAGGGTGTATGTGTTGGATAGGTTTCAGAGATGGTGGTGGATCTGGAGAGGTTGTAGAGATAGGAAGAGGTGTACATGTTGGAGAGGTTACAGAGATGGGATGTGGGGCTGGAGATGTTACAGAGATGGGGGCGTTGTAGGAGCTGGAGAAGTTACAAAGAGGGAGGGGTGAATGATGTGGAAAGGTTACAGAGGGAGGGAGGAGTAATCCCTTACTGTAGTTCCCCTATCCTGATAGTGGATTTGGAGAATTTAGTGGAGATGGCATCTCCCGGTGCTTTAATGTAGGTCACTAGTTTTCTTGCCTACACTGTTTAATTAGGTCCTCCATAACCTGGGTCACCCAGTTTCTCCTGGTTTCCATCCTCTGCATTCAGTTCTGTTTGCTTCTTCCACCCTCTCTCTTTTTTTCCTCCTTAAATCTGGTTTCATTTCCATGTTTTTTTCCAGCTCTGATGAAAGATCACTGGCCTGAACCCCGTGGACCTCTCAATAGATGCTACCTGACCTGTAGAGTGCTTCTGCTATTTCCAGCTTTATTTCAGGACTTCTATCATAGATTTTAATATTTAAATATTTCTGATCAAAAAGTCTATGTAAAAAGATTTGCTGCTGTTATACAATTCTTCCTGTGAAGTGCTCATTGGTGGAGGTTTTGTTACAGCTGAGCTGAGAATTTTTGGAATACCTGAAACCCTGGGACCTTAAAGATTAAGTGTAGGGAACAAAATTAGTAACAGGCCCTCAGCAAACCAAGTGAGAAAGTAATTAAGGAAGTATTTGGGATTCTTGACTCTGTTGATAGGATAAATGAACACAAAGGTAAAAAGAATGTGTTACCTGAACTTTTCTTTCACAGTTTCCAGCTGGAGTTCTACGTCCACATTCTGGGAAGGAGGTAAAAGCTTCGTACTGGGTGAAGGAAACCTACTGGAACAGCTCTGCAGATAAGGGAATTACTCTTGGAGAAGCCAGAGGGAGATGAGAGATTCAGATTCATTTATGTACATTGAAACATATAGTGAAATTCATCATTTGTGTTAACAACCAACACAACTTAAGGATGTACAGAGGGCAGCCTGCAAGTGTGGCCAGACGTTCTGGAGCCAATGCAGCTCAGCAGAACACCACAAAACAATGAGCTGCCAGAGGAAGTGGCTGAGGCAGGTACAATACTGACAGTTAAGAACAATTTGGACAGGTGCATGGAGGTTTGGGGCTTGGAGGAACATAGGCTGAACACAGGAAACTGGGTCTAGCTGGATGTACAACGTGATCAGTATGGACCGATTGAGCTGAAGTACTCTAGTCGTTCTGCATTGCTTTATGACTCTAGGATGGTTTTGATTCTTGTTGATCAGAGATGAGAAGACGTTTTCTAGAAGAGTAGAGATTGTTTTTTGCAAGTAGTTTTGTAACTACAGGTTTAAATATTTGGGAGAAGATTTGGAAAATCTGGAAGGAAGATGCAGATGAATAACTTGTTAAGTTAACGTCAGCAACCCATGGTCCAAACAGACCTAAGATAAAGAAATGAGCATTTGATACCATAATAATTGTCACATACCTTTTAAAGGAATTAAAAGTTAAGCAATTGCCAGATGTAAGTACTAAGAACAGGGGAGAGGGTAGATCTGACCATATGACATTTGTGATAATGAATTTCAATAGTAACCACCCTCTAGCTAAAGAACTTCCTCTGCATCTCTATTCTAAAGGGATATCCTTCTACTATAAGGTTCTGCCCTCTGGTCCTAAACTCCCATCCTCTCCACATCCACTCTATCAGATCTGATTAGGGAGGTTAAGTAGGGGAATCCTTCAGAGGCATTGATCATAATATGATAGAATTCACCCTGCAATTTGAGAGAGAGAAGCGAATGTCAGTAGTATCAGTAGTACAGTGGAGTAACGGGAATTACAGAGGCTTAAGAGGGGAACTGGCCGAAGTTGATTCGAAGGGGACACTAGCAGGGATGGCAACAGAACAACAATAGCTGGAGTTTCTGGGAGCAGTTTGGAAGGCACAGGATAGATCCCAAAGACGAAGCATTCTACAGGCAGGATTACATAACAGTGGCTGAAAAGGGAAGTCAAAACCAACATAAAGCAAAAGAGAGTGCATAATCAGTGGGAAGTAGGAGGATTGGGAATTCTTTATAAAAAAACAACAGAAGTCAACTAAATAAGTCATAAGGAGGAAAACGATGAAATAAGAAGGTAAGTTAGTCAATAATAGCAAAGGGGATACCAAAGGTATTTTCAGATATATAAAGAGTAAAAATGAGATGAGAGTAGTTATTGGACTGTTGGAAAATGATGCTGGAGGTAGTAATGGAGGAACAATTAAATGGTGGACAAACTGAATACGTTTTTTGCATTAGTCTTCATTGTGGAAGGTACTAGCAGTATGGTGGATGTTCACAAGTGTCGGGGCAGAAGTGAGTGCAATAGCTATTATAAGGTAGAAGGTGCTTAGGTAACTGAAAGATCTGATGTTACATAAGTCATTTGGACCAAGTAGTGTACACAGCAGGGTAGTGAAAAAGGTCGCTAAAGAGAGTGTGGAGGCATTAGTAATGATAATTCAAAAAGCACTAGATTTCTGGAGGTTTGGAACACTGCAAATGTCACTCCACTCTTCAAGAAGGTAGAGAGGCAAAAGAAAGGAAATCAGAGGTCAGTTAATCTGTACTTGGTGGTTGGGAAGATGTTGGAGTCGATTACTAAGGATGTGGTTTCAGGGTACTTGGAGGCACATGATAAAATAGGCCAAAGTCAACATGGTTTCCTGAAGGGGAAATCTTGCCTAACAAATCCATTAGAATTCTTTGAGGAAATAACAAGCAAGAGAGACAAAGGAGTACCAGTGGATGTTGTTTACTTGAATTTTCAAAAGGCCTTCGACAAAGTGATGCTGGTGAGTATACTAATGAAGATAAGAGCCTATGGTATTATAGGACAGATACTAGCATGGAGAGAGCAGTGGCTGATCATCAGGAGGCAAATATTGGGAATAAAGGGAGCCTTTTCTTGTTGGCTTCCAGTGACTAGTGGTGTTCCGCAGGGGTCTGTGTTAGGACCGATTCTTTTGTGTTGAATGTCAATGATTTGGGTAATGAAATTGATAGCTTTGTGGCCAGGTTTACTGATGATATTGAGATAGATGGAGGTGCAGGTAGCATTGAGGAAGCAGGGCGGCTGTAGAAGGACTTAGATAGATTAAGAGAATGGGTAAAGAGTAGCCAATGGAATACTATGTCGGGAAGCATATGATCACACACTTTGGTATAAGGAATAAAAGCATAGATTAGTTTCTAAATGAGGAGAAAATTCAAAAGTCCGAGATGGAAAGGGACTTAGGAGTTTTCGTGCAGGACTCCCTAAAGGTTAATTTGTAGATTGAGTCGGTGGTGAGGAAGGCAAATGGAAAGGTAACATTCATTTTGAGAGAACTAGAATATAAAAATAAGGATGTAATGTGTATGCTTTATAAGGTACTGGTGAGGCCTCGCTTTATCGTGAGCAGCTTTCAGCCCCTTATTTAAGAAAGGACATGCTGGTGCTTGAGGGGGTTCAGAGGAGGTTCACAAGAACGATTCTGAGAATGAAAGGCTGATTGTATGAGGTGTGATGGATGACTGGGCCCTTACTCACTGTAATTTAGAAGAAACCTAACAAATGTTGAAAGGCTTAGATAGAGTGGATGTTTCCTATGGTAGGGGAGTCTACTATCTGAGGACACTGCCACAGACAGAGGTCCATAGAGGTCCATCGAGGTACATAGAGGTCCATAGAGGTACGGAATGAAGGTCCACAGAGGTCCATAGAGGTACAGAATAGAGGTCCATAGAGGTACAGAATGGAGGTCCATAGCGGTCCATAGAGGTACGAATGGAGGTCCATAGAGGTACAGAATAGAGGTCCATAGAGGTACAGAATGGAGGTCCATAGCGGTCCATAGAGGTACAGAATGGAGGTCCATAGAGGTATGGAATGGAGGTCCATAGAGGTACGGAATGGAGGTCCATAGAGGTCCTTAGAGGTACAGAATGGAGGTCCATAGAGGTCCATAGAGGTACAGAATGGAGGTCCATAGAGGTACGGAATGGAGGTCCATAGAGGTCCTTAGAGGTACAGAATAGAGGTCCATAGAGGTCCATCGAGGTACATAGAGGTCCATAGAGGTACGGAATGAAGGTCCACAGAGGTCCATAGAGGTACAGAATAGAGGTCCATAGAGGTACAGAATGGAGGTCCATAGCGGTCCATAGAGGTACAGAATGGAGGTCCATAGAGGTACGGAATGGAAGTCCATAGAGGTCCATAGAGGTACAGAATAGAGGTCCATAGAGGTACAGAATGGAGGTCCATAGAGGTCCATAGAGGTACAGAATGGAGGTCCATAGAGGTCCATCGAGGTACATAGAGGTCCATAGAGGTATAGAATGGAGGTCCATAGAGGTACAGAATGGAGGTCCATTGAGATACAGAATGGAGGTCCATAGAGGTATGGAATAGAGGTCCATAGAGGTACAGAATGGAGGTCCATAGAGGTACGGAATGGAGGTCCATAGAGGTACAGAATAGAGGTTCATAGAGGTACAGAATGGAGGTCCATAGAGGTACAGAATAGAGGTCCATACAGGTACGGAATGGAGGTCCATAGAGGTACAGAATGGAGGTCCATAGAGGTCCATAAAGGTACAGAATGGAGGTCCATAGAGGTACATAGAGGTACATAGAGGTCCATAGAGGTACAGAATGGAGGTCCATAGAGGTATGGAATGGAGGTCCATAGAGGTACAGAATGGAGGTCCATAGAGGTCCATAGAGGTACAGAATAGAGGTCCATAGAGGTACATAATAGAGGTCCATAGAGGAACGGAATGAAGGTCCATAGAGGTACAGAATGGAGGTCCATAGAGGTCCATAAAGGTACAGAATGGAGGTCCATAGAGTTCCATAGAGGTACATAGAGGTACAGAATGGAGGTCCATAGAGGTCCATAGAGGTACAGAATGGAGGTCCATAGAGGTCCATCGAGGTACATAGAGGTCCATAGAGGTATAGAATGGAGGTCCATAGAGGTACAGAATGGAGGTCCATTGAGATACAGAATGGAGGTCCATAGAGGACCATAGAGGTACAGAATAGACCAGAGCTGAGGAGGAATTTCTTTAGCCAAAGTGTGGTGAGTCTGTGTAATTCACTGCCACATGCTGCTGTGGAGGCCAGGTCACTGGGTGTATTTAAGGTGGATGTTGGTAGGTTCTTGACTAATCAAGGTGTGAAAGGTTACGGGGAAAAGGCAGGAGAATTGGACTGAGAAAGAAATGGATCAGCCATGATGAAATGGCAGAGCAGCCTCAATGAGCCAAATGGCCTAAATCTGTTCCTATGTCTTATGGTTTTACGGCCTATCCTATCCTTTCAATATTCAATACATTTCAATGAGATCCATCCTCATTATTCTAAACCCTAGTGGGTATACACCCAGAACTATCAAATGCTCCTCACATATTAACACTTTAATTCCTGGGAACATTCTCATCAACCTCCTCTGATGCCAGCACATCCTTTTTTAAATAAAAGTGCAGTCTGACAAATGCCTTATAAAGCCTCAGCCCTTTGAAAGACTCTCTCACATTGGAGAGTTAATGGGCCAAATGGATTCATGGGTTGTAAAATTCTATGATTCTATAGGGATTTGAGAGAGTATTGACTAAAGTAACAGAGATTAGGCATAAATACCAAAAGTGAAGCCTTTACCTCCCACTGATTTAGTTTATACTGAACTTCAAAAGCTAAATGTTAACCTTCTGACAGGGTCTGAGTAACAAAATTGGAATTTTTTATCCAACCAGTAGGATTATAGTGCAGAATGAAAACCGCAGACCTGGTCCATTCCAGTTCTATTAACCAACCATTAATCAGTGCAGTTAATTACCCTTTTCTCTGAGTGGCTCCACCCTACAATTACTCTGTGATATACTGATATTTACTTAGCGCTGCACAGAAAGCTAATTCCCTTTCCAGGATCTAACACTGAGCTCCAGGGCAGCGTTGTCATAAATTTAACAATCTGGCAAATGCAGAGAGTCGAAACGAACTCTGAAGAATGTCAAGGAGATGTTGAATGCAACAATTCCTGTAGCAGTGCCTTGAAGTCACGCAAACTTCACACAGCCTCTCCCATCAAAATAAAATAACAAATAGGAATGATATTATTACCAGAATGGATCCAGCTGGAGCCGTGTGGAACTGGAGCTGGGGGCAGAAGTGTAACTCACCTCTTGGCTTTCTCTCCTTTTCTTTCACTGGTAGGGACAGGTACATCAGGGACAGTTAAGAAACTCACAGGGGCGAAGGAAGGGAAAGGCGTATTAGACTGATCTTGGGGTGGTTTTAAGGGTTTGCTCAACGTCCTTGGCTGAAGGGCCTCGTCTGTACTGAAATGTTCTATGTTCTATATTCTTCTCTCATTCCCTTTGTTCTTCATCTCCTTTGCTCCTTCGTTCCATTTTAGTGCACACAGCTTGATGTTAATGTTCTTCATTGCAGACAGATGAGCAGAGTAAACGCAGCATCATGAGTCACAGTAAATTTATTATCAAAGTACGTATACTCTCAGTGGCCACTTTATTAGGTACCTAGTGCGGTGGCCACTGATCGTATACTATTGGTCTTCTGCTGCAATTGTCCATCTAGTTTGTAGC
This sequence comes from Hypanus sabinus, assembly GCF_030144855.1. NCBI lineage: Eukaryota > Metazoa > Chordata > Chondrichthyes > Myliobatiformes > Dasyatidae > Hypanus > Hypanus sabinus. Next base: position 20,443,238 of record NC_082727.1, on the reverse strand, counting down.
TTGGCGCATTATGCACTCAGAGACACGGGTGGTAGAGGCAAATACTTTAAGGGCATTTATGAGACTCTTAAGCACATAGATGATAGAAAAATGGAGGGCTATGTGAGAGAGAAGAGTTAAATTAATCTTAGATAGGTTAAAAGGTTGGCGCAACATTGTGGGTCGAAGGGCCTGTACCGTGTGGGATGTTATATGTTCTATGTTACATGTTCTATGTTGTATGTTCTGTGCTTTACCCTCTGTGTTGTATGTTCTGTGTTCTATGTCGTTAGATTGCCCTGTGTAAAGATGCACGACGGGGAGACTCACTGAAAAGAGCCCCCATTTCCTCTGTGGTCCCAGCCCAAGTCACAGCTCCCAAGCAGAATCCATCAGCTTCTGTAAGCTCCATACCAACAAATAACAGCAATTGTTGGAGTCAGACTCCATGGGGAATATTTAGGCTCGATCGTCAGTCAATCCTAATCAGAGCGCATGAAAGCTGCCTGTCAAAGTGGTTCAGACAGCTCCAATGCCGTGCATCCCCTGCTGCTGCTAGTCTAAGAAGGCTACAACAAGGCAACCAGAAGATTAATGTTAAATCATCTTCACTCTCTTCACACAGAGAGAAGAGGCTGATTGACAGGTCATGACATGCACTCTCCTTCAATGGCCTTAATCATAATATATCATCTCGGAGTGGGGTTAGCTCTGTAACTAATGGCTCCTGTTACAATAACACATTCTTCTACTCAAGTCCAGCCACCAAAGTCATGGGCTGTCAGCTGCCAGCTGTAATAGTTTCCTCGGTGGATGGTGCCGGTAGGATCAGAGACACAAGCGCTCCTAGGGTCATGATGTAGCTGCTACTGATATGGCTCCAACTGTCTTTAACACCCTAGGGCACTTCACAGTGAGATGTAGTTTCATATCAAGCTTTGCAGGTGGTATAGGGAGGCTGGCAAAAACTGATAAGTGGAACGTAAGGACAGGGAGAGGTAGAGAGGTTTAGGAAGGTGGGGGGGGGGCTGCGTTGGCTTCTCAAGCTCGGGCACAGTCGGCAGGGGGTACAACTGTTGTGAGGGAACAATTACATTCAGGGTTCTCAGGAAGTTGTAGGATGGAAGAGACGGAACAAAGGGAAGGTGAAGACACTGAAAGATAGGGAAGTCCAGTGGGAGAATTGTAGAATGGAGACAATACTGGACTGGGCCAGTATAGGGGGACGGGTGACTGGGAGGATGAGAGTACATGTTCTGAAATCCACACAACTAATTGTAAGGGTCGCATTGAATGCAAAACCAGAGTTAAGTCCACACTGACCAGCACAGTCTGCAGGACTTTGGAACTGGAATTGGTTTATTATTGTTGTGCGTACCGAGATCCAGTGGATAGCTGGTCTTGCACACTGTTCATACGGATCAAATCAATACACAGTGCACCGAGGTAGAACGAGGTAAAACAATAACAGAATGCAGAATAAGGTGTTACAGTTACAGGGAAGGTGCAGTGCAGGCCGACAATAAGGTGCAAGATTTAATGAGGTAGATTGTGAGGTCAAGAGTTCATTTTATCATACTAGGGAACTGTCTAATGACAGCTATGTAGAAGTTGTCCTTGAGGCTGGTGACACATGCCTTCAGGCGTTTGTCTGTCCTGCCAGTTGGGAGAGAGGAGAAGAGAGAATGCCCGGGTTGGGTGGGGTCTTTGATAATGCTGGCTTCTTTACCAAGGCAGTGAGAAGTGTAAATGGTGGGGCGGATGTTTCCCATGATGTGCTGAGCATTGTCCACAACTCTCTGCAGTTTTTTTGTGACCTCGACAGAGCAGTGCAATACCAAGCCTTTAAGCATCGGGTAGGGTGCTTTCTATAGTGATCAATAAGATTGCTGAGGACTTAAACCCATCTAACAGAGTTCGGAAAAGCTTGCAGGATCAGCTTCTTCCAAGCAGTCAGCAGTTCAAAGTAAATCTATGATCTAAGAACTTATATGTTACCACTTATTATCTTGAGATTTATTTTCTTGCAGGCATTTAAAAACTATAGTAGAATTTTATGAAAATCTATGCATCAATAAATACTGACAAAGAACCAATCTGTAAGAGAAGTCAAACCGTGTAAATAAGATGTTGAGAATATGAGTTGTAAAAAGACTTTTAAAGTGGATCCATAGTTTATGGAATCAGTTCAGAGTTGTGAAGGAAGTTATCTATGCTGGTTCAGGAGTCTGATGGTTGAAGGGTAATAATTATTCCTGCTATGTATCTTGAAGAAACTGGACAGAACAATGGGAGAAATCTATGCTTTTCCTGAAAAATATTGAAAAGGATCTACACAAGGGTGCCTTGAGGACCTTAGTTTAACACCTGATCTGAAGGTTGGACCTATCTGCACTGCAGTGGATCCTCCTGAGCAGGAAGAAGGGAGCAAATGGACAGTGAGGCGAGGGTCTCTTTCAAAGTAAAGGGGGCAGGCAAAGTGGGAATGTGAGGGAACACACACAAAATGCTGGAGGAACTCAGCAGGTCAGGCAGCAACTATGGAAAAGAGTCAACAGTTGATGTTTCGGCCCGCGATGTCGACTGTTTACTCTTTTCCATAGATGCTGCCTGACCTGCTGAGTTCCTTCAGCATTTTGTGTGAGTTGCTTTGCATTTTCAGCATCTGCAGATTTTCTTGTGTTTGGGAATGTGAAGAAAGCCTTTTCCTGCAGACAGTAGATAAAAGAGGCAAATGGGGAAACTACAGAGACTTTGATCATTGTTTTCCAATTCCTAGACTGTAGGAATGGTGTTAGCTTTGGCCCATTGTTAAACTCCGGTATGAAAAGTTATTAGAGTGATTTGGAAAGGCATAGGTTGATCACAGATAGTCACTGTGGTTTTGCTGAACATCACATTTGACTTGCTTTTGAATGTCTTAAAGAGGTTGCACATGGGGTGGATTAGTGTGGAGCAATTTTATGTAGAGATGGAATCATAAAGTCATACAGAATGCAAACAGGACCCTTAAGCCCAGCTGGTCATTGCTGACCAAGATGTTCCATTCAAACTAGCGTCATTGGCCACTGTTTGGCCCATAACTTTTAAACCTTTCCAATCCATGAACCCATCCAAAATTCTTTTGAAAGTTGTTAATCTACCTGCCTCAACCACTTCAACTGGCAGCTGATTCCAGATCTGCACCACCCTTTGAGCAAAATAAGTTACTTCTCAAGTTCCTGCTAGATCTCTCCTCTTTCACCTTAAACCTATGTCTTCTAGTTCTTGATTGCTCAACCCTGGGAAATAGACTGAATGTATTCACCCTATCCGTGTCCCTCAGGATATTATACGCCTCTATAAGATCACTTTTCGGTCTTTTACTCTCCAAGGAATAAATCACAACATATCCAACCTCTCCCTGTAACTCAGCCCCTCAAGTTCTGGCAACATCCTTGTGAAACTTTTCTGTTCACTTTTCAGTGTAATAACATCTTTCCGATGGCAGAGCCGCCAAAATTGAACACAATAATTTGTCTGGTCCCGCCATTGTAATAAAGGCCTAGAGCAATACAGCACATAAACAGGCCCTTTAGCCCAACTAGGCCAAGCTGAAATAATAATCTGCCTATTTTCATTAACCTGCTTCTGAACTAGAGCCTTCCATACCTCTCCCTATACAACAACACCATGACCTCCCAACCTTTGTACTGAAAGCTCTGACTTATGACGGCCTTCTTCATCACCCTGTCTGCACACATATATGCACACACAACTCTTTTGCTACTAGCACACAAGGGAATTTTAAACTGCGCACAACAGGATGTCTCCCTCTACCAAGACATGTTAAGTATATTTCACAATCATACACAATCTCATTTCCTTCTCTGGTTTCTGATGTGGATGCTGTTGACAACGTGGCATTTTGCAACGATTTGCCTGCAGGTTTTAGAACTGGCTTATTTATATTGTTTTCATTGAAGAAATTATTGTTCCACTGTCAAATTCCAAAGAAACAAAGGGTGTGAGGCACAAAAGGACTGCTGGTTCATTTGAAGCAGAATGGCTTCATGGAACAGTGGAAACTGCTACACCGACAGCTCGTGAGGTCAGGAACATGCAGTCATGAGAAATATTTATGTACAACTAGCTTTGTAATTTTATGTTTTGTTTGACCATTTCTAACAACTTTAATAACATGTGAAAAGATTGATATGATTCTATGCTGCAGTATAGGATATGAGAAAGAAGACTCATTGAGGTAAATTATTTTATTTCTTTTAAAAAACGAACAACAAATTGGACTTGGTAGTTTATTATCCTTAGAGTAGCTTCGGGTTTACTTCCACTTAAAAACTCAATGTACACATTTGTTGTCACTGGGCAAAAATTTGCACAGCACAAGATTTTTGTGTTCACTGGTCATTACAAATTAGAGGGAACGTTGCCCATGACTCCACTTTCAGAGAATCATATACAGTACTCGTAGGTCCCTCTGTTCTTCAACATTCCCTAGGGCCCTGTCATCCACTGTGAATGTCCTACCTAGAATTCACTTTCCAAAATACACAACATCTGGCCCTTAATAAATCGTCAATCTGCTGGGGGCCAGATCAGAGACTTTCAAGTCTGGTGACCAAGAGGTCCAGGTATGATGTCCAGAAAACCATCTCTCATGCAAAGTGGCAATTCTGGACTAAACCTGAATCAATGACGGATGCTTGACAGATGTTGCAGGGCTTTTGTGCTGTCATCTCTTATGAGCTAAAATGAAGTGGCATAGGCGATAATGGGGCTTCACTCTTTAAACTCTCTCTTCAGTAGACTGAGGTATACACTTGCTTCACTTGTCCTGGTGCCTAAGAAGAATGTGGTAACCTGCTTCAATGACTATCATTCAGTAGCACTTATATCTACACTGATGATGTGCTTTGAGAGGTTAGTGATGAAACATATCCACTCCTACTTCAGAAATTGCTTTGATCCAGTCCGATTTTCCCACTGGCATAACAGGTCCACAGCAGATGCCATCTCGTTGGTTCTTCACTCAATCCTGAAACATCTGGACAGCAAAGGTAAATACGTCAAGATGCTCTATATTGTCTACAGCTCAGCATTCAATACCATCTAATCATTCAATTGCAAAATAATCAATAAGCTTCAGGAACTTGGCCCCAATACCTCCTTGTGCAATTAGATCTCAATTTTCTCATTTGCAGACCCCAGTCAGTTTGGATTGGCAACAATATCACCTCCATAATCTCCATCAGCACAGGTGCATCACAAAGCTGAGTGCTTAGCCCCTGCTCTATTTGCTTTATACTTAACGACGGTGAGGCTAAGCACAGCTCCAATGCCATGTTCCAGTTTGCTGATGACATTGCTGTTATAGGCTGAATCAAAGGTGGTGACAAATTAGCATATAGGAGGGAAATTGAAAATCTGGTTGAGTGTTGCCACAGCAACAACCTCTTACTCAGTGTTAACAAGACCAAGGAGCTGATTATTGATTTCAGGAGGAGGAAACCAGAGGTCCATGAGCCAGTCCTGATCAAGAGGTCAGAGGTGGAGAGGGTTGGCAACTTTAAGTTTCTCAGTGTTATCTGTCCTTTGCCCAGCATGTAAGTGCAATTACAAAGAAAGCACAGCAGTGCCTCTACTTCCTTAACAGTTTGTGAAGATTCAGCCTGGTACCTAAAACTTCTATAAATGGGTGGTGAAAAGTATATTGACTGGCTACATCAGTGCCTGGTATGGAAACACCAATGCCCTTGAATGGAAAAGCCTACAAAAAGTAGTGGATCTGGCCCAGTCCAACATGGGTGAAGCCCTCCCCACCACTGAGCCCATCAACTTGGAGCATTGTTGTAGGGAAACAGCATCTATCAACAGGGATCTCCACCTCCAGGCCATGTTCTGTTCTCCACTGCTGCCATCAGAAAGAAGGTACAGGAGGCTCAGGACTCACTCCACCAGGTTCAGGAACAGTTATTACCCCATAAACATCAGGTTCTTGTACCAGAGGAGATAACTTCACTTAACTTCCCTTTCCCCTTCACTGGAATGTTTCCACAACCTATGGACTCACTTTTATGACCTATTTGTCTGATGTTCTCAGTATTTATTGTTTTATGTATTTATTATTAATATTTTGTTCTTCTGCATTTGCACAGCTTGCTGTCTTTTGCACACTGATTGAATGCCCAAGCCTGTGCAATCTTTCATTGATTCTATTATAATTATTATTCTACTCTGGAGAACACCAGCATGAAAATGAATCTCAGGGTTGTACATAGTAACATATATGTACTTTGATAATACATTTACTTTAAATTTTGAATTTTATTCAAAGTATACATGGATTTCAGCAAAGCTTTTGACAGTGTCCTACAGAAGATGCAGGTCACAAATCAGGAACCTCTTGGGATTTGAAATGATGGAAAACTGGATCCAAAGATATTTCAGGGTCTGAAGCAGTTTGATCTGATGTGTGTTTTGAGACTAAATGGCTGTCCCAGTGGAGTTGGTCACTTGCATCTTGTGATATTTATGAAGTGTTGGGGCCTAATGAAGAGACAGACTGAAAATGCGCAGCACATCAGGCAGCAGGCAGTTTCCATTGTGTTCTGTTTTTATTTCAGGTTGTCAGGATCTGCAGCTTTTTATTTCAGGTATGATAATTAAGCTTGTTGTTGATTTAAAATCTGGCCACCTGGGTGACAGCAAGAGGGAACGCTTCAGACTGATGGGAAATACCATTGGACAGGAAAGAGGTAAGTGAAATTTAATCCAGTGCCAGTATGCTTACTGAATTTCAGAATCAGAATCAGGTTGATTATCACCGGCATGTGACGTGAAACCTGTTAACTTAGCAGCAGCAGTTCAATGCAATACATGATATAGAAAAGAGAAAATAATAATAAATAAATAAATAAATTACAGTATGTATATATATATAGAATAGATCCAAAAATGTGCAAAATACAGAAATACTGCATATTCAAAAAAGTGAGGTAGTGTCCAAGGGTTCAATGTCCATTTAGGAATCGGATGGTAGAGGGGAAGAAGCTGTTCTTGAATCACTGAGTGTGTGCCTTCCGGCTTCTGTACCTCCTACCTGATGGTAACAGTGAGAAAAGGGCATGCCCCGGGTGCTGGAGGTCCTTAATAATGGACGCTGCCTTTCTGAGACACTGCTCCCTGAAGATTGAAGATGTCTTGGGTACTTTGTAGGCTAGTGCCCAAGATGGAGCTGACTAGATTTACAATCCTCTGCAGCTTCTTTTGGTCCTGTGCAGTAGCCTCCCCACCCCCCACCATACCAGATAGTGATGCAGCCTCTCAGAATGCTCTCCATGGTACATCTGTAGAAGTTTTTGAATGTATTTATTGACATGCCAAATCTCTTCAAACTCCTAATGAAGTATAGCCACTGTGTTGCCTTTTTTATAACTACATCAATATGTTGGGAGCAGATTAGATCCTCAGAGATTTTGACACCCAGGAACTTGAAACTGCTCACTCTCTCCACTTCTGATCCCTCGTGTGAGGATTGGTATGTGTTCCTTTGTCTTACCCATCCTGAAGTCCACAATCAGCTCTTTCATCTTATTGGTGTTGAGTGTCAGGTTCTTGCTGTAACACCACTCCACTAATTGGCATATCTCACTCCTGTACACCCTCTCGTCACCACCTGAGGTTCTACCAACAATGGTCGTATCGTCAGCAGATTTATAGATGGTATTTGAGCTATGCCTAGCCACACAGTCATGTGTATTTTGAGAGTAGAGCAGTGGGCTAAGCACACATCCCTGAGGTGTGCCGGTGTTGATTGTCAACGAGGAGGATATGCTATCACCAATCTGCACAGATTGTAGTCTTCCGATTAGGAAGGAGAGGATCTAATTGCAGAGGGAGGTACAGAGGCCCAGGTTCTGCAACTTCACAATCAGGATTGTGGAAATGATGGTGTTAAATGCTGAGCTATACGTAAACATCAGCACACCTTGTAACGTCAAAAAAATCCACTCAAATTAGTCATGGAACATCTCCCCTAAATAATGTCATGCAGATTCAGATTTATTTCTCAATGTACATTGAAACATACAGTGAAATACCTTTTGTGGTAACACCAAGACACCTAAGGACAAGTGTCAGCACACATTCAGGCACCAACACGGAATACCCAAAATGCTAGGCTGAACAACAGAGGACACAACCGAATGCAAGAAGCATCAAAACAACAACAATAAATTGTCCTGATCAATCTCTATCTCTATGAAGTAAGATTAATGCTGGCCTTCAGAGATTTTTATAATAATTTCCTTCCCATGTATACATGGAGAGGTAGTAAATTGGATTAGACATTGGCTCAATGGGAGAAGTCAGAGAGTGGTAGTGGAGGATTGCTTCTCTGAGTGGAGGCCTGTGACTAGTGGTGTGCCACAGGGATCAGTGCTGGGTCCATTGTTATTTGTCATCTATATCAATGATCCATTATGTGGTAAATTGGATCAGCAAATTTGCTGATGATACAAAGATTGGAGGTGTAGTGGACAGTGAGGAGGGTTTTCAAAGCTTGCAGAGGGATTTGGACCAGCTGGAAAAACAGGGCTGAAAAATGGCAGATGGAGTTTAATACAGACAAGTGTGAGGTATTGCACTTTGGAAGGACAAACCAAGGTAGAACATACAAGGTAAACGGTAGGGCACCGAGGAGTGCAGTAGAACAGAGGGATCTGGGAGTACAGATATGTAATTCCCTAAAAGTGGCATCACAGGTAGATAAGGGTAGTAAAGAGAGCTTTTGGCACATTGGCCTTTATAAATCAAAGTATTGAGTATAAGAGTTGGAATGTTATGGTGAGGTTGTATAAGACATTGGTGAGGTCAAATTTGGAGTATTGTGAGCATTTTGTCACCTAATTACAGGAAGAATATTAACAAGATTGAAAGAGTGCAGAGAAGGTTTACAAGGATGTTGCCAGGACTTGAGAAACTGAGTTACAGAGAAAGATTGAATAGGTTAGGACTTTATTCCCTGGAGTGTAGAAGAGTGAGGGGAGATTTAATAGAGGTATTTAAATTATGACGGGTACAGATAGCATGAATGCAAGCAGGCTTTTTCCATTGAGGCTAGGGGAGTTAAAAACCAGAGGACATAGGTTAAGGGTGAAAGGGGAAAAGTTTAAAGGGAACATTAGCAGGGGGCTTCTTCACACAGAGAGTGGTGTGAGTGTGGAATGAGCTGCCAGATGAAGTGGTAATTGCCGGCTCACTTTTAACATTTAAGAAAAGCTTAGACAGGTACATGGATGAGAGGTGTATGGAGGGATATGGTCCAGGTGCAGGTCAGTGGGACGAGACAAAAAAATGGTTTGGCACAGCCAAGAAGGGCCAAAGGGCCTGTTTCTGTGCTGTAATGTTCTATGGTTCTATTGATGTTAGACTCACTGCTGTCCATCTTGAACGAAGATGCCATATTCATTGCCCCTCAGTCACCTGGCAACTCCGCTGTGGGGTCTGTGGAGAAGGAGTAGCGGGTTTGGTCTTCTGGAGTAAGAATGGACTCAGCGGGCTGAGTGGCCCCCCCTGCTGCGCCAAATCTCATTCTGGGGTTGTTCACATTGGCTCATTCAATGACAATGACTGTGAGCTGTAAACTGAAACTTTCCTTCAGTTATTGAATAGTGAACAGGATGGGCCTCTTTTCCCTGGAGCAAAGGACATTGAGGGGGTGACCTCACAGAGGCGTATTGTATCACGAGGGGCGCAGGTAAGTGGACGGAAAAGGTCTTTTACTCAGGGTACTGGAGTCTAAAACTAGAGCAACAGGTTTTTTTGTAACACAGAGGTTGTTGGGTGTCTGGAACCAGGTGCCAGAGGAAGTGTTTGAGAAGGGTACATTTACAAAGTTTAAAAGACAGAGACAAGGATAGGAAATGTTTAGAGAGATACAAACGCAGGCAAACGGGACTAGCTCAGGGATCTTGGTTGACATGAACGAGTTGGGCCTTGGTCCTCTTTCCAGCCTATATAACTCTATTAAACTATGTCAGAGTGCCACTGGGGTGGTTGTCCGTCGTATCCATCAATGTCAGCAGATCTGTGTGGGGAAGGTTTTTTTTAAATGGTAAAGCTATTGCACTGAGGCAGTTCCCTTTCGGAAGTCCGGGTCCAGAGGTACGAGTCGGCCTCACAATCTGAGGTCTTCCTTGGTTGCAATTGATGACCATGACGTCTTCTATGCCTTGCAACGGGCTTCGCTCTCCACGGAGCCTTGCAGGGCCGCCTTGCTGACCGTTGGATATCTCTCTAGGTCCCATCCGCCCAGTCGGCCAGAGCTGACTTCGCATGCTCGGACAGGCATGTCCCCATCTCACCAGGACATAGGGCCCACCGGCTGTCCTCACCTAGTTTAGCCCGCCTGTCCTATCGCTGTCCGGGGAAGTGGCCACCGTCGCATGCAAACAACTACTTGGAGCCGCAGGTGAGAGCTGTGCCCGGTGGGGAGCGAAGTTGAGTGGGCTGCCCCAGAATGGACACAAGCCCCTTCTCCAGGGGTGCTTCCCTTTCTTGGACACCCCATACACCCCAGAGTGCAATTACAAACCGCTGCACAATACCGCTATCACACCTCACTGCGTGAAACACCTGTTCTATTTGGATGGTGCGTATCTGTTTTGAATGTCCACTATTGGGCGGTGTGCTTTGAGGGGAGGAGCTCCGCTGTATTGGTTACTCTATTCCCTGGCCTGGCAATCAATCAATTCAGCTACCCAATGATAGACATCCTTTAATCATACCACGATCCCACGGATGCTGCTTGTCCGGTGTGTGGGCCCTGCAGGTCCACAGCCAGTGCTGACCCGCGTGGTCAGAGCCGAGTAGAATTCGCTGCTGCCGAGACTGGCAGGACAAATTCAGCCTGATCCCTGGTATCGAGGGAGCCGGGAGGGAGGCCTACAGGGCCACATGCACTTTATTTAAAATATATCAGTTGCGGTGTTTCCGTCGGTCCAATTACGCGAAAAGTTACATTAAGTTTGCGGGCGGCACAGTAGCGTGGTGGTTAGCGGAACTCTACTAACCGTGCTAGCGACACGGGTTCAACTGCCGCCGCTGTCCGTAGGAAGTTCTGAATCAGAATCAGATCAGAGTTTGCACGTTTTCTCCGGGTGCTCCGGTTTAGGTCGGGTTAGTAGGGAAACGGGTCAGATTGGTGTAACTGGCCAATTGGGTTGGGAGGGGTGGTTCACTCTGCTGTATCTCCAACCCCCCCCCCCCCCAAAAAAAAACACATGGCATTTAGTAGTTACCGGGCATTCGAAATCAGAAAAGAAAAGAAAATGTAAAGAATCGGCGGGTTGGGGTGGGGGGGGGGGAAGAAAAATTAAGCTTCAGGATCAAAAATGGGGAACAGCGAACCTTGGCAATGTTCGCCACAGGACTCCCGCTGGAACCTTGATGCTACCTTGGGACAAGGGCAAGAAACCTCTCTATGCGATACGGGCAGAGCAACGAGGACCCGGAACGCCACTTCCCCGAGGCTGAAAGCTGAGAGTTTTATCGGTTGGGAGTTCCGGAGTAGAGGGCCTGAATGGCCTTTCTTGCTCCACCGTTATTGTTGCTCCGTGTCCTCCACGTTAAGCTAGTGGCAATGAGATCTGGAAGCGGCAAAATTGACGCGATCTTGAAGTGGCAACCGGGTACTTCCCAAGCTTTAGGGTGGGGTGGGGAGCAATTGTGATGAACAACTCAAGGTCTAATTAAATCTACAAGCGGGACTATTCCGTCTGCATCATTAACGGAGTAAAACTTCAATTTGTTTCAAAGTACCCCTCAGAACAAAGGATCATTTTTTATGGGAAATTTAGTTGTACTGATTAGCCACTTCGAGCAGGGACCGGCTCGTTGTCCACCTTCTGTCCCCCTCCCCACACTCCCCCCCCCCCCCTCCGCCCCATGCTGATTTGACCAGGAGCCCGCCCGCTTCCCGCTTTCCGCTGGGATCGCTCCCTTCGCCACGCCCGTGTCCACTCATCCCTCTTCACTGATCTCTCTCCTGGTACTTATCCTTGCAAGCGGAACAAGTGCCACACCTGCCCCTACCCCTCCTCCCTCGCTAACGTTTAGGGCTGCAAATAGCGACACTTCACCTGCGAGTCTGTTGGGGAATGGGAAATAGAATTGAAATGGGTGGCCACCGGGAGATCTCGCTTTTTGCGGCGGACGAAGCGAAGATGCTCGTCGAAACGCTCATTGCGGCCAAAATTCAGCGTCAGAAGTTTGCAAAGGAACATCTAAACAAGCCTGATGCGTTTTGGAAACAAGTCCTGTGGACTGATGAAGTTAAAATAGAACTGTTTTGGCCGCATTGAGCAAAGCTATGTTTGGAGAAAAAAGGGTAAAAAATTTCATGAAAAGAACATCTCTCCAACTGTTAAGCACGGGGGTGGATCGATCATGCTTTGGGCTTGTGTTTCAGCCAGTGGCACAGGGAACATTTCATTGGTGGAGGGAAGAATGAATTCAATTAAATACCAACAGATTTCTGGAAGCAAACATCACACCGTCTGTAAAAAAGCCGACTATGAAAAGAGGATGGCTTCAATAACTGGATAATGATCCTAAACACACCTCAAAATCCACAATGGACTGCCTCAAGAGGCACAAGCTGAAGGTTTTGCCATGGCCCTCACAGTCCCCCGACCGAAACATTATCGAATATCTGAGGATAGACCTCAAAAGAGCAGTGCATGCAAGACGGCCCAAGAATCTCACAGAACTAGAACCCTTTTGCAAGGAAGAATGGGCGAAAATCCCCCAAGCAAGAATTGAAAGACTCTTGGCTGGCTACAGAAAGTGTTTACAACAGTGTTATTAAGTACTGACCATGCAGGGTGCCCAAACTTTTGCTTCGGGCCCTTTTCCTTTTTTATTATTTTGAAACTATAAAAGATGGAAATAAAAAAGTAATCTTGCTTAAAATATTAAATAAATGTGTCATCTTTAACTTTATGCCTTTTGGAAATCAGGTCACCTTTCACTCGCTTAGCTATTCACAGTAACAGAAATTTTGACCAGGGGTGCCCAAACTTTTGCATGCCACTGTAGTTATAATGAGCACAGCTACTAGTGCGAAGCCACAGTGCGGCGTACAGTACAGAACTGAAAACTGGAGCAATGGAAAAAGAAATGGTGTAGTTTCGATACCTGGGGGACGTGGTTGTGAGGAATGGAGTTAATTCACAGGCAGAAGACACAAAATGCCTGAGGAACTCAGCAGGTCAGACATGAAGGTCCTGATGAAAGATGCCCGCCCGAAATGTCGACCGTTTACTCCCCTCCATAGATGCTGCCTGATCTGCTGAATTGCTCCAGCATTTTGAGTGCGTTTCTCAAGATTTCCAGCATCTGCAGAATCCCTTGCGTTAGCAAATGTTTGAACCGGTCTGAGGAGCCGAGTAAACTTCCCGTTCATCAGGAGACAGTTACGTACCTGGTGGCTTCAATCTGATTTTATCTAGATGGTTAAAATATCATTGATTCACTACCGGTGTCAGTTCACACCCGCCCTGTCCCCGACGGCACTTCTTAACGAAGTAGCAACACCCCACAATGCATTCTATCAACCCTAAATACTCCGCTGCAGCAGGAAACACAGCCCACCCTCTGTTCGAGAACGTTTGATACACCCGGAATGGATTGGATGAGTAATGAGACCCAATGCAATCAATCCTTGTTAGGTTCGACAGTTTCATTAAGGGGAATCGTACCTTTTATTGAATTAATCGCATTAAAATCAGAAATCATAGATGATAATTGTCTCTGAATGGTGCAGGTATTACAGTTCAGACACTAAGTACTGAGAGAAAGATGATGCAGACAGCGAGAAAGTGTGTGTGTGTGTGTGTGTGTGTGTGGGGGGGGGGGGGGAGGGGGGGGAGGGGGGGGGAGACACCCACCATCTCTCACCCTAGGTTAGGACACACAAATACTGCCTCCAACCGCAGTATCCGCCACTCCTTCTGTTGCAGCTGCTGTGTCATTAACCCTGTGGTGACCAGCACGTCTTTATAAAGAGCGCGTTTATCTGCTGGAGGAGCCAGATTGTTGCGCAGCATTCGTGGGAGGGAATGAATTGTCGATCTGCCTCTGTACTTCAACCACCCCGCTCCTCGAACTTTCACTCCCCTCCCCGTCCCGTCCTCACAATCTACCTCACCACCCGGAACATGTTCCCTTCTTGTTATCACCCTCAGAGACAAGACGAGGCACAGGTGCTTGACGGCCAACGCTCTACGTTTCAGGAACAATTTCTTCCCCTCTGCCGTCAGATTAGTGAACGGGCCATGAACCAAGAGCGCGAGTTGGCTATTTCCCTTTTGCATTATTTATTTGTTTTTATATTGCCACTCTTAGTATTGGGATGTTTTATAATGTACTGCTGTCGCAAAAACACATTTCACGCCATGTCAGTGAGAGTAAATCTGTTCCTGATTCAGGGGATTATGATCTTGCACTTTATCGTTTACCCGTAAAGTTACACTTTATTCTGCATTGTCATTGTTTTACCTTGTTCTGCCTCAACACTGCCTGATGATTTGATCTGTATGAATAATACGCAAAACAAGCTTTTCACTCTGTACACCCTACAATAATAAACCACATTCAATCACCTCGGGCTGTGTCTCACCACTACCCTCGGGCCCTTGTCTCACCACTACCCACAGATCTCTGTCTCACCACTACCCTCGGGCCTCTGTCTCACCACTACCCACAGATCTCAGTCCTCACCTACTACCTCAGATCTCAGTCTCACCACGACCCTCGGGCTGTGTCTCACCACTACCCTCGGGCCTCTGTCTCACCACTACCCTCGGGCCCTTGTCTCACCTCTACCCTCGGGCCTCTGTCTCACCACTACCCACAGATCTCAGTCTCACCACTACCCTCAGATCTCAGTCTCACCACGACCCTCGGGCTGTGTCTCACCACTACCCAGAGATCTCTATCTCACCACGACCCTCGGGCTGTGTCTCATCACTACCCACAGATCTCTATCTCACCACGACCCTCGGCTGTGTCTCATCACTACCCTCAGATCTCAGTCTCACCACGACCCTCGGGCTGTGTCTCACCACTACCCACAGATCTCTATCTCACCACGACCCTCGGGCTGTGTCTCATCACTACCCACAGATCTCTGTCTCACCACGACCCTCGGGCCCTTGTCTCACCACTACCCACAGAGATCTCTGTCCTCACACGACCCCCGGGCTGTGTCTCACCACTACCCACACATCTCAGTCTCACCACTACCCTCGGGCCCTTGTCTCACCACTACCCACAGATCTCTGTCTCACCACTACCCTCGGGCCTCTGTCTCACCACTACCCTCGGGCCTCTGTCTCACACTACCCACAGATCTCTGTCCTCACCACTACCCACACATTTCTGTCTCACCACTACCCTCGGGCCTCTGTCTCACCACTACCCTCGGGCCCCTTGTCTCACCACTACCTGGGCCTCTGTCTCACCACTACCCTCGGGCCCTTGTCTCACCACTACCCTCGGGCCTCTGTCTCACCACTACCCACACATTTCTGTCTCACCACTACCCACACATTTCTGTCTCACCACTAACCTCGGGCCTCTGTCTCACCACTACCCACAGATCTCTGTCTACCACTACCCTCGGGCCTCTGTCTCACCACTACCCTCGGGCCCTTGTCTCACCACTACCCCTCGGGCCCTTGTCTCACCCACTACCCACAGATCTCTGTCTCACCACTACCCACAGATCTCTGTCTCACCACGACCCCGGGCCTCTGTCTCACCACTACCCACAGATCTCTGCTCACCACTACCCACAGATCTCTGTCTCACCACTACCCTCGGGCCTCTGTCTCACCACTACCCTCGGGCCTTGTCTCACCACTAACCCTCGAGTTTCTGTCTCACCAACTAACCCACAGATCTCTGTCTCACCAGGACCCTCGGGGTCTCTGTCTCACCACCATCCATCTCTTTACACCAGCCATCTCC